>NC_141689.1:1244769192-1245404729 GCF_964263255.1 Lissotriton vulgaris | reverse complement strand
AAACCTGGACCAATGCCTCCTCCGCTCCTGACATCGCCAACGCCATTCAAGACGGCTACAAGATCCAGAGGAAGGACCACCCCAACCCGCCAGGAGGAAGACTCGCCATCGCACACAAGAGCTCCCTCCGACTCTCCATCTCCATCATGAGTGACTCCTCCGCTACCACCAAACACCTTCACTTCCAGATCCAGGCTACAGACCCCCCCGATCCCACGCTTCAATCACCACTACCATCGCTGACCTCTCACCCCACACCATCGCCACCATAGACTACATGCTCATCGGACTCCTGAACTTCCACCTCGACAATCTCAATGATCTCAACTCCACCACCCTCCTAGATAACCTTGCCAATATCGGACTGAAACAGCTTGTCACCACCCCTACCCACAAGGCAGGACACACCCTCGACCCCATCTTCGCAGGTGGGAACAACATCTTGTTTCAGCCACAGCACGCTGGCCCTCTAGAAGGACCACCACTGTGTATATTTCTTTTTTAACACTGCCACCACTCTCAAACCCTCCCCTCGCCTTTGGCGAAGGAACTGGAGCAAGGTCCCAGAGGATCACCTCAACTCCCCCCTCAGCTGTGACCCCCTCCCTCGACCAATGCCAACTCCACAACTATGGAACTACACTACTGGTTCAACAACAGTGCAGAGAAGCTCGCACCCCTCCGCACTACCGACAGACAACGCCCCTCAAGGCCACCTGGTTCACCATCGACCTCCAAGAAGCCAGACACTCCTGAAGAGGTCCCGAAAAACGATAGAGAAACAGCAAAACCACAAAAGACCTGACCACCTGCAAGAATGTCATGACAAACTACCACCAACGCATAAGATCCACAAAGAAGACCTTCATCCGGAACAAATTCCTCACCAACTCTAGCAACTCAAAGGAACTCTTTAACTCACCAAGCCCCACAGGGAAGCCAACAACGTCACCCCCTCCCAAGACTTCTGCAACAAGCTCGGCTCCGACTTCCACCTGAAAATCAAAGCTCTCTATGACAACTTCAGCGAGCAGACTCCAGAAACCACCCTTCCCTCCAGTGACGACAACCGACCCACAATCATTTCCTGAACCCTGGTCACACCAAAGATACCACCACGACCATGAAGAGCACCCACTCAGGAGCCCCCGCAATCCCCTGCCCTTCGCACATCTACCACAGAGCCACCGCCGCCATAGCACCCCAGCTGCGATGCACCATCAACGCCACCTACAAATCCAGCACTTTCCTTGATGACTAGAAACGTGCAGAGGTCAAGCCCCTCCTCAAGGAACCCTTTGCAAATACGACGGACCTGAAGAACTACCGACCAATCTCCCTCCTTTCCTTCGCAGCCAAAGTCACAAGAAGATCGTCAATGCCCAGTTGACAAATTCCATCCTTGACACCTCCCAATCCGGATTCCTCAGCAACCACAGCACAGAGACCGCCCTCCTCGGCACCACTGACGACATCCGCACTCTCCTCGATCAAGGCCACACCGCAGCCCACATCCTACTCAACCTCTCCGCAGCCTTCTACACCATCTCCCATCGCACCCTTGCAGCCAAACTCCACAATGCCGGAATACAGGGAACAATCCTCTACTGGCTCCGCTCCTTCCTCGCCGGCTGAAACCAAAGGATCAGACTCCTGCCTTTCCTCTCCGTACCCACAGTGATCAACTGCAGAGTACCACAAGAATCATCTCTCAGTCCCACGCTCTTCAACATCTACATTGCCTCCCTCGCCGCCTTTGTCAGACAGCATGGGCTCAGCATTGTATCCTACACCGACGACACCCAGCTCATCCTCTCCCTCACGAATGACCCAGAAACCACCAGGCTCAGCTTCCAAGAAGGAATGAAAGATGTCACAGCTTGGATGAGCAGCAGCTGACTGAAACTCAACTTGGAGAACACAGAAGTCCTAGTCCTCGGACCCTCACCCTCTGCATTAGACAACTCCAGAGTACGAGTTGATTGTCGCCGGCGTAGGAAATTATGTTGATGTTGTGCAATCCTGTGCATAGCATATGAGATGAACTACTGATGCAAATTCGTAAATCCATTTCCATATGCAGCTACATGTTTGAGATCAACATTTTGCTTCATAATTTTCAAAGTACTTCCTCAACATTTTACCAAATAATAGATCTAATGAGAAGGGCACTTAGTGTGCAGTAGAAAGGACGGCATGTCATTAGGTAGAATAAATCAGGGGGATCTAGGAGGTGATCCCTCGTGCAAATCAGGCTCTGGGTTGGCTATGGTAACTGTAGGAGAGTAGGATCTGCTTCTAATAGTTACCCCCACGTTTGTGCTGATGTGTCACTGTTTTTGACTTAGTCTGGCTGGGATCCTGCTATCCAGGACCCCAGCCTAGCTGCTTTCTCCTATAAATTGATTGTATGTACTTTAGGTACACCACAGATTGGATTCTTGGGTACCCATATAAGTCCCTAGTACATGGTATACTATATACCCAGGGCATATGTACCCCAGAGGCCTCTCAGGGGCTGCAGCATGTATTATGCCACCCCTGGGAGACCATTCAAAATGACGCAACAGGTCTGCTACAGCAGCCTGTGTAAGGTGGTGTATTCATCCCTTACTTATATATAGGTTCCCTATATCTACCATATCTCACTTCACATATACACCTATTCAGTCACACCTATGGCAGGCCTTATCAATCCTGAAGGCAGGTTGCTGGGATTTGTGTGAGAGGGTGCCCATGCATGAGCAGGGCCCCTCTGCAGCCTTCGGACTCTATTCACCGGGGTTGTTCTGTGATGCAGCCAACCATATACTCTCAAGTGCATTATAACCTTGTGGTAAATGCTAACTTTGAAATGGCTGCAAGGAAACATGTTGTGTTTGGTGTCAAACACCTTGGAATCATACCTCCCCCCCAGTACTGACGGAGGAGGTATGATTCCACCCTCCTAGAGGTAGAAATATGACATCACTGGCACACCCGGTACCAGCTTTCTCGACCCTGGCATCACAAGATGGATGCTTCCAGCCACAGACACGTGCTGGGCGAAAATCCGGCAGGGGAGGCTGGACAATAGGTTTCCTGTCACAGGGAGGTGTGACCACCTCCCAGACAGGCTTTAATGTATTGGGGCGAGGTGGATGCACTCCAAGATAGTTTTGATGGCTGCACTGGGGGCACATTTGGTGTCCCTGTGCATAGTCCAGCTCAAACCGGTTGCAGGGGCACTCAGCCCCTGCTCTGGCATGAAACTGGACAAAGTATATGGGTGTTGCCACTCCTCTGTCCAGGCCGTCCCATAGGTGGGTCCCCAGAGTTTGGCCCACCCCTTCCTTGGGTATAAATTAGGATCCCCTGACTACAGGACTTTAGATTTTACCTGGACTAAACTCTGCTGCAGAAACAAAGTACTTCGACGATCTGCACAAAGCTGGACGACTGAAGAATCTCCCTTGGATTAAAGGAGTTACTCCCCTGCGAGGCAGGCACCTCAACACATCTGACCGGTTTGCTTCTACGCAGCTCCTGAAGGCCTCCGAAGATTTTGCAACACAGGAGGTGGGTTCCTAAGCTTCCCCGAGGCCGACCAGTGCTCTCAGCAAACCTGAGACCCGCAGCCCTCGTGGGGACTGTGCAACCCGAACCCCTGGACATCGTGAACATTTGCAGCAGCATATGCTTGTTAGTGATCTCTGAGGGTGTGCTTTGGGCTACTTGTAGTCCACGCCCGAGCAATGTTTCCACTGAAAATTACCGACCTACGCTCCACAAGTGTTCCGTGGGCTGGTATTGTGTGTTTCCTCTCGAGGTCCCTTCGCTATCCC
The DNA here is from genome assembly GCF_964263255.1 of Lissotriton vulgaris. Lineage (NCBI taxonomy): Eukaryota > Metazoa > Chordata > Amphibia > Caudata > Salamandridae > Lissotriton > Lissotriton vulgaris. The sequence continues at coordinate 1,245,400,905 of NC_141689.1, read as the reverse complement.
TGGTCTGTTGACCTGTGGGTCCCTTGGAAGGCAACTTTGACTTTCCGTGGGCTTTCCTGGTTGCTCCAGATGCGCCCTGACTCTCCATAGCTTGGGGAGTCCCCAGGACCTTTCTGGTCCTCACCGAAGCATCTTTTCTCTCACCGCGTGTTATGTTATGTTATGTTATGTTATTGGTTTTTATTGAGCGCACAGCTGTTCCAGCAAAGGAGCGTCCTGGCGCCACTAATAAGGTAGAACATAACACAGCAGAAGATCAAGACAGCCAAAGGGAGAGACTAAAACAAGAATGTTTTAATGGCTTTACGGAAAAGCATGAGATCTTCCAGCAGACGAATTTCTACCGGGAGGGAGTTCCAGATGGTAGCTGCTTTAACACCAAAAGAGCGTCCACCGGCGCGACAAAGCCTGAATCGAGGGACCACGGTGAGGGCCTGGCCCAAGGAACACAGAGCACGTGTTGGAACATAGAAAGACAGGAGATTAGACAAAATCTGGGGGCCTATACCCTTCAAAATTTTAAAAGTCAAACAAAGAACCTTAAAATGGATTCTCTTCCTCACTGGTAACCAATGCAAGGAGCGAAGAACATTGCACACAGGACAGTATCTGGGCAGGCCGTCTATCGCTCTGGCAGCGGCATTTTGTACCCGCTGTAGGCGGGTGATTTCTGCCTGATTGGCACCCACCAGGAGGGAGCTGGCGTAATCCAGGCGCGACATGACTGTGGCCTGAATCACCAGCTGCCTAGTTGGGGCATCAAAAAATTTAAGAACGGGTCTTAAACCCCGAAGAACGCCAAAACAGCAGGCTGCTGTTTTCTTAGTATGGCCAACAAAGGTGAGACCAGTATCAAGCCAGACTCCCAGGTTTCTTAGCTCCGAGACCGGAGTCGGAGTCAGTCCCAGTTCAGATGGCCACCATCTGTCACCCCAGAGCTCCACTCTCTTGCCGACAATCATAATCTCTGTCTTGGTGGCATTAAGCTGGAGACAGTTCGCCGTCAACCAGCTGGCCACCGCCTTCAGTCCATTCTGAAACCTTGGGGCGCCTTGTTCGGCATCCCCGCTGAGAGTAACCGCCAGCTGAATGTCATCGGCATATGAGACCAAAGTTAGGCCCCACTGCCTAGCGACCTCAGCCAGCGGTCTCACGGACAGATTGAATAACGTGGGGCTCAGCGAGGATCCCTGCGAAACCCCCATGGCCAGAGGCTGGAATTTAGACTTGAAGGGAGGGATAGCCACACAGAAGGAACGATTGTCGAGGAAGGAGCGGAACCATTGCAAGGCCTGTCCCCCTACGCCGATCTCCTCTAGCCGATGCAACAGAATGCTGTGGGAAACAGTGTCAAAGGCGGCGCTGAGGTCTAATAATACCAGCGCCGCCGTCTGACCAGCATCCAACACTGCACGTAGATGCTCTACCATGGCAAGAAGGGCTGTTTCCATGCTGTGCCGTGGGGTGCAGTTGCCAAGGCTTGTTGGTCTCCAATCCAGACACCAACCCCCAAGCACTCGGCATCCTTCGTGGGACAGCTTGCATGTGGACTTTGGACATCATCGACATCTCCTGGTCCCCGTGGCAGCGGAGTCAAGCATCACCTCTTTTCACCTGAAGCACCCGACATCGGCGGCCCTTTGTCTACCGAGCCCCTGGTTACTGGCAAGTGACCCAGATTCTGTCCCCTCTGCTTTCAGGTTCTTCACAGCTCTGATCCAAGCTCGGATCACACCGGACACGTTTCCTATTCAAGGCAGCAGCACTTTGCAGCATCATGCCATTGAAAACGACGAAGATTCCCGACACCATTTGACACCTATGCACCCGGCTTCCCTGGGTTAGGTAGCACAAGTACTCTGGTGCTCACGTGGGTGCTGGCCTTAGAACCTTCTACGTCTAAAAGGGTTTGCTCAAAGTCCTCTCCTAAGTGTCCTTAAACTTTAAAATTCCAACTGCGACTTTCCCATAGGATTGTACGGAGCTCGCGGCTGTGTTCTCACACTGCAGGCGTCCCCCGTGGGTCCCCTGTGTCACTACCTTGGGTGGTTCCTTGGGGTCCCAGAGATTCTACATGCGCTAGGCACTGTTCCTAGTCAAGTCGTGGTTGTTATACCACTTTCTTAGTATATGGTTCTGTCTCCCCCTGGAGCCCTCTGTGTATTGTGCTATTTACTGTCGTTCTATTACTGTATTATTGTGTGTCTTGTTCTCTAATCTCATGAAGAGGTTAGTAGAGAGTATTTAGTAATAAATACATATATTTTATATATACTTTGTGTGGTTCTCCTTTCATTTGGTTATTCAAGAGGTTATAATCTGGTAAACCAAGCTGCTTTACATTCCTTCGTGACTTAGCGTGAAGGCTGCTCTCCATAACTACCACTAGGATAGCTTTCAATAAAGGTTGACTTTAACCTAATCATCAACAAGGGTTAATTGGACTGGTACAAGGTGCCCACTATAACTAGTGGACAGCATAAATAAGGCCAACTTCTCACATTGGTGTGCAGCAGTTGGGATTCAAGCTTTGTATTGGTTTACCAGATAATCCCATTGAGTGACTAACTGAAACCCACTATAGGTACCTAGGTACATATAAATCAAGTCTAGAATAAAGTAAGTTTTACTGAACTTAGAGTTGGGTAAGCCAAGGGTCTAGCACACCCTTTCTCCAACTCAAGAGAGTTTAGTAGTTCCCATTAGGTTAGGTAGATGCCTACACCACATAACACTAGTATGTCTTTAAGGGCAGAAGCCAGTGTCTCCATGCTAGCTAAGTATGACCATCTTCCATTTCGGGAACTGAGGAATATGCGTGCATCTAGAAAACTGAAGACAGGGAAAAACCCTAGGACTCAACGCCTCATAGAGGCTTTGCTTTTAGATGACTTTAGAAAGCCCCAGGGTCTGATGAGGCAGGCAAGTTGGGTGGGCAGCAGAGGAGGAAAGGCTAGGAAGTGAAAACATCTAAGACCTAGACTCTGAAGCTGACCAGGAGGATCACGATGATTCTAACCTGGACAATCCAATTCTTCCCATAGATGCGAGAGAAGGCCCCAGTGGCCCTCTCTTTACTCCACCTGGAAGGGTTACCGGTTTACCGAGAATATCAAGATCTCCTTCTCAGGAATCTACTCATTCTGATACTTAGCTTAGGGGCAAGAGAGAGCAGTTGGCCTTAGTCAGGGAATCCCAGGAGCGCCAGAGAGCTTCACAAAGGTTGGGGCTAGAGCCCCATGGTGGCAGCAACAGTGTCCCTAGAGGTAGAGATCATACTCATGACCATAGGAACCTGAACAAGATTGTCCCTCCCTACCAGAGTTGGGATGACATCCACAAATGTATAACTGCACTGGAGAGGGCCTGTCAAATACAGAGGGTCACTCAGGAGCAGGGGGCAGCAATTGTGTGGCTCTCTGTGAGAAGTTGGCCTGGTATATGATGATCACTATTCTAGTGAGCACCTTACACCAGTCAAAACAACCCTTATGATGATTGGTTGTAAGTCAACCTTATAGACCAGCTATCCTAGTGGTAGCATGGATAAAAGCAGTCTTAGGCTAAACTCAAGAGGGCATGTGAAGCCAGCTGTTTTACCATATACAATCCTTTTAAATACCAAATGAAAGGACACCACACAAGTTATATATTACAAAATATATGTATTTATTTCTAGAATAATCCCCTATACTCTTTATGAGCACAGAAGCACAAGCGTTAAACAAAGAACACAGTGTAACATACAATAAGCTGCACAATTATGGATAGGCTGGGTTGCCACTCAAACCATACATTAAAAAAGTGGTATAAGTACCACATCATGAACAATGGTAAGGCCTAGGACCTTGGGAATCGCTGGGCCTACACTGGACTAACGAAGGTTAGGACATAGGAGGCCCACAGGATGCGGGTGCAGTGTCTATAGGCAACCGCGTTTATCATACAAGTCAATGGTGCGTAAAAATCAGAAAGTTATAGGTTTAGGAGACTTCCGACTGGACTAGAACTTAGTACAGAGAGGGGGGTCCCAGACTAAATAGAATTTGTATGCATAGAAGAATTTACAAACTTTAGATACATATTACTCGTACCCTGAGTTCAAAGAGGAATGTTGTTTATTCACATTCTCTTGGTCGTACATTTCATATGCAATGCATAATCAACATTTATAGTAGTGCCCATGAGAAAGGAAAGGGGGGAAGGGTCGTGAGAAAGAAGGTTTGTGAGGGTAAGGTAGTGAGTGGACAGTCGTAGAAGTTACATGTGATATAACAACAATCCGTAAGTTTAAATCACAAGGGTGCTGTAATTAGTCACCGGATACATAGGTTCAATCACATTCCATCCTATCCCATTTTTTGTGTAACACAGTAGTAATACATCGTTGTAAGCTGGGTAGGGCGTAGGTATAACAGTCGACGTTTCGACCCCTGTTGTGTGTAGGTTATTTGCACCTTACAGTGGGGTCTTCAGCAGGACGTGAGGTGAGAAAGGGCACCTAAAGTTAAAAACGGGGAAGTTAGATGAAAGGACTATGAAATGGCCAAATTAAACATACATCTAATGTGAATTATTTACCAAAAGGGGGTAGTTCTGAAAGGTCCGGTAGGCTCCACTTGGAGGTGAGCGTGGGGTAATACCTGTGAATGGTAAAGATAGCATACTAATCATCAAGGATCGCAATTAAGGGTTGGTTACACGATTGAACAATGTCCAACTTAGAGTCCAAAAAGGGAAGACAAAGGTCTAATAAATACAAGCATACTGAGGCATAACAATAAAACCAGTACATTATTCAATACATGTTGAGACACCTACATGTCATAATATGTCAACTAATACCATGCAGTTTGACAGAAGTTATACTACCCAGCCGGGTTAAAAGACGATTGTGCATAGTTGACTTGGTAAGGAACCAGCCGGCTCATATTCCAAGCAAGGCAATTAGATCATGGACACAAACAAAACCATTAGGTATAAACCTGTTATAGCGGAATCACTTAAGACAGCTGCCCTGGACATGTTATAGTTAAGGAATTTTCGAAAAACACCAAGTTTGATTGTATCACATTAAGCATAGTAAGTTAGCGATTAGGGGAGACAGCCTAGAAACGACCTCGTTAAACCATGGTGAAACCGTATTGTAACATTTGAATGTCTAACGGCGTCTAGAAGTTATAGAGACTATACATTGTGGTACACCGACTACTTAGATTGAAGGTAAAATACCTAATCACTGTCCGTCAGTGGCAGTGTATGAAGGGTCAAATACGGTGATCCCCGCAGGGTTGCTGATTCAATCTAAAAATCAAAAGAAAAAGAGTGGGGATGTTTACGGCCTTAATTAGCTTGAGGGACGATTTAGTAACCGAGACGAAGCTGTCTCCCCTAATCGTTAACTTACTATGCTTAATGTGATACAATCAAACTTGGTGTTTTTCGAAAATTCCTTAACTATAACATGTCCAGGGCAGCTGTCTTAAGTGATTCCGCTATAACAGGGTTATACCTAATGGTTTTGTTTGTGTCCATGATCTAATTGCCTTTCTTGGAATATGAACCGGCTGGTTCCTTACCAAGTCAACTATGCACAATCGTCTTTTAACCCGGCTGGGTAGTATTACTTCTGTCAAACTGCATGGTATTAGTTGACATATTATGACATGCAAGTGTCTCAACATGTATTGATTAATGTACTGGTTTTAATGTTATGCCTCAGTATGCTTGTGTTTATTAGACCTTTGTCTTCCCTTTTTGGACTCTAAGTTGGACATGGTTCAATTGTGTAACCAACCCTTAATTGGGATCCTTGATGATTAGTATGCTATCTTTACCATTCACAGGTATTACCCCATGCTCACCTCCAAGTGGAGCCTACCGGCCCTTTCAGAACTACCCCCTTTTGGTAAATAATTCACATTAGATGTATGTTTAATTTGGCCATTTCATAGTCCTTTCATCTAACTTCCCCGTTTTTAACTTTAGGTGCCCTTTCTCACCTCACGTCCTGATGAAGACCCCACTGTAAGGTGCAAATAACCTACACACAACAGGGGTCGAACCGTCGACTGTTATACCTACGCCCTACCCAGCTTCCAACGATGTATTACTACTGTGTTACACAAAAAATGGGATAGGATGGAATGTGATTGAACCTATGTATCGGGTGACTAATTACAGCACCCTTGTGATTTAAACTTACAGATTGTTGTTATATCACATGTAACTTCTACGACTGTCCACTCACTACCTTACCCTCACAAACCTTCTTTCTCATGACCCTTCCCCCCTTTCCTTTCTCATGGGCACTACTATAAATGTTGATTATGCATTGCACATGAAATGTACGACCAAGAGAATGTGAATAAACAACATTCCTCTTTGAACTCAGGGTACGAGTAATATGTATCTAAAGTTTGTAAATTCTTCTGTGCATACAAATTCTATTTAGTCTGGGACCCCTCTCTCTGTACTACCTAATACCCAGGTCCCAGTACCTTTGGGTCAACCCTTCAATTGTGACTGGACTAGAACTTGGCCACTTAAAACTAGGACACTAGAGGTGTAAACCACTACAGGATCTCCGGAGTTATATCGTTACCTCACCCACAGGAAGCGGGTGCATAGATGCCAAAGTGTGTCGGGTTTCTTCGTGAAGTTCTATCGAGCCTGGAGGAAAAGATGCTGCAGGCGGCCAGGAGAGAAGAGTCCGGTTGGATCCAAGGGTGGATCGAAGATGAAGAGTACCTGAAAGCAGAGGGGACAGAGTCTGGGTCACTAGCCAGTGACCAGGATGGAACCAGGACGGAACCAGGCTATGTCGGGTTGCGATCAGGAGCTGTCGAGTAGTTTGTCTCCGCTGCCACGTGGACAGGAGGGATCGAGGAAGACCAGCTGGTAAACATGAGCTGTCCCACGAAGGCTTTTGCTGTCGGCGGTGTCGGTACTCGAATTGGAGTCACCAAGCCTTGGCAAAGGCAACCCATGCAGGACTCGAAGATGTCTTCTTGATCGGACCGGGAAGGTCAGATCGGTGGCTCCTTTTCAGGGGAGCTAGGGCCATTCTGGAGCAACCAGACCAGCAGTTCAAAATTGTAGGTTCGTCGTCACAGAGGCCACTAGCCAATGGGCAAGCGACCGGACAACGTGTCAAGCAGGAAAAGGGCAATAGGGCCCCACGCAGCACTCGGTGAGTGTGGAGAGGTGATCTTTGGAGCACAGGCTGCTTGGGCTGGGGCTTCTCAAACCCCAAAGCACAGCGTTGAGGGTGCCTCGGGAGCAGCACAGGAAGCACTTCGTCGACTTTTCAAGATGGGCGGTCCCACGTCTCACGTCGCCTCCACGGGTCTCAGCTTTGCTAGGACTGTGGATCGAGCTGTTGGAAGTCTGGGAGTCCAAGTCTTGTCGGTCTCTATCGTTCTAGCTCCGGCGGGAGCAACGGCAAAGATAGTCTCGATGCGCTGATGGTGCCTGCTTGCACAGGGTGGCCACTCCTTGACCACAAGGGATATTCTTCAGTCTTCTACGTTGAGTAGGATGTCGAAGGGTCCAGAATTTCGTTTCAAAGTTTCATTCAGGATGATCTGCTGTGCATTGGCACAGCTCCTACCTTTATTCCAAATCAAGGGGCTGGATCACTTGCTAGGTCCCTCCTATGGGTGGGACCCAGGAAGGGGGTGGTTACACCCCTTTCCCTTTGTCCAGTTTCGCGCCAGAGCTGGGGCTGGAGTTCCCCAGCACCGGTTTTAACTGGTCTATGCATGGGACGCCTTGTGCTCCCCAGACAGTGTCTAGTTTCATTCAGCCCTCCCTGCCCCAATCCACTATCTCCTGTCTGGGGTGGTGTAACACCTCCCTGTGGCAGGATACCATTTGTCCAGGCCTCCCCTGCCGGAGTTTCGGTCAGCAGCAGGAGGCCAGACTTGTGTCTGTGGCAGCAGCATCCATTTTGTGATGCTGAGGCTCTGGTTAGATTTAACCGCGTTTAAGCAAAGTAACATGTCTTCTCCCTCTAGAAGGGTGGAATGCTACCCCCATTGCCAGAACTGGCGAGGGGGTAGTATTCCAAAGCGTATGACACCTTACACGACATGTTTTGATAAAGCCAAACCAAAGTTAGCAAGTAACCGCGAGGATTATAATGCACTTAAGAGTATATGGTATGGCAATATCCCAGAACAGCTAAGGGACTTGGTTCCGAAAGCTGCAGACAGGCTCAGCTCATGCTAGAGCACCATCTCACATAAAACCAAGCACTCTGCCTCAAGGATTGGTAAGGCCTGCCATAGGAGTGACTTATAGATGTATATGTGTCCAGATATAGGTTTAGATACAGGTATACTATATCTAAGCAAGGGGTGATTACACCACCTTGCCCCAGCTGAGTGATCAGCCAGTTGTGTCAGATTGGATAGCCAGCCAGGGGTGGCAAAAGATATGCTGCAGCCCCTGGTAGGCCTTGGATGCACCTATGCCCTGGGTACCTATAGTACACTGTACAGGGGCTGATAAGGTGACCCGGTACAAAAGGGGGTGGTGATGGATGTCCATCACCACCCCCTTTTGTACCGATAAGGTGACCCAACATCCAATTGGAGATGTACCTAGGGTACATGGAGTCCATTTTACAGAGAGAACAGATATCCTGGGGCCCTGATTAGCAGGATCCCAGGCCAACTAAGTCGAAAACTAGCTAAACACTAGGCAAAGAAAATCTGGGGTAACCATAGTCAGGTATCCACCTTCCTACACTCTCCTTTGCAGAAAAAGGTAGAGACAAGCTCCTCCCTGTTAGAGAAGATGAGACTGATAATTACAAAGTCTTTAAGAGTGCTCTGATTGATGGGTTTGGCTTAACCACTGAACAATACAGGATTAAGTTTAGAGACACTCAGAAGGCACAGACTCCAGACTGGGTTGACTGTGTAGATTGTGCTACTAGGGCTCTGGAAGGGTGGTTACTTGGCAGTAAAGTGTGTGATTTCAAAGGATTTTACAATTTAATTATGAGGGAGCAGATCCTTAATATTTGTCAAATCAGTTGTTGCATCAGTACCTGGTGGACTCTGGTCTGACCTCTCCCCAAGCATTGGGCCAGAAGGCAGACAAATGGGTCAGAAACAGGGTGAGGCAGAAGGTTCAGAACCAAGGTGGTGACTCTAAGAAGCAAGATTCTAAAAGCTCCTATAAGGGTGGGGAAAAGGGTAAAGACCAGAAGTCTTCTCAAGGGCCCAAAAAATCTGCATCTGATAGGGAGTCACATCAAACAAGGTTAATTGCAAGAAGAAACAATGGTGTAAAATCTGTAGGCAGAAAACCCATTGGATAAGTGACGGTAACAAGTCCAAGGACTCAACTCCGACTACCACAGGCCCTAAGGCTACTGTTCCCCTCAGTTCATCTCCAAGTGGTAGTACTCCGAATAAGGGCGTAGTAGGGTTGACCCTGGGATCTGAGATGGACTCTGGCCCAGTCAGAGTTCCTACTCTGGCTGTACTGGTCTGTGATGGAGGCGTGGATATAGCCTACGTATTTGTAAGTCCCAGTAACTTGGGCAAATACAGACAGCAGCCTTTGAAACATGAAAATGAGGTCTCTGCATTCAGGGACACAGGAGCAAGTGTGACAATTGTGACAAAAGATCTTGTGGCTACTGAGCAAATCATACTTGGTGAGATGTACCAAGTGACCAATGCTAGCAATGTCCGTACAGACCATTCCTTGGCAGTTGTTAATTTCAACTGGGGAGGGGTAACTGGCCCTAAGAAGAATGTCGTAAGTGCAGACCTCCCTGTCGAATGCTTGTTGGGCAATGATTTAGAAACTTCAGCTTGGGCTGAAGTGGAACTCAGGACTCGTGCAGAAATGTTGGGAATCCCTGCAGATGTGTTTGCTATGAATAGGTCACAGGCAAAGATGTCTAACACTGACCATATTGACCTGAGGCTGTCTACATTACTGGACAGTTGGCAGGCGCATTGTTTTTAACATTGGTATGTTAAGCACATCTAGAATAAATCCTCATCTAGTGCTTTTTCTAAACCAATTTTAAATACACTTTTTCTTGGTTTCTTCTCCTTTCACACCTCTTTTTGCACTGCACACCCCAGTCCCACTTTTCTTGCCACTCACCTACATCGAGTGGTATACCACACTGTTGTCTCTCGTACTCACTGAGGATACCCCCTACCACCGGGTTGACCTCTGAGGAGAGTACAAAAAACCTCTGACGGGTGGTACGGATAAAATCCCAAATGATGAAGGGCGGATCCGAATGGTGACTGATGGGTATTTTTCCTCATCCTTGGAGAACTCTCTGTGACATAACCTGTGAGTAGGGGTGAGTTCTCGGGTGGTTCTCTTAATTAGTGGGCACATTTATTTTAGACCCTCTGGTATCTTTGTTGTTTTATAGTTCTGTTGGGGACAGTACCGGAGCTTGGTCTTTAAACTTCCCCTAGGTCCTCCTCTACCGTATTGTTTTGTTGTAACACTGAACAGGCCCTGGATCCTGAAAAAATGGACCAGGCGCCTTCCAAGAGAAGAGCAGTAGGGGTAAGGCAGTGTCTTCCCCCTGACTCAGAATGCAGATCAGTCTCTTCAGGGAGATGATCTTAGTTCTGAAGAAGGAACTGTCCCAGAGGAGCTTGAACCTGATCAGGTTGAGTTCTTGGGGACAGGGGACCCTTCCAGGGCAGATCTGAGCCAGGAGCAGCTGAGCTGCCCATCTCTTGAACCCCTCAGACAACAGGCTGTTGCTGAGGCTGCTTTGAGTGCTAGTGGGTCCCATAGGATCTACTGGGATGATGGACTCCTTTACTCAGAGAGTAGAGACCCCCAAGCCTGGTGCCCGCAGAAGGTTGGTTATACCTCTGAAGTTTAGGGGCTACCTATTGACACTAGTACATGACATCCCTTTAGCAGGTCACTTAGGCCAAAACAAGACTTTGGAAAGAATTGTTCCTGACTTTCATTGGCCTCACATGTCTGAAGACACATAGGAGTTTTGTCGCTCCTGTGTCATCTGTCAAGCCAGTGGTAAGGCAGGTGGTACAACAAAGTCCCCCCTGATACCACTACCTGTGCTGGGGGTTTCCTTTGAGAGGGTTGGGATTGATATAGTTGGTCCCATGGATCCTCAAACTGCATCTGGGCACAGATTTATACTGGCGGTGGTGGACCATGCCACTAGGTATCCAGAAGCAATTCCCCTTAGGACCACCACAGCTACCGTGGTGGCAAGGGCCCTCCTGGAAATCTTTTCCAGAGTGGGTTTACCTAAGGAGGTAGTATCAGACAGAGCTGCAATCTTCATGTCTAGTTGCTTGACTGCTATGTGGAAGGAGTGTGGAGTAAATTACAAATTTACCACCCCTTATCACCCACAATGCAATGGGTTAGTTGAAAGATTCAACAAAACACTGAAGGGCATGATTAAAGGTCTCCCATAAAAGCTTAGGCGCGGATGGGAAATACTTTTGCACTGCCTTCTCTGCCTACAGAGAGGTTCCACAGAAGGGGGTTGGTTACAGCCCATTTGAACGTCTGTTTGGACATCCAGTTAGGGGCCCATTGTGAGGGATGGGAGTTACCACTCAAACCCCCTAAACAGGATATTGCAGACTATGTACCTGGTCTCCGCTCCTGGATGGCTGAGTACATGAAGAAGGCAGCTGAAAACCTTGAGGCTAGCCAGGAATTGCAAAAGGCCTGGCATGAACAAAAGGCTTTGTTGACTGTTTATCAGCCAGGACAGAAAGTATGGGTGTTGGAGCCTGTGGCCCCAGTAGCCCTCCAAGACAAGTGGAGTGGCCCTCATACCATTGTTGAGCAGAAGGAAGAGGTTACCCACTTGGTGGACCTTGGAACTCCCAGGAGCCCCCATAGGGTGCTCCATGTCAACAGGCTCCAATCATATGTTGACAAGGCAGACATGGGCTTGTTTGTGGCTACTGATGGGGGACAGGAGGAAGAGAGTGATCCACTCCCTGGCCTGTTCTCACAGAACCCTGGGATGGTTCAGTTGATGGTGTAGCCTTGGAGGCAGCCTCACTGTCCAGCACCAAACTGATTGCAGAAAAGTTCTCAATCAGTTTAGATATATGTTTTCACTGACTCCAAGTCAGACTACCTGGTGCACTCATTAAGTGGACACTGGGGACAGTCTGCCTGTTAAAAATAAGATGTACAGGCAACCTGACCATGTCAGGGACTGTATCAGGACCGAAGCCCATAAGATTTTGGATTTGGGAGTAATTGAACCCTCAGATAGCCCTTGGGTTAGTCCAGTAGTTTTGGTACCCAAACCTCACACCCAGAATGGTAAGAGAGAGATGAGGTTTTGTGTTGACTACAGAGGTCTCAATGCAGTCACTGGGACTGATGCTCACCCAATCCCAAGGGCAGACAAGTTTATAGATACGTTGGCCTCAGCCACGTTTCTGAGCGCATTTGACCTGACAGCTGGCTACTGGCAAATCAGACTAGCTGAGGATGCAAAGCCACACATTTTGTTTTTTTATTAAGTTTTATTGCAATAAAAAGACACACAAAAATCATACATAATATTTTCCCAGTGAATCTGCATGTACAATATGACAAAATAGCACCCACGGGCCACTAAATCCCAGAGTACAGTTCACCATATTGCTGGTATAAAATAATCAACATCAAATCAAATCAACAAACAAATCGAAAACAGAAATTAAAATAAAACTAAAAGATTCACATCATTTACATGGTACAATCCTGGGTTGTGCAGTCATGACTGGGCAGTACATCAATCATCTCTCGCTATATTGTCCGCCCCCCTGAACTCTCTTCTAGACGTAACTTGAATCGCTGTTATTGATCAAATAGATTCGTAGCGGTTCCCAAATGTCTCTTGGCCTCGAAATTATTGGTAGCTCTTCCGCATATGTTTCCAGATTGTCTCTACAGTATACCAAATCTTTTATCCACATGTCAGTTTTCGGCCGGCATCTGCCCCCCCCCCCCCCACATAATCACCACTCTCGGTGCCGCTAGTAACAAAGCCAGGCGCAGAAATTTACCACTCACTCCCTGGATGTACATCATGAGGAGTGAATCCATGCTGACTGTACCAATGGAACACAAACTGGGCCTGTGCGCTCAAATAATACACGTAAAAGTCCGGTGCCCCAAACCCTCCTTTTTCGTACCCCCTAGTGAGGACCGACCATTGTACACGAGCACTCTTACCCCCCACACTAATCGAAGCAACTGACTGCGAAGATTCTTGAAGAATCCCATCGTTAGCACTATTGGGATATTAAGAAAAAGATAGAGGAACCGCGGCAGTACCACCATCTTGATAAGTGCAATACGATCTGCCAACGATAACGGTAGTGAAATTCAAATATCCACCTGGCTCTCTAATTTCGAATATGCCCTCCCATAATTCTCCCTGACTACTATATTTGGGTTTCGATGTACCCAGACTCCTAGGTACTTTACCGGGTCCGTCGATCACACCAGTGGGAACTCCAAGGCAGGTCGCGCAGTAGATGTCGTCAGTGGGATTTTAAACGATTTATCCCAGTTTATACAAAGGCCCAACAGGCGGCAGAACCGAACGTACTCCCGGAGCAACTGTGCCAGATATCTAGATGGTTCGCGAACGAAAAGAACCATGTCATCCGCATAAAGCGAGATGGCTACTTGTCGTCAATCAAAATTAAGCGCGGTCTCCCTGTGTCGTTTCCGAAAGACACAAGCTAAGGGCTCCAACACAATTGCAAACAATAACGGTGAGAGGGGACACCCCTGGCGTGTACCCCTCACTATATGAAATGATTCAGAGGTTAGACCCCCAACAGGCACTCGCGCAGTCTGTTCCGTGTAGAGCACAGTTATCCACTGCAGGAATAAAGGTGGAAAACCCACACAACGCAATACATAATAGATATATTGCCATTCTACCAAGTCATACTCTTTGGCAGCACCTAATAATACTGCCGCCGCTGATAAATTCGGTTCAAGAACGTGGAACATAGAGAAAACAGTTCGGAGATTGTACGAGGTGGATCTTTCAGGTATAAAACCCGATTGATCCGGCAGTACCAGACAATGCATCAGGGGTTGCAGCCTGGTCGCCAACATTTTAGCCAGTATTTTGGCGTCAATATTGATCAATGACAGCGGACGGTAAGAATCACATTTGTCTGGTGGTTTGTCTTTTTTAAGCAAAGTAATTATCAATGCCTCTCTCAGGGACGGCGGTAACTTCCCCGAGTCATAGGCTTTCGCGTACATCTCCAAAACATGCGGCGCAAGGAGATCTGCATATTGCTTATAAAACTCTACCGTGAGCACGTCGGGCCCTGATGCCTTGCCATTAGATAACGCCGAAATCGCTGTCTTGACATCCTGCTCGTCTATAGGTACGCACAAATACTCCCGATGCGTGTCAGAAAGCCAGGCACACGCCACGTCCTCCAGATATTTCTCAAATTCTACCTCCGAAGCAGCTCCCCGCGACGTATATAATGCAGTGTAAATCCACGAAACTGTTCTGTAATGGCAATTGGATTATGATGCTCTCCCCCTGCTCGTCAACTATTCTATCTATGCGTGGCTGCTCAAGACGCTCCTTAATCTTAAACGCCAGCGTACGTCCCGGTCGCCCCCCTCCCCATATCGTCTGGTTGTGTGTCTGCGCAACAGGTATTTTATCACTGTGTCAGCAAGCTCATCATAGTCCTTAAGCAATTCCTGCAAGCGAGCTAGTTGGTCCGCTCCCGGCTTAACTGCGTACCTTCGTTCCAGCTCCCGTACACATCCTCAGTGTTTTTTGGTTGAGTCCTCACATCTCTCAGTATGCCCGCTGCAGTGCTAATGCACACCCCTCTGATCATGACCTTAAAGGCCTCCCAGAGTGTAGAAGCCTCATCTACAGTGCCCTTATTTAGTGTGAAATATTGTACTATGGCCTCCCGCACTGCCATCTCATATGTCGGGTCAAGCAGCGCCTCGGAGCGCAATCGCCATGTAAAGGGGCGATGTATAGCCGTAGGGAACACCACGTCCAGCCGCCCTGGGTTATGATCCGACAATGTTCTAGCAAGAGTTGTTACCTCTTCCACCCAGTCCATTATCTCCGTCCACACCAGCCAATAGTCCAATTGCGACCAACTCCCATGCATCAGTGTCGCATGTGTACCTTCCCGCACCTGGGGTTCTGCACTCGCCAAGCATCACACAGACCAAATTCCTCCATAACATGTATAATACTCCTAGCAACCTTAGGGGTACGGTGAGAAATGGGATTAGACATATCCAGTTCCGCGTTCAGATAAGTATTCAGGCCTCTGGCCAGTCTCTTAATACCCCACACATGCGGGTAACACAAGTCGGGTCATCCATGATTGGTCTGTACATATTGACTATGGTAATCAATTTGCCGCTCATTCTGCCATGCACCATTTCACATCTACCTAACTCATCCTCATATGTATGTATCGGCTAAAATTCCACCCCTCTTTTGACCAAAATCATAACTCCTCTCGCATAGGAAGAATATGACGCAGCCAGTCGAAAGCCTGCCCATCTGCCCGCAATACCACGTTCTGTATGTTTTGTCAAATGCGTTTCCTGCAATAAGGCAACATGTATCCTGTGACGGATGATTCAGGTATGCCAACACCTGTCTCACTTTTTTAGGTGAATTGAGGCCATTAACATTCCAAGTCAACATCTTGCATCTATCTCCCATCATTTACGGTATTTCTACGTCCAGTTGCTTCCCAACCTGCCTCAGAGGAGCGCTGTCTATACCAGAAGAGAACATTCCCACCCAGTTGATCATCCGATGTGCACCTGCGTGTACCCTTATAGATGTGTTACAAAACAAACCAAGAAACAACACAAATCCCCCCTCCCGCCTCCCACTCCAACCTCCCAATTAGGTTGAGTCCGGATCCCGCCACCTACCCTTTGGTCATCACCCTGATTTACCCATTGCAACATTCAGGGAACACCCGCTAGTTGAAGAGGTTCGGCGACGAATACACGCACCGGAATGCAGTAGCCGGAATATCACTATTCAGCCTCCCTGCGTATCCCATGAAAACATGTTTCGGTCAATATTGAACTACCACCCCCCAGTACAAACAGTGTTCAGTGTTAGTGTATTCTTGCCACTTGCCCACTGTTCCGCTCAGACAATAAATCAGCCATCCTCTGCCTTCAGCCCCAATCCAGCAGCAGAAAAGCTAGCCATATCCACATGGAGCACCGTCAGATCAGCTGCACAGTCATTAGTCTGCTTCATCTAGCCCCGACTCCACAGCCATATCCTTCAATACATTCTGTTGGGGCCTGATCTTACATATATGCTTAATGAACTTCAAAGCTGACTTTGCGTCCGTGAAAAAATGTGACTGTTCCTCATGAGTGATTTTTAATTTGGCTGGGTATAACATGGCGTAAGGTACCGAGGCTGCCCTCAGTAATTTCTTCACTGGTACGAATTCCTTCCTTGCCGCCTGAACCACCGGGGTATAATCCGGGAAGAAAGATAGCTTGTCCCTTTTATAAACAACTGGGTGTTTGGCCCTAGCCTCTCTCAGCACAGCGTCCCTGTCAGCATAATTTAGGAGACGTGCAATAATCGGGCACGGTGGCGCGCCAGGTTTAGGTCTTGGCCCCAGCGATCGATGCGCTCGATCCACAATCATCACGGCGGAAAGTACAGATCCAAAGAGTTCACGCAGCAGGCCATCTATAAACGTCTCCATTTTGGATATAGGCGTGGATTCCGATAGTCCAATAATTGGAAGATTATTGCGCCTCGAGCGCGCTTCCAAATATTCATTTTTTGCACTTATTACCTCCAATATCTTCTCCATCTGAAGGATCTGTGTCCGTGATTCAGCCTGCACATCATGTGTATCAGACATACCATTCTCTAGTACGTCCAGTCTGTGCTCGTGCTTATCCACCTTCTTTTTGACCATGTCGAGTCCGGTCGCCAGCGCATCAATCTTGCTGTCTATCGTTTTCATGCCAGCTCGCAGTTCCAGCAAGATGGTCCTGTTGTCGTCCTCCACACCTTCTGCAAGTCCCGAGGTACTCCGCGACTCAGTCTGGTCACCCATTCTGTCAGTGGCACGAGTAGTACGCTTATTTTCAAATTGTAACGTGGCCTGTTTGGGATCTGATTTGCCCATGCTGGAGGTCAGAGCACAATCCGTCTAGATCTGCACCCACACTGATGATCTGTCCTTCTCCAGTGGTAGTCTCCCGCACCACCTCAGCAATTGTCTGTGCATAGGATGGAATCCAGTAGGGCAGTTCCACTGCTCATGTGCAACTATGCACCACTAGAATCTAGTTAGGGCAGATGGCACCCCTCGACCAGAAATTGCTCTCACAGGTCATCCAGCGCTACTCCAGCAGCCAAAAGCGTCTCCTCGCTGACTCACTGTCCGATAAGTCCTCAGGCCTCTTCGATAATCCCAAGGCCTGTCCCAGCTCCTCAGTAGATCACCAGATATGGGCAGCCTCACTGTGCACACAAGGCAGCGCTACAACCGCTCCCCCATAGCAGAGTGGTCCCCCAACCCCGCCAGTCTGCTTGTCCCGGCCAGCTGGGGTCCAGGAGCCCCCCGGGTAGCGCCTCCCAGTCACCGAGAGGCAGTCCACCAACCGTCCAGAGCACTCAGGAAATGCCACCGCGACCCTGTGACCCCAGCAACCCGATAGCCCGAGCCCCACCAGGCGCCACCACACACCCGACTGCAGCACCCGATGTCCGCCGCGCCACCAGCCCAGGCCCAGCCCGCCCTGGCGTCTCTCTTACCGGGCCCGCACGTCTCCAGCTCCGCCCTTCAAGGCTGCCTCAGTCGCGTCGCCGGCTCCCTCACCTCTTCCTCACAGCGCCGCTCACAGGATCAGATGCGGGCCTCGTATCGAATCACACCACTCCACTATGCCGCTGCAAGCCGGCCACCTCAGGAGAAGGGCCGTGCTCCGTGTTCACATAGGTCCCCCAAGCACGAAGAGGCACGGTACACTCCTCCGCCATGCCAGGAGGGTGCCCACCGCCAGCTTCAATCCGCAGCGTATCTCGTCTCCCGCAACTGACGAGATGCCCCAGTAGAGATCTTGCCACTGGAAGTCCGGTCCGGCACGGCAGCCACAGACTGCAGACTTCGAGCCGTGATCACTAGGTCGGCGCCATGTTCTCGCTAGAACCATGGTGGAAAGATCGGTTCAGTATAGCAGCATCCCAGTAGGCACGATGACTACGATCCCACTCGTATGTGCCTTAACCCTTGGGCGTTGTCCTGCGAGGGTTTCACGGCACGCAGAGGGCCTTTTCAGGATACAATTAACCGGATGAAGTTTCAAGAGCGCGGAGCTCCCTTAACAGGCAGCCATTCCGCTTCACCCCGAAGCCACGCCCCCATGCAAAGTCAAAAATTGCATTTTCTACCCCTAGTCGGCACTACCAATTTGTGGTAATGCCCTTTGGTTTGACGAATGCACTTGCCACTTTTCAAAGGTTGGTGAATAAAGTCCTTACAGGCCTGGAAGCCTACAGTGCAGCATATGTAGATTATATTGCTGTCTTTAGCTCCACCTGGGAGGATCACCTGGTCCACCTGAGAAATGTTTTAGAGGCCCTGCAGAAAGCAGGCCGCACTATCAAGGCCACCAAGTGCCAGATAGGGCAGAGCCAAGTTGTGTACTTGGGCCACCTGGTAGGTGGAGGTCAGGTTCAACCATTGCAGAGCAAAATCCAGACCAACATGGACTGGGTTGCTCCAACCACCCAGACTCAGGTCAGAGCTTTCTTGTGCCTGACTGGCTTCTATAGGAGGTTTGTCAAAGGATATGGATCCATAGTGACCCCTTTGAATGACTTAACGTCCAAGAGAATGCCAAAGAAAGTTCAGTAGACAGTTAGCTGTCAAAGACATTTGATGACCTGAAGCAGGCCATGTGAACTGCTCCCATTCTGCAGAGTCCTGAATACTCCAAACAATTCACTGTCCAAACGGATGCATCTGAGTTGGGGGTAGGGGCCGTGGTATCACAATTCAATTATGAAGGTCAGGATTAGCCAGTAGCTTTTATTAGCACAAGGTTGACCCCCAGAGAGAAACGTTGATCAGGTATTGAGAGGGAGGCCTTTGCTGTGGTTTGGCTCTGAAGAAGCTGAGGCCATACTTGTTTGGCACTTACTTTATTGTTCAGACAGACCATAAGCCCCTCTTTTGGCTAAAACAGATGAAGGGTGAAAACCCCAAACTTTTGAGGTGGTCCATTACCCTACAGGGGATGGACTATACAGTGGAACATAGACCTGGGAGTAAACATGCCAATGCAGATGGACTCTCCAGATATTTCCACTTAGAACATGAAGACTCAACTGATCAAGCTTAGTTTAATGTCCTGCCATTGGGGGGGGGGTTGTGTAGGAGAGTAGGATCTGCTTCTTATAGTTAGCCCCACTTTTTTGCTAATGTTTCACTGTTTTCAACTTAGTCTGACTGGGATCCTGCTATCTAGGACCCCAGCCTAGCTGCTTTCTCCTTTAAATTGATTGCATGTTCTTTAGGTACACCACAGATTGGATTCTGGGGTACCCTTATAAGTCCCTAGTATATGGTATTTAGCTACCTCAGAGGCCTCTCGGGCTGCAGCATTTATTATGCCACCCCTGGGAGACCATTCAAAATGATGCAACAGATCTGCTACAGCAGCCTGTGTAAGGTGGTGTATTCATCCCTTACTTAGATATAGGTTCCCTTTGTCTACCATATCTCACTTCACATATAAACTTATTCAGTCACCCCTATGGCAGGCCTTATCAATCCTGAAGGCAGGTTGCTGGGATTTGTGTGAGAGGGTGCCCATGCATGAGCAGGGCCCCTCTGCAGCCTTCGGAATCTATTCTCCGGGGTTGTTCTCTGATGCAGCCAACCACAAACTCTTAAGTGCATTATAACCTTGCGGTAAATGCTAACTTTGAAATGGCTGCAAGGAAACATGTTGTGTTTGGTGTCAAACACCTTAGAATCATACCTCCCCGCCAGTACTGGCGGGGAAGATATGATTCCACCCTCCTAGAGGGAGAAATATGACATCACCGGTACACTCGGCACCAGGTTTCACGACCTTGGCATCACAAAATGGATGCTGCCAGCCTCAGACAAGCCTCTGCCCTCCTACTGCTGGACGAAACTCCGGCAGGGGAGGCTGGACAATAGGTTTCCTGTCACAGAGAGGTGTGATCACCTCCCAGACAAGCTTGAGTGTATTGGGGCTGGGGCGGGTGCACTCCAAGAGTGCTTTGATGGCTGCAATGGGGGCACATTTGGTGTCCCTGTGTATAGTCCAGCTCAAACTGGTTGCAGGGGCACTCAGCCCCTGCTCTGATGCGAAACTGGACTAAGGACATGGGTGTAGCAACCCCTTCCTTGGGTATAAAGTAGGAACCACCGGCTACAGGACTTTAGATTTTACCTGGACTAAACTCTGCTACAGAAACCAAGTACTTCGACGATATGCACAACGCTGGATGACTGAAGATTCTCCCTTGGAGTAAAGGAGTTACTCCCCTGCAAGGCAGGCACCTCAACGCATCTGACCGGTTTGCATCTACGCAGCTCCTGAAGGACTCTGAAGATTTTGCAACACAAGAAGTGGGTTCCTAAGCTTCCCTGGTGCTCTCAGCAAACCTGAGACCCGCAGCCCTTGTGGGGACCGTGCAACCCGAACCCCTGGACACTGTGAACATTTGCAGCAGTATATGCTTTTTGGCGATACCTGAGGCTGTGCCTTGGGCTACTTGTAGTCCACGCCCGAGCAGTGTTTCCACCGAAGATTACCGGCCTACACTCCAGAAGTGTTCCATGGGCTGGCATTGTGTGATTCCTCTCGAGGTCCCTTCGCTATCCCTGGTCTGTTGACCTCTGGGTCCCTTTGAAGGCAACTTTGACTTTCCGTGGGCTTTCCTGGTTGCTTCAGACGTGCTCTGACTCTCCATAGCTTGGGAAGTCCCCAGGACCTTGCTGGTCCCCACCGAAGCATCTTTTCTCTCACCGCATGGGTTGTAGTTGCCAAGGCTTTTTGGTCTCCAATCCGGACATCGATGCCCCAGCACTCGACATCTTTCGTAGGACAGCTCGCCTGCGGACTTTGGTCGTCGTCAACATCTCCTGGTCTCCGTGGCAGTGGAATCAAGCTTCACCTCTTCGCACCTGAAGCACCGAACATCGGTGGGCATTCGTCTACCAAGCCCCTGGTCACTGACAAGTGATCCAAACACTGTCCCCTCTTCTTTCAGGTTCTTCACAGCTCCGATCCAGGCTTAGAGCACACCAAACACTTTTCCTCTTCACGGCAGCAGCACTTTGCAGCATCATGCAATTGAAAACAACAAAGATTCCGGACACCATTTGACAGCTATGCACCCGGTTTCCCTGGGTTAGGAAACACGAGTACTCCAGTGCTCACGGGGGGGGCTGGCCTTGGAACCTTCTTAGCCTAAAAGGGTTTGCTCAAAGTCCTCTCCTAAGTGTCCTTAAACTTTAAAATTCCAACCGCGACTTTCTCTTAGGATTGTACGGGAGCTTGCGGCTGTTTTCTCACACTGCACGCGTGTGGGTCCCCTGTGTCACTACCGTGGGTGATTCCTTGGGGTCCCAGTGATTCTACATTCTCTAGGCACTGTTCCTAGTCAAGTCGTGGTTGTTATACCACTTTCTTTTTTTTTTTGGTATAATTTTTATTTTATTGAAGAAAAAGAACAATACACAAGGCAATAAGACAATACATGTGGTCATGTGTTCAAAGAGGAGTGCAACTGCAACACAGTGAAATACTGAGCTCTTTGATGCAATAAAGGGGGAAACAAAATCAATGAACATAAGTTACATCTGGCAGGAAT
The DNA here is from genome assembly GCF_964263255.1 of Lissotriton vulgaris. Classification (NCBI taxonomy): domain Eukaryota; kingdom Metazoa; phylum Chordata; class Amphibia; order Caudata; family Salamandridae; genus Lissotriton; species Lissotriton vulgaris. The sequence goes on along the minus strand of NC_141689.1, from coordinate 1,245,378,983 downwards.
GTCGGATCAGGGGGAAAGGGAACCCTCGAAGGTCTCCACTAAAGGAGGCATGCATATATTTCCACGGTAGGAGTTCCATTGGCTCCAAATTTTATTCCACTTCCTGGGTCTACCCCTTGCCACATACACCGTCTTCTCCTTCAACATACACCAGTCCATGTTCTCCTTTCAAGCCCGAACCGTGGGCGACCGTTGGGCGCCCCACAACTGGGCGATATCTCTCTTGGCAATCATATTTCCAAGGGTCGCCCACTGTGTCTGGGCCACATTATAGTCATTCGGTTCCCAGACATTCAGCAGTCAACGCCTAGCTTCAGGCAATAAAGCCACCCCTGTGACTCTTTCCATAACCGCATGCACACGATTCCAGAACACCACCACCTCCGAACACTCCCAGATTATGTGGAGGAAGGTTCCAATCAGTCCACATCCACGCTTACATAACCCATCCTCTGAATAACCCATATGCATCAGGCGCGGGCCCTTGACGTATATCCGATGTAAGATTTTAAGTTGAACGAACCGGAGGCGGGCCGGAATCGCGACCTCTTTGGGCGAGGACAGGGCTGACTGCCAATCCTCGTCATCCAGCTCCAGACCGTCGCTGGTCCAAACCTCCCTGAGCCGCACCAACAGATCTGTTCGATTATTAATCAGTTTCTTGTATATCAATGAGATAGTGCTGTCAGGAACGTATCCGTCAAGCACCCGGTCTTCCAATGGGAAGGATTCAGGGATGTCGGTACCCTCAGGAAATACAATGCATGAGTAATCTGGGCATATCGGAAGAATTCCCTGTCGCTCAACTCATACTCCACCTTCAGTGCCTCGAAGGTCTTAATTTTACCCTTGGCCCACAGATCATTCACCCTACTGATACCAATCCTGTCCCACTTTCAAAGCCTTTCGTCTTCCACAGGCAACCCAATCTTTCAGACGCGTAAAGCGGAGTCGCCCGGGTCAGTCGATCCCTCCATCCCGTTGCCGCAGTCGCATCATGCCAAGTTCGTACCACTATCTTGGTAGGTCCCGGAAGCCCATTTCCCACCGCCCTGGAATTAAGGGCTTTGTAATAGTCCCCACCAGGTTACAAATACTTATCCATCTCCAATGCAAGATTAGAGGCAGGTCCGTACATTCCATGGTTAATTGCTCCCAATTGAGAGGCCCAGTAATATCGCCTGATATCCGGAAGGGCTATCCCTCCGTCATAACAGGGAAGTGTGAGTTTGGCGAGGGCGATACGCTGTGGTCCTGAAAATTCTGGACCCTGCTATGATGTGGTACCGAAGCCCAACACTCGTGTCACAAAATATCATCCAATCATGACAAATTTGGTATCAGTAGACCGGTAATGACTAGGACATTACCCCTGTGCATTTGCGTCGTGATCGAGCAATGCAATCACCTTAAAACAGTAGTTTCTGTCTCAAACCCTCGGGTTCCATTTTGTAAGCGTCAATTGACCAAGGCCGAATTCGAGCTGAAAGGACACGTAGACCTTTCCTGACTCTTCTTTGACCTGGGCGAGCTGCCTCCACTGCCTCCAGCCAAACCTGCTCGGGCAGTCCCCAACCCACTGGCCGAGCGAGATTAACATCAAGGCACAACATGTCATAAACCCTTCACTGCATACATACCACGCTTATCATACACACACCTGTCCCTGTTTCTTCTTTATGGCTAGTTTTACAAGGAGGAGGTGCCCGATTTTATTGGGGTTTCATCGATATCTGATGGTAGTTCTGGGCCTGGCCGGTTAATCTATCACAAACTGGACATACGAAAATGTAGGCTGGCCATCATGACTTTGCTTTTCCATTGTTGTGAAAATATGTATATGACCATACTATAAACCAAAGAATTCTTGCCTGAAGGTAATATTTTTGTATAAAAGGAGAAGGCTGGTTCTGTAAAAACGAACAGTCTCCTGAGAATATACAAACTGTGCTGTTGTACTTCTAGGACGCTTGTTACTTGGTTGCAGCCAATAAAACTCGATCCTTGACATCACCTAGAAGACTCTGTGTTTCTGTGGTCCAGAACAGGAAGAACTCAAGAGGTCTTTGGGTGTTTTCCCCTGGCACCACCGGGTTCCTAAAAACCCGGTACCTCAGTTTGGCGCCCAACTCGGGGCGGTATCAAGCGGTGTCGGTCCAAGCCAGATGTTCGTGAGGAGCTTCGTGTGAAAATTCCAGAGGACGGCCAGCCACTTCAGCGACCCCTGTATGTCGACGTGGTTCCGAAGGTCTTTGCTGCGAGGTTCCCCGCATCCCGACGGCTACGAAGGACTGCTGCCCTGACTATCGCCCTGTTTTGGACCCATCGATACTTGGTAGAGCGAAACGTTAGACGAGTCTTCTAGTGACGTCATCGATCATCGATACTTCGGTTAAGTATAAGTGGAGCGTCTCCCAGTCCTTAGTTTTGTTCTTAGTTTTGGTATCCTCGAGATACACCTTGTTTGGAACTTGCAAGCGCCAAAACCAAGGGATTTGTGTATTTCCGAGACTATCTTAATCGATAATCCTTTGAAGTTTGAAGCTAGACTAGTGAGCGAAGATGCCTGGTTTTAGCAGACTTGGAAACTTGTTTTGTCTTGGTTGTAGTAGGGACTCCCGATTAGAGGATTCGTGTCCGGTTCCTCCAATTGGAACTCCAATATATGAACTTTATGTGAAGCACGGAGTAGGCCCCATCACATACAATGACGTGTGGATAAAATACACCAGAAAAGATGGTGTTTTAAAATGGCCCCAATATGGTAGCTTTGATACAGAGATTTTAGATAATCTAGAGGTGAAACTTTTCAAGAAGAAAGCCTGGCCGGCGATGTTTGACTCTTTTCGTCTATGGCGCAAGGAAGCCAAACAGAAAGAAATGAAATTAGCAAAGAAGAATAAAAGAGGTATGTCAATGGTACAAGCTGCCGTTGCATACAGGGATAATGAGGAAGAGCAAGAGAGTGAACAAATGCTTAGAAGTAAGAAGCTAGCAGTAGATAAATGCTACCCAGTGTTGCCACGTAGAGGACAAGGATCAACAGAGAAAATTGATAGCGATCCTCTCATGTCCCACTTGTTGAGTTCACCACCCCCCTATGCACAAGATGCTACTGCACCCCCGCAACGCTTTGTTATACCGCGCCCCGGCGCACGAACACCAGTTCTTACTCAAGCACCAGCTCCTCTTCAGCTGGTTTCTACTCCTCCGGCGCAGCCCTCTCAAGGGCTGCCGCCTTCGCTACATACTCCATTGACTTTTTCTGCGACTTCGCCTACTGCTCCAATTGCTTATCCTGATCCTCTTTCTGCTACTGCCTCGACTTCTACTTTACATCAGCCTGTCTTTTCTGGCACATCTGCCGTTCCGCAAGCTTCTCCTTCTGTTCGACAGAGAGTGGCAAGTACTGTCACTGGTCTTTTCTCACCTTTCTTTGGGTCGCCTAAGACGACCCCTAATACAGAACGCAGAAAGTTGCGGAGTCAACTGCCTGACTATCAAGAGAGAGAAGTACTGAATGAGTCAGCACGTAATTGGGTTACCAATACTGCAAAGTATGACACTCAGTCCGTTATGGAAGTCTTCAGTCAGTGGGAAGCATCTACACAGAGATATGTATTTGAACAGATGTGTGTATATCTCTGTGAAGATTTGAAGGGAAATGATCCAGAGTACAACATGAATAAATTATTCCGTATGCGATTCAAGTTTGGGGAAGGCATGATTGTGGGTGCCGATGTCGAACCAGCAATCGACATGTTGTTGTCATATAGGAGTAAGGGAAGCAATTCCCGATTACTGTCTGAGTATGACATGCCAGGTAGAAAAGAGGCGCGACAGTATCCCATGAGAGAAGTTCCTCCAGTTTGGAGGGAAGGTGATGCGAATGCGAATCCAGCAATTACGCCTCATTTCCAGCGTGTATGGGTACATGTTCCCTGGAAAAGATCTGAAGTTTTAGCCCTAAAACAGACATTGCCTGATCCTCGCAAGAATCCTGCAGGGTATTATAAGGAGTTATCACAAACTGCCAGTTCATGTATCATGAATCTAGCAGATATAGAAATGTTGTTTGGAAATGTTGCTCCACAGCCTTTATGGGGAAAGATTCGTCATGCAGATCATGACCAGGAATTAGGTGATACATGGGCTAATATTGCTACTGCTGATGACAGACAAGTTGGTGGCTCCAAGCCCGAGCCTTTAGTTGCAGAACTTCCTGGTAGAATTATCACGAATATAAAGACTTTAATGCCTGAATTGCGTGTGAATTGGGATAAGTTATCTGCGTGCAAGCAGAAGAAAGATGAGAATGTGTCTGACTTTTTCACAAGGTTTGAAGAGACTTTCGTCGATCATAGTGGTCAGGATATGGCTACCGAGGGTGGCCAAAGATTGTTTGTAGACAAATTTGTACATAATCTACTTCCTGAATTATGTAATAAATTGAAAGATTCAGAGAGTGCTTGGGCTGTTTCCACGTCAGCGCAGATTCTAGCCACAGCCCAGTACTATGAAAATAGGCGCAAAGACGAGCTAGAGAAGGCAGACAAAAATACTAAAGATTTGAAAACTAAAGTCCTTCTCCAGCAAGCCTATCCGCCTCGTACTGCTAATCAGCACTATTATCAGCAACCTCAGCAGTATTCGAGAAACTCGCAAAGAAATGAGTCTTCTCAACAGCGTTTACCATATGGTCCGAATCAGTGTGCGTATTGCAAAGAAGAGGGTCATTTCAAGAATAGTTGTCCAGCTTTATTGCGACGTTTGAATGGTGTTTCCGGTGCAAGAGGTAGAGGTGTTCAACAGGCTCCCAGAGGTAGGGGTCGTGGAAATGTCCCCCAGAATGCTACTTTTTTTCCGCCTCAGAGTTCCATGAACAGCTTTGATCAGCAGAATAATGCGTCCTCTAGGACAGCTCAGTACTATGCTGATGACTACTATGCAGAGAACGAGAATGAGGGTAATGATTGCTAGGACAGCCATGGACAAAGAGAGGGAGTTGTTTCAGTTCCAGTAGATCAGAATGGACCCTATGTTGAGGTGATTACATCAGGTGTGTCAGAACCTTTTCTGCTGGATACTGGTGCTACAAAGAGTTCTATTATGCACTCAAAACTTCCTGGCGCACCTTTGTCTGGCGAAATGAATGTTTCAGTAGGTTTTTCTGGCGCCCCGGTTAGGAACACGATCTCTAGTCCTATGCCCCTTTCTGTTGGGCCATGTGAATTGGAAGCACCCCTCATTCTTACAACAGGTTGTGGTGAAAACTTGTTAGGATTGGATCTGTTAAAGAGATTATATGCGACTTTGTACTGTTCTCCTTCGGGAGTACAACTTACGCTAGGTAAGAAAGTGGTTTCACCAATTTATTTGTCAAGGGAAAATATTCCAACAGAATTGTCTTGTCTTCCGGATATACTTTGGGCTACTGGTTCTAATGATGTGGGTATTTTGGAGATAGCGCCATATGTCATAACATTGAAAGCCAATGTTAGGTTGCCACGTATTCCCCAATACAAGATCTCTAGCGAAGGTGAAAAGGCGTTGTTGGCGATCATTTATGATCTGATTGAGAAAGATGTCATTGAAGAGACAACAGGTAACGTTTGTAACAGTCCTGTTCTGCCGGTTTTAAAGCGTACTTATCCGTCTCAGCCACCTGTGTACAGATTTGTGATCGACCTTAGAGAAGTGAACAAGATTGTTGTGCCACAGTTTCCAGTTGTTCCTGATATAACTGCCCTATTGACAATGGTTCCAGCTTCAGCCACTTGGTTCTCGGTGATTGACTTGAAGAATGCTTTCTTCAGCATCCCGATTGCCGAGGAAAGCAGAGATATTTTTGGCTTCAATTTAGGAGGACGAAGCTTCCGCTTCAAACGCGCTCCTCAGGGCTACTGTGAAAGTCCATCTATATTCAGTCAAGCTCTGAAATAACAACTTGACACGATTGTTCTACCTGATGGTGCGACGCTTATTCAGTACGTAGACAATTTGCTACTCGCTGCAGATACTGAAGAGATTTGCAAACAAGCCACTTTGTCATTGCTGCGTCATTTATGTGACATGAAGCACAAAGTCTCTCTTTCGAAATTGCAATTTTGTCGACAAGAAGTGACCTACTTAGGTCACATCTTATCGAAGGAGGAAAGGAGACTGACCCCAGAGAGAATACAGGCAATTGCAAATTTGAGTGTCCCAAGGACACAGAGAGAAGTGCGTGCTTTCTTGGGCATTACATCATATTGCAGACAATGGATACCAAATTTCTCATTGTTGGCCAAACCTTTGGTGGCATTAACTTGCAAGGATACACCGAAACCCATTCCATGGTCCGAAGAGTGTCAGAAAAGTTTTCACGAATTGCGTGATGCATTGTGTTCGGCTCCTGTGTTGGGTAACCCCGACTACAGTAAGCCTTTTACATTATACGTCCATGAGAAGGAAGGTTGCGCATTATCAGTCTTGACACAATGTTTTGGGGACAAACAGCGCCCATGCGCGTACTTTTCAGCAACTCTAGATCCCATAGCTAAGGCATTACCAAGTTGCTTGAGGGCCACTGCTGCAGCAGCTGTCTGTATTCGACAGTCTGCTGGGTTAGTAATGAATAATACACTGATCGTTATGGTGCCACATGCAGTAGACATTTTGCTAAACAGAACAAGGACACAGCACTTAACTAGTGCTCGACTGTCAAGTTATGAGCTGACACTGTTAGCGAGTCACATACACATAAAGAGGTGTCATACACTCAACCCAGCCATGTTATTGCCCATTCCAGCAGAGACAGATGAGGTCGAACAACATGACTGCTGTTTTAGGACAGAAGAAGAGACAAAAGGGAGAGTAGATTTACAGGACACTCCTCTTCCTGAATGCAATGATACCTTATGGGTTGATGGTTCATGTTTCAAGTTGCCAAATGGTGATACGACTGCAGCATATGCTGTGACGACTTTGCACACGATTGTAGAAACTGCACGTATCCCACACAATTCTGCGCAAGCAGCAGAGTTAATTGCACTTACAAGAGCATGTGTGTTGGCAAAAGGAAAATGAGTGAATGTGTACACAGACAGCCAGTACGCCTTTGGCGTGGCTCACAGTTTTGGGCGATTGTGGCGTGAACGTGGGTTCCTGACATCGCTTGGCACAAAAATTCAACATGGTCAGCTAGTTAACGAGCTTCTCGAGTCACTGACCTTGCCACTACAAGTTGCGATTGTGAAATGCAGTGCACACAAAAAGATTCAAGATGATGTTGGTCATGGGAACGCATTTGCAGATGAAGTTGCGAAAGAGACTGCAAGGAATGTGATGAGTCGAATGTATGTTGCAGGTCCCGCAAGATGGATTGGTGATGTGGGTATGTGTGAGGACACGATTGAGAGTGTGAAGTCTATACAATCCGAGGCCACTGAGAAAGAGGTGAATGAATGGAGAGAAAGCAAGGGTAGATTGGATGCGAATGGTTGTTGGGTTGAATTGTCAGAGCATCAGAGATGGTTGTTACCCGATGCGTATGTGCTTGCAGTGGTGACAATGGCTCATGGAATGGCTCACATCAGCGTGAAAGGGATCTGTAAGTTGTTGGCCCCAGTATGGCAGAATAGTGGCATCCCTAAATGTGCAGAGAATGTGGTCAAGAACTGTATGGTGTGTCGGAAGTACAATCCTGGTAGGGGAACCCCAACTCCAGCTGGTCATTTCGCGCCTCCAACGTATCCGTTCGAGGTTTTGCAGCTAGATTTCATCCACATGGAAAGGTGCAACAACCTGAAATACGTACTCGTTGTTGTTTGTGCCTTTTCCAGGTGGGTGGAAGCGTATCCCCTTAAGGACAATACTGCCTTGTCCACAGCCAAAGCCCTGGTCAAAGAGTTCTTCCCTAGGTTCGGAATGCCTCGAGTGGTCTGGAGTGATAATGGGAGTGAATTCGTGGGACGAGTGATGAAGAGAGTGTGTGAGAGCCTAGGCATACACCAGAAGTTTCACGCTGCAAATCACCCCCAATCGGCTGGATTAGTAGAGTGCTATAACGGCACTATCAAGTTGAAGCTGGCCAAGATCCAAGCCAGCACAGGCCTTAATTGGCCTGACGCCCTGCCTTTGGCACTCCTATCTACCAGAATGACCGTCCATTCTAGAATGGGACTTAGTCCGCACGAGATTGTGTTCGGCCGCCCGGCCAACATATGGGGAGTGCCAAGGCCCAAAAAGCTCAGTGAGATAGAGCATCCTGTACTGCTTGACTATTTGCACGAATTGACAACTAAATTGCGTGTTTTACACCAACAGGTCCACAGTTCCTCTCCGCCAGCGTCTGATGATCCAGACCATGCAATTGAACCTGGCACCTGGGTCCTGGTGAAAAACTTTCAGCGAACAAAGAACGAACAGCCCAGGTGGACCGGCCCACACCTCGTCCTTCTTTCCACAAGATCAGCCGTTCGGGTGGAAGGAAAGAAGAACTGGATCCACGGGATCCATTGCAAACGGATCCCTCTACCTCTGCCCTATGACCGGTGGGTCCAGGAGGGTGTCGCTGACTCTGAGACCGAGACTGAGCCTCGCTTCTTACCCTTCAGTGATGCACGTTTGAAAGGAACTGCTACAGAAAAGGAGAGTGATAATATTCTGCAAGGATTTGTGCCACTGTCAATGCAGTTGGACACAACAGAACCTGAAGTCTTGTTCCAAGACCACACCATACCAGGAAAACAACGATATAATCTGAGGCCAAGAAAAACAAACTAATAAAAATGAACTAATAAAGTTTTCCTTTCCCCCAAGAACTATTTTTTCATTGTGCAGCTCTCTCATTCAGGAAACTTGCTCATTTTTGATTTTCAAACCGCCATCCGGTTCTGCTGCTAGGGTCGCGGTTGCCACAGTCTTTGGAGTGCAGCTGGAGACGGTTAGGTCGACAGTTCTGGTTGGTCTAAGGGAATTACCCTGGACTGAACAGAAGCACTCCTTAGCAGAATCAATCTCCCACCGCGGGCAGCAACTTAGAGGATGGAGTTTCCAAAGATGGAGAGACCTGCCGTTTCTACGAATTTTGAAAAGACAATATGCACTGTGATGGCAAGAAAACAATTTTTAGTAATATGCATTTTAATGTTGTGTAGCATAATGATGTTTTTGGTGGGCTATGCTCTGTTCACCTTTCGAGTTACATTTGTACACAACACTCAGCCCACACCTCCTCCTACTGTTTCCCCGCATTCCTTTCACTCTCTACCTGAACACGAGTCTGCCAGAAGATTAGAATTTGTAAATAACTCATTTGTCCATCTCTTACACCAGCACCAGTCTGTAATGAACACCACGAATTGCTGGGTATGTGGCCTCAGGCCACACACGTCAGACAAGGGTATACCGTATTTTGTCCTGCCATTTGGCTACCATGGTTCTCTGTGGGCATTTCGAGCAATGTTCCTGTTTACCCTCGAACCATATGTCCCAGGGAAAAACTCAAGCAACAAGGCACTAGTGGCGGGAATTAGAAATATGAGTAGGGATGTCGACACGTATAAAACGATTCCCAGAGATGAATTGACGCCTTACAGCAGATGGAATATAACCCAATATGGAATTTCCTTGACTGAGAGTCAGAAATCAAAGAAATCCTCCCCAATCTGGATAGTACCCCATCAAGGTCACCTATGTCTGCAGGGAAATGGCAAAAAACCTGGAGCTCAGTTAGGGAAGAGTGTCTGTACTGAGACTTACGTTTTCTCGTCTCAGACCTCTCCTTCATTCCTAGCAGCTAAGGGTACCTACTTCGTCTGCCACAATAGAGCGTATACATGGTTGCCCCCTGACTTCTCGGGCACATGTTTTATCTCGTTTCTGCTGCCACCAACCTACACGGCCGAGGCAGATTACCACCGGACAAGGACAGTTAGGGGTGTCGTGAGTAAAGACGACACTGCGGAACAGGAGTTTGGAGATTTCGCAAAAGGTTTTCTGCCGTTATGGAGGCCTATGGTGAACAGCAGGAACATTCGCCAACTGACGAGGGTAGTTGAATCCGCCGTGATTGAAACGGCTGGTGCCCTTAGTAACTTGACTGCGGAGCTCCAGTCGGACCGCCTTATGACTCTTCAGAACAGGGTTGCCCTAGATGTCATACTTGCAGACCGTGGTGGGTTATGTAAAGTGATCCAATCCAGTTGCTGCATTTTCATCCCTGATAATGCTCCGACAGTATACCAGGCCATCTCCAAACTGCACTAGATCTCTAAGCCCATTCATGTGGACAAAGGAGACTGGTCTTTGCTGGGGTGGTTCTGGGAACTGATATCTGCTTGGGGATGGAAAATTCTGATATTCATTGGAATGATCTTAGCCATTCTGTTTATGTTCTGCCTGTGTGTGCAGTGCGCTCCTGCAATATGTGGCCTCTGTGCTACATCATGTGTAAGGAAGCCTGTGTCCAGGGACGAACTGAGCAACAGGATGATGCTACAGCAGCATCTCCATGACTTCATGAATACAGATTTGGACTCAGATTAGCATGAGTTATTGCCTATATAAGGGCAAAAGGAGGGTCTGTGGTTCTGAAAATTCTGGACCCTGCTATGATGTGGTACCGAAGCCCAACACTCATGTCACAAAATATCATCCAATCATGACGAATTTGGTATCAGTAGACCGGTAATGACTAGGACATTACCCCTGTGCATTTGCGTCGTGATCGAGCAATGCAATCACTTTAAAACAGTAGTTTCTGTCTCGAACCCTCGGGTTCCATTTTGTAAGCGGCATCCATCTTGTGGTTGCCCTTACATAGTCAATTGACCAAGGCCGAATTCGAGCTGAAAGGACACGTAGACCTTTCCTGACTCTTCTTTGACCTGGGCGAGCTGCCTCCACTGCCTCCAGCCAAACCTGCTCGGGCAATCCCCAACCCACTGGCCGAGCGAGATTAACATCAAGGCACAACATGTCATAAACCCTTCACTGCATACAAACCACGCTTATCATACACACACCTGTCCCTGTTTCTTCTTTATGGCTAGTTTTACAAGGAGGAGGTGCCCGATTTTATTGGGGTTTCATTGATATCTGATGGTAGTTCTGGGCCTGGCCGGGTAATCTATCACAAACTGGACATACGAAAATGTAGGCTGGCCATCATGACTTTGCTTTTCCATTGTTGTGAAAATATGTATATGACCATACTATAAACCAAAGAATTCTTGCCTGAAGGTAATATTTTTGTATAAAAGGAGAAGGCTGGTTCTGTAAAAACGAACAGTCTCCTGAGAATATACAAACCGTGCTGTTGTACTTCTAGGACGCTTGTTACTTGGTTGCAGCCAATAAAACTCGATCCTTGACATCACCTAGAAGACTCTGTGTTTCTGTGGTCCAGAACAGGAAGAACTCAAGAGGTCTTTGGGTGTTTTCCCCTGGCACCACCGGGTTCCTAAAAACCCGGTACCTCAACGCGAGCGTCCGTCCCAGATCAATCGTCTCTGCTGGCTTTCCACCTCCCGAAAATAGCTTGCCGGGACCACGTCAAAGGTATTCTAGAGCGTGTACAGAAATCGCGATAGAGACATCATTTTAAAAAGAGCTGCGTGCCCGAGAGGGGAAAGCGGTAACCTGAGCCACCCAGCAACGTCGGATTTTAACCTCTGTAGAAGAGGGAGCAGGTTACGCTTGTAACGAGCAACAGGATCCAATGTTATAAAAATACCCAAGTACTTACATCCCGGAAGCGACACCTGGATAGGAGATCCGCGTGGTAAAGGGGGGCACCACCTGATAGCACATACACACAGGACTTGGTCCAATTAATCACCAGGCCAGAGTTCCTTCCAAACGAGGTAAGCACATCAAACAATACATTCAACGAGTTACGAGGGGACGTAAGGTACAGCAAAATGTCATCTGCATAAAGCGATATACGATCCTCGAATTTCGGGGTCCACCGAATACCCTTCATCGACGGCTCCCAACGCAGCCAGGCAGCCAAAGGCTCCAAGGCAAGGGCAAAGAGAAGCGGGGACAACGGACAACCCTGCCGCGTACCTCTATGTGAGAGCGAGGGTTTGATATACAGGCGTGGAGGCTGCAATATAGGTTTGGAAATAGGTTTATTGATATTTGGGGGAAGGGGAAAGGATTGAGAAGTTAAAGTTTCTTCTTCTTCCGAGTTTTCCTGGGATGAGCCGGAGAAACCGAAGGTCTGCAAAGTTGTTTCTGTGCCCTCTAGGTCTTCTGGACCGGGTTGGTTACTCCGGAGGCTCATAGAAGGATAGAAATAAACAAAGGGGAACCGTCAGAATGGAGTTCCTTACAACGAAGTTGATTTCCTTCACCACACCCGTGTGTTTGTCAGGATAATTCAAAAATGGTGAGTGGTCTTATTTAGAAAGGGTATGGGATAGTGAACTTTAAGTGCCTAGGGTAGGGGTAGGTGTACAGTTTCAGACATTCTTCGGTAACAAACTTAGTTGTCTAGAGCAGGGTAGAGTCGTGTACCATCACTCGTATACTTCTCAAAACAGTGTGGCACACGTAGTATTTTACAAGCTCACTTGATGTCCGAGGTGCTCTACCCTCCCACTATGCTCGTTCCCACCCCCACCCTCTGTGTCCCCGAGCCAGTTTTACTCACCGGCCCCGCCGTAACTCTCCTCCGAGTTACGGCCGCCTTCCAGCCTCCTCCGGACACCACCAGTCCTCCGACCAGCTTTCCTCTTCGGGGTCGTCAGGTCCAGCGTCTTGGCCACCGGGTCCCGCGTCTTCTCTACCGGGTCCAGCGTCTTCCTCACCGGGTCCCGCGTCTTCCTCACTGCGTCCCGTGTCTTCACTCGTCCTCGCCGTTTCCGCATCTCCTCTCTCCCCTTTGACCTGCCCCTGTGTGCAGTTTATTGGCTCGCGTCTCTCCCTTCCGGGGTATGGGGGTTGGATTTCCGGGTCACGCGAGCAGTCGACATGGTCCTGTGGAGATACGTGAGAGGTATGTGGGCGTGGTAGTTCTCGGGAACTCTTCTGACACCATGGTCGCCCCTGCATGTTGCGGGGTCTTCCTCACACTCTACCAAGAACAAAAGGCTTAGACACCCGACCATTCACTACTACCTGCGCCAATGGCTCCTCATACAAAAGTTTTACCCAGCCAACGAAACCCGGACCAAAACCGAATTTCGCAAGGGCACCCCAGAGGTATGGCTACTCCACCGTATCAAAAGCCATCGTAGCGTCCAAGGAAGCCAAAATGGCCGGCTCGCGCAGTGACGCCGCCCTTGCGAGAACACCGTGTAAGCGCCTCAGGTTAAGTGCTGTATTGCGGTATGGGATGAAACCGGACTGATCCGGATGGATCAATTCACTAATCACTTTTATCAAATGGTTTGCCACCAACTTAGCAAGAATCTTCGGTTCGGCGTTTAAAAGCGAAATAGGCCTGTAGGACGCGCAGCGATCCCGCGGCTTCCCCTCCTTGTGAATCACCACGATGGTAGCAAGACGCTGATCCCAGGGAAACATGTCTCAGAGATACGGCGCCATTTTGTCAGGGCGCAATTTATAAAGTTCGATGGGAAGACCGTTAGGGCCCATAGCTTTGCCCGAACGCACCGAGCGAATAGCGATGGCTACCTCGTCAGCTGAGAATGCAGCGTCCATTAGGTCCCTGTCTGAATCCAATAGACGGGGTAACGCAATATCACACAGCAACAAATGGGAGTCCTCCTCCGGTCTGTCTGAGACTGAGGTCTACACCTCTAAGAAATGATCCGCAAAACACTCGATAATCTCAGCCGGGTCAGTCACACACACTCCATCCGGTTTCTCAATCACAGGAACCACATGACTCGCTCTCTCCTTTATATCCAGCCACGCAATCAATTTCTCTGCCTTGTCACCCACATCATACAGTCTACCCTGCTGCTCTCTACTCATGATTTTGGCGGCATCCGTCACGAGGGCCTTATAATCCTGTTGCTTAAGGCTAAGGGTATGGAGTTTGCTGCGAGTTACACCAAGTTCCATATCGCTTTCTAGCTCAGTTATTTCAGTCTCTAAATGGACCACTTCCTCATTTCTCCTTTTCTTGCCATCAGCGATTAACAATAGTGCCTGACCTCGGATAACTGTCTTGAACGTCTCCCACAGTGACACAGAAGAGGACACCGACCCCTCATTCTCAGCAAAGTACTAATCCAGGGACTTAATCAATTCGGCACGAGTTTTGGGGTTGCGAAGGTACCAAGGATTGATCGGAGCAACTCGTCCCTCGACACCCATTCTAGTGCCAATCTGAAGCCATAGTGGGGAGTGATCTGATATACCCCGGGCCAAATGCCTGATTTCCCTGACAGAGGAAGCCTTTGCCGCTGGCATCAAAAGCTAGTCAAGTCTAGAGAGACTACCGTGGGCACCGGAATGGAAAGTGTACTGCGCCTGTCCCGGGTGCATCAATCTCCAGCAGTCTACCAAATCCAGTGTTTCCAAAAACCCACTTAACCTAGTCTGTGACCTAGGGAGGTCTCTGGGGGGGAAGCGATCTACACCACCAGATATACCGAATTGAAATCTCCACCAATCAACAGGATACCATCCGGAAGCCCCAGTATCACACCCCCAAGCTCAGCAAAGGTTGTGGTCTGTAGACCGGGGGGGGGGGACATACAGAAATCAACGAAATAGTCCTCCCCTCCCACCTCCCCGTGAGAGCGGCGTAGCGCCCCCTTTCATCAAGGATCACTTCATCTAGTTCCAACGGGAGAGAGTTTTTGACTAAGATGCCCACGCCCCTAGAGCCAGTAGTGAACCAAGATTGTGCAGCGAGACAATATCCTCGCCGATTCATAGCGTGACAAGTATTTTCAATGAAGTGTGTCTCCTGCAGCAACACAACATCAGGGGAGAGGCGTCTCAGTAGTTGCAACACTACTCCCCGCTTTATCCTGTCCCCCAACCCATTCACATTCCAACACAGCAGTTTCAACCCACTACCCCCATCCCAGAAACGAGAGCAGGAACCACCCAATAGCGAACACAGTACCCAGATCCAAAAATAGAACAGTACGTTGCCTTGGGAAAAAACAAAACATACCCAAACTCCCCCCTCCACCCCCAAACACACACCCGCTACAAAAACCCCCACCCTGCACCCCTGCGTTAGACTCAAAAGCTTGTCGCCCTAACATAAAACTAGTCTACAAAAAGAAACCCAGAGGAGGAAAGAGTCCCACTCTCCCCGCCATCCTCGGGTATATCACTATGAATCGCATAAGTACTATAGAGGCCAAACCAGCTGTAGAGTATGATAATTGTTGGAAATCAGGAACCATATTTTCATTGTCATTCTTGCTCCGGCACACCACCCTCAGCTCCACCCGAGTGCTCCGTTCGATCGCTCCACGTTGGTAAAGAAACCAGCCAGTCACTCACACTCTCAGGACGATCAAAGTAAAAGGTCCGGTCCTCGTGCTCGACACGGAGTCTGGTTGGGAATAGCATAGCATATTTCAAATCCATGTCGCTCAATCGTCGCTTCACCCCCTGAAACCCCATCCTCTGCCTCTGGACAAACTGGGTGAAGTCCGGGTAGAAGCTCACTGTTGCGTTTTCAAACTTCACGGGGCCGCCTGTCCGAGAGGTTTGCAGAATAGCGTCTCTGTCCCTAAAGTTGAAGAGTCTGGCGATAATCGGCCTCGGTGGGGCACCCGGCTTCGCCTCCCACCTGGCACACGGTGAGCACGTTCTACAGCAAAGAATTTACTTAGGCCCTTGGGGGCGAGGTGATTTAGGATGAGGTCTTCTACAAGGAGATCTGTAGCAGGATTTTCCGTTTTTTCAGGGACCCCAATAGTACATACATTATTGCGTCTGGCCCTATTTTCAAAATCGTCCAGTCGACGAGCCATGAGGTCTTTGGAGGATCGCAGATTGCCGACCTCCGCCTTTTAGTCTGAAACGTCGGTCATGAGGCTGGAGGTCTTCAGATCCAGGGATTTGACCTTCTCGTTAGTCTTTGATAAGTCAGCTCTAATCAAGTTGACGTCAATGGCCACCGTGTCGCGCTTGAGGATGAGAGCCTCGTATTGCTGGCCATTGGAAGTTTTGATACCAGCAATGGCATCCATGACATCCTGCAGGGTCAGATCGGTCGACGCAGTCGGGTCCTCCCTTGCCTCATCTAGGCTCCTCGCAGTACCAACGGGGGACCCCTTGGGTTGGGTGTATCGATCCATGACATTCGTTTGAACTATTCCCCCCGACGAGGTGTCTTGGTCTTTCGCTTCTCATTGTCGGGCCTGTCCGCCATGTTGGGCAGTGTGCCCCGAGGGGCCTGTGAAACTCGGTGAAAATGGCCCTGCACGGTCGTCCCGCCGGAACACTCAAAAGCAGCCGCCAGCAGCCCTTCACACCGTCTTTCGCGACCGTTGGCACACCATGGAGTCAAAAGTTCTGCCAGACCTCGAGCAACCAGATCGATACAGAGGCGGGGTACGGCCAAAAACCCAGAAACGAACCCGAAAGTTAACTCGTAGGCAATGGGCAAGGCACCGCTGTTGTTTAACTTCTGCCTGGGCTTCTCAAAGACTCAAGCCCCGGGCGTCGCCATGGGGTGGGCCTCTAAAGTTCAGAGTGTCGTAACTTCAGTTCCCGAAGTCTGAATACATTTCTGAAAGCGGCTAGTATATCAGCTGATGTTCATCTTCGATAACCCATATTCATAGTCAGGATGACGATCAGGATATATGCGGAGGACGGCGAGGGTCTCGGGAGCCCTGTGCTCACGCGGCCATCTTGGATGCGCGCGAAGGTCCTCCCCAGTCTCGTATGCGCGCGAAGCTCCTCCCCTCAATACCACTTTCTTAGTATATGGTTCGGTATCCCCATGAAGCCCGCTGTGTATTGTGCTATTTACTGTTGTTCTATTACTGTATTATTGTGTGCTTTGTTCTCTAATCTCATAAAGAGGTTAGTAGAGAGTATTTAGTAATAAATACATATATTTTATATGTACCTTGTGTGGTTCTCCTTTCATTTGGTCATTCAAGAGGTTATAATCTGGTAAACCAAGCTGCTTTACATTCCTTCAAGACTTAGCCTGAAGGCTGAGTTTCAGAGCTACCACTAGGATAGCTTTCAATAAAGGTTGTCTTTAACCTAATCATCAGTAAGGGTCGATTGGACTGGTACAAGGTACCCACTATAACTATTGGACAGCATATACCAGGCCAACTTCTCTCACTATCCACCAAGACACCTCAAGCTCTGGCCACTTTGATGTTTCCTAAGCCTCTTTGGGCATCTCGTAACAGTATCCTCCCCTCGCAGCCCCCCCATTTAATCAGTTGTCTTCGCCATTCTGTGATTCGAGGGCCCCCCAGGGACTTCCAAGTTCTCGCTTTCTCTTTTGGCCAAGATAAGGGCTAGGTCTTGAAATCTATTGGTAACTTCTGTTTTAGATGTATGGGGAAATCATCCCAGTAGGCAATTTCCAGGGGTGCGAGGAATCTCATGCTATAACCTCCCCTAGTGTATGAATGACCTCATCCTAGTATGTATCCAGTATGGGACATGACCAGAACATATGTAGGATATGAACTCCTCCCTCCCCACATCTAGGGCATGCAGCATCTTTTAAGTGAAAGTATCTGCTCATTTATTCCGGGGTTAGATATGACCTGTGTAGTTTGAAAAGTGAATTGCGTGAAACCTGGTGTATTCTATCAAGGATGAAGACCCAATTCTTAGTGGCATAGGAATACTCAAACCATCTTCCCATCTGGAGTGCAGTCTTTCTAATGGGTGCTGTAGCTCTGTCCATATTGCTCGATATAGACAGGACACTGTCTTAATGTTGCCCGCTGAGAGGGCTATATATTGGCTGCTTTGAGATGTGGGAGGTTCGGTATTACCTGTTTTCCAATTTGCGTGCATTACTCCAGTGAGAGCTCGGTTCAATAAGAAATGCCCCTGCCGTAAGTCAAATTCTGAGCGGAGCTCCTCAAAAGGGGTGCAGTCTGTATCTCTAAAGAGGTCTCCTACCTTTGTCACACCTGCCTCTATCCACATGTTAATACCTCTCCAGCTGCCCCATGTGGTAATACTCTCAGGAAATCTATGGGTAGGTCAGGACAATAAGGGGTTTTAGTTCTTGTTTTTTTAAGACCTCTACCCCAATATTTCTCTCAGTTCTTGTAAGCCATTCACAGACGATTTCTTAACTCGTAGGAACACCCTAAGTAGGTCATCAAAAGCTGATACAAAGGGACCCGGGGTTCCGTCAGGATTTCAATGATGTGCAAGTTCCTGAATCAATCATTGTAATTGGGCCACAATATAGTATGTCTCAAAGTCTGGAGCCGCCAATCCTCCAGTGGCTTACTGCATTGTTACCAACGCAACATGTCATCTGCCCTGTCTCCAGAGGAACCCAATGACTAATGAGTTCAGTTCCTTAAAGAGCGCCCTCAGGCTCCACACCGGTAGAGTGACAAAGAAATATAACATGCGGGGTAAGGCCACCATCTTCAAGAGCTATATCCGGCCTGCCACTGAAAGTGGTAGAGTCTTCCAGAAATCAACGGAAGTCTTCAGGTCTCGAACAGCTTGTCCCACATTCCCCTGTAGCTGGTCAGCTCGATCATGATATATCCTAGCCCCAAGGTAAAGTATACAGTAGGGTACCCACTGTAGCTGGGCCAGCCCCTTTGGGGGACCAATACCCTGCAACCCAGGAATGAGCATGGACTTTTGCCAGTTGACTTTCAAGCAAGATAATGCCCCAAACTCCTCCAACAAGGATCTGGCCCTCCTACGGTCTTCTCACGTATTGTGCAGGAGATGAGCAAGTCATCTGCATAGAGCGCTATACGATGGTGATGTCCAGCAATACTCAAGCCTCTGTAGTATCGTCCAGATTTAGCCGATGTCGTCAGGGGTTCCATCCCCCTCCCCCAGCGCCTTGAGACCCTCATGGGTAAGTAAGTAGTGCGCTTTGCAAATGCTATGATTGATTAATTGATTGATTGCGAGGGCAAATAATAGGGGAGGCAGGGGGGAAGTAAGGTCCCCATTGTATGTGGCTTTCTACACAAAGCCCAACTGTCAGCTACACACAGTCATGCTGCCAGAAGTAGGCAACAGGCACTAAATGGATAAGGCAGGAAGAGGCCTGCTTTCTAAAAGAGGCAATTTCAGAATTGCAATTTAAAGTCCGACTTTACCATGAATAAGGATTTTAAATTGTGGTACCAGAGACATCACACATGAACTGGTCATCTGTTCCTATTTGGAAATCACTCTTATAAAATGTAATAAGACAACTATAATGCTATCCTATGGGAGCGATAGGTCTTCTAGTAGTGAAAAATGAATTTAAAAGTTTTTCACTAGTAGGATAAGTCAAACTTAAAAGAACATGTCCTACTTTCTACATGCATTGTATGCTGTCCACTGGGCTGTCCAGGGCCTACCCTAGGGGTAGGGTGGCCAGAGCTCCGGGATTTGCCCAGACAGTCCTGGTTTTCTAATATTGCCCCATATCCTGACATTTGTTACAAAAACAGATACATTTCCTGGGTTTGAGAGAGGTTCGAGTGAGCCCGCATATTTATCACTGTGCTAAGTAGGCTCACGTTCACACTGGCCATCTCATGGCACCGTGGACAGAGTTTTGTTTAAAAGACTCTCCTGCTGTGACTTCGGGCAGAACACCCTGATTTAATGGGGGGTGAATCCACCCCTGCAGAGCCCAACACATGAGTCCAGAATCACAAAGCTCCCCTTATAATACACTGCAGCATGGCTGAGGAAGTCTTTAATTTCATGCTTCAGATGTGTTTGTTTCTGTGGCATGAAAATAAAGACTTGGCCGCCTCCTGTCGGTGTTCCATATGCTATCCACAGTACATATATATCGGAGAAGTCACTGAACTAGAAATAAGGCTAAATGCTGGCACTGGTCAGTGCAGTATCAACATTTAGTTCTATCTCAGTCCAATGGCAGTCAAGGTTCTTTGTTCGGAAAACCTGGTCACTCTAGGTAACAGGCCCGGCTAAAAGTTTCAGAAATCTTGCATCGCTTCTAAGTTAACTAATGCAGGGAAGAAGAGAGGCCGTACGACTCTGTCCAGGTGTCTCCTACGGAGATAAGGCCAACCAGCGCTAGATACTGTGTGCTGTCGCTGTAATAAACGAGAACATTTAACTTCTCACTGATAAGTGCAATGATGCACCATATTGCCACTACGCATGCTCAGGTTGAAAGTGTTACACTGAGCATGCGCTCTAGAGCATCATCTCTGCCCCGAAAGTGCCCGGTTAAATCCAGACTGAATGAGATGCAGGAGATGCACAATAGGTCGGAGCTGGCAGGTGTAAGAGCTCGTTACTTTCCGGATAATTATAGAGGCGGAGTTTTTCGAGTTTGTCTGCCTAGCCTAGTTGTTTACTTTCTCCGTGTTCGTACTCGGTGAGTGCTCCTCCTAATCCGTTATACGGTTTCAGGAGACTTGAAAATTCCAATAAACAAGAAGAGAAATGAACGGCCAAGATTCAGATGAGGTAAGTGTGATTGATGTGCGTAGAAGCTTTAACATAATAACTTCAGAAACGACGTGACAAGCTCTGCCCTCTGTACTCTTAAAACACCGGGGCAGGAGATGGGCTGGCGAGTCGATATTTATGTAACGCAAAACAAGCAAATAACACCCCTCCCAGACGACTTCCGAAAATGCAGAAATGCAGAAAAAAACGATCCTAAATGTAACTATTTTCGTCTCTTTTTAAAAAAAAGAAAGACTTTTATATGTATGGCCCCTTCTCGTTGTGTTACAACGTCGGCAGTGCATTGCATATATATATATGATTGTAGCGTGCTTTCCACTGGTCGCGTACCTTTGGTTTGTGGCTGGCTGTCGAATTTTATTTTGATTGGAGGTCTTCAAAATAGTTCTTTCGGCTACAGCACCTGTTTTTTGAAGAGCCAGTACCCGGACCCGGCAGGACCAGCTGCACTTCAAACCTTGGTAGCAATGTAATATGTTCTAATTTGAATAAACTTACCTTCACATCGCTGTAACGTCCTAGAGGCACTTTTGGATGCCATTTAAATCAAAATAAAGTTTAATCTACCAAGGAGAACGTCGTTTGGTTACTTTCTGATAATCAAGGACAAGAAATTCAGAATCGTTTGGCTTGGTCTGTTAAATAGAATAGGTGCACACTTTGGTGAGCTCTATAGCTCACATTTTAACATCTTGCTGCACTCTTTAGTGTTGATGGACAGCTATGTAGTCATGCTTCGGTTGCAGTACTTGTGCTGCTAATGTACCATATTCAGTTGACCTAATATGTGCAATGTCACCTTCACCACTTAGTTATGGGGTGATGCTGCCATATGTTGCTTTAGTTGATGATGATGAAGAGCTACTCATAGTCAGGGCTAAGACACCTTCTCCACCTGGTCTATGCACAACAAAAACATCGCAAATATTTATTAAAAGAAATACTTTACACTGGAACACAACTCTTGACAGCAAACATTGTTTACTGGCGGGTCAATACGTTTTTTGAGAGTCTGGCCGACAACTCTGTGTGTCGATGTGCTGGAACTTGAGCCACAATCAGTGGCCCTCCTTTAAAGAAGAGCATTCCCCTTGAGCTCTGTTTCATTTGATAACAAACCTTTATTCGTTTATAGACAATTGGCTTGGTAGTTTAGTCTGCCCTGTTCCCATGATGCACTGGGCCAGGGACAGACTGATTTGCATATAGCCAGATTCTGAGCTGGGATGGGGCAGTGAGATAAATAACGGTGATGGATCAAGCCCTGATCTTTGGACTGGGTAAGAGTGGTCTGCTCAATTCAGACACTCTGTTCATCACCACCCCCTTTTGTAAATCGATTTTGGCCACTATAGGTGTGGCAGGGTATGCTCAGACATGAGTCCCTTTCTCACTGCTCCATCAGGATTCAAGCAAGCCGGGCCGAAGAGGCTGAAATGCCAGAAACCGGTCCCCGGTAGCTTGTCTCCTTTCTGGTAAAGAATTGGCTTGGTAGTTTAGTCTGCCCTGTTCCCATGATGCACTGGGCCAGGGACAGACTGATTTGCATATAGCCAGATTCTGAGCTGGGATGAGGCAGTGAGATAAATAACGGTGATGGATCAAGCCCTGATCTTTGGACTGGGTAAGAGTGGTCTGCTCAATTCAGACACTCTGTTCATCACCACCCCCTTTTGTAAATCGATTTTGGCCACTATAGGTGTGGCAGGGTATGCTCAGACATGAGTCCCTTTCTCACTGCTCCATCAGGATTCAAGCAAGCCGGGCCGAAGAGGCTGAAATGCCAGAAACCGGTCCCCGGTAGCTTGTCTCCTTTCTGGTAAAGAATTGGCTTGGTAGTTTAGTCTGCCCTGTTCCCATGATGCACTGGGCCAGGGACAGACTGATTTGCATATAGCCAGATTCTGAGCTGGGATGGGGCAGTGAGATAAATAACGGTGATGGATCAAGCCCTGATCTTTGGACTGGGTAAGAGTGGTCTGCTCAATTCAGACACTCTGTTCATCACCACCCCCTTTTGTAAATCGATTTTGGCCACTATAGGTGTGGCAGGGTATGCTCAGACATGAGTCCCTTTCTCACTGCTCCATCAGGATTCAAGCAAGCCGGGCCGAAGAGGCTGAAATGCCAGAAACCGGTCCCCGGTAGCTTGTCTCCTTTCTGGTAAAGAATTGGCTTGGTAGTTTAGTCTGCCCTGTTCCCATGAGGCACTGGGCCAGGGACAGACTGATTTGCATATAGCCAGATTCTGAGCTGGGATGGGGCAGTGAGATAAATAACGGTGATGGATCAAGCCCTGATCTTTGGACTGGGTAAGAGTGGTCTGCTCAATTCAGACACTCTGTTCATCACCACCCCCTTTTGTAAATCGATTTTGGCCACTATAGGTGTGGCAGGGTATGCTCAGACATGAGTCCCTTTCTCACTGCTCCATCAGGATTCAAGCAAGCCGGGCCGAAGAGGCTGAAATGCCAGAAACCGGTCCCCGGTAGCTTGTCTCCTTTCTGGTAAAGAATTGGCTTGGTAGTTTAGTCTGCCCTGTTCCCATGATGCACTGGGCCAGGGACAGACTGATTTGCATATAGCCAGATTCTGAGCTGGGATGGGGCAGTGAGATAAATAACGGTGATGGATCAAGCCCTGATCTTTGGACTGGGTAAGAGTGGTCTGCTCAATTCAGACACTCTGTTCATCACCACCCCCCCTTTTGTAAATCTCCTTTAAAGAAGAGCATTCCCCTTGAGCTCTGTTTCATTTGATAACAAACCTTTATTCGTTTATAGACATTCAAGCACTGTATAATCAGCATGCGATATTCTATAAAAAGTAGAACAAGTGTAAACAGTTGAGCATCCAAAAATCTGCAGTGAAAGTGTGTTCCATTCCCACAAAGCAATAATAAACCAAAGTACTGATTCTGCCATATACAATTTTTATTTTCAGTTTTCACTATTCGAAAATAAATACAAACTTCCAAACATTGGACAAAGTAGTTATCAGTTCAATCAGAAGTTACCATCTCGTGGCTGCTAAGCTCTCCTGAGTTATTAAGTACTTGAGCATGCGACAGGTGATTTGTTTATCTCTTTCATCGTATCTTTGGGGCGATTCCATTAAAAATTAATGTATGTTCAGTGCTACATCTGCTGATTGAGTCTCTTAGGTAGTTTAAAAAACTGGTCTCAACACCATCTTAGGTTGCCATGATAGTATTTTGAGTGTGGTCAGTGAATACATATACTCCGAGAGGACCTCTGTGAAAACATCCGCAAGACACTTTTTTAACAGAGCCTTGGCTCCTCTATTTAAACATAATTTTGGGATAAGTGAAATTTCATCTCGGATAGATACTGGGTTTACGTCTGATCTCGTGTTTTTCTGGCTGCATAAAGATATTCCTAGAGTAAATATTAGGAAGGAGTTATGACGAACTTCATTTCTTTTGTTTTGAGTAATCCACTCATACTTTCACGGCTTTAAGAATTGACTGAAAATACTTTTCGCCTGACATATATTTTAACATGGCATGCAAACATAAGTTTGATTTGTACAAGCATTTTGGCAAACAACTGTTAGGCCATGTCTGAAGGTCATAGAGACCTCTTGCCACGGGTAAGTGGGCAGTAGTTGTGACAAGTACTGTCTATTGATTCGGAATCCTCTTGTACTAGATACTTTTGTAAGCTTACTAAAATCCCAGGTGCCTCATTGTTAGGCTTTGTATTTCAAGGTGTGACAAGGCCAAACATTCAAGACTTACTATTGGATTGCCATGATGTACGTTTGAAAGCTCATATACAAATGGCAATTAATTGGATATCTAGTCGATGCTACATCTATATAAAAGAGTTGGAGTTGTATTCATGTAAGGTTTAGTAGCTAAGTGAAATGTGATAATTTGCTAGTTAAATGCATTTCTACACACTGTGGATAAACTGCAGTAGTTGATGCTCCATCTCGGAGTCGGCACTAAGAGGACACCGGAAACTCTGCATGCTCAGTATCTTGAAATGCCCGTTTGTTCACTCCTTGCTGGCCTGCACACTCACAGCAGAATGTTTTGTGAGTTTATCTGTTTAGTTGTACTTTGAATTTGGTGGGTGCACAATAGTACCATTTGTTTTTTGAGACTCCAAGGTTAGTCTCTGGTGCTTCCAGCAGAGTGCTGGGTAATGGCAGGGTTCCAAGTTTCTGATCCTTCTTTTATTTCCAATAATAAACATACATAATATCACAGCCTTTATGCGCTTGGTCTACAGTATTAGATACAATCTCTGCTACAGTTTCCTCTGTTTCTGATGCATTATTTGTCTGTATGCCAATCAGCAATGTGCATCGCCTCCTCTTCTGATATCAAGGATGGCTGGAGCGGCCGTCTTCAAACCCCCTTTACCTGTTCCGTAACCCTCATCCCTCAGTCCCTCCCACTTCATACACCCTCGTGCTTTATAGATTTCTTTTTCCATAACCTTACAAAATCCATGACTGTTTCCTAATTACCCCTCCTTTGTGCTATATCACGTTTTGCCCCCATGCATCCCATACTTATCAGTAGTTTTTGGTATCTCGTGTGATCTGTTGGGCCCACACCCCAAAGATTACAAGCTTTGGCGTCAGTTCCAGCTGAACCCTTCCAATGTTGTGCCTATCTCCTCCCAGTATGTTTAAATGCGGGGCAGCTGCTGCTGATCCTTCTTGAGATTATTTAGGGGAGGAACTCGACCCACTAAACAGTCTGAATCATTCTGTGGTCAGAGCAACAGCAGGCTTTCTTTCTCATGCATTCTGTGTGCCTGACTCCTAAAGAAGACCACCAACCGGACCCTGTCAGAGACCTGTCTTTACTCTGCAGGTTTGGCTTGAGCTTCAACTTCAGGCAAAAAAAGGTAAGTCGAGAACCATGTTCACAAGACAATGCAGTCTCACGGTAACCAATTTCCCCATAATTCTAGCAGGGTCCCAGATTCTTTGATAAGGATAGACAACCCATAATTTTTGCTGGAGATGAACTGCAGCTATTGCAAGGGCTGCACTTCTCTTGAGAGAGCTGTACGCAGGATGCGTGAATGGGTAGTTAACACAACGTGTTGTCACAGGTAAGGGTAGAGGGGCTGTAGCTAGCCATTTCTTTTGTGCTGTATCTTCTTTCGGCCATTTGAGAGCTTGCTGAAACCAGTGGGGTACCCCCTCTTTGCCCCTTTCAAAGGCATTTTGATCCACACCAGACATTTTAATCTTCTGGCCATTCGGTGTAGAGATGACCATAGCATTTTCTGTTCCTTGTGCCAGTGTTAAATATGATTTCAATGGTCTACGGCCCACTTAATCCACTGGGATTGTGAATTTACTGTGAGATGTGAAGTAGCTTGTCCTGATAAGTACATCCCTCATCTACGGCCTCCAAGTCTTGATACATAAACATCTACTAATGTATCTCTGTTCATCACCCAGTGTCCCTACAGTGTTATGGTTGCATTTATATAGTGCTTCATGCTCCTGGTAAGTGCCAAAGCAGTTTCAGGAGTCTGGTAGTGATACATGGCATGGGCTGGGCATCGTTGGACGGGTGTGGCTTTGCAATGTGGTCTGTGTGAATCGTATTTTGCTGTCATGCATGCATTTTTATTGTTTTGCATAATGATTGGCTGCTCCTTTGCGGGTTTTGGTACCTTTGCTTTTATGCTAACAGAGCCCTGCCCACTGTCCTTTTTTGGGCATGCTACTCTGAGAAGGGTTGGTGTACACATGATTGATCTCTTCCTCCACCTTCTGTACTTCAACTGACAATGAAATGTGTGACAGGCAGTGGGCAGACATGCCGCAGCGACCTGGTAGACATGCTCACCTAGTCAGGTAGGGAGTGGTGTGAACTATGATTCTACTGTACATCAGGCTTTTTAAAAGTTTGTTCTCCATTATTAATGTGTAAACAATACTACAAAATGTCCTGAAAAAACAGTTTGTCAGCCTGTGAGCTTTTTGCAGACTTATTTTCTTAGCAAAGAGTTCATTGTGCTCTGCTTCCTGCAGGGAATACAATGTAAAGGCTTTTGTACTCGCCTGCCCCTACAGTTTGACTTGACCACCCTTCTAGGGCATTCACAGTGCCTCCAGTATCGATTACGATGTTCCTTTTAAGCTCACATACCCTTATGTGAGGGATCATGACAAGGCATACTTATAAAACCTATGGAAATATTGAACACAGACACCCATGACATGGCAGTTTGTTAATGTTGTGTCATCATTTTTGGAAGGTTTGTCACTCATACCAGACATACTTTATTAAGAAGCAGATTAAAATGCTATTTTGCTGACATAAATTTGGAAAGAACTCAAGTGATAGAAAGACTTCAGTCTTCAGTTTTCTTTTCTGCTGGTGAAGAAACACATCTGTTTTCACCGAACCTAACTTTGACCTAACGTCGTCTACTGATTAGATGACCCATGTAACACCTAGAGTTTACCCACATCTTGAATTTGCTTACTTTGACCATTAATCCTTTCTGACACATAATCTTGAGCACATGTTCTAGTCTTCAATTTTTGGTCTCAAATATGTGATGATAAGCAAGTAAGCAAAGCAACTCCATTTCCCTCCTCCACAAACACCTCTAGTCGTTGCTCTCTGAAATCCAGTTGAAGCCAGATTGCCTCTTTCAACTTAATTAGCATCATCAAGTGTAATGGTTGGAAGAGAAATATGAATTTATGGATTTTATTTAATTATTAATGTGGTCAAGATTTCATACGTGAGTCTTCGGATGGATTCCCTCCCTGGGCTGCATGCTCAAGATACACAAGGTTGATTGCGATGGATGATGATTGATCATGGGTCAGGTGTGTTTCCTACATTGGTGGGTAAGGACCTTTGGTGTCATGCTGCATCATAGGGGTCTTCGCGTCACCCTCTATGGAACGTGGCGTGCTACTACCATCGGACACGCAGGAGCACTGGTGTTGTCACTATGTGTAGTGTGAGAGAGGGTGAGTGGTAGGGTCAGGAGTGAACGATCAGTGAATGTTAAAAAATACCTAGCACCTGTGGTGTAGAAAAAAATTTAATATGCCTCGGTGCGGGTATTATAAAAAATATGTGAGGCGGAGGTGTGTTGTATTAACGTACAAGACCTCCTGTGTGTGTCAACATGTTTCGAAGCGTGCTGCTTCTTCTTCAGGACGGGTACACAGATCCCGCCCCTACTCACATGAATTGTGTGACAATGCCAACAAAAAATTATCATGTGTAGACATTTGATAAAAGCTACAAAGTGCAACACAATAGTCTCAATCTGATTTTTGAAAAAGGTAATTCCTCAATTTCAATTTGTAGTGCTGAATCCAGTGGCATCATGAGCCTTTAAAACAATAGGGACCCATGCTAATTGCACTATATACCAGGATACTACCTCAAATGATCGTCCCCCTCACGGCTCCGCCTCACACACTTTTAATAATGCCGGCACCGAGGCTGGTAGTAGCACGCCGCGTTCCGCAGAGGGACGAGAAGACCCCTATGATAAAGCATCACACGAAGGCCCCTTTTGGTGTGTGAGGGATATTTAAGAAACATGATGTGCTTCCCACCATTGTAGGAACACATCTGACCCATGAGCAATCATCATCCATCGCAATCTCCCTTGGGTTGATCCTTTTGTTTATAAATAATTATTAGGGGAGGTCGAATCCACCGTAGGTGTTCGTGTAGGACACGCTCTCTCCAGTCCCTCCTTTGGTATTTATTGCATGGTCAAGGTAGACAGATGATTTCTTTGTAATTACTAAAGAGGCCAAACATTCTTATTCATCACTGCAATCCATGATGGTAGCGGCGCACAATGTTTCAATTTATTGCCCTAGTTGGGATATTGATGTAATAACCTAGGGGCACACCCATTTTAAATTGCCCAGTTTCTCTGTGTGAAATTCTGAAGCCTTTCTGTTCTATATAGCTCAACCACTCCAGACTCCACCTGCATAAGCTTCTAGTTTTCATAGAGGTTTAGCATCATTTTGGTGCTTGTTTTGTTTCATTCAATATAAGATGAGTTTTACTTCATCTAAGATATATAGTTTAGCTAATGTCACCCTTACTTTGTTTTAACAATCACCCCAACCCATCAAAATGTCTTTGTTGACAAGCCTACATAAGAGGACATATATTATATAGTGCCTTCCATAATTTTTTTAGTTTGACTAAAAAGTATACCTCTGTATTTCAAAGCGTACTTTGTAGTAGGTTTTGTGTTTTACAGTGTTCGTTAGTGGTACTATTGAAGCTGTACATGACTGCTAGAAACCTCAGATTACTAAAGTATCATTCTAGAGTTCCCCTTGTATTTTCAGTCTGCAATAGAACTCAACATTTTCAATATAGTATTTGCTGCTTTACCAAGATGGTAGTTTTGCTCTTGGATGGATCCTTTGTGTTCTTTATAGACATTGCCTTGATCTTTTGGCATGACACATGGCTTAGTTAGAAGATGATCAAAGTGCTGACCATTGAGACTCTAGCAGTGTAGGAGGAGTGCCATCTTCCTAGCTATCTCATCATCTGCCCTCCAATAACTTGCACATTGTTTTCAGATCCATGGTCCCAAATGATTGAAGTTCAGATTGTGCCCTATTTTGCAATGAGTAACTGAAGGCTATAGGCATTGGTTATATTAATAAGTGTGGTAGATATTTGAAAAGAAAGTTATAAAAGTTGTGCCATTCTCTTCTTGTGTGACCATGGCAGAGAAGCACCATCCATCCATAATAAATGATATCTAAGAACAACCCACCCTATACATTGTCCACTTTCGCCAACCTTGCACAATTAACATCCAGAAAATAGATAATGACCCCGTAAGAGTATATCAGAGAACACTGAAGGTCATGTATAGCCTATACTAACCTTTACTGTAGATGAAGTAAATATGTCAGCTCTGAAAGCCTTGTAGGAATAATGCCACACACAAAGTATCCATGCTATCCTTGAATGAGTCTCCACTCCCCATCATACCAGCTGTACTTGGGAATGGGGGCTCATAATCCAAATAATTCAGCCTTTTGCTGGTATTTTCTAACTTTCCAAACTAGTCAGTAAGATCCCACTTGAGTAAACACTGACATTAAGTGTATCAAAACTCAGCCTAGTTTGGACGCTAGTCAGTGAGCACATGGAGAATAAAGCACAGTGGACATGAAACCCACAGAATAGCTCTTTCAAATGACATGCTAGAATGTGTGTCACACTTCTACAGGTCCCTCTGCCTTGTCCTCTCTTTCAGCATGCAGGCACAGCCATGTTTAGTCCATCTTCGATTGACATCCATTGGGGTCAATTCACTGCTTGACTCATTGCTGATGCAAGAAGGATCAATAGTTGTTGCTAGCATTGAGGCCTGTAATCACTAACCAGGTTTAAGTGCCAACATGTACAACTCAGCCAATGAAGATGTTTGTGTGTGAGGAAGGTCTGAGCCCTCTTCCCCTAGTGGGCTTGGTGCAAAACCTATTGGTGAAAAGTGGAAGCACCAGTGGAAGCAGTGGTACCTGTTGTGGTACTTCTAAAAATGTATGCTACATAAGACCGTACATATGATTCTGGCCTCTACTGGGAGTCAGTGGAGAGTTTGAATGGTAAGTTTGCTGTCCCACCTCAGGAGGTCCTTGCAGATGATTTCTTGAGTGGGTCTTAGTTTTAAGCTGTCTTCTAAACTTAGTTTTAGCGTTTTTCCTATTTTCATTCATTTCTCTCATCAAATTTCCTCAACCATGTGAGATTAATTTTAGCATTTGGTATGTGTTTTTTATTAATTCCAAACAATAAGCAACTGGTACTAGTTTCTAGGATAAACCCACAGAAACTCCACCAGATGGTCCTTGGCATTCTTTCCACTGACTAGAGCTGTTTGCACTGCTTCACACCCCACTCTGTAAAATCACACCATTACGCTGTTATGCTGTAGTACATATAGCTGTGTTCTTTTTTTAAATAACTCCACGTTTATTCAGATATTCTTGTATCTATATCAATGGAAACTACTCACCCTTATCTATGGTTACAGATACTAGCAACCCTTCTCTGTAAAACACTTCTCTCATAATCTGGAGCGCAAGCCTGAGGACCACCCACTTTGAAATATAATCACTAATCACTAAAATGTATTTCATGCTACTGTTGATCATTTTGAAGAGACACAAGTAATTCGTAGATACATGGTATTATGGACCATTAGAAACTGCACAAGTTGTAATGGGAGTGCACAACACTCCATGAGTTAAATGCATTTTATCTGTGGTGTTCATATGCGGCCACGAATCAGTAATCCATCCCAATTTCTCAGAAGCGGTTTCTTTGATATATACTTAATACTCTCCTTGAACTATTTTGCTTCTTAAATTCACTCGAGATCATATGTCATTTGAGGGATACGTGATTGTTAGGGAATACATGTCTTACTGAACTTTCCAAAATATTTGTAAATCGGGTATGGGTAAGCCCACTACTAAATATTTATTTTACTTCTGTCAAAGTTATGTTATGTTATGTTATAACAATTTATTATGCGCACAGCGACTCCAGCGAAGGAGCGTCCCTGCGCAGAGACAAGGAGCAACATAACACAACAGGAAGATAGGGCCTCAGAGAGATGGCTAAAACAGGAAAGTCTTAATGGCTCTACGGAAAGACAACAGGTCCTCAAGCAGTCCGATTTCAACTGGGAGGGTGTTCCAGATTAACGCAGCTTTCACCCTGAAGGAGCGACCCCCCATCCTGCTGAGCCTAAATCTGGGGACAACAGCAAGGGCCTGACCTTGAGATCGGAGGTTGCGGGTGGGGGCATAGAAGGAAATTGAGTTGGCCAAAATCTCAGGGCCTATACCTCTTAGGATTTTAAAGGTCAAACAAAGGACCTTAAAAAGAATACGCTTCCTTACAGGGAGCCAATGCAGGGAGCGGAGGACATTAGCCACCGGGCAGAATCTAGGTAGGCCGACAATGGCTCTCGCCGCGGCGTTTTGCACCCGCTGCAGACGAGTTAACTCAGCCTGGTTAGCCCCAGCCAGCAAGGAGCTTGCGTAGTCAAGACGGGAGATGATGGTTGCCTGGACTACAAGCTGTCTGGTAGGGGCATCGAAGAATTTAAGAATTGGTCTTAAACCTCTTAACAATCCAAAGCAACAGGCTGCAATTTTTTTGGTGTGCCCTACGAATGTGAGACCAGCGTCTAACCAGACCCCTAGATTCTTCACCTCCGACACCGGGGTCGGAGTAGGGCCCAGCTCCGAAGGCCACCACTGATCGCCCCAGAGCTCCACTCCCTTCCCGACAACCATAACCTCTGTTTTTGTGGCATTAAGCTGGAGACAGTTACCTGTCAACCAGCTGGCCACCGCCTTCAGTCCAGACTGAAACCTGGGGGCATCCTGTTCCGCATCCCCGCTGAGAGTAACCGCCAGCTGTGTGTCATCGGCATATGAGACCAAAGTTAGGCCCCACAGCCTTGCGACATCAGCCAGCGGTCTCACGTAAAGGTTGAACAACGTGGGACTCAGCGAGGACCCCTGCGGAACCCCCATGGCCAGAGGCTGGAACCTGCAGCGCCTGGCCACCGATACCGATCTCTTCGAGCTGCTGCAGGAGGATGCTGTGAGACACAGTATCGAAGGCTGCGCTGAGGTCTAACAAAATCAGCGCCGCCGTCTGACCAGCATCCAACCTCGCACGGAGATGTTCCACCATCACAAGAAGGGCAGTCTCCGTGCTGTGGCCAGCACGGAAGCCATTCTGTGTGGGATTGAGGGCATTGGACCGGGCTAGATGTTCAGACAGGGCCAGATTGACATAGGCCTCTGTCAGCTTAGCTGGCCAGGGTAGCAGCGAAATGGGACGGTAGCTTTCCGGCTTAGACGGGTCAAGGGAGGGTTTTTTAATAATCGGAGACACCACCGCCTGCTTCCAACTAGTTGGGACTACCCCCGACTCCAGGGAAAGATTGACAAGGGAGCGTATAGCCGGGCGTCCCAAAAAGGTCTGGTCTCGAAAGAGGGCAGGCCTCACTGGATCAGATGGAGACCCAGATTTAACTTGCATAGCAAGTTTGTCAAACCCATCCAAGGTGAGAGGGGGAAAGGAGAGCAGAGTGGTCTGATGAGGAGTCTCCTTGGAGCTACCCAGCACATTTCCAATACTAGGGAATGTCTGATATATAGCCTGGACTTTTCCCAAGAAATAGGATGCGAGGGATTCGCAGTGTGCGACAGAGCTCTCAGCCGTAGACGTAATCCGCTTTGACATAAGATCTTTAACCGCCTTAAAGATGGCCTTCGACGGGTTAGTGCTGTTCCGGAATTCCTCGGCATAGAAGGCCGCTCGGGCACGGCAAATGGCCCGGTGGTAGAGCTTGACGGACGCGGCATATGCAGCTTTTAACTCAGCCCCATATGTCTTCCGCCAGGCCCTCTCCGCCCGTCTACAGGCTCCCTTCAGGGCTCGCAGAGCATCATCATACCAGGGGCTTGACACACGAGGATTGATCTTCGTCGTTACAACAGGTATCAAGGCGTCCAGAGCCCTAGTGAGCCAAGAGCAGAAGAGGTCATACCCCTCTTCTACATTATTCAATGGGCCCAGGGGCTCCACTGACAGAAGATGGTGGAAGTCTTCCAGCCTGAGTTTACTCCAGGATCTCCTGGGTACCCGTCTGGCTGAAGAGGCAGAGGTAGTGGCTGATGTAGGACAACAGATGGACACCAAAGAATGGTCAGACCATTCTACAGGGGCAATCGACGTGACTTTAGCCTCTGTTAGATTGGTGAAAAAAGGGTCAAGAATATGTCCCCCGGAATGAGTAGGCTGGGAGACCAGCTGGGAAAGTTGAAAGGCCTCTAAGTCCAAAAGAATACTACGTGCTGTCAGACTGGAAGGTGTGTCGAAATGCAGATTTAGATCGCCCAGAATGGAAAAATTGGCGCAGTCAGTGATCAAGGTGGCAACAGTGTCCGGGAAAGCATTCCTGAACGCCACGTCACTGCCCGGCGGACGATACACCACCAGAGTGTAAATTCTGGGCTGACAGAGACTTTAAAAGAGGCACTTTCACAGCCAGCAGTCTTAAGGATGGTCCACACACAGGGAAAGCTAGACCTCACTATAAGGGCTATTCCCCCTCCTCTAGATAGCCTATTCGCAGTGTACATAGAGTAGCCAGGAGGGCATACAAGATTGGGGATGGCAGTGTCGGCTTCCTGAAGCCATGTTTCGGTTAAGGCAAAAATATCTGGGGCTTCATTCTCAATCAGATCGTACACGTTCTGCTGATGTTTCAGGATCGACCTGACATTGAGATTCATGATCCGCAGTGAGGAAAGTAAACCCCTGCTGTGCAGGGCGGCAGAGGGACTACGCCGGGGGAGAGGCAACGGGGGGTCAAGCACCAGACCATTGCAAGGGCAACGGTAAGGACCGCATAAAGGATGAACAGGCTGTTGAGTGCAGTGACAGCTCGCCTTGCCGATGGAATGCAAGCGCTCCCTAGAGTATGTTAGCATGGCGGCGGTGCTAGGTGAAAAACGCTGCCCAGAGTCCGCCACGTCCCGCACGGCCTTAGCGCGGACGGGCGCAGACGGGCAGGACTCTGGCACGACTCCGGCCATGCGAAGGACACGCCCGCTGCGCGATCCCGCTGCGCTTAGGGGAAGAGCATTAAATACGCGTTCCCCGCTGGCGCATGCGCAATGAAGCGCTGTCTGATCTTACTGCCACACTCACCCCAAACCAAGATGTCCGCCTCCCCAGGAACCAACCCGCCAAGCGGCGGTGCGGGACACAATTATTGTGCAAGTGAGGGGAAAATGCGAGGGTCAGAACGACCTAAAAGAAATTAAAAGAAACAAAATGCAGGATTTTAAAATACAGCTAACAGCAGGCGCCGTCACGCTCCTGTCAGCAACACGCTCCTTGTCAGGGGAGAGAGAACGGGGACTCGCGTTAAATACGCATTCCCCGCTGGCGCATGCGCAATGAAGCGCTGTCTGATCTTACTGCCACACTCACCCCAAACCAAGATGTCCGCCTCCCCAGGAACCAACCCGCCAAGCGGCGGTGCGGGACACAATTATTGTGCAAGTGAGGGGAAAATGCGAGGGTCAGAACGACCTAAAAGAAATTAAAAGAAACAAAATGCAGGATTTTAAAATACAGCTAACAGCAGGCGCCGTCACGCTCCTGTCAGCAACACGCTCCTTGTCAGGGGAGAGAGAACGGGGACTCGCGTTAAATACGCGTTCCCCGCTGGCGCATGCGCAATGAAGCGCTGTCTGATCTTACTGCCACACTCACCCCAAACCAAGATGTCCGCCTCCCCAGGAACCAACCCGCCAAGCGGCGGTGCGGGACACAATTATTGTGCAAGTGAGGGGAAAATGCGAGGGTCAGAACGACCTAAAAGAAATTAAAAGAAACAAAATGCAGGATTTTAAAATACAGCTAACAGCAGGCGCCGTCACGCTCCTGTCAGCAACACGCTCCTTGTCAGGGGAGAGAGAACGGGGACTCGCGTTAAATACGCGTTCCCCGCTGGCGCATGCGCAATGAAGCGCTGTCTGATCTTACTGCCACACTCACCCCAAACCAAGATGTCCGCCTCCCCAGGAACCAACCCGCCAAGCGGCGGTGCGGGACACAATTATTGTGCAAGTGAGGGGAAAATACGAGGGTCAGAATGACCTAAAAGAAATTAAAAGAAACAAAATGCAGGATTTTAAAATACAGCTAACAGCAGGCGCCGTCACGCTCCTGTCAGCAACACGCTCCTTGTCAGGGGAGAGAGAACGGGGACTCGCGTTAAATACGCATTCCCCGCTGGCGCATGCGCAATGAAGCGCTGTTGGACAGGCCACATGAAAGGCCGCTCTCCCCCGGCCCGACCAGGCCTGAGCCCGGTCACGCAGGTACTACACACCGCCCTTGCACGTCCTCCGTCCCCTCAGGGACCCCTGCCCTCGAGCATGTCAACCTCGTGGGTCCGATCCACTGCCAACCTACGCGCCCATCCTGGGGCGCCATCTTGGACACTCCCCCACGTGGCCGCCTGGCCCCCGGCCGACCTCAACCCTGGGCCTGGCCAGGCCTCAGACTTCCCGGCACCACCATCCACCCAGGAGGTGAGCGGGCTACTTGGCAAGTCAATGGGAGAAGGAGGTGTCGATGGCTCTCCACCACCAAGTGCCGCTCGCCCATCGCCTCCCCGGGCGTTGGCTCCACCCCCCTGCTGGGTGTCTGGACTCCCTCATCCCGGACCTCCCGACCTCCAAGCGCGAGGGTCCGGACATCAAAGCATACCAGCCCTATAACTGGGGCAGCTCCAGAGCAGGAAGGCAGTTGTATCTTGGAGTCGAGAGACGTAAAGAGGAACTCATCCTAGGCGGACTACTGGCGCTGCCGTAGCTCTGTCTTGTGCATCATCGTCCTGCCTGTTGGCGCTGCCACAGCCTTCGCAACCTTCATCTCCTTCATCGTCGTCGGGACCTGCTGGCGTGGCCGCGGACCGTTGTAACCGTCATCTTCACCGGGACCTGCAGGCTCCGCCGCGGACCGTCGTTTTTCCTTCGTCCATCTCGGGACCTGCTGGCTCCGCCGCGGCCCGATCACCTGGAACGCCGAGCTCGAGGATTGAGAGCTATTTTCCACTCATTGGTAACAAGACTGTCCCGCTACCCCTTTTCCTCCACCAGAGACCAGAACCGAGGGGACCCCTGAGTCCAGACCTCCTTGTATCATATCAACGTAACCTAAGAATTGCATATAAAGTCTCGTTAAACTTCAACCTTGTGTGGTGTCCGTCTGTGGGGGGGAAGTTACTTATCTGTACAGTCGTTGGAGACGGCTCTCCCCGGAGACCTCTCCCCGTGGTCTCGGCCGACCCTCCCGGTCCGTCTAACATTGGTGGCCAGCGGCGGGATCCGAATCACCGCATAACGTACAGAGAGTAGCTCACCCCACGACGAAATCACAATGACAACTAAAGAAAGCGGATCAACCGAGAAGTTCCAAATGGAGAAATTGGAGGAGTACAGCCATCGTGAACTAAAACAATTCTGCATCGAACTGGGTATCGCTACCACCGGACTAAGCACCAAAGACGATTTTAAGCATGCCCTAGAATCTTGGGCAGAGACCGGGGCTGCCGGAACCCCCGATCAGAGCACCGCAGAAAAAACCACCACGGCCCCTGAAGGGCAAAGAACGGGTCTCTCGCAAGATGAGATCCAGGAAAGAGAAAGAACCCGACTACACGAGCTAGAAATGGCCCGGCTCAAAATGGACGTTGAACTTAAGTTGGCCGAACAAAAAATCAACTTAGAGCACCTGCGTCTCCGAGAAGAAAGAGAGGAGAAACAGAGACAAAGGGAGCTCGAGGAAAAGAAACTGGCGTACGAACACGAACGGAACCTAGCCGAGATCAACCTGCGCAAACAAAATAAAGAAGTAGGGGTGCCCGAGCGACCCCACACCTCAGGGGCCACAGAGAAAAAGGTACACATCCCCAAGGATGTTGTCCGAGAGTATTTCCGAGAGGACGACATCCAGCAATGGTTTAAGGCCTATGAAATCGCTATGACTGCACACCGGATCGATAGAAGCGATTGGGGAGCCGGTCTATGGGGGAGATTCCTCAATGAGGGCCGCGATACCCTGCTACAGCTCCCGGACCACCAGATGACCTCCTATGACCATATGAAAGCGGCACTCCTCACCCGCTATGGCCTCACACCCGAGATGTACCGTCAGAGGTTCCGAGACTGCACCCGCATCCCGGGTACAACTTGGGTGGACTATGTAACCTACTTTAGCCGAGCCTTCGAGGGCTGGATCAGAGGAAGCAACGTCACGACCTACGAACAACTGTTCAATCTGATGGTATGGGAGCATCTGTCGAACAATTGCTTCATTGAACTCCGCCAGCACCTCCTCGACAGCAAGTTAACGGATCCCCGGCAGCTCGCAGCCGAAGCTGACCGGTGGGAGATCACCAGAGTGGGCCGGAATGGGTCCTACGAACAGAACCGGAACAACAATGGTCAGCACCGACCCAGAGGAGGAGGAGGGGGCCAAGGACGAGGAAGAGACAACGCTCCGGTCGCCCCCGCTACCAGCACCACCCCCCCGGCCAACCGGGGCAGCACCCCGGCGCGACCGGGGTACAGAGCCAATGTCACGTGTCACCGATGCCAACGGGTCGGCCACTATGCAAACGACCCAAATTGCCCGCAGTACCAGAGCCCAAGACCCCGCCAAGTGGCCGCTGCGGCCCTAGGGGAAGAACAGATCTCCGAGGAGCGGGAAGAATACGAACAAGAGCATCAAGAGTGGGAGCCAGCCGCCATGGCTCTAGCATGCTTAGGGGGGAAAGACATGGTCCCGCGGGTCCCCCTACCCGCTAACACCCAGAAGTACAGCCAATGGGTGAGCATCAATGGACGCCGGGCCGAAGCCCTTCGTGACACCGGGGCCAGTGTAACAGCCGTCCGCTGTCACCTGGTGACCCCAGAACAGTATTTACCGAACATTCTCTGCCCTGTACGATCAGCCGATAACTCGGAAAGTCTGTGTCGGATGGCCTGCGTCCCTTTCGAATGGGGAGGGGTCTCCGGCATGTTGAAAGTAACGGTCCGAGACGATGCCCCCGTAGACTGCCTCCTGGGAAATGACCTTGAAAGCTCTCCGTGGGCAGCCGTGGAGCGAAGAGAACACCTGGGGATGTTAGGCGTCCCGGACTGGGCGTGCGTCACCACCCGGTCCATGGCCGCCCGTGCCAACCACCGCCCAGAAGAACCCGAATGGCCGGCACCACCGCCCCCGGTCGCCCCAGCCGAAACCACCGACCGTGACATTCCCCCCGAACCAGCTCAACCTTCCGACCTCGCTAACCTCGACCAGTGGCCTCAAGAGGGGGGGCCCACGCAAGAACAATTTCGCCAAGAACAGAAGACCTGTCCCTCCCTCGAGGGACTCCGCCAGCAAGCGCTCGCCCAAAGCGCAGGAGATACCTCCGGTACTCATTGGGTCTACTGGGACAATGATCTGCTGTATAGCGAGCAAAGAATCGCCGAGCTGGGGGCCAACCGAGTATTAGTGGTGCCCCTCCGTTTTAGAGACTTTCTGCTCAACCTGGCCCACGATGTCCCCCTGGCAGGACACCTGGGACAAGATAAAACCTACAGTCGCCTAGTGACCCACTTCTTCTGGCCTAAAATGAGGAACGATGTGCACCAGCATTGCCGATCTTGCCCCACGTGCCAAGCCAGTGGAAAGAGCGGCCGCAAACTAAAGGCTCCCCTGCAACCTTTTCCTGTGGTCACTACCCCGTTTGAGAGGGTCGGAATAGACATTGTGGGGCCCCTGGACCCGCGCACAAAACAAGGCCATCGATTCATCTTGGTGCTAGTGGACCACGCCACCCGCTACCCTGAGGCTGTCCCTCTGCGGACTGTGACAGCCCCGGTAGTCGGCCGGGCTCTGATGGGGATCTTCTCCCGTGTGGGCTTCCCCCGAGAAGTCGTCAGCGACAGAGGCACGAACTTTATTTCTAAATACATGAAATCCCTCTGGCAACAGTGCGGGGTCACCTACCGATTCACGACCCCCTATCACCCTCAAGAGAACGGACTCGTTGAGCGGTTCAACCGCACGCTAAAGGGGATGATCGGGGGGTTGGAAGAGCCCCTCCGTCGCCAGTGGGATGTGCTGCTGCCGTGCCTCCTCTTCGCTTATCGAGAGGTCCCCCAGAAATCCCTGGGCTTCAGCCCATTTGAACTGCTATATGGACACCCAGTGCGGGGGCCGCTCAGCCTAGTCAAAGAAGGCTGGGAGATGCCTCCGTTAAAGAACCCTCCAGATGTCTTCCGGTATCTCTTAACCCTCCGCAACCAGACCCGGCGGTTCCGGGAACTGGCAAAAACCAACCTAGAGGCCAGTCAAGAGGACATGAAAAAGTGGTATGACCGGAATGCCTCATCCATTGAATTTGAACCTGGCCAACAGGTATGGGTGATGTCCCCCACCGAACCATGCGCCCTACAAGACAAATGGACGGGGCCCTTCAAAGTAATCGAGCGCAAGGGCCCTGCCACCTATCTCATCGACATGGAATCCTCCCGGAACCCACTCCGGGTCCTCCACGCTAACAGACTAAAGCCCCACTTTGTGCGTACAGAACTCAGCCTCCTGATGGCCACAGACACTGGGGCTGAAGAAGACTCCGAGCCCCTCCCTGACCTCCTACGGACTCGGGAGCAAGACGGCTCCGTGGATGGGGTCCGACTCTCGGAGGCCCTCACTAGAGAGCAACGCCAGGAATGTCAAGCCCTCCTATCACAGTTCGCCAGCCTGTTCTCCCTCACCCCAGGTGTCACTTCCTGGTGTGTGCACGATGTGGACACGGGGGACAGCCCCCCTATCCGCCACCGGGCCTACCGCGTGCCAGATCGGGTACGGGCCTGCATCCAAGAAGAAGTAGCCAAGATGCTCACACTCGGGGTCATCGAGGCCTCAGACAGCCCCTGGGCCAGCCCTGTAGTACTGGTCCCCAAAGCAGCTGCCCCCGGCACCACACCAGAACTCCGGTTCTGCGTCGACTACCGGGGCTTGAATGCGGTCACCCGAACAGACGCACATCCCATCCCCCGGGCGGATGAACTGATCGACCGCATGGGAGCTGCCCGCTACCTCAGTATCTTCGACCTGACGGCGGGCTACTGGCAGATCGGCCTCACACCCCGGGCGCAAGAACGTTCTGCCTTTTCCACACCCGATGGCCATTACCATTTCACCGTCATGCCCTTCGGCATGAAGAACGCCCCAGCGACATTCCAACGGCTCGTCAATCAGGTCCTGGCGGGGCTCGAAGGATTCAGCGCCGCCTACCTAGACGACATCGCTGTGTACAGCCACCATTGGTCCGAGCACCTCCACCACCTCCGAGCAGTGCTGCAAGCCCTACAGCGGGCTGGCCTCACGATCAAGGCCAGCAAATGTCAAATTGGGCAAGGATCTGTAACCTACCTCGGGCACCAAGTGGGAAGCGGCCTGGTGGCCCCTCTGCAGCTAAAAATCGCCGCCATCCAGTCCTGGCAGCCCCCCATCACCCAGACCGAAGTACGAGCCTTCCTGGGCCTCACAGGCTACTACCGAAGGTTCGTGAAAGACTATGGGACTATAGTGGGGCCCCTCACAGAACTCACGTCGAAAAACCAGCCCAAGAAAGTCAACTGGACCCCGGAGTGTCAAGCTGCCTTTGAACAATTGAAAGCCGCCATGTGTTCCGCCCCTGTGCTCCAGGCCCCCGAC
Source organism: Lissotriton vulgaris (assembly GCF_964263255.1). Taxonomy (NCBI): domain Eukaryota; kingdom Metazoa; phylum Chordata; class Amphibia; order Caudata; family Salamandridae; genus Lissotriton; species Lissotriton vulgaris. The sequence goes on along the minus strand of NC_141689.1, from coordinate 1,245,338,083 downwards.
TACAGCCGGGAGTTCGTCGTTCAGACGGATGCCTCCGACCATGGCATTGGGGCAGTCCTATCTCAAGTGAACATCGACGGCCTTGATCAACCAGTGGCCTTCATTAGCCGGCGACTCCTACCACGGGAACAGCGCTGGAGCACCATAGAGAGGGAGGCCTTCGCTGTGGTATGGGCCCTCAAGAAGCTCCGGCCCTACCTTTTTGGCACGCACTTTCGGGTACAGACCGACCACCGACCCCTGCAATGGCTGATGCAGATGCGGGGGGAAAACCCGAAGTTACTACGCTGGTCCATCTCCCTACAAGGTATGGACTTCACAGTCGAACACCGGCCTGGGCCAGATCACGCCAACGCGGATGGCCTGTCCCGGTTCTTCCGCCTCGACGAGGAGAGTCCCCAAGAGGATGGGTAACTCTCCCCGCCTTCAGCTGGGGGGGACGCATGTTGGACAGGCCACATGAAAGGCCGCTCTCCCCCGGCCCGACCAGGCCTGAGCCCGGTCACGCAGGTACTACACACCGCCCTTGCACGTCCTCCGTCCCCTCAGGGACCCCTGCCCTCGAGCATGTCAACCTCGTGGGTCCGATCCACTGCCAACCTACGCGCCCATCCTGGGGCGCCATCTTGGACACTCCCCCACGTGGCCGCCTGGCCCCCGGCCGACCTCAACCCTGGGCCTGGCCAGGCCTCAGACTTCCCGGCACCACCATCCACCCAGGAGGTGAGCGGGCTACTTGGCAAGTCAATGGGAGAAGGAGGTGTCGATGGCTCTCCACCACCAAGTGCCGCTCGCCCATCGCCTCCCCGGGCGTTGGCTCCACCCCCCTGCTGGGTGTCTGGACTCCCTCATCCCGGACCTCCCGACCTCCAAGCGCGAGGGTCCGGACATCAAAGCATACCAGCCCTATAACTGGGGCAGCTCCAGAGCAGGAAGGCAGTTGTATCTTGGAGTCGAGAGACGTAAAGAGGAACTCATCCTAGGCGGACTACTGGCGCTGCCGTAGCTCTGTCTTGTGCATCATCGTCCTGCCTGTTGGCGCTGCCACAGCCTTCGCAACCTTCATCTCCTTCATCGTCGTCGGGACCTGCTGGCGTGGCCGCGGACCGTTGTAACCGTCATCTTCACCGGGACCTGCAGGCTCCGCCGCGGACCGTCGTTTTTCCTTCGTCCATCTCGGGACCTGCTGGCTCCGCCGCGGCCCGATCACCTGGAACGCCGAGCTCGAGGATTGAGAGCTATTTTCCACTCATTGGTAACAAGACTGTCCCGCTACCCCTTTTCCTCCACCAGAGACCAGAACCGAGGGGACCCCTGAGTCCAGACCTCCTTGTATCATATCAACGTAACCTAAGAATTGCATATAAAGTCTCGTTAAACTTCAACCTTGTGTGGTGTCCGTCTGTGGGGGGGAAGTTACTTATCTGTACAGTCGTTGGAGACGGCTCTCCCCGGAGACCTCTCCCCGTGGTCTCGGCCGACCCTCCCGGTCCGTCTAACAAGCGCTGTCTGATCTTACTGCCACACTCACCCCAAACCAAGATGTCCGCCTCCCCAGGAACCAACCCGCCAAGCGGCGGTGCGGGACACAATTATTGTGCAAGTGAGGGGAAAATGCGAGGGTCAGAACGACCTAAAAGAAATTAAAAGAAACAAAATGCAGGATTTTAAAATACAGCTAACAGCAGGCGCCGTCACGCTCCTGTCAGCAACACGCTCCTTGTCTGGGGAGAGAGAACGGGGACTCGCGTTAAATACGCGTTCCCCGCTGGCGCATGCGCAATGAAGCGCTGTCTGATCTTACTGCCACACTCACCCCAAACCAAGATGTCCGCCTCCCCAGGAACCAACCCGCCAAGCGGCGGTGCGGGACACAATTATTGTGCAAGTGAGGGGAAAATGCGAGGGTCAGAACGACCTAAAAGAAATTAAAAGAAACAAAATGCAGGATTTTAAAATACAGCTAACAGCAGGCGCCGTCACGCTCCTGTCAGCAACACGCTCCTTGTCTGGGGAGAGAGAACGGGGACTCGCGTTAAATACGCGTTCCCCGCTGGCGCATGCGCAATGAAGCGCTGTCTGATCTTACTGCCACACTCACCCCAAACCAAGATGTCCGCCTCCCCAGGAACCAACCCGCCAAGCGGCGGTGCGGGACACAATTATTGTGCAAGTGAGGGGAAAATGCGAGGGTCAGAACGACCTAAAAGAAATTAAAAGAAACAAAATGCAGGATTTTAAAATACAGCTAACAGCAGGCGCCGTCACGCTCCTGTCAGCAACACGCTCCAAAGGATTATTACAAATCATGTTTTTCATTCATTCCTCATCACTTGCTTACTAGAAATGTGGCATCACCAACCAAAGCAGGCACAATAGGAATACAAACCTTTGTTCTGCTTTGCATGTTCAAAATTAAGTAACAATACATGAGGAAGGACCTGCACGGGTCCCGACAGACAGTGTGACTCATAGGGCAGAGCAAGATGATTCAGATTCAGAGATAAACATAACGACAATGTCACATGCTCTTGAGCTCCGAGACAACTGGAAAATGTCTTTGGAAAAGTTAGCTAGGGGGCAGAAACAGTGGGATACTGCAAATCAACCCCTCCCCTAGTGTAAAAATGTGCCTTCTGCATCGCCTAGCAAATTTTGGTAATATGTTTCAAACTCTACCTGCCATATCTATTAACAGAGATGCTAAGCTTCATTTACAACTTGTAGCTAACTGGTATTTAACAATTTATTTGGTGTATGTTTGTACACTCCACAAGAATACACGCAGGGACGTGATTGGTAATGCTCAACATACTAAAGAAATATAATAACTTGTATTGCTTATGGTCTTGTTGTATTAACATTGTTTGTCCCAGAAACCAATTAACTATACTGATGACATTAGGTAAATGATGTATTTTAAGCAAATGCACTGCTTTTTTAAAGTAATGTTTCTCTTTTCCTAAATATGAATAAGATATTGTACTTAATTGTTTCTACAGAGTTTTGTCATGTTATGGCGTTTTCATCTACCATATACCATGATGTGTATGGAGGTATGTCTGTTGTATGCTTGCATTAGAGGCTGGGACCAAGGTTCTGATCAGTGCTTCCCAACGCCCAGGATTGAGGATGCCCTTAAATATTGTAAATAGTCTCTTGGCAAAGCAGGTGGCCAAGAATATATTTCTCATCTTGGAAAACTTTTATATTGGCATGAAATACTGAAGTAATGGGCAAGTGGTGCACAGTATGTCAAATGTCCTTATGGCAGAATAAACAGACCAATGCGAGTGGGATCATTTCATCCTAAAATTCAATACAGTGGTGAAGCACTGATAATCAAATTATCTACTGTGAATGGAATGGGGGAGTAAAACAGTGAATACAGTTAGATACAGATGAAAGGGAAAAAATAAAAAATAGTGAGTGCTAGATTTTAACTGGCGTTTCTTTCATCATGACTGAAGCAGTGCCCTTTGAAGAGCACTCGGCCCCTCTCCTGTCAGACTTCCTTCTTTGTTCTCTTACTGATTTATTTATTTATTTATAAAGTGGTCTTCATGATGCTGAAGTGGGGTTTTTCCTGCCTCATTTGCACTGGTCCCACATAGTTTGGCATAGCATTTAAAGTCACTATAACTGACGAAAGGAGGGTAAGAGATGACTTCAACATTAAAGGTATGACCCCTTGCTCTTCGTCTCTCCCTCTCCGCTCCCAAATATTTTGCCTGGCTTTTGACCAGCCCACAGAGGATGTTGAGCAGGCAGGCCTTTGACCTCCCAAGTCATTTGAAAGAGGTGACTGCATGTACTCGGAGGGTGGCTCAGAAGTAATCATGACAATTACACTGAGGAATGGCAGTCATATATTCTTTTAGACAAATTGCTAGTATCAACACGCCCAGCGTTCTTCAAAACGTTGATCAGGCCGACCATATATTTGTGAGTTTTCTGACCATACCCTCTCTTCCTACGTGGGTAAAAGAAGACCCACAGTTAGAATACTGCAGTTTGCACATGTCTACCATATTCTGACTATCATTACATATTGAAATGTGGAAACTCATTCGGAGATGAGAGCTATCCCACAATCTATCAGTTACCCATGTAAAATTTCAGCACGTTGAATACAAGCCCAGAAATCAGGGAGGTGGCCACTTTTTAAGGCTGCATTTCAGTTGTTACATGATTTTCTACTCTTCCTACTCCTAAGCACTGGGTGCTCTAGTGACAGATCTTCTGTGAGCTCACCAACTAGTTGATATTGCTTTATTTTTTTGTCTGAGTGATGTTAGTGATATTGAAAGCTGTCAGGCTGTAAAATATTGTGTGAGTGGATGTTCTATTTCACCTCCATTTGTAAGCTGTTGGAAACTGTGGCTGTACTGCTAACCAATCTGTGATATGTAACTATTAAGAAGCTCATTTTATTGAATTCCTGCTGGAGGGCACTTAACAGTATTGTGCTTTCCATGCATTAAAATAAGAGGGACGAGATGGGAGTAAATGCCATGTTACTAATCCATGTAGTCTCATTTATGTTTATAGCTGAGGGAAGTGACTGACTTTACCATGATCTGTTGTTTTAGGCACAAGTCAAATTCCGTGATGTTGCTGCATTTTTCACTGAAGAGGAATGGAAGCTTTTGCACAGGTGGCAGAAGGAGTTTTACAAGAATGTGATGAAAGAAATTCATCAAGCCCTAATTTCGCTGGGTAAGTACATAGATATCCATCTTATAGTTTATTATTGAAAGAAACGTTTTATGATGTTTATTTTTTCTGTTGTATTTAAGGAATTTTTTTAATATTGTTTTATTATCCCTCTTTATTTGAAATAAGTATACTCTTCGTGTGTTATCACTTTTGTCTCATTGGTATTAGATGTAATATAGAATGCTTTTTGCACAGCAAATACTCTATTTTGGAACAAACCAACATTGAAGGGGGGTGGTGTTATTCCTAGCTGAAAATAGGAAGAGGTCCCCCATAGGGGTCATACGAAGGGAAATTGCACTACACTCTGCAATCACAAGGGCCTTTAGGTCTGGTCGCTGTCTCAGTGTTATTTCCAGCAGGGCAACCACACCCTGCCTCCAAGCAGAGCTTTTCACTCCCATCATCTCAGCTCACCTCTCCATTCTCCACCCTTTTCTCTACTTCTCCTTTTACATCGAATTGCCTAGCCACCCTCCACACCCTACCTTAATTTCTTACCCTTTTGTCCCAGTTGTGCTAAATATTTCAACCTCTTCTCTACTCCCGCTGCTTTAACCTTCCATTTTTATTTCTCCTTTTATTCCTTCTTTGCTCACCTATTTTACCCTCCACAAAACCTGCATCCTCGCTTTGCATCATTTGCCTTCCTACTTTCTTCTCTCTTCTAGCGTTCCTCTCTCCTCTTTCTATCTTCTCCATTCCCCTCTAACCTTTCTTCCCTGTCACTCTTTATCTCAGTTTCTGCCCTGTCTTTCTCCTCCACCTTCCTTATTCTCTCCCTCTCCCTCACTTTGCCTCTGCACTTTTCCCTGTATCTCATCCGCCCACTCCCTTACAATCCTTTTCCCCCTGCCCCCACAATGTCTTTCTCCGGTTCCCAGCTCCCCCTCACAGTACCTCTTGCTTATGGATTGCAAGACAGATACTTATCCACCTTCACCATCATTCAGTTGTTCTCACCACAAGCTGGAGCCAGTCTCCTTTCAGACCTGCTCTCCAACCCTACTCTGTATTAGAAGTAGGAAAAGCACTGTAGTGTAGTTCCTATATTCCCAATAGGCTTTGCGCATTGGAATAGTATATCCTATAGATTAGATGAGGTCCTATAGATTAGATGAGGTTGACTAGGTCTCTATCGATTATACTAGACTTAATTGTGTGTGCCAGCTAGCTCAGAGGTCACTAGAAACTTTCTCGAATTCGCAAGAAGGGATTAGTCTCTGACATCCTCATAAACATGACAACTTTGTTTCCCCAAGATAAAACGTATCTTCAGAGTCGTGGAAACAATAGATAGATATTTCACTCAGTCAATCGTGCATACTTCGTTTCACCAGAGTGGCAGAGAAATAGATAGACGGGCGTTTTCAATAAAAGGATTTATTGAACAGTCTTCTTTTTATCAAGCATAAGAAATGAACTGCTACAATCATAAAACTGTTTATAAAATATAATGCATACAGTATAAAGACTAGGATCAAATAATACTGTAAGAGTATTGTATGGTTCCTAAACCATAGATAAATACATATATAAATAACAGAGGCTAAAAGTACCCAACTGGTGCTTCTAAACTACGCCTACCCCGGTGTACCTAACCTAAGCTTAGTACGAGGGAAGGAGTAAGTGAGGTGTAGCATAAATGTAGTATTCTTTTGCCAAGAATCTGCCCAAGATTTCTCTAAGGGTATAATCAGCTCCGGACCTTAGTTTAGAATGAAGAAGGTCGGTCTCGGGACTCGATTTCCCAACAACCCGCAAGGGTAGCTTGGAAACCCTGGAGCTGGATTTCTTGGCAGGAGAAAAAGACAGCGTCTCTCTCAGTGCGTCTGCTGGAGGGTCGGCTTCCTTTGGCACTTGCTGTAGCAGAGTGCGTCGGACAAGTAGATAGTCGAACTGCTCCAAACCACTGTGTGTTTGCTTGGGCGAGTATGGGCAAATTTATACGGTGAAGGTGCCGAGTTTGACGTACAGTTGGACATAATAACGTCATCAAAGAGTCTCAGTTCTTTGAAAACTCCATGAGTTCTTGGACAAATCAATATTCAAGCAAAGGGAAGTCTCTAGCTGCTGAAGCTGAGTTTTTCCAAGAAATCGTTGTGGATTTTCGGAACTAGTGGATATAGCCCTGCCGTATTGGGACTGCATGAGCTATGCCTGAATATGGTTATGATTTCTATGCCTATATAAGGATATGGTGATTTATACCTATATAAGGGCATGAATCGGGAAACTTACAATAGGGTCCTAAAATAATATATAACACCCACTCCACGTTATCATGTTCATCTAAGTTCAAGCACTAAAACATATAATGTAGAGCATGTGTTTACAACCCCCAAAAAAATCATAAAAAATGCATTTGAAATGGTTGCACATGAAATATTGAGCATTTTGTACCATACATATTTAAAGGCAATGATTTCATTGTAAGCATATGATATGATATTAGCAATGCTAACTGAATGAATCACGAAATTACATTTATGAAATGGCTCTTAGTTACAGAAGAAAAAAGGTCGAGACCATTCCATATCAGAATATACAAACTGTTTTGGTTTGTAGATTAGGCTAATATTGTTTCTAGGAAGTGTTCAGTGAATTCTTGTTCTCTAAGAATAGTTCTACTTTAAGCAGATTACTTTTTTTGTGCCAAAGTTCGTTTTGTTTTTGGGAAAAAGTCAAATAAATCTGGCGTAAAAATAGAGTTCCACACTTGGTAGCTTTGTTTTGAGAAAGAGAAAAAAGAAAAGCTGAAGGTCGAATTTTCGAAAGAACGCTGTGTGCTAATTTCAAAAGTTATTCTCGCTGTCAGGAGAAAACATTAAGTCATCAAGACTGGCAAATAAATCGTCTACCACAGTAGGTGAAAGTTCGACTACTTCATTAAGAAGGTCAATTGTGCACAGATGTGAAGCATCGCCGTCAGCGTCATCCGCGTTAGCAATGTTCATAGCAGATGGTACCTGTGTACCTGATGGTCCGCGTATCTCACTTCTAGTTGTATTTGCCGGTGAGATCTCAATGAATGCCATCATCAGGATTGGTAGCAGCTGGGAGCAACACAACACATGAGCCGTCACCGGACCCAGTAATGTGTCAGCATCCGTTGGCATAACCAATGGTAGTGTTAGACAGACATCTAACACGCATTCCTCTGCACAAAGCAGGCATCGTAGAACAGTTAAGATGCAATCTTGCCAGATTGCTCTGAATGACAGGAACCATGTGGTATTCAGATCTCTCAAACGAGCCAAGCCAAGGTTCTGTGTTATTCTGTCACGGTACCTCATAGCCTGCAGTGCATTTTCCATGTTGGCTTGGGTATCGCTGGTGGCCGGATGTGCCATAACGGAGCAGGAGGAATAATAATAAGATCCCTGCTACGAGTACCAAAATGAGAGGCAAGCCGCCGAACACAGAGTGGACAAAGTTAGAAAAAATGCCCAGGACTGCTTTAAAGCGTGCTAACAGTCCCCAAAAAATCGTCTTAAATACATGTACAATACCGCTGGTATCAGACATGTTAAGTATACAACCTAACATTTCTGCAAAATGTACTGGGTAAATTGTTGATAATAATGCATGTATCTCTGCAGAAGTCCTTGCAACTTGCAGATCATACGTCTCTTTGGACGAGGTCAGTGGCACCGTTCTTTGCAAAAGAATGGCTTTCATTCTGCTTAAAGTATCAATTCGTATAGAAGAGATGTTCAGTGAAGGCCATAGTGGCGACTCCCCATCTGTCTTGGTTTTAGGAAACAATTCTTGCATAGAGCAAGTGACCCTGGCTGACACAGTAACGAGATAGCTTATTCCTGGCATCATTTCACAACAACTGTGATCATTTAACATAATGTAGCTACCATTGGAAAGCTGCCTGAAAATTGGATCTATTACCGCTGTAGGCGAACCCTGCAGGTGGCAAGAAAGGTTTTTGGAAGAACCTTCGCAGGCTCCGTGTAAATTAATACCTTGACACAATAGTGTACCGCTTAGTGAGTTTTCACAAATTTTACCTCTAAAAATTACTTCCTTCCCCCACTCCAACATTTATGTGTGTATGGTAAATCCCAGGTCGACTTAATGTATTCTCTACCCAACCTTTCATACAGGCCTGCTGGTATGTGTTTTAAGCAATACTAAAACTGGAAAGTCTTCACTGGTATCGTGATGGTGCCATGTATTATCCATTCAACTGATGGTTTCTCAGAAACGGTCAATGGTAATCTCTCCAGTTTTTCAATGCTCAGAACCGTATAGTCTGCCCCCCTCTGTGCGAACAAGATTTGTTTATCTGTAAGGTTGAATACAGTAAACAGTGACGTAGTGTTGATTAGACGCCAAGGCACATAGCCAGAACAAAGGTTTTCCAACGTCCAGCCTAATAGCATTATAGAACGTAATTGAGACTGGCCATGTTGTAGCATTAGCAAGTCCTGTTCCATTATGTCTATGGCAGATGATACAATGCTGTCCAAAGAATAAATTCTGGACGACAGAGTTCTTAACCCATTGTCAACTACAGAGAGTGATTTCTCTAAATTAATACAATCAATTTATCGTATTCTTTCTGCTGTTTCCATTTGCGTGACTTTCCAAGCTTCATTGTAAGCAGCGTATATACCGGCGTATATGAAACGTTTATGACATGGATTACGAGGTCCTAGTAAGAATTCTCGTAAATCAACGCCATCTTTAAGCAAAGATAAGTGTTGTTTTATTTCTGGAAGTGTGGATTTCTGCAGCCATTCAAGGTATAGTTTTTCTACACTATAAGTTGTTATCCCTGGATGTTGTCTTTGGATATATCTTGGATCTGGCTGAGTTACTGTGAACCCTTGTGTCTTATTCAGGAATCTATATTGACAGTTATTTGTGTCTGTGTGCCAGATTAACCATTTTTTCCATTCAGGATTTGTTCTGTTCTGTTGTAAAATATAATTTACGTCTACCTCCTCATCTAAAGTTAAATTACTATCAGGTGTGGATTTAGGTATGGACGGTTTGTTTAAATCTTTTATCTTAGCAATGCCAAGACAAGATGTCTGTTGAACAGTGTCATTTAGGAACATCATTTGTTCTGGGACAATGCAGGCTCTGAACAATGCTTCTAAACCTTGTACCTGCCAGTCTTTTGTGATCCAAACAGTTTTTGTCTCAATGTTGTCTTTCCAAAAGTCAAATCCTAGGGTGGACAATTGAGCCTAAAAGACAGCAGAATCAATGTGTTTAGTATTTGTCAACATACTTTTCATGCCTGTCTTATTCATATTTTTAAAGTAAAAACTTTCTGGGGTTGTGACATTAAAACCTGTGAATAATGGAAATTTTCTAAGAAACGTTTTAGAGCTACCTTTTGGAGGAGTTGGACAATGTTCCCATTGATTATAAGTTAAAACATTTCTAGGGTTTGCAGATTTATGCAAGTAATGATGGCCAAAATGATTAAAACAATACATTTCTTCATAATTTGCTGAACCTTCTAAGTATTCATGTTTTGTAAATTTTGCTGACATTTCTAAGTCTGCCATCATGTTATTAACAGTCTCAAAGTCCCAATCATCAGAAAATGTGCTAGGTGAGACGAAATCACTCAAGGAAACCTTAAATTGATGAGGAATCATTAGCAGCTCAACAGGGCCATAAATGTAATAATCAGTTGTATCCCATGCTATTCCACAAGGTAGTGGAACCGCTGTGATGTTCACTGATGACAGGTCTCGTTGTTCATGATGAGATGATTTGTGTGGCTTCAGGAGCAAGTTGATCTTACTTGCTGGGTCCATTTTAATGTGCTTTCCATCTATCAGATTTGCCAAACTTAACACAAGAATGAGCCATAGCAGGATATAAAGTACACCTAACACAATCCAAAGTTCAACCCAAGGTGAAACCAGATATGTATTTGGAAGCTCTTGACCAAGTTACTTTACTTTTTCTTTGAAAGATTTGTCTGCTGGTGTAGTTTCAGGTTCACTTGGATCTTCAGAAAAGTTATCGAAGTTGATAAAATAGCCAGAGGCAGTTCTGTCAATTGTTGGTATTTCATCCGGATTCTTTGAAATCGCTGGAGTTGCTTGTTCCCTTGACATGTTTATATAGTCAGATGCTACGTCATTGTAGACGGGAGTTTCTTGACGAACTGTTATTTGGGTTTCAAGAGGCACAAGTTCCATGGCTTTGTTGCATAGTCCTTCTTTTCTCACTTTAGAATCTTCAAAGGTGATGAGTCTTTCAGTTTGAACCTCTTGGATGGTAGCAAGATTCGGACGACTGCTATATCTTGGGAGCTCACTGGGGCTACTACTTATTATCGGCCACATGGTGTGGTTTTACCAGGTCAATTGATACAGACCGGTTCTCCTTTCTTCCAGCAAGGGGCGGCAGTAGCACTGTTCTTGATCCGTGGTTTGCTAGTACAGGTACTGGTTTTCGGTAAGAAGGCCCAAATTCCTTCTTGTCCGCTATTTTTTCCCTGACCAGATCCCCAATCTTTGGAATCCAGACAGGTCTTGCTGGGACAGGTGGTTTTTCTTAAGTGGTCGTTGGCTTTTCGCTGGTATTGCTTAGACTTCTTCTTGTTTCATTTAGGTCCTGTAAAACAGCCAAACGATCTTTGATATCAAAGGGTTTTCGTTCCACCACTGAAGTGTGACGATCAAGGTCTTCAACAAACATTCTATTACTAAAAAGGATTTCATATGGAGTGATTCCACCCTGAGAATTTCTTGGCAGGTTATTAAGACTACGTTGGACATTTATTAGATGTTTGACCCACCCATCACCCGAACCTAATACCCTAGCTGTTATAGATTGCTTTATGTCACAGTTTTTTCTCTACACAACCGAATTTCCCTCAGGATGAAATGGACTCGAAAATCGCAATGCAATGCCCAAACTGGCCATGGCCTCCTTGTAAGCCCTAGAGCTAAACGCAGGACCCTGGTCAGAATGTAGCGTGCCGATTGCGTATGTGCCGATAAAGACTTGCAAATCTTTTATAACAGTTTGGGGTCAGCTGAGCGCTGAGGCCACATCCAAATTAATCTTGAGCATGAATCCACTGCGACCATGATGTATTTATAGTTGCCATCCCTTTGTAAGGGACCACAGTGATCCAGGTAAACACATACTAGTGGTTTATCTGAAATCAGAAGGGGCGTCTGCGCCGGGCGTTTCACTGTTGAAACTTTCATTTTGTGGTATATTTCACATTCCAAAACATAGTTTCGGGTCTGTTTCCTCATGCGCGGCCACCAGTAACTTTGTTTTAACCCCTTGTATGCTCATGACGGAGCCGCTCCGTCATGAGCATCGGCTGAGCTGTGCTCATGACGGAGCGGTTCCGTCATGGCCCTGCTGCCGTGCCTGCGCGGCGCTGATTTCGCGCCTGCGTGGCGCGTTCTATTGAGCGGGCGGGCCATGACGGAACCACTCCGTCATGAGCACAGCGCAACCGCGGCTCGTGACGGAGCGCATGCGAGCCCTGCTCGGACCCCCGCCCCATCGCTGCAGCGGAATTGCCGCCACAGCGAAGGGGTTAATAATGACACTGTGGCGGAAATACCTGCATGTGCAGAGGCAAGCCCTTCATGTGCCGCTAAGATTAGTCCTAACTTGTGTTCCATGTTTGGGATTTCTGTATCCCCCACTCCAGGGATTCGAGCAAAAGGATCATTATTTACATCAGTTATATATGAGTACTTGAGTGGAAAGCCCTTCGGTAGTGTTCTACCACTGTCTTTTATTGAGGCAGTGACTGCTTGCATTATTTCGCTGTCTATTTTCGTTTTTGAACGAGTAATTGCAGCTATGGAAGCTGTTTGCACAGCTGACTTTGCGGCTTCATCAGCCAATGAATTCCCTTCAACGTGAACGCCATCACGCTGATGACTCAGTGTATGGATCACGTGAGTCTATTGTAGTTCTTTCTGTAAAAACTACTTGTTCCCAAAGCATTTTATGCTTGATTGTGCCACCTTTTGCGTCTTTAAAACCATTTTGAACCCAGGACTGCAAATATTCATTGCATGACTGGACGCAGTTATACGAATCGCACACTATGAGTGTGGGGAATTCGCGATCAGTATTTTCCTGCGCCATCTTGAATGCTTGGAGCTCAGCTCGCTGAGCTGTACTGTCTCCTAGTGATTGAGTTTTTGTGACCATAGGTCTGAATTTACCATTGCGCCAGCGACCTTTAACAATCGTGCACTCAGCACTGTAAGCTTGTTTACCCCCAATTGCGGGCTGTGCTGATCCGTCTGTATATATTATACAGCCGTAATGTTCTGGAGGTAGAATTTCAGTAGGCAGTGGGCATTTTTGTTCGTACTGTAGAAATTCTTGTGTCTTCAAATAAGGGTCAAAAATGCACTTAACATCTGTTGCAGCAAGAGAATTAACCCATTGTATCCATCTTGGATGTAGAGCTTTTGCATTTGGAATGCTTGCCTTCGTCACTGCCTCTAAGGCAGGTACAGGTGTAACGACTTTAATGCGTTTACCCTGTGCTAGGGCTCTCTCCTTTGCCACAGCAGTCTGAACCGCTGTCAGAATTTTTTCTGTCGAAGTGAATTTCATTTCAGCTTGTGTGTACAACTGTGATTGTAAGCTATTGGTACCTTTTCACCTTCGTTAAAGGTTAGGTATGTGAATCCACATCTCCCTGGGATGATTCGGATAACAAGGTTGTGTACATTGTCGCGTGTTTGTAAGTGTGTTGTTGCCAATATGTCTGTTTGTACTGAACGCAAAATTTCTGTGTGTTTTTGAGTCCAATTAGTAGGTTTAAAATCAGGTTTGATTAGTTCGTAGAGAGGTTTAACCCTTTCTCCGTAATTCAGAATGTAAGTTCTTCCGAAGTTTAGGAATCCTAGAGTTGACTGTAAGTTTTTCAGCGTTTTTGGAGTTTGGAGCAGTGCACATTTTTCTACAAAGTTTTCTGCCAGGCTTTTGCCTTCACTTGAGAGTTCGTATCCTAAGAATAGGACATTGAGGTGGACAATTCTTGATTTTTTTAAAGTTGAATTTGTACCCTTCAGAGGCGAATCCAAGTATTATGGTGTTCACCCTGTTCAAGTGCCTGTCCAAATCATCATCTGTAAGGTAGATGTCATCGACATAAGATAATGCCTAATCATCATACGTTTGTAGTAACTCTGTTACTCTGGCTGAAAATAATCCAGGACTGTTCCTGATTCCCTGGGGGGAGACAACAGAAGTGTCGATGTGTCCCCATTATTGAGAAAGCGGTCAAGTACCTGCTTTCTGGTGCAATGTTTTGACAGAAAAAAACGTTTGAAATATCTAAAGTAGTTTTATATTTCTTCCGAACGATAGTATTCATTAGTGCTGCACTGTGTGAATTTTGTACTGCAAAAGTTTTGCAACAAGAGTTTAAATATCTGTAATCCAAAACTAGACGATTTGTTTCGTCTGGTTTGGAGACAGGAAACAAAGGATTGTTCATTGACGAGGTGCATGCTTCAATCACCCCTTGGTATTCAAGTTGATCTAAGATCTCCCTGACTTGTTTTTTAGCTTCCTGCTTAACTGCATACTGTCTCTGAGCAGTTGGTTGATTTTTTAACTGAATTTTATGGTGAGGAGAGTCCTCATCCCATCCCACATGATTTTTATATAATGCTGGAGCCTGGGCAACAGTCCATTTTCTGGCATAGGTGTATTTTTTATGAATAGGAATATGATTAGAGAAGGCTGGCATAATGATCTCTTCGCCATGTGGGCACTCCCTGACAAATTCAGGTGCCCAGTCTTTTTCAGCTAGAAGGATGTCATAACCTTTAGATAATTTTTCCCAAAAGAATGCTTTTATCTTCCTAGTTATATCCCCCTCTATTCGGAGTGTTACTTCGTATAACTTATGGGGTACACTAACCCTGGTGTCTGCAGTTTCAACCTGAATGTATTCATTCAGATCCACGGTCTCCAGATGATCTTTCAGGATCCTGCGAGCTCTGGTGACCTCTGCTGCTCTGTCCAGCTTTGTCTGGGCCCACTCCCCGTTCTTGAGTTGTGTCCTCAAGATCCTCGACATGTCTGATTTTTAGACTTGCTACCTTCTTTTTGGAGAATTGAGTTTTCTTATTTTTTTTAATGTGTTTATCGTCTTTTGACTTCACGCGTTCTTCCTTGTGTTCTGATCGTCCTCTTCTTTCTGATTTCTGCGAGGAAGTCTGAAAGGTACGAGAGTAAATTGTATCAGTATCTTGATATCTATCAGTTTCTTTTATATTATCCCTATTTCTAAGGTTATATCTCTTATCTGAAAGAAACAGGTTAGTATTAGATTCCTTACCTTAGAATATCCCCAGGCGTCAGACTGGATCCGAAAACTTTTGCGTAGCAGTACCCCTTGCGCGTCGGTAGGCGCCGTCCGTCGTTGGCGCCGTGATGATGTCGTCGGAGTACTTAGACGCCGCCCTCGCCCGCTGACGTCAGTTCTTCTTTTTTTCTGCGCCAGCAAGCGCCGATCCGGAAAAAGTAGTACCCGTAGTCAATTTTTTGACTAACTTTTTCGATCCTGAAGTACCTGAAAAACTTCAGACTTCTTCTCTAGGGGTCTTACCAATAAGTAGTCCATTCAAAAGCAGCAAAGAAATCAACAGAGAATCTGAAATACGAAAAGACATCTTTATTACAATTAATTTTGAGGCTACGTCGCCCAGTCATACCTAAAGCAACTGAATGAGGTAGCCTGCTGAATGGTCTCCGCACAGACCTTTTATTCCATTTTTTATGCCCTAGGCAAACATTCCTTATTTTACAGTGTATCATACAAATATTTTTACTACAAAGAAAAAGCAGAGTCATGATGACAGCCCACATTTCAGTTTGTCCAGTTCATGATAGATTACCCGGCAAGGCCCAGAACTTTCATCAGATATCGACGGACCCCTAATAAAAACGGGCACCTCCTCCTTGCAGGGGTGGGGGAATCATATCGCTCGACGCCCGAACCATGTAGATTTTTTTAATGTACAAGAAGATTTAATGTCTATTTTGTCCCACGTACAAGAAGACATTAAATCACTAAACACGGGTCTCTGGCCTCCAGCTCCCCGGCTCTGTGATCTGGAAGCACGATGCGGCTGCCCCAGAAGTCGAGCTGCGTGGCTGACACATAGATGGACAGAGAACTGCACTGTCTCTGCGGCTGCTGGCAGTTAGAGGCCAGTGTGCGTGCGCAGGAGCAGATAGACGGGCACAGGGCCCCAAGAGGGGAGCGGGGCAGGCTGGAGACATAGACCAGGCTCGGGAGAGGGGACTGGGAGGCAGCAGACACAAGCCCCCAGAGCACTAAAAGACAGTAGCTGTGTAGGGGTCTCAGAGACAGACCCCCGAGAGAGGAGGACCAGGCCTGAGGCAACCTAGAGGACAGAAGCTGTCTGGTGTTTATCTTCGAGGACGGATGCGAATGTCGTTTTGCAAGGTGTCTTTAACAGAAACTGCTGTTGCACTGCTCTATCTGAAGGGTTCTGTTTCTGTAAAAACGTTATATTTTTCCTGTTGGAACAGGATCATCAATCAAGTAAAGTTGCTATGTGGGGAGGGAAGCGAAGCGCAGAACGAACGGTCCAAACACCTAGTATACAGTTCCCAGTAAACTATGGTCCTTAAGTTCAGCAGGTTGCTCAAATTACATTAATTTGGAAAGCGCCTGTGAGTCCTCCCGACTCCATTATGCTGCAGCTGCACCCTGCCGGGCTGCCTTCTCCGCCTGCCCTCTCTCACACACATGCCTGCCCTGGACTTTTCTTTTAATAATCAGCACTGTTGCTTTGTTCAGTTGGACCAGCTAATCTGGACCGGCCAGCACTACACACAGCTCCTGGAATACATTGCGCAGTTAATGAAAGTGACTCGAGCAGTGCTGGTTACACGGAGTTACCTGGTAGAAATATTCAAATATTTATTTTTATGCCCTAAATATAGTGCTTCAGTTTATTCAGCCTCAGCGCGTGGGAGGGGGCGGGGGAGGGGGTGATGTGAGGGGGATGCAGTATAAGCGTGTGTGTGTGTTAATTAGCAAAGTCCTTTTTGGCAGAGCGCGATAAGGCAGCTAGTGCTGGTTGTGCAGTGTCAGATTATAACACATACAGTGACTTACTGTGCTATGGTGAATCAGGCCAGTCTCAGACCTACATTGCCCCGTGCAGGAAGAGTGTGTAAATCAACATCTACTGTTGCACTGACTGCTATGCTATGGAAATTTATTTTTGCTGACGCAGTCACGTTGTTCAAATGAGTGTAATTTCAATATTTGTTTCCCTCATCTTATCTGCTTGATTTTTTTCGAGATAAAGTGTCACTCATAGTCGGTGAAATGTCATTCTTAATTACTCTGAAATTATGGAAATGTCACACACAGCAATCTGAAACCTTGTCTGCTATGTGTTCTTATGATGGAGGGACGGAGAAGAGGCTGTCTGCCTGTGGCTCTAGGGGAAAAGCCGGTCTGCGGGAGAAAGTAAGAGGCTCGCCACGGGGGCAGAGACAGGCTCACAGAAGCTATGATCAGAGCATTGGGCAGGCTGCTCAGAGGGAAGACCCGAAAGAAACTATCAGAGGGTCAGAACAGGGTCAGAGAGAGGCAGCTCAGGGAATTACAGACCAGACTAGCTCGGCAGAGAGCAGCCTGTAAAGGGGATAGGTGTGCCTCCCTGTCAGGGTGGGCTCTGGGAGGGGCAGGTGCCGGGAAGGGAGAAGGGGGCAGCCACAAGAAGAGGAGAGCCAGCAGCGTGGGACAGGAAAGAGACAGAGACACCGAGTCAGCCGCTCTGGCACTGCCACTGAGCAGAGAGAAGAGGCTGCAGTTAAGGGACTTCCAGGGATGCAGCTGTGGAGCAGATACACTACCAGTGATAGGATCACCCTAAACATCCAGTATGTCATGAGGCTGTGGCAGTGGGGGCATAGGCCGCACCTCCTTTCACAGAAAATCTTCACTTGGTACCTACCCGCCTTCCATGACCCTCCACTTGCACCCCAGTCTTGTGATCTCCCTTTATCCTCGGGGGGGGGGGTGGGGGGAGGGAGGGGAAGGGGGAGGGGGAGGGGGAGGGGGGTTGCCTCTCCCCCGTTTAACGACTCTTCCCTTTTACCAGCCATAATTAAAGAACCAACTCCAGCCCCTACCTGAAACCCGTCTCTGGTGCCAGCTACCTTCCTCAGTTTCAAAGACTGTGCTATAAACTCAGCCATAACAGGGGCCTTCCCTAGCACTAACTTCTTCAAACATCCCAGGGCAGAATTACCCGCTTTTTGAAAGATGCTTCCCAGTCCTGCAATTCGTGCAAGGGCTTGTTGGATCTGTTCTTCCCAGTACATAATTTAATCATGCTTAAAATGATGAGACCCTCAGTGATGTACAGTCTTTGTGTGTCTTTCTCTAACCTGTGTATCCCTGATTCAGCAGGATGGGCCCCTTAATGCCCCTGTGTTTTGGGTCGAGAGAGTAGGTCTTCCACTACTCTCTGTACACACCTCATATACTTCCCCCTCTCTAGGGCTCAGGGAAATGGTCCCCTCCCCCTTGCCTCTCTGTACACATCACATTCACCTTGTTGCAGGGTCGCAAGAGTCCTGCGTTCGTTCCACTCTGTGTCGTCCCATTGACCCCTCTGATCCGGATGGGTGCAGAGAGAAGGGTTCCACCTGCTCTATGCGCGCTGCATATACCCACTTCTGGGTGCAGGGAGGTGGGCTGCCCCTTACCTCATATCTCTAAAACTTTTCTCCTTTGCGCAGATTGTTGGTCGTCCGCTTTTAACTGTCTCTAAAGTCCTTGTATGCATCCCTTTCTAGGTCTAAGGAAGTTAGCTGTGTGCTCTTTTCGTCTGTTACTTTTTTCTCTCTGTAAACGTACAACCGTGGCTCCTCGGTGCATTGGATGGGCTCTGTTCTCCAGCTCTCTATACTCGTTCACCTTAATTTTCACCCGTTGCTTGTGGTATCCCATGTAGTTTTAGTTGTGAAATTTAAGTAAGTTGTTGGCCCCCCATAAAGGGTGAATTCTGCATTAGGGGAATGCTGTTTGAGTCTTAAAAGTTTTCAGCTTTTTTAAATGTGGAATTACAGTGCTGTCAAGAGAGACGACACATACAAATAAGGGGAGTTGATGTGTGGTTTATGCTTTTAATCCTTCCAAAGTTGCTAGATTGAGAACTAATTCCCATCATGGTTGTAATGTGTATATTCTTCTGATTATGTGCAAGTAGGCAGTTTATGCTCTTGGCTGCTTTTCCCTCCTGCAGAAGTTATGTTTTCGGCTCCAGCCACCTGTGTGCTGGAGTAGTGGACTTTAGCTCTTTTCTGTGATCAACTGTGAGTTCTCTGTCCAGTATGCTTGCCTGCTTTCGCATATGTGGACCGACCTGTGCACTGTGCAGACTGCCCTGCTGTAAATTATTTATGCTCATCGCTCCCTCTGTGACAAGTTTAGAGCGGATTCTTGCTCCTGGGCCATGTTTCGGGGGGAGCTTGCTTCTTGACCTTGTGTTTTAGAGGAGTAATAACAGTAGCAGATCAACCTGTTTTAGAGGGCTGGCGAAACTGGCTCATTGGTCTTGGTTGACTGTAGGTACGGTGGCTTGTAGTTATTTGGGTGTGAATGGGGTACTGACTTGTGGCCTGGTTTGGGAGGGAGGTTGGGCGCTGATGCTGGCTTCTGTGTCTAGTTTAGGGAGCAAAGGCTCAACTTTGTTGCCGGGTTGGAGACTCCTGTGCGTGCTCTAGAAGGGGCTGAAAACTCCTAGTTGTACTCTAGAGGGCTGTGGCTCGTGGGACAAAATTAGGGAGGCACTTGTGCATATCCTCCGCTTAGGAGGTGAAGGGCCTGGGGGTGCTGTATTCTGAGCTGATCACTCAGGTGCTGTTTGAGCCCAGAGTAAGTCTGAGAGTGTATTAGTTCTTGAACCCAGTTTAAAGGTGGGGGTGCCGGTTCCTGGTCTAAATATTATAGGAGAGGCTGCTGGTTCCTGGAGCAAATTTATCCACCATGAATTCTGCCCTCGCATAAAGCGGACTGTGATATCATCCTGCTTATATGGTGAGCAGTGGGAAAAGTACATATTTTCCCATAAACATTGACACAGTTGTTTCTCTGTCAGCCCTTGTAATTGATTTATGGAGTAGGTGGGACAAGTGGATTTTACAGGACATGTAGATCTCAGTAGCATTTTGTCCCTTGGCCATGTAGATTATTAAAAAAATTCCACACCCCTGTCCTTGTAAAACAGGTCATAAAGAAAGGAACAGAGACAGGTGTGTGCAAGATTAGACATAGTTTGTATGTGATGAAAAGGTTTACGACATGTGCACCTGGATGCTAATCTCATTCGGCCACTGGGAAAGGAACTGCCCGGACAGGTTTGGCTTGAGGCAGTGGAGTCAACTTGCTCAGGTCACAGAGGAGTCAGCAGAGGTGTACGTGTCCTTTCAGATCTAATTTGGCCTTAGTTATTTGGCTATGTAAGGGCAATGACAAAATGGATGCCGCTCACAAAATGGAACCCGAGGGTTCAAGACGAAAACTACGATTTCAGGGTGATTTCATCACTCGAACATAACGAAAATGCTTATGTATAGTATTTAAGCCATTTCCGGCCTGCTAGTACCAAAATCGTCATGATACGATTATATTTTTGACACAAGTGTAGAGCTTCGGTACCATACAATAGCAGGGTCCAGAATTTTCAGAACCACAGACCCTCCTTTTGCCCTTACATAAGCAATAACCTATACTCATGCTAATCTGAGTCCAGGTCTATATTCATAGTCATTGCGATGTTGCTGTAGCATCATCCTATTACTTAGTTCATCTCTTGATACAGGCTTCCTTACACATGACGTAGCACAGAGGCCACGTATTGCAGGAGCACACTGTACACACAGACGGAACAGGAAAAGAATGGCTAAGATCATCCCAATGACTATCAGAATCTTCCATCCCCAGGCAGAGACCAGTTCCCAGAACCACCCCATCAAGGACCAGTTTCCTTCATCCTCGTGAATGGATTTAGAGATCTTATGCAGTTTGGAGATGGCCTGGTATACTGTCCGAGCGTTGTCTGGGATGAAAAATGCAGCAACATGATGGGCTTTTTGCTCGCTTGGTTCTCACTCAAAGCAACTCCATATTTTGTTATATTCCATCTAACATAAGCTTGTAACTCATCTTTAGGAATCGTTCTATACGAGTCAATTGTTCTGCTCATATTTGCAATTCCTACTACCAATGCTTTGTTGCTTAAGTTACTTGTCGTGGAACGTGGAAATATGATTTGATGGCGAATAGGAACATTGTTTGAAATGCCCACAGAAAACCATAGTAGCTAATGGCAAGACAAAATATGGAATACCTTTATCTGTTGTGTGTGGTATAAGTCCACACACCCAACAATTTGTTGTTCATTACAAACTGGTGTTGGTGTAGGAGCTGAACAAATGAGTTATTTATGAATTCTAATCTTCTGGCAGACTCGTGTTCAGGGAGAGGGTGAAAAGAGTGCGGGGAAACAGTAGGAGGAGGTGTGGGCCGTGTGGTGTGTGCAAATGAAACTCGAAAGGTGAATAAATCATAGCCAATTAAAAACATCATTATACTACACAACATGAAAATGCATATTATTAAAAATCGTGTTTTTGCCATCACAGTGCATATTCTCGTTTCAAAGTACGTTGATCTGGCAGGTCTCTCTATCTTGGGAAACTCCATCATCTAAGTTGCTGCCCGCAGTGGGAGATTGTTTCAGCTAAGGAGTGCTTCTGTCAATCCAGGGTAACTCCCTTGAACCAACAGAACTGTCGACCTAACCGTCTCCAGCTGTACTCCAAAGACTGTGGCAACCGCGACCCTAGCAAAAATGAGCAAGTTTCTTGGATGAGAGAGCTGCACAATAAAAAGTAAAAAGAAAATATTTATTTGTCCATAGTCATAGTTCTTGGCCTACAAATCTGCTTCCATTGTTTTCTTCCGCGTTGAGCCTCTTCAATTCAGGTCTTTTCATGAAAAAAGTACTGTTTAGTTGGAGTGCCCTCCTGGCAAACACCCACAGCTCACTTGAAAGTCTCAATGTCTCAAAACAATGCACCAGTGTCTCTTCTTTGTGGCAGACACTACAAATGATGTGCTCTTCATTGATCATGGGCACAAAACATCTCGTGCAGATCCAAGCACTACTGAGAAACAACCTTCCAAGATCAGCAGCACTTTCAGACTCCAACACTCATTATTTAGTGTCATAGGACACTCAAGCTGCTCTCCCATGGATGCCAGAATGTAGTGCCTTTCCGTCGGAGCAAAGGGAAAAGAGGTGTGTGTATGGCCAAAACTCGGGCCAAGAGCTCAAGGGACTGTACACCGACAGAGGTTTCCCGCACATAACAGATACAAAGCTCAAACAAACAGAAGCTCTCATTCTGTGGCAAACGAAGAACCAGCTCCTCTTTTTTTTTCTTTCTCTGCAACGCCTTCCGTTGAAGCAAATGCCTTGCTTGGGAGGTACCACTGATGTCGCGCTGATGATCGCTGTCCAGCCTTGCGACTTTTCTGGTTGCAGAAATTGTAGAGCCAAGAAATCTGTACAAATATCTGTAGCGGTCACTGATGGGGAGTGGGCTTAGTCTCGATCACAGGTCTGCAGGGTATCACTCTTCCTTTGACTCTGGAAGATCCAGCAGAACCTAGTGATATAGGAAATGTAACACAATTGTTAGTTTCCCTCAAATCAAGCACAAAAACAGTTCATGGGTTTTAACAAGGGGACTGCAAGCAGGTGGCCTGCGATCTGCAAGGGAGTGGCAATACGCCATAGGAATCTAAATGGATGTCCTCACACAGTGGCATTGTCTAATGGGGTAAATACATATTATCCTCAATTATTTAAGCCTAAGTGTTCCTAAATTCCTCATTGTAGAACATCTCAAATAGAAAAATTACATAATACAGATTTATCAAGGACATGAAGAAAAAGTCCCTTTAAGAAAATGTGCATCAGGTGCACTATGCAATACAAAGGCTAATGATCAAATGTGCAGACAACGGACAAGCACTGGAAAGTCCTGGTCTTTGCATGATTAGAACACATCTGATCCCACCAAAAATTAAAGCAGCAGGAACAGAAGAGAACTGAAAAATTAAAAATAGACATTGAAAATTTGTCATGTTCAAAATGGTAAACTTAAGGTATCTCCTATTGAGATGGAAAACTTGTCTTACTATAATATTGGGTCAATTAACCAGCCTATCACTACCCCGACAGTCAGTCTGAAAAAAAACATTTTACATAACATGGGGGGTCCCTGATACCTCACTCCAGTCTAGAAGTGTGCACATAAACAATACACCCATAATAAATGGGCTGACTGGTGAAAGGAATATGGAGAAGTGAAATGGAACTAGGACACATTTAAAATCCCCAATAACTAAGCATGATGGGGCGATACACAAAAGATCAAAGTTACACAAATTTTAACTCTACCGCTGGCAACTATACCATATACGGTAATCCTAACTAATGTTCCTGTTCTCTCTTCAGGGAGAGAAAAATGAAACCTGGTTTCCTTTCAAGGGACAAAGCCATATGCTATTTGGGAAACAGAACATGATTAAATAATGCAATATAGATATTAGGCCACCTTGAGTCACAGATCTATAATTCCATCCTTAGGTCCAATCAAGGATACATGAATGCAGGGCTGCATGTTCCTTTAAGGGAATGTGCAGTAAGTGACTAACATCAGATGACACACTTTGAGCCTGTATATCTTTTTAGTTTTCTTCAATATCATTATAGCCAAATTTAGGCATGCACTGGTAAAAATGCTGCCTGTCTTCCTCACAGTATGAAAACCATATCTGTGAAATTTATCATTATACCAAATCCATCCAACTGTTGTGCAACGATGCGTATCGTCATACGGATCCCTTCACAACACAGGGGAACTTGTAATAGTAACAACATAAAACAAACATACAAAAAAATAAAAATGTACAATGCACATGTCAAGCCATCAGATATACTATATATGAATAAGCGGTGACACACAGCACCATGGCACATGTACGTTATGCTCTGTAAACCTGCAGCCCAAAACCCAATATTTGGGCCTGTCTAAATTTGTCGGGTCTAAAATCCATACCCTCCTTTTGTAGCAGTTGGAGTCTACTGTCAAATATAACTTTGCTGTCCCTCTTCTTATATACAGGACCAACGAAAATATTTCACGATAGGGCCAAATACACGAATGAAAACATGAACATTTTTTTTCAAAGAAATTACGCAAAAACACATCTCCTTTCAACTAACCAAACTCTCGTGTCTTGTCAGCCTTAGAACAATCCACGAATAATCTGTAGGCAGAAGCTGAGAAATACACAACACAAAAAAACATTTTAACATACACAAAAATAAATTTTCATTACTTAACTGCTACTCTCTTGTCAGTTCACCTCGCAACATCAAGCCACCTTATTTTTTACCGTTCTAAAAGAAATTGTTACACTGATACTCCATATGAATTTGGCACCTATAATTTGCACTGAAAAATAATACCTAATGAGCAAATCGTTTTTTACTTAGGCCTGTAGCCTGTAGCCTTCAAACTTTTGGAAAAGGGCTGCATCTTATTTTTTTATCTAAGACTTAATGCAACACTTCTTTTGTTCTGTCAAATAAACGCAACTAGCAAACATTATTTTTCCTAGCGTGGAGACACAAATGTATCAGTTCTGCAGAGCATTTAACACGAAGTTCAAAGAAACCCCTTTTTATTTTCTCTTTTAAATTAAGTTCTTTCATTTTATTGATGTTCTCACGGAGAAACCAGAAACTCCACCTTTAGAGGTCATTCTGCATTCCTCGGAGGCAAAGTCCTAATTAAAAGGTCGCAAATGTCAACATGACAGCCTTCTCCATTGTTTACAGAGAAACTAAAAGATAACATCTCAGCTGCGCAACTCGAGCCAGCCTCTGCAATTCTCTTTGTCCTCAGCCTTTGCCACACTGAAGCTGTTTTTTAGGTGCTAAAATTATCTCTATTCCCAGATTATTAAACTATATTTACTGTCAATGTTTCTCAAAACCGAAAGACACACAGACCGGTTCTTTAGAGAAAATGCTTGTTGCAATCCTATGGTACACACTTCATCAGTCTTAAATGAACAAATTTCGTAGGCCTAGCTGAAGGTAGAACCTTCAACCCTGATATTTAAAACAAGCCTTTGTACTGGCACATTAACCCACTGAATCATAAGAAGGCACAACTTGCAAATATATATCAAAACCTAAATGTATGCATTTGCTTAAGCCTGAGACACTTTAAAAAGTACTCTGAATGAAAGCAAAATGCAGTTTAAACAGTGCTTTTATTGAAAATCGACTTTCATATTTTGGGCATTAAAAAATGAATATCCTACAATTTCCTTACATAATATGCATTACTAGAATGTATATTACATAACCCATGAGTCAGGCATTTGAAAATAATAACTTATACTTTATAAAAATGGTCTTGCTTGCGCCTATGCCAAGGGGAAATTATACGCACGAATGCTTGTCATTTTAGTGATGCAACATAACTTAAATCAAATTTTAATGCTAGAAGGTCATAGTATGAGTGTTAAGCTTTATAAATATCAAAAAACGATTTTTGTGGCACTTATTTTTAATTATTATTTTTTCATAATTAATAATTTTTTTCTAAAAAAAACAATTATTCCTTTTTGTGATTGTTCTACATATAAGAGTCCGCTGCATCCCTTGCCTATCATTTAGATGCATTAACTCACAAACCTAAGCGCATATGCCTAAATTAAAACGCGTCACTTTCCTGCGTCACATTTTTGCGCCAAATTTATTTAAAAGGACGGTTATGCAATATTCCACCCGTGTTTAACTAGTGCTGGCTGAATGAACATTCCTATCAAATATACTGCAGCTGAAATTTTCCTGTGAACATGTAATACAGTGCATCTAAGGAAAATGCTGTAAATTTATTTATTTTTGCAAAAATAGGTAATTCCGTTTTTGTTTAGGGCCTTATTTATATCCATTGAATGTGACCCACACACACACATTGAGCTTATTTCAGACATAAACAGAAAGTGTTGAAACATGCAGGACACACAATACAGCGCTTTCCTAAATTGCGCGAACGCTATGTACATACAGAAGTTACACTAATGAGAAAAAGCCACATAAACATTTAAACATACATTAAACCCACAAACCAACACTCAGGACGAAAACAGGACAGTCCAGACTGTACGTAAACCAAACCATTTGTAAATAGCAGCTGTAAGTCATATTTACAAGAAACACTTCTCAATAGTGTTCAAAAAGACTGCAGAAGCAGCCCAACAGACCACCGTATGTGCAGAAAACCAAAAGTACACTCAATTCACTCGCTGTAGCTGGCAGAACACCAAAAATCGTTCTGCATATCTCCAGTCATAAAATTGCACAGAGCAAAGGATCCTTGTTTATGTCATATTTTAATTCCCTGGGGATACAAAATCACCAAGGAAGAAATATGTTTGTAAATCTAAACCTATTTAGATATTCCCTTTAGGGGAAGCCGGCTAATCCAAACGTATACAAAGTTGGCCAACACAAATCTTCAAATTTGCTAAGATCAGGCATCTTATAGCTCACTAATCTAGCTTCAAACTTCAAGGGGCTATCTCTATCGATACACTTGTAAATATACAAGACCCTCGGTTATTGAAAATTGCAATCTTCAAATAGTACTAAGGACTAAACAAACCAAGCAAAGAACCACAGAACAAAGGACTGGGAGCGACCCACTTATACTTCAACTAAAGCAGATGGAGAAAAAAATCCCTTCTTACCTGCCTATACAAATTGCAATTCGCATATACAAACCTATACAAACCTTGTCCAAATTCTAACTGCCAAGTTCTAACTGCACTAACAGTCTCTTTTTTTTTAAAAACGTTACGCCAAAAGGGTTCCTCAGTCAGGAGTGACATCGTTTGGAGATTTTAAGTCAGAAAAATCAAAAATATACTGGGCCGCAGAGACAAAGAATCCCCCAGAACCTCTGTGCACAGAGTACCTCTTTTAGTAGATTTCTGTCTTGCCTTCCCCAGTAGATTTCTGTCCTCTGACAAGATTACTCCTCCAGGTAGTCACTTCTTGATGAGGCCCCCAGTTGGGACGCCATCTGAAGTACCTGAAAAACTTCAGACTTCTTCTCTAGGGGTCTTACCAATAAGTAGTCCATTCAAAAGCAGCAAAGAAATCAACAGAGAATCTGAAATACGAAAAGACATCTTTATTACAATTAATTGTGAAGCTACGTCGCCCAGTCACACCTAAAGCAACTGAATGAGGTAGCCTGCTGAATGGTCTCCGCACAGACCTTTTATTCCATTTATTATGCCCTAGGCAAATATTCCTTATTTTACAGTATTTCATACAAATATTTTTATTACAAAGAAAAAGCAGAGTCATGATGACAGCCCACATTTCAGTTTGTCCAGTTCATGATAGATTACCCGGCAAGGCCCAGAACTTTCATCAGATATCGACGGACCCCTAATAAAAACGGGTACCTCCTCCTTGTAAAACAGGTCATAAAGAAAGGAACAGAGACTGGTGTGTGCAAGATTAGACATAGTTTGTATGTGACGAAAAGCTTTACGACGTGCACCTGGATGCTAATCTCATTCGGCCACTGGGAAAGGAACTGCCCGAACAGGTTTGGCTTGAGGCAGTGGAGTCAGCTTGCTCAGGTCACAGAGGAGTCAGCAGAGGTGTACGTGTCCTTTCAGATTGAATTTGGCCTTAGTTATTTGGCTATGTAAGGGCAATGACAAAATGGATGCCGCTCACAAAATGGAACCCGAGGGTTCAAGACGAAAACTACGATTTCAGGGTGATTTCATCACTCGAACATAACGAAAATGCTTATGTATAGTATTTAAGCCATTTCCGGTCTGCTAGTACCAAAATCGTCATGATACGATGATATTTTTGACACGAGTGTAGAGCTTCGGTACCATACAATAGCAGGGTCCAGAATTTTCAGAACCACAATCCTTTTTGATCATTTTTCTTGAAGTCTGTCGACTCAACGGTGCCAGTAGGGATGCCAGGGTGTAAACCCTGCGTCAACTTCAACCGACTGATTTCGGTTACCGAACCCCATCGCCGGTGCCTTCACTGTCTGGGCCCCGACCACGACGACAAGTCCTGCTC
This sequence comes from Lissotriton vulgaris, assembly GCF_964263255.1. Lineage (NCBI taxonomy): Eukaryota > Metazoa > Chordata > Amphibia > Caudata > Salamandridae > Lissotriton > Lissotriton vulgaris. Next base: position 1,245,310,109 of record NC_141689.1, on the reverse strand, counting down.
CGACTGCCAGGCCCTGACGTCCAAAGCTAGACGGGAGCGGGCTGCAAGCGACTCGAGCTCCGGCAGTCGGCCCTGCGCCGCTCAAAGTTCCGGTCCGCGAGGAGGTCGAGGGACCGGTCGCGGGGTCGGAGTCATCATAGCTCCAGGAGTCGTGAACAGTCTTCGGGCTCGAAGTCCTCAGGTAAGAGGCACAAGAAGTCGAAGAGGCGTCATCGCTCTTCTGACTCCCCCGATGCTGGCACGACGCGGCCGGGGGTTCGGGCGACACCGCCCCCGCGGCTCCGCCGGTCCCTGGGCAGACCGCAACGCCGGAGGAGATCGAGGCGATCCTCACGGCCATGAGGTCACTCACTCCTCCGTCGGGTTCCGCTGCGCCTTCGGGCCAAGCGGCCCCGACTGGGTCCCCACGGGGGCCGGGTGCTTCGGCCCCGGCGCCGTCGGCGACTTCAGTCCCGTCTCAGGACTGGGCAGGTGAGCTTGGGGATGCCGGTGGTCTGGACACTTCGCCCAACACTGGTTTTGTCTCCCCTCCTACCGTGGCTACGGAGGAGGGGGCTGCCTATAGTGTGGTGCTGACGCGGGCTGCCAAGGCCTTGGGCCTTGAGCTCCCCGTCGCGGCCGTGAGGACTAACCTCCTCACCGAGGTCCTTAAACCGCAGGCACCCGGCGGAGCCTCTGCTGCCGTTTAATGAGGCCTTGTCGGACGTTCTTCTGGGAACTTGGTCCAAGCCCGCTACAGGTTCGCCTGTAGATAGGAACGTGGCCAGGCACCACCGCCCAGCTCCGGGTGACCCTTGCTTCCTGTCCACCCACCCCACCCCCGAGAGCCTGGTCATCCAGGCCTCCAACTCCCAGACCGCATTCCCGTCGGCTCCCACCGATCGGGAATCCAAGAGGTACGAACAGTATGGTAAAAAGATGTTCTCCTCAATTAGTTTGGGGTTGTGGTCAGTCAACACCGTGTGCCTCTTGGGACGTTACACCCACTCTCTGTGGGATACGGTCGCGGACGTGCTGCAACAATGTCCGGAGGGGGTCCGGACTAAACTCGCCCAAGCCCTTGCGGAGGGTCGAGATGTAGCGCGGTATTTCATCCGGTGTGGGCTGGATACCACGGACTCACTGGGCAGAGCGATGGCAATGAGGGTGGCGATTCTACGCCACGCCTGGTTGAGGTCCGCCAACTTTTCGGCAGATGTCCAGAATACTCTTATGGACATGCCGTTTGATGGCCGTCGCCTCTTTGGCGACAAGGCAGACCATGCGCTTGAGCGCTTTAAGGACTCCAGGGCTACGGCCAAGTCCTTGGGCCTCTCGGCCCGCGCCAGCAAACGGTCGCCTTTTGCTCCTTTCGTGGCCAAGGAAGGGGCGCCCCCACACATCCTGCCAGCCACAGACTACCATCCAGCGCAGTGGCAGACGTGGGAACGGCGAGGCCAGTCCACACCTGCCCCTGCAGCATCTGCCTCGAAAACCTCCTAGTCCGAGCTTTCAGGCTCATGTGACGCCAGTGGGGGGCAGGGTTTGCCATCACCTCCACCACTGGCGCACTGTCACATCAGACAGGTGGGTGCTGCAAATCGTCCGAAGGGGCTACTCCCTCCCCTTCGAGGCGACCCCTCCAGCCATGCCACCGCAGTACCACTGCATGTCGGGAATCACTTGAAACTTCTACAAGAGGAAGTTACGGCCCTCTTGGCCAAGGGGCCCATCGAGCGCGTTCCTGGGCCAGAAGTAGGGTGTGGTTGTTACTCCCACTACTTTCTGGTAACCAAGAAGAGCAAAGGGGGCCTACGCCCTATCTTGGACCTGCAGAACGTCAACAGCTTCCTCCGGAAGGAGAAGTTCAAGATGCTGACTTTGGCTCCGGTCTTAGCTGCCCTGGACCAGGGAGACTAGAAGGTAGCGTTGGACTTGCAGGACGCTTATTTCCACATTCACGTCCTGCCGGCCCACCGGCATTACCTGCGGTTCACTGTAGGCCACGAGCACTTTCAGTTTACCGTTCTCCCCTTCGGCCTTACCATCGCCCCACGGGTGTTCACGAAAGTGATGGAGGTGGTCGCAGCTCATCTGCGCAGGTTAGGGTTTTCAGTCTTCCCCTACCTCGACGACTGGTTGTTGAAGGTTGGCTCGCTCCAGACCGTCATCAGCCACCTCCAGACTACGGCCGACCTCCTGCACCTGCTGGGGTTCTCCATCAATGTGCCGAAGTCACACCTGTGTCCCTCTCAGAAGCTCCTCTTCATCGGAGCGGTTCTAGACTCGGCGCAGTTTCGGGTGTATCCTCCCAAACTGCGGGTTCGGGATATTCAGGCTCTGATTCCGATCTTTCAGCCATTATCCCAAGTCTCAGTCAGGTTTACGCTACGGCTACTGGGGCTGATGGCCTACTGCATCCTACTGGTGCATCACGCCAGGTGACGGATCCGGGCTCTGCAGTGGGACCTGAAGTTGCAGTGGGCCCAGCATCAGGGCAAATTGTCTGACCATGTTTTGATCTCGGAGGGCACTGCAAGGTAGTTGCAGTGGTGGCTCACGGACCGCGATTGGGTCAGCGGCAGATTCCTCTCCCTACCCCAACCGGAGCACGTAGTTGTGACGGACGCGTCCCTCCAGGGCTGGGGGGGCCACATGGGAGAGGCGGAGATCAGAGGCCTCTGGTCTCCGGCAGAGTCCCGGCTCCATATCAACCTTCTAGAGGTGCGGGCGATCTGGCTTGCACTGAAGGCATTCCTCCCCTCTGTTCGGGGGAGTGTAGTGCAGGTGTTCACGGACAACACCACTGCCAAGTGGTACTCTAACAATCAGGGCGGGGTGGGGTCGTGGACCGTATGCCAGGAGGCTCTGCATCTCTGGCAGTGGCTGGAACATCAGGGTGTGACCCTGGTGGTTCAACACCTGGCAGGTTCCCTGAACGCCAGGGCGGACGAACTCGGCCATCAATGCATGATGGATCACGAATGGCGTCTGAACTCTTTCAGCAGTGGGGAGAGTCTTGGTTAGATCTATTTGACACAGAAGAGAACGCGCAATGTCATCAGTTCTACACGTTGGAATTTCCAAGGCAGCACTCGCTCGGAGACGCTTTTCGTCGCGAGTGGAGCTGCGGTCTGTTGTACGCCTTTCCGCCTATACCACTTCTGCCCAGAGTGCTGAAGAAGATCAGGCGCGACCGGGCCCAAGTCATCCTTGTGGCTCCGGACTGGGCACGAAGATACTGGTATCCCGAGCTACTCAGCATGTCTGTCGATCTCCCGATTCGTCTGCCTCTTCAGGAGGAACTTCTGTCGCAGCAGCAGGGGATGGTCCTCCACCCGAACCAGTCCAGTCTCCACCCCCATGCTTGGAGATTGAGCGGCGACAGTTGAGGCCATTTGACTTGCCTCCTGAAATTTGTAATGGGATTCTGGCAACCAGGCGTCCCTCCACAAAGTCGGTATACGCCTGCAGGTGGAACAGATTTGTGGCATGGTGCACAGCAAAGGCTGTGGATCCCCTCTCTGCCCCCCTTTCTGAGGTTCTCCTCTTCCTTCTTTCTCTTGCCCAGCAGGGCTCTGCTCTGGGCACTATCAAGGGCTTACTTTCTGCACTTTCCGCCTTCTTAAGGCTACCTGATCAGCCTTCTTTGTTCAAGTCCCCGATTGTAAATAGGTTCTTGAAGGGCATCACTCATATGTTCACCCCTGTTCCTTTTCTGATGCCCCAGTGGACTTGAACCTGGTTCTCACTTACCTGATGTGCGCTCCTTTTGAGCCGCTTCATAACTGTCCTCTCCGTCTTCTTACGCTTAAGACTGCTTTCCTGGTTGCCATCACCTCTGCCAGGAGAGTGAGTGAGCTCCAGGCTCTTTCCTCCAAGCCTGCTTTCCTTTCTGTCCATCTGGACAAGGTTGCGTTGCGGACAAGGCCCTCTTTCCTGCCCAAGGTAGTCACAGCCTTCCACATCGGGCAGTCCATCACTTTGCCCACCTTCTTTCCACCTCCGCATCCCTCTAAAGAGGAAGAGCGGCTCCACCGTCTGGACCCAAAACGTGCGCTCTCATTCTATCTGGATCACACACCCCAGTTCCGGGTGGATGACCAACTCTTTGCTGGTTATGTGGGCGCTAAGAAGGGTCGGGCGGTGCACAAACAGACCATCTCTCTGTGGGTCGTGTTGTGCATCAAGGCTACTCTTCGGCTAAGAAGGAGCCTCCTGTTGGGCTGAGGGCCCATTCCACTCGGGCCACGGCGGCTACTACTGCCCTGGGCCAGGGAGTCCCCTTGCAGGACATCTGTCAGGCAGCTATGTGGGCCTCGCTGCACACGTTCGCAAGACACTACTGCCTGGACAGCCAAGTCCAGAGGCATGGCTTCTTTGGCCGTTCCCTCCTCCAGGACTTTCTGGTGTGATTATTGGTTCGCAGACCCACCACCGGGGTTGGTATTGCTGGGGTATCTATTCTAAGGTAAGGATTCTAATACTAACCTGTTTCTTTCAGATGCACAAGTTACTTACCTTCGGTAACGATAACAGTGGTAAGTAAGATTCCTTATCGCCCCTCCCATCCTCCACGTTCTTCTAACCGATATCTAGGGTTAAGGTCATCCCCTTTAAGGGCCCTATTTTCATGGCACCAGTGTTGGTTTTTATCATGTATCAGCGTTTCCGGCGTGGAAAAGCTGTGTATAAGAACTGACGTCAGTGCGCGAGGGCGGCGTCTAAGTACTCCGACGACGTCATCATGGCGCCAACGACGCCGACGACGGAAGTTTTCAGGATTTTCTGTTAGTTCAGGCTTTACAGGTTTCCCTCCCAAACTATCTCTTCCTAGTTCTCCATAGGATTTTTCAATAATTCTGGCAAGTTCATACGGTTGCTCTGTAATATCGAGTTATTTTAATTTTTGGCGGTTTGCCACTGATACTGCTTCACCTTTAATGTTAGCTAATAAGATAGCTGAGACCTGTTTGAAATCTTTCAGTAATTTCATACCTAGATTCAAGGCCGGTTCTGGACTGTATTCATTTTGAATCTGTCTCAGAACGTCTTACATTACCGCCATAGACAGAACACCCTGTATTTTTGTGTAGATTGAAGCAAAGACTATACCCCAAGTGTCACATTCCTCCACGTGTGGTGCAATCCCCATTGGTAAACAGATTGTTAGAATCCTGTGTTTCTCATGAGGTGTACTATCAGGAAATACTGCCTTCTGTTTGAGTAATTTTCTGGGTTAACCAGAATGGAATTTGTTCTCTTTTTGCGGGCAACTTACCGATTACTGACTGTATAGTGTGTGGTGGGATTTTGTTTGTGTTCCCCTGATAAGGGGTGTGCTGTGGAATTCTTATAGCAGGTTGGACTGTTAAAGTCTGCATGACATATTGTACCAATTGTCTATGTATTTTAATTAATTATTTTAGATGAGCTAACAGTTCTACATCTGACATTCTTTCAATGTTAGGATGTGGTGTATGGCTGGCTAGTACCGGCCATGTAGCTCCTGGTCTACCTAGTGGACCGAGCCTGGTAATGTGATTTTGATGTTGTAGGGCGCCTTTAAACCAGAGCTGATGCTCTTGGTATGTTAGTGGAATTTCAACGTCCTCAAAAGGAACGTATTCCGCTGGATGTTCCTCCATCTTGTAGAAGTGGAACACATGTGTTATTGGATTTGCCTGTGGAAAGACAATCCATTAATAGAATACCTCTGTCTGCCGATATTCATGTGCCTCTATGACGAAAATAACTGTACCACCGCTCGGTGATAGGCCATTTTCTATTAGTTTTATAGCTATGGCTTTTCTTACGTTTTCCGGGATGATTATAGCATCCGCGTCATCTTCATTAAAGCCTGTAACGCCTAAACCCGGTTGGGCTGCTGCAGCTCCACCGGTTGCGTTGTTGTCGTTATTCGACATTGTTTAATGAAAGTTTTTGCAGAGCAAGTTTCAAGGAAATAAAGATAAGGTGCACAATATTTTGGAACACTGTATCCTTCAACGTTGAACAAAACCAAAACTAATACATACTCAGTTTATGGTGGATATTTTATCCTTTAACCCACTCCAGGCGTCTATTGGAGTTTTTACGGGATAAAGGGGTCTCTGTGAAAAGCACGACTGAGTGCTCGTTAAGATCGTTAAGAGATCGTTTTATGAATTTTCACTTGGGGGTTTCTAAATTGAAGTTTTAACTGGGGAATTAATCTAGGCACACTTACATCTCTCCTACACGCTGGTTTTCCTTTTCTCTGCCTCGCCCAGCCGTCTTGTGTGATTTGCTGTTGGCGGCGGTGGGCGGCATTTTAGGTAGGGCTGGGGGTGCGCTCTAGTCGCGCCGCCCTCCCACCCTCCTCACACCCTATATAATGTGTATCCCGGCCAGACGGCGCAGCGGGCTGGCGCACCGGATGCGCGCCGAAGCCGCGCCGAATACGCGCCTAAGCCAAGCCCGTCTGCGCCCGTCCGCGACCGGACACGGCCCAGGGCCCCAACCCCTGGCCCGGATTGTAGATTCACCTGGAGCAGGAGCGAACTAGTAAGTTTTTCCTCTAACGTGTGCACTCCTGGTCACCACAGCATAAGGGTAGGGGAGAGTGAAGGATGTAGCCACTGCCAATTCCGCTTCAGCACAGCGCTAGCAGACACCAGGGCTAGAAATTCCTTGCTGTCCTGCGGCCTCATTAATGTGAGGTCGCTTAGCTGTCATAAGCATGATGTATATGACCTTCTCATTGATAAACATCCTGATCTGCTGTTTATTACAGAAACGTGGCTTGATGCCTACTCTGATCCCGATATTATTCAGGCCTTACCAGATGACTATCAGATGGTGCGCCTGGACAGACCGGTAGGCAGAGGAGGCGGAATTGCGATCGCCTTTAAACAGCAATGGGCCTGCAAACTAGAACTAGTTAATCTGGCTGGATGTGAGGCAGGTGTTTTCACCATAACAATCGACGGGAGCATGACTGTAAAGGGTCTGTTAGTTTATCGCTCACCGGGACCTATGTCCAGATTTAAAGGCAATCTCGTAGAGTGGGTCACAGAAACAGCGATAAGGAGGGACAAGTTTTTATTGTTGGGAGACTTAAATATACACCTGCAAGACTCACTAGACAAAGGAGCGGTGGAGTTCCGGGAAGAACTTCACACCCTACATCTAGAGCTAAAGGGGCACCTTCCAACACATAATCGTGGGCTTCTGCTAGACCCTATATTTGCCAATTGGGAGGATGTCTTAGTTGCTCCCCCAGTGCCCCTGCCCTGGACAGATCACTTTTTTGTTCCATTTATTATCCACTTGCCCAAACATAAAGCTAGCGCTCCCACCCCTCTCAACTACCCTCGACGTAGGTGGGCAAAATGCTCCCTGCTAGAGTTTAATAAGGCTCTTACCGCGGAAGGGCCCCCAGGAGGCAATGACGTGGCAATGGCAAATAAATTGCTCAATGATCGCATCACGGCTGCTCTGGACTGCACAGCCCCACTGGGCCGGCCAACCAAAGGTGTCCGCAGACAAAGAACTGCCCCCTGGTTCAGCGAGGTGCTGCGCAGCGCCAAAAGGGATTGTAAACGAGCAGAAAGACAATGGAGAGTGGCATATGATGACTGGATGAAAGAGGCCTATCTCATTAAGAGGCGTACCTATCATAACAAAATCCGGATAGAGAAAGCCACATACTATGCAGACAGAATCCACGGGGCAGAAAATTCCGCCAGGGAACTGTTCAGCATATATAAGTCCCTATCCACCCCAAAAACCTTCACTCAAGATGAAGATCACTCAGTAGCAGCATGCAATCGCATTGCTAACTACTTCGGAGATAAAGTGTCTAAGATTTATTCTGCTTGGGGGGGGCGTGGCCAACGGCATGGCTGACTAGACGTGCCTCGCCGGAGCTCCGGCCGAGTTGCCCCAGAATCCGACTTTAATCCTTGCCATCGAGCCTGAAAATCACACCACCCTGCAGGAAAACCTCTCCGTTTCACATCGTACTGGTGACCCGGGTGGTTGTGTGAGCTTCTTTCGGATTTTCGAGCGTGGAGTGACTGCGCCGCGGACAGGGCGGGCAAGATGGCGGCGGCGAGGTGACGAGAACGGCGAGATCGCTGCCCACAGCTCAACTGACGGGGGTCGGACCAAGAGACAGACCATGCTGTGCCGCACCCTGGCTGGTCCACGCCTGGAGCGCTGACCCGGGGAGACATTCCGGACCCGCGCTGGACATTTGGCCGAGGGAGCCGTTGGACCAAGATGGCGGAGGGCGGTGAGTGCTACGGCGGAATCCCGCCCAGCCGGGCCACGGTGGAGAGCTGAGAGTTGCAGGGAGAGACACGTCGAGGGAGCGGCCAGACATCCAGACGCGCCCAGACCGCCCTGACCGGGACACTTCCCCGACCTCCACCCACCGGTGCGACGCACCAGCGGAGAGCATGGGCTGAGCGCGGGTCGAGCCACCCATCACTTGCTCCCCGTCTGCCCCCCTCGGGACCCGGGATCCGGCTCTTGCAGTATCTACCCCCCCCTCTGTCCACGTGGGGACCATGGGGAAGAAGGACATGGCCTCCAGGGCACTGAAACAGGTGCCCATGGACAACTTTGCAGCCCCGAGGGCAGTGGCCGACCCACCGGGCTCCCGTCCCGACATGACGGTGCTGCTGGAGGCCATCCAGGCGTCCAGGACGGATATACAAGCGTCGCGCTCGGCGCTGGAGACCAAGATCGGCGAGGTTGGCGCGGAGGTGCTTCTGCTCCGCCAGGACTTTCGAAACCTGTCCGAGAGGGTGACGACTGCGGAGGAAAGGCTGAAGGAGGATGGTGAGGCAATCACAGCACTTAGGAGAGACATGGCGGAACTCCAAGCTTCCCACCGCAACCTTCAATGGAAGGTGGACGATGCGGAAAATAGGTCCAGGCGCAACAACCTCCGTTTTGTGGGGTTTAGGGAAGGAATCGAGGGCAAGGACATGGCGGCCTTCTTGCTGAATTGGCTCAAGACCACCTTCCCGGCGGCGCCATTTTCTTCCTGCTTTGTTATCGAACGGGCGCATAGGGCGCTCTTGGCTAAACCCCCGGAGGGGGCCCGACCCCGGCCAGTCATTGCCCGTTTTTTGAACTTTGCTGATAGAGACCTGATCCTGCGAGAAGCCAGAGTTTTGGGGGAAATCCGCCTGGAGAACGCCACGATCATGATCTTCCCTGACTATAGCCAGGAGGTGTCGAAGCAGCGCCGCTCGTATGATGCGGTTAAGGCAAAGCTGAGATCCCTCCAAATCAGGTACATGCTCCTCTTCCCCGCCAAGCTGAAAGTGATCTACAAAGACAAGGCATTCTTTTTCGCTACTCCGGAGGAGGCATGGCAGTGGCTGGAGGAGCGCCCCATCCTGAACAGTAGGGAGGTGGCCAGCCGAGAGGCCATGGACAAAACCGCCCGCAGCAAGCCGCGGTGGGAACTACCCAGGCCCCAGAGAATACGCTCCCGGCGGACCCACAATATGACCACGGCGACTCCGTATAGAACCAGAGGAGCAGAGAACAGAAGGGCTGGTGGATCGGAGTCCCCCAACCCGGCAACGGGTGCGAAAGCCAGCGCACCTCGGAGGGGCGCTAGATCGGAAGGGGACGACATGGAGGAGTCAGAGGACCTTTCATCCGGAGCTGAGGACATGGAACTTTTGCAAGAATCCTTACATCCGCTGGTCAAGGAGATCCGACACATGGAATTGGAACTGTCGGGCCACGGCCCGTCAACGGACACGCAGGACTCCCACTCGTGAACACTGTTACTCTTGAGACTCGATGGAGACGGCAACTCGGCGCACTAGGAGCACGCAAGTTGGCACGACACCCCTCAAGTACTTTACTCTTCTTTCCCCAGAGTTCGCTCTGGTTGTTGTTTGAGTTTGGGAGGGATGTGCGGGAGGGCGACTGACCTGCTCCCATTGATAGTATGGCCTCATGTTGGGGCGCAGCTGGAAGGGGAGGGAGGTGGGGTGGGGGTGGGGGGGATACGTTGGGACTGTTATTACCTCATGTTGGGGTGTTGGTTTGTTGAAGGGGGGGGGGGACAGCTCTACACCAAGCAGCGGAATCTGGGAGGGCCACACTTCTCACATTGAGCGACACAATGGCAGGTACACTAACTGAGCCGTCCCGAGACGGGCCCGGGGTGAAGGCGCTCACGTGGAACGTGAACGGCCTGGGCTCCAAAATCAAGAGAGGCCTGGTCACGGCCTACATTAAACGAGCAGCGCCAGACATTATCTTCCTACAGGAAACGCATTTGAGAGGGAACAGGTGCGCTTTTCTGGCACGGGGCCAATACGTAGTGCTAGCACATGCGGGGTACACCACGGATTCACGAGGCACGGCCATACTCATTAGGAAAACGACCCCTTTCACCACCACGCGCACATGGTTAGATCCCCAGGGGACGTTTGCGGGGGTGCAGGGGACCTGGAGGAGGCGCGGGTATACGCTACTGTCGGTTTACGCCCCACCCAAACTTCAGGCGCGCACAATGCAGGAGATCACTAACATACTACTAGACACGGCTGATACGGTGCAAATCATAGGGGGGGATTTGAACGATGTGATGTGCACGGCACGAGATAGGTCCGGCAACACCCATGCAGTAACAACAGACACGGCACTTGCACGTCAGATGAACACGCTTGGCCTCACTGATGTCTGGAGATGGCTCCACCCCACACAGACCGAATACTCTTTCTTCTCCGGGGCACACAAAGTCTTTTCAAGATTAGATCACATCTTCACCTCGAGGCAGGAGCTATCATTGGAGGACCAGGCTGAGTATAGGGCGAGGGGCATTTCAGATCACTCCCCACTGTTTGCACACATAGGGCGTGGTGGGGGTGGCAGACGGACCCACTGGCACATGTCGGCATGGGACATACAGACACCTGAAATTCTGGGAGGTATTAGGGCGGATATCCGAGTGTATGTGGCAGAGAATGAGGGCTCAGTACAGTCCAGGGTTACATTGTGGGAGGCCATGAAAACAGTCCTGAGGGATCGCTTCCAATCTAGGGTGGGTGAGGCTCGGAGGAAACGTGATGAGGCAATTGCAACTGGGGAGGCGAACATACTGACTCTAGAGACCGAATACCATAGATCGGGGAGGGAGATAGACCTTAGGAAACTGCTAGACGCCCAAAAACTCCACAGGGAATTGGCCACGAACGAGGCACGCACGCAGGCATTGGCCACCCTACACCGCCTTTACGATGTAGGTGACAAATCAGGGAAACTTATGGCCTGGCTGAGTAGGCGGGAGAGAGCTGCTAGGTGGGTGGACGAGATCAGGCTCCATGGGGGCGCGCGGGCGTCCACAGATGACTCCGTGGCGGAGGCCTTCGCGGCCTACTTTGAAAATTTTTATCGGGCTAGAGACCTAGGGGGAGCGGAGGTAGTGCAGGCCTTTCTGGGAGATATGGAAGTCCCACAGTTGCCCCCCGAGGATTGTGAGACCCTGGAGGCAGACTTATCACTTGACGAAATTACGGAGGCATTGGCGCTTTTGAAGCCCGGGAAGGCGCCGGGCCCCAACGGTTTTCCGGCGGAGTTTTTCAAACGGACGGGAGACCTCCTCTCGCGCCACCTGCAGGGATTGTTCGTCGAGGCGTTTGACGCCGGGCGGCTCCCGCCAGATTTGACCCTAGCCACCATAGTCCCAATCTATAAGGAGGATAAACCCAGGGAGGAGTGCTCCTCCTATCGCCCAATCTCTCTCCTTAATATCGAGACCAAACTGTTGGCCACTATTTTGGCGCGACGCCTACGACAGGTCATCCCAGATCTAGTGCACCCGGACCAATCTGGGTTTCTCCCGGATAGGGCCACCAAACTCAACCTACGGCGCACCCACAATTGGCTCCAGGAGGTCTGTGACAGGGATGAACCCCACTGGTTCCTCTCCCTGGACGCGGAGAAAGCGTTCGACGCGGTGCATTGGCCCTTCTTGATGGGCACGCTCGAACGCTTTGGGATAGGGCCCAAGTTTTTAGGCTGGGTAAAGCTGCTATATTCGAACCCCAGAGCGAAGGTGAGGGTCAATGGAAGGCTATCCAGAGAGTTTGCGATAGAGCGGGGGACACGACAGGGGTGCCCGCTATCCCCACTACTTTTCACCCTCACGATTGAAATCCTGGCGATTCGCATTCGGCGTAACCGGGACGTGATGGGGTTTCATTGGGGGGAGTCGGACGCGGACCAGGAGAAAATCTCCCTCTACGCCGACGACGTTTTATTGTACATCACGGATCCGACTAGGACTATCCCTGCCCTATTTAAGGAGTTGGGAGACTTCGGGGCAGTGGCTGGTCATACCATTAACTGGCACAAATCGGTCATATACGACCCGCAGGGGGCCCCTAGGGGGGAGTGCCTGCCCGAACAGCTCCTGCACACCACGGAGGGCTTCCGATATCTGGGGGTCTTCATCACCCGAGACACCCGTCGTTCCTATACTGCTAACATTGACAGGATACTGGTGGCCGCGAAGGCGGAAATGGATCGATGGCGACAACTCCCGCTCACCATCCTGGGCAGGGCCGCCCTGTATAAAATGATCCTTTTACCGAAGTTCTTATACGCCCTCCAAAACGAATATTACCCGCTGCCAGTTGCAACTATACCGAAAATACACGCTGACCTCCGCTCCTTCCTGTGGCTGGGGAAACAACCACGAGTGGCACTAACGACTTTGCAGCGGCACCAGTACAGCGGGGGCATCTCGCTACCCAACTTAGAGGCATACTACTGGGCTGAACACCTGGCCCCAGTCAACGAATGGATACATGCCCCCGCAGATCACCCGACCTATGCGCTGGAAAAATCCAAATGGGGCGCAAAGACGGTGCTACACTTCCTCTACGGAGGTAAGGGAGGACGTAGGCTTCTCCCGGCGACTAGAATCACCCTAACGGCGTGGCGCAGAGCTACGGTGAAAATGGGATGGCAAAATAGACCCACCCGGCAAACCCCCCTGTGGTCCTGTAGCTGGCTGACCGAACTCCACAAGCTGAGGGGATTCAAACAGTGGGATGACATTGGCATCTCTACGATCGGGGATGTCGTGGCGAGAGGAGAGCTAAAAACCTTCCAGGCGCTGCAACAGGACTTTGGTCTTCATAACACACAATACTTCCGATACTTGCAATTACGACATGCGTGGGGGGCACAGAACATCTCCCTTACTGACATTCCCCAATATGCACCACTTGAGGGACGCCTGCTCCAGGAGCAGATACATAGAGGGGCGGTATCCATGATCTACAGAACACTGACAAACAATACGCTGGGAGACCTACAGGCTTTGAGGGAGAGATGGGAGGGTGATGTGGGCACGTTTGAAAACCTGGATTGGGAACTCATCCTCATGCACCCTCGGGAAGTGGCCATCAAATCACGGCTTCGCCTCATCCAGTTCAAGGTTCTCCACAGGGCGTACTTTGATAGGACACGACTCTTCCGGATGGGGAGGGCGCTAATGCCTCATGCCTGCGGTGCCAACATCCTCAGGGTGATTTTTACCACATTATCTGGGGTTGTTCCGTGATTCAGGGGTACTGGAATGAGGTCTTCACTGAATTATCAGCAGTTCTGGAGGTTGACGTTCCCAGGGACCCTAGGCTGGCACTCCTGGGCATGTCAACTGAGGTGGATGTCACACGGCACTCACTTATCTTTCTGTTGTTGGCGCTGGTAGTCGCCAAGAGGGATATAGCTAGAATGTGGGGGGCGCCAGGAAGGCCCAATCTGGATGACTGGAGGCGAGGCCTAGACATGTACATGGCAGCTGAGAGGGTTACGTACAAAGCGAGGGGGTGCCCGAGGAAATTTCGAAAAATATGGGCCAAGTGGCGGCACTATCACGGACTCGAGTAGGGGGGTGAACAGTGGAGGGGGGGGGAGTGAGGGTTACGATATTGACCACGGAGGTGGTCTCATGTACGAACGATTTGCACCTGTTGAACCTGGAGGGCCTGGAGGATGAGTCGAACTAATGTTTACGGCTTCTGCCATGTGGGGTGTGGAAGACACTGGGATCCGGGGGTGGGGTGAGGTATGGGGGACGAGCTGCTTGGGGGGGGGGGGGGGGGGGAGGTGGAGGGCGGGAAGGGGGGCCTCGGATAGAGGTCTCTCAGTTGCCCGGGGATGTTCTTTGTGGAAGTTGGGAGGGAGGGGTTTGGGGTGAAAAGATGGAACACGAAATGATCTTGTCATGATAACTACCGTATACTACTGTGTTCAAAAGTTGCGTATACACGGGGGTTGCGGAATGTTGACGCTCCCCCCGGAATGCCACACTGCTTTTCTTGATGATCCGTATGATGCAACAATAAAAAGAAATTTACAAAAAAAAAAGATTTATTCTGCTTTTCCCGATATACCACCTGCAGCGGAAGAGCCTGCAGACTCAGCAGGAGAGGAAGTCGATCAAAATCCGCTGCTCCATTTCACTATCCCCCTACCGGAGGATTTAGTTAAAATTTGCAGATCTGTTAAATCTGGCTCCCCTCGAGATCCCGTATCCCCAAAAAGGTTGAGTGACAGTCTGGAGACACTTGAACCCTACATCAGGCACCTGCTAAATGTCTCCTTCCGATCCAGTTCTAAACCTGAGGATTGGAAACAGGCTGTGGTGCTTCCCCTCCGCAAGAAGCCCAACATTAGCTTTGAGAAGCTGGACAATTTACGCCCCATTTCTCTGCTGCCTTATTTCTCTAACGTTGCAGAGAAGGTGGTAAACAAACAGCTAATGAAACATGTGGAGGAAAGCAACCTTCTTCACCCTACCCAATTTGGGTTTCGGCCCCGTCATTCTTCGGAGTCTGCCCTTCTCAGGGCTACCGAAACCCTCAGGCAAGGTGCTGACGAGGGACAAACCATGGCTTTAATCCTCTTAGACCTCAGCGCAGCGTTCGACACTGTAGCTCATTCCATCTTGCTACAGTGTCTGAACAAAGGTGGGGTGCGAGGGGCAGCGCTGAAATGGATCTATTCATTTCTTGTAGGCCGAGGCTTCCAAGTGAGGCAAGGTGGCCATTACTCTGAGCGAATCGCTTTGGACCAGGGGGTGCCACAGGGCTCGTCCCTGAGTCCAACACTTTTTAATCTTTATGTCGCCCCGATTGCCACCTTGGTAGAGAGTCACGGCCTCCGAATGGTGTCTTATGCCGACGACACGCAGTTGGTCATCTCCCTGTCACGCGCACCCGGTCTTTCGGCGGACATCTTCAGAGCTTGCATGCAAGATCTTGCTGCCTGGATGTCCGCCATTTGCCTCAAGCTTAACGGAGGCAAGACCGAGGTGCTGGTCGTGGTGGGAGGCCAATCGGCGTGGACGTCGGCATGGTGGCCATCTTGCCTAGGTCCAACACCCATCCCGTGCCAGAAAGCAAAGAACTTGGGCATCTGGTTCGATTCTGACCTGACCTTTGGCCCCCAGATCAATTGGGTGGTCGGATCATGCTTCGGGACCCTAAAAAGTCTCAGGAAGGCATTGAAGTTTTTACCTGTAAGAGCCCGTCAAACCCTGGTGCATGCACTAGTTACATCAAAGATGGACTATTGCAATCTTCTCTATTTAGGGACCTTGGAGAAGAATTTGAGCCGCCTACAGGTCTTACAGAATGCCGCTACCCGACTAGTGCTTAGACTACCCAGACGAGCCGCATCCTCAGCGGCCCTCCGGTCTCTGCATTGGCTCCCGATCAGAAGCAGGGTAGAATTCAAAGCACTATGCACGTGCCATCGGATCATCAATGGGAGGTCTCCTCTCCCTCTGAAAGAACTGCTGACGTCTTACGAGCCGTCCCGCTCCCTGAGATCTTCCGGCTCAGGACTCCTGGCTATCCCCAAGGTGTCTAGAGCACGGATGGGCGGAAGATCCTTTAGGTACCTTGCAGCTTCTAGATGGAACAAACTACCCACAGCATTGCGACTAGAACCATCAGAACTAATATTTAGGGCCTATCTTAAAACTGCACTATTCGAACAGTAAGGTATTCCATTTCTGTAGGTTCCAGTAAGTATCTGCTCTTTAGCACGGGGACACGCCGCTGGGCGTCACCAAGCGCTTTACAAAACACCCTAAATAGAAATAGAAATAGAGTTACTCTAGTATCTAGCGTTAAATTAGTGCCATACCAAACGTTGTGCGCCATGTAGTGTAGTTCCTATATTCCCAATAGGCTCTGCGCATTGGAATAGTATATCCTATGGATTAGACGTAGGACTGAGGTCGACTAGGTCTCTATCGAATATACTAGACTTAATTGTATGTGCCAGCTAGCTCAGAGGTCACTAGAAACTTTCTCGAATTTACAAGAAGAGATTAGTCTTTGACAACTCCATAAACATGACAACTTTGTTTCCCCAAGATAAAACGTATCTGCAGATTCATGGAAACAATAGATAGATATTTCGCTCAGTCAATCGTGCATACTTCGTTTCACCAGAGTGGCAGAGAAATAGATAGACGGGCGTTTTCAATAAAAGGATTTATTGAACAGTCTTCTTTCTCAAGCATAAGAAATTAACTGCTACAATCGTAAAACTGTTTATAAAATATAATGCATACAGTATAAAGAGTAGGATAAAATAATACTGTAAGAGCATTGTATGGTTCCTAAACCATAGATAAATACATATATAAATAACAGAGGCTAAAAGTACTCAACTGGTGGTGGGTATACTCAGACGTGAGTCCCAGGCTCTCCACACCACTGGAGTCAAGCTATCCAGGCTGATGAAGGCTGATAGCCAGAAACCGGTCCTTGGATGCTTGATTCCTGTCTGGGAAAGACATGGCTTGGTAGTTTGGACTGGACTGTTCCCATGAGGCACAGGGTCAGAGCTGATTTGCATATAGCCAGTGTCTAACCCAGGGTGGTGTTGAGTGCAAAAAAACGATGGATTTAGGCCCAGATCCTTGTACTGGGGTGAATGTATGACACTGTTCTACATTCTGTCCATCAACTGTGCTTTTTGTATTATTTTAGGCAGCAATATGGCCCTCCAGTTGTAGAAAGCGAAATGATGTCACCATATAGAATTTTAGAACATGTGCAATTAGATAGAATAGCATAAGAAAGCAGTTTCATCTAATGGCAGATTATTAAATAAAGTGCATCATATAGCAACAATAATGACAAATCATTAAATAAAGTACATCATATAGCAGCAACGGCATAGCAGCAATGGAAAAGATACCTAAGATACTAAACAGTGAAGGATCAAATCCTTGGGAATTTGATCCTTGCCGATCCTGTTAAATATAAAATTTGGAAATATATCATATCGTAGCAGCTCCATATATTTTATGTAAAGTGCAAGTGCATCATAGAGCAGCAAAAATATTTCCCTTAGAACTTATTTAAGATGGAAAAACCTAGTTTAGTGCAAATAGCGGAAGGTGGACAACAATTGTATATATATATTTTCTGCAAGTGAAAAAAATAAATTTCAAAGATCGAAAAGACATAACTTGGAGCTTTAAAAACAGTATAAGAAAACTAATAAATGCTTAGCCAACCATACTAGGGGTCTAATTAGGAACATTTTAAATATATTCATAAAGTCCCAAAAAAGTTAAAAAGTTTTGCGTATACTGTTTCATTTTATGGACAGAACAAAAATTCTCTAGCAGACAAAACATTTTTGATGCCAGTCTGGATAAATATTGTGCTTAAGCCGGCTGCGTTCCAGGAGACCAATTTAGGGCCCTTGCTAGGAAGAGTTCCCAAACCTTAGGCCTTCTGAACTATTTGTATTCAGGGCCCTAGTCACCCAACTCCATTTCTTGTTTTCTTCCTCTACAGATAATACTCTACCAATCTTTTCCTCTGGTTGGAGTGAAACTCTCCTTCCATCCTTACAGAGAGAGATCTTCAATATCCTTTCTCTTTCCAAATGGTGAGCATCTAGAGACTAGGTCTTTTATGGTGGGAAGCTGTCTAATAATGTACTCTTTTTCAAGGGCTTTCTCCTCATTTGGGACCAGGACATCGATACCACAACACCGTTGATTATCAGAATTTGCAATAATTAAATGGGACTTCACCTTAGATTGAAACGTCACTCTGGCACCCCCAAGATTGCTATATTTTAAAACTTGAACCAAAGCCAAATTACTACTCTGGATAATTTTTAAATCAAATATTTCAGCAAAACAACTCAATAAATAAGACCTGTTCATATGCAGCTCATGGTCAAAAATAAATACAAAATCCAACTAAAGGGGGCAGAAGGCTTAGTGCTAACATAATAATCTCCCTTAGAGAGTTTTTTAGGATTATAAATCACATCACTGCCAATAGCGGATGAAAATAATACAGCGTTAGGATTCAAACTACATTTTGCACTTGCTGCAGTACTTGGATCTGTGGAAGTAGCTTCTTCTGACACCAAGATTGCAGTACTGGAGTTCTGCTGAAGTGGGTTAGAGTCCATTGGTGAGATTTCCACTTGAACTTCTACCCTCTTCTGAACTTTTACAGCGATCGGAGGCAAGGATAGATTTATATTAAAGTACAAACGGATTGGTTTGGCCCTTTTCTACTAGCAGATTTTGTTTCCTTCGTGGCGAGTTGATCACTTTTATTTATCCCTGTTTAAAAAAACAAATTTGGATAGACTTTACGTTCTACGTTAACTTTTTCCTTTCCTGTAATCGGGAGAGGTGCGTTAACAGGGGGTGACATAAAAGCCACAGGCTCAAAAAATTGTTGTAGCAAAAAGAACTGGGAATCATCAAAGAAGTCCACACTTTCTTTAACTTTCTGTTTTGAATAACCAAGGGGCATATCCACCTGAGTACCAAAGTCTCAATAGTTCGGAATGCTCGTTTGAGTAGATTTCATTAGTTAAAATTAGACCTGTGGATATAGAGAAGGGGTCTTTGAACAAAATTTTGATTTAGCAGATGAAGGAAGGGAAGCCTTACTGATTGGCTGTATGTGGTCTGAATATATTGATTTAGTCAATGACAAAAGTGAGTTCAAGATATAGTCAGAATTGTTTACGGATCTTCCCATAAGAGCTAAGATAGAAGATAAAACTCAATCCAGACAAAACAAGGATTCCGACATCAATATTTTATCATCAAACTCCTTGTTTGGGGGGGTGGTCAGAAACCGCAAATTAGGAGTGATGGAAGCTCTTGAGCCTATTGAATCCGCTCCGCTAGTTGTGCTACTGAAAAGTCGCATTTTAATGGGAGAACCAGGAAGATGAACTTGAGATTTTGGAAGATGAGCAATAGCAAAAGTACATGGCTTAGATAATTGTGAAGCCCTCAAGAAGTGATTTAAATTAATATTTAAGTCAGGAAGTGTAAAATCCTCCAATATAAGGTCATCTACTCTAGTAAAGATTTCACGTAAAGGGCCTTCCATTCTGTTTTCAGGACTAACTGCATCTCTTACCCCAACCATTCTATTTCCAGGAGAAGAAACGGTAGATAGAGATGTAGATTCCAGTGCTCCTTCAACCTTTTGGGGTAGAGATTCAGACTTAGACTCCATATTTGCCTCCTTATTTTGGTTTATCTCTTTTTTGAGAAATTGGTGGAAATGGCATTAAATCCTTTTAGAGTATTTATCTGAACTGATTTATTCCTCAGAGGGTTGGCTTTGTTTTTTTTACAAGCTCTTATAAATACCAATTTCCCTGATCGTAGTTTTTTGTGGTCATAATTCTAGATAGAACTCAAATTAAATCTTAGGAAAAGGGTAAAGCTTCAACAAACTTCAGCTTCGAGTCTCTAAGAAAACACTCTGGCAATGACTTGCAACAGCTGTGGGCTGTAGAGCTGTATAGTGGTGAGACTTCTACGACTAGGAGCTGTAGGGCTGTATAGCGATGAAAATGCTACCCTGTAGATTCAACCAGGATTATACCTCCAAGAGAGGAAGAACAGGTCTCACTAGCGAGCCGCGAGGCATCATTGGTGTGAGTCTCCCTTCCTTTTGCCTCCTCTGTTTTATATGTTTTTGCTGGTTATATGCTTTGGGCACTGTGCCACTGCTATTCAGTGCCACAGTGCAAGTGCTCCCTATGTTAAATTAACGTACTAATTAGTGATTCCATGATTGGGTTATTTGATTTACCTGTCAGCCCCTAGTACAGTGCACCATGTGTGCCCAGTGCTTGTAAATCAAATGCTGCTGGTGGGGTGCTCACTGCGCCATCAGGATTCAAGCAAGCCGGGCCGAAGACGGCTGTAATGCCAGAAACCGGTCCCCGGAAGCTTGTTTCCTCTCCAGTATAAGAATTGGCTTGGTAGTTTGGTCTGCCCTGTTCCCATGATGCACTGGGCCAGGGACAGACTAATTTGCATGTAGCCAGGTTCTGAGCTGGGATGGTGCAGTGAGCTAGAAAACGGTGATGGATCAAGCCCTGATCTTTGGACTGGGTAGGAGTGGTTTGCTTAATTCAGACACTCTGTCCATCACCACCCCCTTTTCTGAATCATTTTGTCCACCATAAGCGTGGAAGGGTATACTCAGATGTGAGTCCCTTGCTAACTGCACCATCAGGATTCAAGCAAGCCGGGCCGAAGACGGCTGTAATGCCAGAAACCGGTCCCCGGAAGCTTGTTTCCTTTCCAGTATAAGAATTGGCTTGGTAGTTTGGTCTGCCCTGTTCCCATGATGCCCTGGGCCAGGGACAGACTAATTTGCATGTAGCCAGGTTCTGAGCTGGGATGGTGCAGTGAGCTAAAAAACGGTGATGGATCAAGCCCTGATCTTTGGACTGGGTAGGAGTGGTCTGCTTAATTCAGACACTCTGTCCATCACCACCCCCTTTTCTGAATCGTTTTGTCCACCATAAGCGTGGAAGGGTATACTCAGATGTGAGTCCCTTGCTCACTGCACCATCAGGATTCAAGCAAGCCGGGCCGAAGACGGCTGTAATGCCAGAAACCGGTCCCCGGAAGCTTGTTTCCTTTCCAGTATAAGAATTGGCTTGGTAGTTTGGTCTGCCCTGTTCCCATGATGCACTGGGCCAGGGACAGACTAATTTGCATGTAGCCAGTTTCTGAGCTGGGATGGTGCAGTGAGCTAAAAAACGGTGATGGATCAAGCCCTGATCTTTGGACTGGGTAGGAGTGGTCTGCTTAATTCAGACACTCTGTCCATCACCACCCCCTTTTCTGAATCGTTTTGTCCACCATAAGCGTGGAAGGGTATACTCAGATGTGAGTCCCTTGCTCACTGCACCATCAGGATTCAAGCAAGCTGGGCCAAAGACGGCTGTAATGCCAGAAACCGGTCCCCGGAAGCTTGTTTCCTTTCCAGTATAAGAATTGGCTTGGTAGTTTGGTGTGCCCTGTTCCCATGATGCACTGGGCCAGGGACAGACTAATTTGCATGTAGCCAGGTTCTGAGCTGGGATGGTGCAGTGAGCTAAAAAACGGTGATAGATCAATCCCTGATCTTTGGACTGGGTAGGAGTGGTCTGCTTAATTCAGACACTCTGTCCATCACCACCCCCTTTTCTGAATCGTTTTGTCCACCATAAGCGTGGAAGGGTATACTCAGATGTGAGTCCGTTGCTCACTGCACCATCAGGATTCAAGCAAGCCGGGCCAAAGACGGCTGTAATGCCAGAAACCAGTCCCTGGAAGCTTGTTTCCTTTCCAGTATAAGAATTGGCTTGGTAGTTTGGTCTGCCCTGTTCCCATGATGCACTGGGCCAGGGACAGACTAATTTGCATGTAGCCAGGTTCTGAGCTGGGATGGTGCAGTGAGCTAAAAAACGGTGATGGATCAAGCCCTGATATTTGGACTGGGTAGGAGTGGTCTGCTTAATTCAGACACTCTGTCCATCACCACCCCCTTTTCTGAATCGTTTTGTCCACCATAAGCGTGGAAGGGTATACTCAGATGTGAGTCCCTTGCTCACTGCACCATCAGGATTCAAGCAAGCCGGGCCGAAGACGGCTGTAATGCCAGAAACCGGTCCCCGGAAGCTTGTTTCCTTTCCAGTATAAGAATTGGCTTGGTAGTTTGGTCTGCTCTGTTCCCATGATGCACTGGGCCAGGGACAGACTAATTTGCATGTAGCCAGGTTCTGACTGGGATGGTGCAGTGAGCTAAAAAACGGTGATGGATCAAGCCCTGATATTTGGACTGGGTAGGAGTGGTCTGCTTAATTCAGACACTCTGTCCATCACCACCCCCTTTTCTGAATCGTTTTGTCCACCATAAGCGTGGAAGGGTATACTCAGATGTGAGTCCCTTGCTCACTGAACCATCAGGATTCAAGCAAGCCGGGTCGAAGACGGCTGTAATGCCAGAAACCGGTCCCCGGAAGCTTGTTTCCTTTCCAGTATAAGAATTGGCTTGGTAGGTTGGTCTGCCCTGTTCCCATGATGCACTGGGCCAGGGACAGACTAATTTGCATGTAGCCAGGTTCTGACTGGGATGGTGCAGTGAGCTAAAAAACGGTGATGGATCAAGCCCTGATCTTTGGACTGGGTAGGAGTGGTCTGCTTAATTCAGACACTCTGTCCATCACCACCCCCTTTTCTGAATCGCTGGTGGGCTTGCAGCACTGGTTGTGCCACCCATAGAAGCAGCTTGTAAAGTGTGTCTCAGGCCTGCCACTGCAAGGCCTGTGTGCAGACTGTGACTGCCATGTCGACTTGGCAAGTGCACCCACTTGCCAGTCACTAAACCTTCCCTTTGCTTCATATTAGACACCCCTATGGTAGGCCCAAGGGCAAGGTGCATTGTAAGTATTTATTTATTTATTTATTTTTGCAATTTATACAGCGCGAACAAATGCCCGTAGGCGTCTCGGCGCTAGATACTGTGCGTGAGGTATCCAGAGACTGAGTCGGCAGCTATTCTTCACCAAATGGCCAGGTCTTTATTTTTCTGCGGAATTGCATCAAGGACGGGCTTTCTCTGATGGCTGCTGGCAGAGAATTCCACAATCTAGGAGCAGCCACCAAGAAGCGTCTATCGCCCCAGGTGACTGTTTTGGTTCGTAGTATCAGCAAAAGTTTGAGGTTATTGGATCAGAGCGATCTTGTGGATGAATGGAACCTAAGGTGGGATTTCAGGAAATGTGGACCATGGTTGTGCAGTGCTTTGTAAACTATGCAAAGCGTTTTGAACTTAATCCTATTCCGGATCTTGAGCCAATGGAGGTCCCTTATGGTCTCGGAGATTGGCATAAACTTCGGGGTTCCAGACAGAAGACGGGCTGCAGCGTTCTGGATTGTCTGCATTTTGTTGGTCACTCTGGCTTGGGCATTGATAAATAATCCATTGCAGTAGTCGAGGGAGGACAACACTAGGGAGCTTACCAGTGTCTTACCTGCTGCAGTTGGTAAGAACGGCATAATTTTCTTAATCAGCCTGAGTTTATGGTGGGCGGTGGCTGCTATTTTGTTTGCATGGGCCACAAAATTCAGGTTCTCGTCAAAAGTCACTCCAAGATTTCTGACAGTAGTGACTGGGTGAGAGATGTCCGAAAATGACCACCTTCGTTTTTTCGGAATTTAGTTTTAAGCAGTTGGAGGCCATCCACTCTCCAATCGCCCGCATGCCCCCTTGAAAATGTTCTGCTACCTTTTCTCCATCCCCATTAATGGCCAGCACAAGCTGCGTATCATCTGCGTATGAGGTAAGGCTCATCCCATGGGCCTTGATGACAGAGGCCAGGTCCGACACATAGATATTAAATAGTGTCGGACTGAGGGATGAGCCTTGGGGTACCACACACAGCAGTGACAGCTTGTCTGATTGGAAATGCCCCAATGTGACCACCTGCGTTCTCCCGGCCAAGAAGGAGGAGAGCAAGTTTTTTGCCGTGTGGCGAATGCCCATCTTTCCGACACAGTCGACCAGGATCTTGTGGTCAACCGTGTCGAAGGCTGCGGATAGATCGAGCAATACCAGTTTCACTGTTCCTCCCTGATCCCGGATCACTCTTATATCCTCTGTTGCTTTGATTAAGGCAGTCTCAGTACCATGGTACTTGCGGAAGCCAAATTGGGTGTTGTCCAATAATTGGTGCTTCTCTATAAACTTGGAGAGTTGTGTATTCATAGCCTTCTCAACTACCTTGGCTAGAAAAGGTAGGCGGGCTATGGGGCGGTAGTTTTTTAGTTGCTCCTTGTCCAAGTTGGCTTTCTTCAGAAGAGGTTTAACCAGTGTATTCTTAAGAGAGTCCGGGTATATCCCTGTTCTCAACATTGCATTACAGATTAAGGCTATATCAGGAGCTAGACAATCCATAACCGAACGGATGACCTTGAGTGGACAGGGGTCTAATGCTGATCCTGATTTAATGGAAGCAGTGATGTCATTAATTTGTGTTTCTCCAAGGTCTGTAAACTGGTGCAGTTCGGTATCTTGAGTCCAGCTGTCAGACATGGGTGAGTTGATTACCGTTTTGACAGAGAATGCTTGGTATATATCGTTCACCTTGGTGAAAAAGAAATTAGCCAATGAGTCACAGAAGACTTGGGATTGTGGCGGAGCTAAGTCTGGCGTGGTTCCCGCTAGGATCTTGGAGATCTTGTACAGTTTTTTACTGGAGTTTTTAGCGTTATCGATCTGTTCTGTGAAAAACTTTTTCTTGGTTTCGACAATGAGGGCTTTATACTGCCCAAGTGCTTCCTTGTAGCTGGCCTTACTTTCTGCACTGTAGGATCTGCGCCAATGCCTTTCCCTATTTCTGCAAAGTTGTTTCTTTTTGCGTAGTTCCTCTGTGAACCACGGGGCCGATGGCGTTGTTCTATTTCTCGAAGGCTTTTTAGTTGGGGCTAAGGAGTCAGTAGCAGTGCCCAGCCACTCCAGAAATTGACGTGTGGCAGTGTTAGGATCAGTGGACAGACAGGGCCGGGCCCTATTAAGTAGAGCAGTTAGCTCAGTCTGATCAATGTCATTCCATACCTTAAAAGCTTCTGGTTTCCATACGGGTTCTCGTCTAGATCTATTCGTTTTGACTGATATTCTCATTAGAAAGTATAAGGTAGGACATACGCTGATGTGTGTAGCATCTCCTAATAGTGAATTACAACCATTTTCGTTTTTCACTATTGCAAGGCTACCTGTTCTCCATAGGCTAGAATGGGCAGTCAGATTATTACATTCTTATAATCCTAACTGACTCGGGGAACATGGTAGAAATTCGAATTTAATATGCCTGAACTCAGAATGATAAAATACATATTTTAGTAAAGTTGGTTTTATTATTCTGTGTTTGAAAATACCACTTTTAGAAAGTAGGTATTTTCTTGCCTAACTGTCCAGGCTTGCCTGTGCTAGGTTGTGTATTCCTTGTCTGGGTTTGTGAGTGACAGAGCTGGGGGATTCCAAGAGACATGCTGGGGCAGCCCAGTGGTCAATAGAGAGGTCTGCATTTAGATGGGAGAGAGGAGTTGCACCTGGGACCTGAATAGGGCTGGGCCTTCCCTCTACAATGCTGGCTCCACCCTCTGCGGCTTGCCTGATGTCTATGCCCTGCACAGTGAAAGGAAGGAAGGAGGCATGTAAACAAAGTACTCAGGAACTGGTTTGGACCAGGCAGAGGCCTCTCTGCCTTCAGAGAACAAAGGAGTTTGGGGTATAAATATTGGGACCCAGTCCCAAGAACTTCAGATCACTTCTGGAACAAGAAACCTTTTGCCAAGGAGAAGAACCAAGGAAGCTGCAGGAGTCCTACTGCCCCTCTGCCAGTGTGCTGTTTTCTGGGTTGGCCTGCAGTGGTTGCCTCATTGCCAAGAAAAGGAGAAGGAACTTTTTAAGGACTTTCATCATCTACAGAATATTCTCCAAGGGCTTGAACTGTGCTTGCCTCCTGCTGAAGCCAAAGGGACAAAATACTTCATCCCGAGCTCCCCTCTGAATTTCCTTGCTGGGAATTCCATCTACAGATATTTGCGTGTCGCTGGGAACTGGAAGCGTGACGCATCGAGAGGACGCGTGTCGCTGCCGCAGCTGAAATCTTCGCACCGCCCGAGAAGCGTGCCGCCACCGCATCTCCCAGAAAGCGTGTCTTCGTGAAAGCTGCCTGCTGTCGCATCACAGAAGAAGCGTGTCGTAGGGCCTGTCGCAGCTCGAAGTACAGAGTCGTCGCAAGGCTGCCAGGGCGTCTACGCATCGCAGTCGCATCGCCGCTTCAAACACGCTATCTTCTCACATCGCAACCGGATCATCGCATCGCATCAAGGGGCCATCTTGCGCACTGCAAAGGGCCCGCAAACTGAGAACCTATGCATCAACCCCGCACTGGTAAGGATCACAACACATCCCTACTCTGAGCATGCATTGAGGCACGACGCATCATTTCCCCGTATCACAGAACCGACACATCTCCCCTTTTGCGAGCCTTTTGTTCACTTTGCTTTACGCATCCAGGTACTTTGAGAACTGTGTCGCATTTATCATCAACTTGAACTAAGCAACATTTTATCATCTTTAAGCAATCTTAAGTATAGTATTTTTGTCGTTTGTGTTCTTGTGTTAAGTCTATATTAAGAATACTTATTTTTATAAAACCTTTGTTGTGTCCATCTGTAGTGTTTTCACTGTATTACTGTGTATACTCACAAATGCTTAACACACTGCCTCTGAGATAAGCCTGTCTGCTCTTGCCATGCTACCAAGGGGGTGAGCAGGGGTTATTAAGGAGTATAATCCCCTTATCCTGACTTAGAAGTAAGGGTCCCTGTTTGGACAAAGGGGAATACCATTGCCAACTAGAGACCTCCAGATCTAACAGCTCCCAACTTAGTTGGGCCGCTTCTGCGAACTCTTCTGGGCACAACACTTAGTGGCCCCCGCTAATGGGGTTACGCTCTCACCCCCCACGCCTTCCTGAGGTTTCCTGGCAAACTACCAAACGGGGAACGGACTCTCACACCAAAGAGTTGCTCCTGCGCTCAGTTTTTAGCAATAGAGATGTTCAATGCCGGTAAATAGGGCACACAGCGGGGCGCACAGGAGGAACACCGGCTGCCCCCTAGTTTATTTGAGCCGCCTCTTTGTGGGCACATTCTTGCTGCAATAGCTGTGTGACTGTTTTTGTGCTGGCTGCACCTGTTGCTGGCACACTCGCCTCTTGCCACTGCCACTTACCACAGGCGCAGAGGATCAACAAGGCTCCTGCAGCTCCTCGCGTCCTCCTCCAGCTGCTACGTCAAAAACGAAGACACAGAAACTGCAACTCTACAGTGCGCGGACGACACCGCCCTCTTCACAGGCTCCACAGGCCCTCCGAGAGACCCAGCCTCACAACGCCTCACAACTCCCACAGCGACAGCAGCACCTGCAGTCACCAGCCACGCCCAGTATAAGCCACTATAACTTACTGGGCCATGAGGAAGGCTGCGGAGCGGCGTTAGAGAGGTCAGTGCCCTCTGCTGGAAAGTGCTGTGAGGTGCTGCACAGAGCGGGCCGTCAAAAAGGTCATAAAGCACAAAAAAGCACAGGTCGCAACGCAGCTCTCACTATCTCCAGTTCCGGAGCTACAAGCTATGGAGGGGGAGGTGCTGGAAGTCCCGTAGCAGCGGGGGCTGTGGAGACCGCGGGAACCTCTTTGTGCCTCGACGGGGCTTCGATAGGGCTTCACCTAAGGGGTGTTACAGGGTGTGAGAGGACGGCGGGAACAGCAGCGAGGAGCAGTATAGTAAAGGCAAGCCACTCAGAAACCTAGAGTGCAAGCAGTTGTTTTATAAATTAATTACAAAGTACACAACCATCCAGTCTTTCAGCAGAAATATGTATTTCAGATGGAGAATATCTACAAAATAGACCAGAATGTTTTATAATGCTTTGGCAAGTTTGTGCCACATATTTGTGTTCACCATTTTAACGTCTCGACTGTATACTTAGGTTGAAGGGGTTAATGTACACGAGGAGAGAGAGAGAGTGCACATCACGGGAAATCTGTCCATGCCTGTCGTTCAAAGGTGCAGTCAATGCTTTTGGACTTTCTGAGGCTCATTGTTGGGGAGGTTTCACTTCGGGTAGGGCCAGCCTGTTACAAGTGCCTGTGCAGGAAGTGAGGAGTGTAAGAACTCGCTCTGTCCCTCCACACCTGTCTAAATCATTTCATTTTATTGTGCCAGTACTCCATAAAATCAGTACATTAATTTCATGTAGATAAAGGTGCCAGTGCCCACACCTTTGTCTACTGGTTGCCATAGGGGACTTGCCTGCTGCTGAAGTGTGGTATTCGTTCACATCATTTTCAGAATTCTCTTAATAGCACTTTAATTTTGGAATTCCCTTTATTTGTGTCTAGGAGCTTTGTTGGTTTGTTGGATACATGTTCTATGTACCTCTACTGGCCGCAGTTTCATCTTCCCTTTTTCGCTGTGGCTGGGCGGGACTGTAAAAGGAATTCAGTTTCAGTGTCTCCCTGTTGGGCCACAATAACAAGAGACTTCCCACATTTCCCTCATTCAAGTTCCCCACTTTCAGGTCAGAGTGGGAAACTTGATTTGAGAGAATCCATGTGTGCACCTGACTGGATCACTATTGCATTGTCTCCTCTCCAGGTGCATGTCTAAGTTCCATATTTGAAGGTTTAGTGCATCCCTAGTTGGAAATCAGCTGATCCTAAGTTAAGTCTTAAAAAGCAGTGAGAAACCACATGAAAATCTATTTGGGGGCAAAAATGCCAAGCAAGCAGCATTTTCCTGCCAGTCTTTTAGTTAATGCCTCTTTGGTCCCGCAAACGTGTGGATTCTTGTTGGTCCTGACCAGTCTCTGCAGAAGAAGTTAGAATACTATTGAACTGCTCTGTCACATCCCCGAAGGCAGCTGGGCTACTTACCCTTGGCCATAGTTCCAGTGTGAAATGACCCATGAATGGCATATAAATGCACCTCTGCATATGAGAACAGGAAAAAGCACTACGGTAACCCACTGCCCCCTAAGAACGGTCCATGCCATTACTTCTACAATGACAATACAAACGAGGTGCCCTCCACCTTGACAGAACCCTACCCCTATCTCAGATATTTTCGCCGCCCTTCTGTTTGCAGGACCTAGGGCGCATTTTCTTACAGAGACTTTAAGAATGAAAATTCTAATGCTCATCTGTTCTCTTTTTTAAAATAACAGGTTATCAGATTGTCAATCCTGACACTTTGCTCAAGATTTATAAAGGGAAAGAGGCATGCGTTGAAGATTCCCTTGACCCAGAGAGAACAGACATTAACGATGCCATCCTGCGTAAGTAAGACTTTTAAAATTGTTTGCATGCCTGTAAGCTTTCTACTCAATAATAGAACTAGATTGTTATTCTTTATTTAATTAAGTGCAACTAACTTTCACATTTGCATTCAAACAATTTTTGGATCGTTCAGCAAATGGATAATTTACAGTTTGTGCACTTCCTTTTCCCTAGCAGTATGACCATGTTTAGGACATTGTTCTAATATAACCTTCTATTGTGGTTATTTGTGGTGAAGCTGTAAGGCTGGTGCCTACAATAGCCGCGGAAAAGCATTTTTTTTATATTTCACCAACTATTGAACAGTTTTATATCCATCTTACAAATACAGGTTATTCCATTCCCATCATTAATTGTACCTAAGCCAGCGTTGATTTTTCCCCCTCAATATAATTTCCTCTAAATTGTTTGTTCATCTTTAATGTATATGTAAACTCAGTCTCCCGTACGATTCTTGTCCCTTACATAATTTGCTATCCTGGAAAAACTTTTTTCTTAAAAGTTATTGATTCTATGTGTGGTAATTTTCCTTCTGGTAACCATTATCCCTAAACAGAGGATATGTTTATATTGTGCCTGCCAGAAGTTATGCCATGAGTTTAAGATTTGAGGTGCAGTGTGTCTTTTATAAGTACTTCATTTATACTTTCTTGATTTAAAATACATGATGTCAGCCACAGCTTTGGGTCTTTAAGCATTCAGTTACCAGTTGGGCGTTTGTATATTACTTCTCACATAATGGAGAGTGAGTGAGAAGTGCCTTGGGGTACTGATAATTTGACGGAGGTAGACTTTAAATTTGTTCAGAAACAAAGTCTTCTTGTGATTTTCGCACTGGGTTGAGGAAGACTAATGTATTGTTCAGTGATGTAATATATCAGAGAGGTTCGAGGCATGTGGGCTGCTGAATTCATATCTGTGCATAGATCGCCACCTAGTGTCGGGTCCGGATGATTGCACATTGTTGTCCTGGAAGAGTCTTCGAAGTATCACGAGATAGGTGGCTCCTCCCCTGGACTACAGTGCGCATGGGCATCGCCTCCATCCCCAGATTGTTTTTTTCCGCCATTGGGTTCGGATGTGTTTCGGTTCCCTCTGTCGGAACCGATAGTTGTTCAACTTCTACTCGAGACCAAAAGGTCTTTAGGCTGGGCGTCGGTATAGTTGCGTACGCGTTTCTTTCTGACTCTCAGCTCCGATCTCTTGCTGCCCTTCCACGTGCTTTCGGCGCGGTCGGGCCTGTACTACACTCTTGCTATGGAGCGAACTCCGTTTAAGAAGTGCCCGTTGTGTCACTCTAAATACTCGCACCTCGACGTGCACCCGGTGTGCAATACCTGCTTGTCGCCGGATCACCGCGAGGACACCTGCATGGCGTGTTCGAAATTCAGGAGCAAGAAGACTTTGAAGATTCGTCGAGCCAATAGGCTCCAGGCTAGGCTATCGGCCACGGCGCCCCCGCCTGACGACATTTTCCAAGAATATGTCGAGGAAGACGACGTGCAAGGTTCGGACTCTAATCCCGCATCCGAGGGAGAGGCCTACGACGCGGGTGAGGAGAACTTTGACGAAGTCACCGACGAGGTAGGGGACGACGAACAAACTTTTACCACGATGGGGGATAGCTCGGAGGAAGAGCATCCCCAACCTGACTCAGGGGTTGTTCCCCTTCATACGGCCCAGGTCGAGGGATCGCCTTCGGGCCTTACCCAAGATCTAACTATGAGTCCTACGTCCCCGCCTCCGGGCCCGTTCACGGACACTTATGACCCATCACTTACGTCGAAGAAAACGAAAGTGAAGCCAACTGGTCACGCATCCTCGGATGCGAAACCGAAAGTGAAAGTGGCGCAGGTGAAGAAGGTTCTGGAGGTGTCAACTTCCAAGAAAACCAAAATGGCCGACTTGAAGAGCCACGCCAAAATGGCTGACCCGAAGCCCTCGGGGTCGGCGCCGAAGGCGAAGTCCTCCGACGCGGCTGCGTCGGCGCCAAAAGGGGTCGCGGACCCGAAGACTGCTTCGAAGAAGCGTCAGGGCGACGACGCGCATAGGCACGGGGCGTCGGCCCCGAAGACGGTGCCTGCCGGCGCACAGGCTCTCGAAGATGAGGGGTCGCTCGAACTGGCCCAGCCCTCTCCGGCCTG
This sequence comes from Lissotriton vulgaris, assembly GCF_964263255.1. Lineage (NCBI taxonomy): Eukaryota > Metazoa > Chordata > Amphibia > Caudata > Salamandridae > Lissotriton > Lissotriton vulgaris. Next base: position 1,245,278,745 of record NC_141689.1, on the reverse strand, counting down.
GACAAAGAAGGTAGCGGAATCCTTGCAGCGGATTCGAAAGGCCAGTGTGGTTCCCTCACAGGATACCAGTGCGCCGAAGCCGACGCCTAAGCCTACGAGGGAGCAAACGCCTATCCGTTTCACCCTGCCGCCCAAGTCGGCGCCGAAGGCCTTCGCACCGAAACAGGGCGGACCCTCGAGGGAGGTGTTAACGCCGAAGGCTGCCTTGGCGGTGTCGAAGCTGCGTCTCCAGCCGCTTGCGGAAGAGGAACGGCGTGCGGTAATAATCGACGCCAACACCGGAAAGCTGTCGCTCCTCAAACGGAAGATCACGACGGAGCCGACGTTGGAACCCTTTAAGATTCCTCTTAAAAACAAAAGGGACTCCGAGGACTCTCCGGCTTTGGTGGAACCTGTGTCCCCGCTAACCCTAGGACACTCGCCGACGCATTCCGCTGCAGCCGATGCGGACGAGGAAGGTGACGAGTACAACTATCCGGCGTACTCGGATCCGGAGGAGGAGCACGTACCGTGGTCCGCCGGAGGCGACGCGGAGGACCCGCAGTCGGCTCAGGACACTCAACTTTTCGCGGCCAAGACGTCCCCGTCTGAGGACTCGGCGGCCTTCAATGCTCTGATAGAGAGAGCTGCTGCTAACCACGACGTCGAGCTGCACTCGGACCCCGTGGATGTGGACTTCTTGTTCGACACCTTCTCGGTAGCCGAAAAGTCTGTCAAAACGCTACCGATGCTTAAGGGGGTGCTGAAACATGCAACGGAGGTTTTCAAGGAGCCCACCCGAGCGCGTGTGGTCAACCCTCGCATCGACAGGAAATATAAGGCAGCGCCCACGGATCCTACATATATCAAGGGACACTTGCCATTGGACTCCTTGGTTGTTTCCAACGCTCGGAAGAGGGCGAACTCTCAAACTACTGGTGATGCTCCCCCCCCCGGACAAAGAGTCCAAGGTCTTTGAGGCCTCAGGCAAACGAATTGCTGCACAGGCAGCTAATATCTGGAGAATATCTAACACCCAAGCATTACTTGCACGTTATGATAGGGCCCATTATGACACATTAGAGGCCATACTGCAACACTTGCCTGACCAATACAAGGAGGCGGGGGAGATGCTCATTCAGGAGGGTAAACTCATTACGAATGCATCCATCAAATGTGCACTGGATGTGGCAGACACAGCCTCCAGGGCTATCAATACCAGTGTGCTGCTTCAACGCCATGCCTGGCTTAGAATTTCGGGGTTCAAACCCGACATCCAAACTACGATCCTCAATCAAACAGTGAATCCTGACCACCTGTTTGGCCCTGAGGTGGATGCCACACTGGAGAAAATGAAAAAAGATACGGAAACTGCCAAGTCTATGGGGGCTCTACAAAGTCAGCAGTTTCGGAGTGGTTCCTTTCACCGCTCAAACTGCAGAGGCACCTCAAGGGGACAGGCGTCCCAGTCAACCCCATACTACAAAAGTAACACCCAAGCCTCGTATAACAACAAGGGTCGAGGTGGTTACAGAGGCAATAATGTCAAGGGCAGGGGACGTGGAAACAATAGTTCCAGGTCCACCACCACCAACAAACAGTGACGTCTTGTCACTGCCCCCCGACCATGCAACACCGGTCGGGGGGAGACTCCAGCAGTTCCTGCCGGCGTGGAAAACCATCACCACGGACAGGTGGGTGAGGTCTATTATCCAGTACGGGTACTGTCTAGAGCTTACGTCCATTCCACCGGACATACCCCCAAGGAGCCGTCCTATGTCAGGCGAGCACTTGACCTTGTTGCAGCAAGAAGTTCTTGTCATGCTGCAAAAAGGGGCAATAGAGCTCGTTCCATTGCAAGAGCGGGGAACAGGGGTTTACTCCCTGTATTTTCTGATTCCCAAGAAGGACGGATCCCTCAGGCCGATCCTGGACCTCAGGGCCCTGAACTGGTACATCCTCTCGGAGCACTTCCATATGCTCACGTTGCAGCAGGTGCTTCCCCTGCTTCAACAGGGGGACTTCCTGGCTACGCTGGATCTGAAAGATGCCTATTTTCATATCCCCCTGCATCCTTCCCACAGGAAGTATCTCAGATTCACGATATTAGACCAGCATTACCAGTTCAGGGTTCTGCCGTTCGGGGTCACCACGGCACCGAGAGTGTTTACCAAGTGCCTAGCGACTGTGGCAGCGCATCTCCGTCGTCAGCACGTCCACGTCTTTCCCTACCTGTACGACTGGCTCATTCAAGCAAGGACAGAACAGCAGTGCGTCAACCACGTGTCACGCACCATTCATCTCCTGCACGATCTGGGATTCTCTCTGAACTACCCAAAGTCCCATCTCCAGCCCGCCCACGTGCGACAGTACCTGGGCGCGACAATCAACACTCTGGCAGCCACCGCGCAGCCAAATTCAGTGAGAATCGCCAGTATCCAGGCGCTGATCCAACGATTCAGACCCCAACACTCGCTTCCAGCGAAGGTGTTCATGCAGTTGATAGGCATGATGGCCTCCTGCATCTCCATTGTCCCGCACGCGAGACTACATATGCGTCCGCTTCAGGAGTGCCTTGCACGTCAGTGGACTCAGGCTCATGGGCAACTGACAGACCTAGTGTTGGTGAGCGGTCGGGCATACAACTCTCTGCATTGGTGGAATCCACACAACCTTTGCAAGGGCCGACCATTCCAAGAGCCTGTCCCACAGATTATCCTGACGACGGACGCCTCTCTCCAGGGATGGGGAGCGCATGTACTCCAGTACACAGTGCAGGGACTATGGACACTACAGCAAAGGAAGATGCGCATCAATGTGTTGGAACTGATGGCAATCTTCATGGCCTTGAAGGCGTTCAAAGTACATCTGTGCAACAAAGTCGTGTTGATCCGGACGGACAACATGACGGCCATGTACTACATTCAGAAGCAGGGAGGCACACACTCTCCACAGCTGTCTCATCTGGCTCAGAGCATGTGGAAGTGGGCCATTCAGAGGAACATCTTCCTCATGGCGGAGCATCTCCCGGGCAAGGACAATCAAATGGCGGATCTGCTCAGCAGGCACAGCCATCAGATGCACGGGTGGGAGATACATCCATCAGTACTCCAACCGTACCTCCAAAGGTGGGGTCATCCAGAGATAGACCTGTTCGCAACAAGGGAGAACGCAAAATGCCAAAGCTTCGCCGCCAGATTCCCACACCCCCAGTCACAGGGCAATGCGATGTGGATGAACTGGTCAGGCAGATTTGCGTACGCTTTTCCCCCAGCACCTCTGATACCGCTGGTGGCACGCAAGCTCAGGCAGCACTCGATGACTCTCATCCTGGTTGCTCCGACGTGGGCGCGCCAACCATGGTACACCACGTTTCTAGAACTGTCCACGGTGCCGCATCAAAGGCTTCATCTCACTCCCAGCCTTCTGACGCTGAGCCATGGCGACATTCAGCACCCAGATCCGCAACAGCTCAACCTGGCGATCTGGCTCCTGAAGTCCTAGAGTTTGGCTACCTCAATCTTCCTCCCGATTGCATGAACATCATTCGGGAGGCAAGGAAGCCCACTACCAGAGCTTGTTATGCGGCTAAATGGAAGAGGTTTGTCATCTACTGCGCTAACCACAATATTGACCCTCTAGATGCTTCCATTCAAAACATCATTTGCTATCTTTCCCACCTGTATCAATGCAATCTGGCATACTCTTCCATCCGCATTCACCTGTCTGCTATGGCAGCATACCTCCAGAATAGACAACACCTGTCACTCTTCAAGGTCCCTGCTATCAAGGCCTTTCTGGAAGGACTCAAAAGGGTCATTCCACCAAGGACCCCACCAGCTCCAGAATGGAACCTCAATGTGGTTCTTACGAGGCTGATGGGTCCTCCCTTTGAGCCACTGCACTCTTGTGAGCTTCAGTTTCTGACTTGGAAGGTTAGCAATTACATCGCTACGGAGGGTTAGCGAGCTGCAGGCGCTCACCATCCAAGAACCTTTCTTCCAGGTACATGCTAACAGGGTGGTGCTCCGCACTAACCCTAAATTCCTACCCAAAGTGGTATCCCAATTCCACTTAAACCAGACAATTGAATTGCCGGTGTTTTTCCAAAACCCGGAGACGCTGGCGGAGCGCATGCTCCACACCCTTGATGTTAAGAGGGCCTTGATGTATTATGTAGACAGGACAAAAGATTTTCGCAAAAGCAAGCAACTTTTTGTTGCTTTTGCCACACACCACAAGGGAAACGCTATCTCAAAAGCAGGGATTGCTAGGTGGATAGTGAAGTGCATTCAGATCTGTTACGCTAAAGCTAAGCGCACCCTCACTATCCCACCGAGGGCCCACTCCACCAGGAAGCTGGGGGCCTCTATGGCTTTCCTAGGTAACATTCCCTTAGAAGATATCTGTAGAGCAGCCACATGGTCTTCCACACATACTTTCACTAAGCACTACTGTCTAGACGTGCATTCCAAACAGCAGGCAGCTGTTGGTCAAGCTGTTCTAAAAACACTTTTTCAGACCGCTGCAGCTGGCACGGGTGGCCGCCGATAATGGAGGGACTGCTATATATTCTATGCACAGATATGAATTCAGCAGCCCACATGCCTCGAACTGCAAATGCTACTTACCAGTATGCATCTGTTCTTGGCATGTAGGGCTGCTGACATTCATATCGCCCACCCTCCTCCCCGGCGCCTGTAGCAGCTGCAGTATTCATTCATATATATACATATGCTCATAGCATGGTCATCACTCACATTCTTCACTCCATCTCTGCCAATGGCTAAAAACAATCTGGGGATGGAGGCGATGCCCATGCGCACTGTAGTCCAGGGGAGGAGCCACCTATCTCGTGATACTTCGAAGACTCTTCCAGGACAACAATGTGCAATCATCCGGACCCAACACTAGGTGGCGATCTATGCACAGATATGAATGTCAGCAGCCCTACATGCCAAGAACAGGTGCATACTGGTAAGTAGCATTTGCATTGCCACCTATTTCTTTTTATTGATTCGTGTGGAGCATTGTGTAGGGATGCATGCCCAGCTGCTCATTGCTGTTTGTTTGGTTCTTCTTGGGTGTGCATCGTCCAATACACAGCTTGAGATTACTTGTGTTTTGTGGCATCTTATCCTAAAAAGTGGCTTTGTTGCCATTCTAGGTGTATGTGAGCATGGTAAGGTTAGATTGGTCCCATTGGTTTAGTGAGATGTGCTAGTATAACCTGAACTGCTATTGAGTTAGCAAATATTTAATGTACTTGTGTAGCTTGGTGCTGTGTTAACCACATGATGGTGCCAGCTGTGGTGTTCATTGTTTACTTTTAGTGTAGGGCGTGGTGGGTGAATAATTTCATTTTGATGCACCATTGGGATGGCAGAGGCCTACCAGAGAATAGCTTGATCTGAATGTGCTATTAAGGAGGCCAGCGCTTAGATAGAATATCGATTGAAGCAATGTGGTCCCTGGAGTAGGTCAGTGTGTAATGTTGTAGCGCACTGTGGCAGTAAAGCTTGGCTTAGATTGTGCTTGGGATGTGGCAAACTTAGCCAATTGTATGGCTTGGGGCAGTGTTGTGCATCAGATGTTGCCAGGAGTTGTGGTTTGAGTTCTGCCGATGTGGTGCAAGTGTTCTGTCCACTTAAGTCCAAGAGATGCAGGGCCATCCTGCGGAGCATGAGAAGCACAAAGATGCAATGCAAACTTTACTGGAAATGCATAGATTCCAGGGCAGTCACCTGCATGAGCCCAAGACATCAGCACACACGCCAACAAACACAGAATAAGTAAATAACCTAACTTTAGGTGCCCTCCTTTGGACTATGGTGCATTCAAGTAAGAGAAAAAGACATGCGAGATCAACTTGTTGGTTAGGCTTGTACACTATCCTTGCCTTTTGGAGGTGCAATGACGCCATACCTCCTTGTTTCTCTCTTCTGGATTGTTTCACTTCTCAAGGAGTGGTTTTGATGGGTATTCTAGAATGCTGATGGTCTAAGACCAGCACAAATAGTTGCAAATGTAGAGGTTTACTTCCCATCCACCTTGTTGTATGGTGTTTTAGATCCCGAATGGATTTTCCCAATTCATGTCCTTATATAGGTACAATTCACGTTGCCCTTATATAGGCATAGAAATCAAGCCTTTATTTGGGCATATAGCCCATGCCACCCAAATACAGGCATGGCTACTTCCATCCGTTCACCAAACGTCACAACGATTTCTTGGAAAACCAGCTTAAGCCGTTAGGGTCTTCCCCTAGCCTGAATATTGATTTCTCCAAGAACTCAGTTAGTTTTACAATGAACATCTATTCCTTAGGGGTTCATTCATGAAGTTCATATGCCCGACCTTACGTCAAACATGGCATTCCTAAACACCTTCAAGGTATAAATATACCTTCACTTGCTATGGCAAAGCATAGTGGTTCGAAGCAGTTCGATGACCTACTTGCCAGACGCAGCTCGCTACAGCAAGTGCCGAAGGAAGCCGACTCTCCAGGTGACGCACTGATCAGGAAGCTGCCCTCCTCTGCTTAGAAATCCAGCTACAGTGTTTCTGACTCCCCTTGCGGGGTGTTGGTAAATCGAGTCCTGAGTCAGAGATACCAGACCGCCTTCATTCTAGGGTATGGAGCTGATTAAAACCTAGAAAAACCTTTGATACATTATTGGCAAAAAACTAAACCTGCAGCGACGCACTGGCCGGACTTAAAGAAACCGACGCGAAGGCGACCACGACGGATCTCAAGAGAATGAACGGGAGGAGTTGAGCCACTCACCAGACCCAGGGATTGTCAATAGTTCAAGTTCAAGTTCAAGTTCATGAATTTTTATAGCGCACTACTCACCCAGAGGGTCTCAAGGCTCTTGGGGGAGGGGTGCATTATTTATCGAATAGCCAGGTTTTAAGTTCCTTTCTGAAGGAAATGTGGTTCTGTGTAAGGCGGAGGTGAGTGGGGAGAGAATTCCAGGTCTTGGCCGCCAAGTAGTAGAAGGATCTTCCTCCCATGGTGGATCTGTGGATGCGCGGAACTGCGGCAAGGGCTTGATTGGAGGATCTTAGTTGGCGGGTGGGTGTGTAGAAGGACAGTCGTGTGTTGAGGCATTCAGGTCCTAGTTTGTAGAGGGCCTTGTGTGCGTGGGTGATGAGACGGAACGTTATTCTCTTGTTGACGGGAAGCCAGTGGAGGTCTTTCAGGTGACCGGTAATGTGAGCTTGGCGAGGGATGTCCAATATGAGTCTGGCTGAGGCGTTTTGGATGCGTTGGAGTTTTTTCTGTAATTTGGCTGTGATTCCGGCGTAGAGGGTCTTTCCATAGTCCAGTCGGCTAGTGACCAGTGCGTGGGTGACAGTCTTTCTTGTTTCGGTGGGAATCCAACGGAAGATTTTTTTGAGCATACGAAGTACGTTGAAGCAAGAGGATGAGACGGCGTTGACTTGTCTGGTCATCGAGAGGGAGGAGTCTAGGATGAAGCCTAGATTACGTGCGTGGTCTGTGGGTATGGGTGCTGTGCCCAGGGCCGATGGCCACCATGAGTCGTCCCAGGCCGAGGGGGATGATCCTAGGATGAGGACTTCCGTTTTGTCTGAGTTAAGTTTTAGGCGGCTGTTTTTCATCCATTTGGCTACTTCTTTCATGCCTTCGTGAAGATTGGTTTTGGCGGTGTTAGGGTCTTTGGTGAGGGAAAGGATCAGCTGGGTGTCGTCAGCGTAAGAGATGATGTTAAGGTTGTGTTGTCGCGCGATGGATGCGAGGGGACTCATGTAAAGGTTGAAGAGGGTGGCACTGAGTGATGATTCTTGTGGTACTCCGCAGATGACTTCGGTGGCCTCTGATTTGAATGGGGGGAGTCGGACTCTATGGGTTCTCCCGGCGAGGAACAAGATGATCCAGTCCAAGGCTTTTCCTTGTATGCCGATGTTGCTGAGGCGTTGTATGAGGGTGCTATGACAGACTGTGTCGAAGGCGGCAGAGAGGTCGAGTAGGATGAGGGCAACTGTTTCTCCGTTGTCCAGTGGTGTTCGGATGTCGTCTGTCGCTGCAATGAGGGCGGTTTCGGTGCTGTGTTTGGCTCGAAAGCCGGACTGTGAGGTGTCTAGGGAGTTGTTGGATTCAAGGAAGGCGGCGAGCTGGCTATTGACGGCTTTTTCAATGACTTTGGCAGGGAATGGGAGGAGGGAGATGGGGCGGTAGTTCTTAAGTTCAGAGGGGTCTGCTGTGGTTTTCTTCAGGAGGGCGCTGAGTTCGGCGTGTTTCCAGCTTTCTGGGAAGGTAGTGGAGTTGAAGAAGCAGTTGATGACATCACGGAGATGGGGTGCGATGACGGAGTCTGCTTTGTTGAAGATGTGGTGGGGACAGGGGTCGGTTGGCGAGCCTGAATGGATGGAGTTCATTAGGCGGATGGTGTCTTCAGTGGTGATTGGGTTCCAGGCGTTAATGTTGTTAGAGGGCGGTTTAGGTTCGGAGGTGGGTGGAGTGGACAGTTCTTTGGAAATGTTCTCAAAGCTGCTATGTATGTCGGCGATTTTGTTGTAGAAGAAGGAGGATAACGAATCGCAGAGGTCTTGGGAGGGAGTAATGTCGTTTGAGGCTGCGGTGGGGTTGGTAAATTCTTTGACGATGTTGAATAGCTCCTTGTCGGCCGAAGCCGAGAGGTTATAGTTTGGGATCTAGGCCCTCAATGAGGGCCTGGATCCCAAACTATAACCTCTCGGCTTCGGCCAACATAGATACTGCACTACCTGCTTGAAATGGCTTGGCTCCAATTTCTGGACTGAGACAAGCCTGGGGGGTACACAAAGGGGACCGCCTCCACGGATCTTGTACCCTGGCAAGCAAGTACTATGGTTTGGGTTGAGGAAAAGCACTCTGCCAAGTTGGGGTGGCGGGCGGTTCTAAGTCCGTTGAGCAGGGAGGCAGGGAGGGGGGTGGGGAGGGACGGGAAGGTTTTGGTTATTCTATGTTTTGTTCTAAAGGCAGGAGTTGACAGCAGTCACACACTAGAAACACGAAGAAAGCGCAATCTCATCATGATCAGGATGGCAGGAACACATGAGGTGGGCCTACGATTACACCCCAGATATCTGCACACCCTACACAGGACATTGATCATACTATGACCCAGGCAACCCCGGGGACCCCATTGACTGTTTTGACCTGGAATGTACGGGGTTTGGGAGATAAAGTGAAACAAGCTTGGTGCTGCAATATTTAAAACGCTGCGCACCGGCGATCGCCCTTTTGCAGGAAACGCACCTGACGGGGTCTACGTGCATGGCCATGGACAGATGGGGCTACAGGATGGTGGCCCACGCAGAATTCACCTCTGGATCTAGGGGGGTGGGTGTCTTAATTAAAAAGAACTTCCCACTTATACTACATCAAACACGGATTGACGACCAGGGCCGCTTCGCAGCCGCTACTTGTCAATGGGAAGGGACTATTTTCAATTTTGTCTCAGTGTACATCCCCGCGTCCTTGCACGTAGCAGCGCATTCGGCGCTTAAGGCGTTCCTGCTTACATTGCCGGTGGGAGTTATGGTACTGGGGGGCGACTTTAACGACCTCATGGATGGTACACTGGACAGACATCCCATAAAACTGTCGGCACCATACAGCCATCGTATGATGGGACTCATTGACGCCTTAGGACTAACAGACGCATGGAGATACAAGCACCCCACTACCAGACAATACACATTCCACTCTGCAGTCCATGATTGTCTCACACGTATAGATTACTTTCTGGTATCACCGGACGGACTGGACGGAATAGATAAGGTGGATATCCGCCCCAGGGGCATATCTGATCACTCGCCCATACTGCTCACCTATGCGCGCCATTTAACGCTCCGTCGCCGAGTGTTCCCCATCCACCCTAGTTATTTACAGGTGACGGAGGTCTCGAAAGGTATCTTAGACACTACCACGAACTTCTTCCAAGAAAGCGTAGGATCTGTAGATTCCCCTAGTACCCTTTGGGAAGCCTGCAAAGTGGTGCTTCGTGGTCAAGCTATAGCACTAATTACCGGCCATAAACGGAGCAAGCGGGCTGAACTTGATCAAGTAGAGCAAGACTTGACGGAAGAAACGGCCCTGCATGCGGCCGGTCCGACCCGACTCACTGCACAACGAGTACGACTTAAGCAGGCGGAGTATGTGGCATACCAAAAGGAGCTGTAATGGATCGGCTCCGAGCCACGGGACATAGGGTGTACGAGTTGGGAGATAAGGCCGAGAAAATGCTGGCTTGGCTAGACAGGAAGGAGAGGGCGGGGAGAGTTGTTGCACAACTACGCGCCGTTGATGACTCCCTACTGATGACCCCTGGCGGTATACGCCTCCTGTACTGCATTCACAGTTGAGGAAGCACACGGTTATATAAAAGATCTCGCCATGCCACGGCTCACGCCGGAGGTGGCGTTGCTACTGGAGGCTGACCTCACACTCGAGGAAGTGGAGATGGTCATTGGCTCCCTGGCATCCGGTACGGCTGTGGGCCCCAAAGGCGTCCCGGTCGAACTGTTTAAAGATACCGCTCAGGTAACTGCACCCTTCCTGCTGGGTATGTTCCGCAACAGCCTCCAGGCGGGCGAGCTACCCTGTGATCAGCGATTGGCTACAATCGTGACAATCCACAAAACCGGGCAAACCACGCACGGCGTGTGGCTCCTACCATCCGATTTCCCTAATCAACGCCGAACCTAAGATACTGGCCAAACTGCTGCCACTACGGCTGACTCTGCATCTTGCATCCCTGGTAGGTCCTGACCAGTCAGGATTCATGCCCCACCGGAGTACGGCTCTGAATTTACGGCGGCTCCACGCAGTACTGGCTCGCCGGTCCTTTATTCACGAACCCGCGGTTATCCTCTCTCTTGATGCCAGCGTGGCGTTCGACACGGTGGAGTGGCCTTTTCTATTTGCTGTGTTACTACACTTGGGATTTGGACCCAAGTTCTGTGCCTGGATCCGCTTGCTTTATAACAAACCATTGGCGCATGTGGCGGCCAATGGGCATATGTCCAGAGACTTCCCGCTGGCGTGAGGCACGCGACAGGGATGCCCGTTGTACCCCCTGCTATTCGCACTGGCACTAGAACCGCTCGCAGCATGGCTTAGATGGGAGCCCTCCATCAGAGGCCTTCAGTGGTCTGATACCTGGGAAGACCGCATATCCCTATACGCTGACGACATACTTTTATATCTCACCTCCCCTAGAAAGTCAATCCTGGAACTGCTGAATGTTTGCAATAAGTTTGGCAGGGTGTCCGGCTATAGAATAAACTGGTCCAAATAGGTCCTCTATGTTTTGGTTGGACCGCCCCGCGGCTACCTGCGGACTGCCCACTGCGCGTTACTACCGAAGCTTTTAAGTATCTGGGTATATATGCGACGCCTGATCCCTCTGAGTTCTACGACAAAAATCTAAAGCCCCAGTTGGACCGCTTCAAACGTGATGTAGCGGTGTGGCGTAACCTCCCTCTAACGCTGCTAGGAAGGGCAGCACTCTATAAAATGATGGCACTGCCGCGCTTTCTCTATGTCCTTGAAAACACTCCGTTCTTGGTCCCACAGGCTTATTTTAAAACTATAGCAGCAGAGGTCGCCAATTTACTGTGGGGCACTAAACCAGCGCGGATAGCACAAGACAAGCTCGTACGTAGCTGGTACGATGGAGTAATAGCACTCCCAAACTTGCAGCTGTACTATTGGGCGGCACACCTTAAATTGATAAATGGTTGGTTACACACCCCACAGGACGAACCGGCATATCAGGCTGACAGACACGATCTGGAGGGCAGAGGCCTGATGGCTAATCTCTATCGGCGCCGTAAACCTCCGGGTCTGATCGACCCTACGGCACACACGGTGCACATTTGGTATCAGGCTCACATACGGTTGAAATGTGCGGGGTTAATCACGCAGATGACACCGTTGTGGGATTCCCAGCAGTTGGGTACCCTTCGAAGGAGTAAGGGCTTCCAAAACTGGGACAATATTGGCCTCTCAGTGGTAGGAGACCTTTGGAAAAAGGGCAGTGGTTGAATTCCAACACCTTCACGCGCAATATGGCATGGCACAAACAGAGAAATTCCGATATTTACAAATCCGTCATGCACTACAAGCAGCCATACCACCGGGCACCACATTACAAGAATCCACTCCACTAGAAGATAGGCTCCTGACAGAGTACATGACAGAAATGGCGACCTCCCTAATGTACCGTAAACTAGGCAATAATTTGCCTGACCCCAAATTAAGACGGACCTGGTCCCGGGAGGTGGGTGACTTTGATGACTCAGAGTGGCAGGAGGCTCTATCCTCGCCCTGCGAAACGGCGATCCCATCCAGGCCTCGACTAGTCCAACTTAAAATACTACACCGCACATACTACACCAGAACAACTCTTCACGCAATAGGCGCAGCAACACATGAAGAATGTCTGCGCGGCTATGGTGGTGAAGGTACATTTTATCATTCTATTTGGGACTGCCCCCGCATTGCGGTGTACTGGGTTAAGATTATGCGCACATTATCACAAGCTCTAAAGATCTCGGCCCTTCCGAAGCCGAGACGCTGTCTATTGAATATATGGGAAGCAAATGACTTTAATCATCAGGAACAGGACTGCTATGCTTGGCATGATGATGGCGAAGCGGAATATTGCTATGTTGTGGGGATCGGGAACGTTGCCTACGCTTCGCAAATGGTGTAAAGATATGGACGAGGCAATGGTGGCGAAAAGGGCGGTCCTCATACACCGTGGTTGCCCTCAAAAATGGGAAAGGGTCTGGGGGGCATGGAACAAATTCAGAGGAGACATTTGTGAACCACCAGAACTTGACTCGGATACTGTCGCCTAATAGTGTGGCCTTATGATACAAGGGATGGGGGGGGGGAGATTGAGCTACGGGACCGGATTTAAATCAGGGTTGTCTAAGATATGTTATATTACTATGCTAGTCCTTGATCTATACGTGTTTGTGAACAAGGATGATTGCTGATGTGTATGTGTTAACTCTACTCTATGCCTAAATTAAATAAAACTTTTTTAAAAAAATAAAAAAATTAACTAAACCTATGCTAAAGACCATACTTACCTCTTCCCTCGTACTAGACCTAGGTTAGGGACATTGGGGTAGGCGTATTTTAGAAGCACCAGTTGAGTATTTTAGTCTATGTTATTTATGTAAGTATTTTTATATGGCTTAGAAACCATACAATGCTATTACAGTATTATTTAATAATACTATTCTCGCTGTATGCATTATACTTTGCATTCTATCTAACGATTGTAGCAGTTCACCTCTCTTGCATGAGAAAGAAGACTGTTCAATAAACCTTTTATTGAAAATGCCTGTCTCACCATTTCTCTGCAACTCTGTAGAAACAAAGCATGCACGATTGACTGAGTAAAATATTTATCTATTGTTTTTACGACTATGAAGATATTTTCCAGTCCTAGGGAAACAAAGTTGCCATGTTTATGCGGTTGTCAGAAAAGAATCCCTACTTTTGAATTCGAGAAAGTTTCTAGTGACCTCTGAGCTAGCTGGCAGTCACAATTAAGTTTAGTATATTCGATAGAGACCTACTGACATAAGTCCTACGTCAAATCTATAGGATATATTATTCCAATGCGCAGAGCCTATTGGGAATATAGGAACCACACTACAACCTAGCTTACCATAACTGCACCAGAATCTAGCCCTCTCACTTCACCAAACAGATACCTTTGTTATGGTATTGAGAACCTTTGATGAGCATGACCTAGTAGATCCACCATGACCTTTAGGCAAACAAACATATGTATCAACTCGCCAACTTGAGTGTAAGGAATAGACAAGTTATAGATCATGCATCTCTCTAAATTACCTAGAGAGAGAGGAGGGAGTTATGCATGTAACAGAACTTGCCAGGGAGTGTCAGGCATTTTGATTTATTATTGCAAGATTTGCAACCTTTTGTCACAAATTCACACAGTTATTTTTAAGGCTTTATTCTCAACAACTTTACTGCAGAATCAAGGCAAAAGTGTTGTTGCAGAAATTAGTACAATTGTAACAAATGCAACACCACATAATGTGAAAATTATGAAAATGGACAATATATTACATAGTACATTTTGAAGATCGCTAAATGTTTAATTGCAGCATCAGACGTTTGTCATTGTGATGATTCAGTATTGAAATATAGTCATCACACATGCATATATGAAATCCATTTATTTTCCACAATACACAGCCTCCCAGTCATGAAGGCAAACATGAGTTATATATCTATTAAATGAATTTGACAGTAACCTTGGTGCAGTTACATGACAAACTGCACTGCTCTTTATAGATCCTGGAATTGAATTCTCCCTCTGTGCCTGCAGTGCTGTGAGCATCTAATTTGTACAGTCCAAGTCAGGTGGGAGAAATAACATACAAATTCACTTACACATTCATGTTATAGCCTAAAGCTATTATAACTTTCAATCATTTAAAAGAATACATGAATATATGAACTATCAAACTGTATGATAAATGTAGCACACATTGATGACCATAAGTGCATCAGTCATTTCACACAAATGAATACTTGTAGGCTCCAAGATCTCAAAAAGCAAATTAACAAATAAACTATATAGGGTAGCTCCTAAAGCACCTGAAAGGCAAAATATATAACACTCTCTATGTATCATCCACCCTCTACCTTTCTTATGTCCTTACCTGTTTGTGCTTGACCCCCTTCCTGGCTACTACCTCCTTTCATTCCTCACCTCACTTCCGACAACCTGTCCCACTACCCAACCTCTGATCGGTACAGGCGTTATATTCTTCCCACCAAATCATTTAAGGATAGTATCCCTTTCACTTCCTGCAGCATCTGCTACTCCCTTGTCTTTGCACTCTGCCTGCATCACCTCCTGTGTTGGCATTGTAGGCACTGCACTAGTGTCCGTGAACCACCTTCATCTGCTCACTTGAGACTTCTCCATAACATATGTATTTGTAAAGTGTATGGACACCCAAGGGCATCTTGGCGCGGAATAATGGATATTTATTGTTACCAACTCAATGGTACTCATTTTTATCAACCTCATATGGATGAAAGGCTGAGTGGGCCCGCTGGGATTTGAGCCCGTGACCATGAGGTCGAACACATGCCCCTACAGTGGCATTAGTCCACTAAGCCACCAGACCCGGTGTGTCTGATTTTGTTTAGTCCATGTCAACCCCTTTCCCTCCATTTTTCCTCTTGGGCGACGGAGAGATACCACCAGTCTCCCCTGATGCTAACTCTTTTCTCTGGAGTAGCCTTACTCGCATTTCTGCCAGCTGCCTGTTACTGGGCAGCAAGGTGGAGAGCATGTCAGTACTGCTGTCACCACCCCGCCGAGGCCACCTTCCTGGTCAGCTGATAAATGTGTACTCTAACCCATCTCCCCCCACTCTAGGGCTATCTGGTTGTCATGCACAAGCCTCGGGAGCATATGAAGGGCCCTTTGTACTTCGATTGAGATTTCACCCTGTTCCAAAACACACTAGCTTGCTTCTCATACATTTATACCACTCTACACCAGATCTACTAAGTCAAATGCAAATAACATAAAGGCTTACTGCACACACACTACTGCTCCATGATTAACTGATCGGTGTTCAAGAAAAAACAGAAAGAGGAAGCCTACCTGATCATTACTAACAAAGATCTCCATTAATCCCACCCTCATAGATATCCCTCCAATCCGATGGCAGAACAGCCATTGACTGTCCACCTTAGCCTAAAGGCCTTTGGGTGGGAGGAGAAATGGTGCAGAGGGATGATTGTGAGAATGTCCGAACCGCTTACAGATTCTGATAATGAAACTCAGGACATCTGATAGGGACATTTGCAGATCATTTTTCATGGAAAGGGAGAAAAATTATTAGATTGTTTTATCAGGATCCTTCTTGAAAGTCAAGTTTATGTCTTCTCTATTTCTGATCTCACATATGTGTAATTTCTAGCACACTCAATAATTTATATTATTTTCTATTTCTTTGTGCAGCTTCTCATCCAGTAGTCTTTCCTGACATATTATTCAGGATCACGCAAGAGGATTCTTTTTGCAGAGATGAGCGCAGCTCAGTGGAAACTGAAATCCTTAACCGTTCCAGTGCATGTGAGTTTAATGATTGGGCATTACCCGTAAATTGAACGGTGAATGGCAGAAGTGTATTAGTTGTATGAGCTACTCCCCTCTATTAAACTCAGAGCTACAACCTGCTGTGTTAACTTTAGTTTTATTTATTATTATTCATTTTTGCAGTTTCATGAAGTGTAAACATTGCCCAGGGTTCACAATCATGCGTCACATGAGAACCAGACATTTTATAAGAGTGCCAGACTACAGGCTGCTTTTTTAGGCATGGGGGGTGGAGGATTAAGTGATTTGCCCAGCTCCGAATCACAGGATGTTGAGGGTTGGCATCTTTAGCCATTGGGCCACATCTCATCCTCCTCAATCATGAGGTTAGACATGGAGGGTGAGGATAGTGTGTGAGAATTGGGGAGTTGGCCAGTTTTTACTTGACATGGTATCGCAGAGCTTGCGATTGTTCTAGAATGTATAATTAATATTATCCAAAATATTTACTATGCATCTTTTAAATCCTATTTATTCACTTTTTGAAACAGGTTTTCCTGTTGTGAGTTCAGTCTTCTCCCTAGCATCCGAAGAAAAAAAGCTGCGTCACATGAACTTGCAGAGGAAAAGAGAGAGTATTAATCATTCCTCAAGTAAGTGAGAAGGTTGCATGGGTAGGAGATAACTTGTGATCAAGATATATTTTGGGTTATCTTCCCTGGAAGCCTTTCGTTTGTGGAGTACAGAGAGATAAGGACCAGTTTCCCATATTGCACATGAGGCATGCGACTGGAGGAACCACCTTCTTGGAGGCTCCATGGCTTCTACAGACAGGCCTTGACATTGTAGCTTGACCATGGCTTCTGGCCAGTTGCACAGGAAGACAAACGGAGAGTAAAATAGTAAAGAACGGGCATGCTGAGAATGCTCAAGGGCTGCTAGGTGACCAGACTTTGGGGGGGAACTGCAGAGGGTGTTCAGTATGTTTGAGGCAGTCTACATTTAACAAGGGGTAGGCAGTCGTAGAGAGAAGCAGTCTTAGAGAGGTGATAGGTTTACATTAGGAGGACAGGAAATTGGGCAAGTACACGTGGGGACAATCAGAGAAGGGAAGGCAGACTTGAAAGATGATGATATAAAATGAAGGCGAACTATGGCCCAAAAAAAGACAATATAACCGGTTTAATGAAATTAGAAGGATCAGGAGCATTTAGCAATGGTGTCACAGAATAAGAAAGTCATAGCAGGTAAGGCTTATCAGCAGGAGTGAGTGGCATAAAAAGCAATTTGTGGGCAGACATTAGTAAGTGTCTCTTCAGTTAAGTTTATCTAGGTAACCAGTGAGCTGTTGGTCTTCATTTACTACCCTGTGCAGTTTAACAGCCTCTCAAATACTCACTGGTAGTGAAATCCAGGGTTGTCACGGAGGTAAGAATTTAGGGTTTTTAACAACAAACATACATTGAAAACTTTTCACGGTATCACATTTAATGCCCGTGGTAATGACAGTGCTTAAGAAAATAGCAGTCATTAACATAAACCCCATGCTAGTAGCACATACAATTGTGTGGTTACAGAAAAGTATTACTTCCTCACCATGGCAGGGCAAAGCGGTGCGCAAAATGGTACACCTTGTTATACGGGTTCCTTGAAACCGGGTAAATTCAACAAAAGGCGAACTTCCCGAGAGCTAGTGGTTCGGTAACTTGGACTTAGGAAGTCCGACTCCTCAGGGCAGTACCCTTCAATCGAATTATTGGCGGGCCTCAAGAGCGGGGCCCGCGTTGTCGGCTGGTGTTGGTCACAACAGCATGCGCGTAGACTGAACTTGCGTCCTTGCACATGCCCCATGCCACCCGGGCTATGCGTCGCAGTAGAGTTGCGATGGATCGCGCTGCAGCTGCTGGGAGTACGGTGGTGACTTGAATCGGCAAAAGCACATTCGGAACAACTTGAGACTCGTGGACAATGCCGGTTGTAGAAAAGCAGAGTGCTGAATCCTCAGCAAGTAGGAAGTGCTGGTCTTTGTGCTTAGATGAAGGCGGCAATCGGCTCACAACCAAATCTGTGTCAAAACCCACTTGCCGGATTCACCAGTAACAGAATCCTGCAGCAGTGGAAGGGGGTGAGGTCTTTAATGATCCTGAGACCTCCTGAACAGGTGGCAATCCCTTGGGGAACACTTGTAGTTCAGCACAAAGGTAGAAGACAGCAGGCCAGCACAGCAAGGCAGGTTGCAAAGTGGCAGTCCCTGCTGCAGCTGAGCAAGCAGCTAGCCAGCACAGCAGAGCCGTTAGCAAAGTGGTAGTCCCTCCTAACAGCACAGCCTTCCTTCTGGCAGTGTGCAGAAGTAGAGCCAACAGTGTCTGGTTGCAGTTCCAATGAAGTGTCTGATTTTAGGGGGTCAGAGTCCCAGTACTTATACCCAAAAGTGCCTTTGATGTAGGGGGTTGACTACAAAGGAACTCTGACGTGCACAAGAATCCCTTTCTACCCAGTCCTGTCGGTCAGCCTAGTGATGGAGGGGTACATCAGCCCTTTGAGTGGGACAGGCACTACCTATTCATGTGAAGTGCTACCTCCTCCTCTCCCTCTTGCTCAGGAAGATCCATCAGTATGCAGATGTAGTTGAGTGTCCTGTGTAGGTGCTGTCTAGAGAGAATGCACAAATATAACTGTCACCCAGCCCAGCCTGGACATGTATTAGAGACAGGCTGCCAGGCACACAGAGCAATAAGTTCATAGAAATGTACACTTTATATAAGTGTCATTGCAGAAAACAGTATAGATAAATGCTACTGTACTAAGGAATTCCCAATGCTAACCTAGGAGAGGACTAGGCCTCACAGTAGTGACAAACGAAATAGTCATTTTGTCACTAGCAGGACATGCAAAACATAAAGGTACATGTTCTACCTTTTACTTGCATAACACCCTGCCCATAGGGCTACCTAGGGCCTACCTTAGCGTTGACCAACATGTGAGAGGTCAACCCTAAGGTACAAGGGGAGTTTAGAGCTTGGCAAGTAGTTTTAAATGCTAAGTGGAAGTGCTGCCGCTGCCAGTGACGTTTTGCCCCTGTTTGCCTTGGCCCCCTGCCTTGACTGCCCTTCTGTGCCTCACTCGTTCTTTATTGTACTGCCTTCGTTTTCTCAGTGCCTGCTTTCGTTTTCACCCAGTTTGTGCTGTACCTCTGTGCCCGTTTTGCCCGTTTGCCTTGACCCCCTGCCCTTGACTGCCCTTCTGTGCCTCACTCGTTTTTCATTGTACTGCCTTCATTTTTCTTAGTGCCTGCATTCGTTTTCTCCCAGTTTGTGCTGTACCGTTTTGTCCTGCGTGACTTGCTGCCTCTGTGCCCAGCTGTTTCCCTGCCCCACCCCGCTCCCTGCCGCTGCTCCCCTGCGGCCCCGCCCCCTCCAGCATCACCGCACCGCTCCCCCCCCCACTCGCCACCCCGCTCCCGCCTCCCAGCTGCTCCTCCCTCCCACTAGGGTACTTAAGGCGTGGCGCACGGAGCTGGGAGCTGTGACCTGACCTGACCTGGTCAGTCCGGTCGCTCCTCCCGCCGCGTGGCCCACCCCGAGTGTGCCCGGTCCCTCCTGCCGCCGCTGCCGCTGCCAGTGACGTTTTGCCCCTGTTTGCCTTGGCCACCTGCCCTTGACTGCCCTTCTGTGCCACACTCGTTCTTTATTGTACTGCCTTCGTTTTCTTAGTGCCTGTTTTTGTTTTCACCCAGTTTGTGCTGTACCTCTGTGCCCGTTTTGCCCCTGTTTGCCTTGGCCCCCTGCCCTTTACTGCCCTTCTGTGCCTCACTCGTTTTTCATTGTACTGGCTTCGTTTTTCTTAGTGCCTGCATTCGTTTTCTCCCAGTTTGTGCTGTACCGTTTTGTCCTGCGTGACTTGCTGCCTCTGTGCCCAGCTGTTTACCTGCCCCACCACGCTCCCCCCGCTGCTCCCCGCGGCCCCACCCCCTCCAGCATCACAGCACCGCTCCCCCCCCACTCGCCACCCCGCTCCCGCCTCCCAGCTGCTCCTCCCCCCCCCCTCTCCATTATGGCAGAGTGCATGCGTACGCGCAGTGTTGACGTGCAGCGGGCGCGCCGAAGGCGTGCTAAAGGTAAGCCCATCTGCGCCCGTCCGCACCTGGACCGCGCCCAGCGCCAGAACCCCTGGCCCCCGCAGATGCCAGCCCACCGGCCAGACTTACGACGCCGCCACCCTCAACGCACTCAACACCGGCCGGATCCCGGGCTGCCACCGAGCCACCCCAGGACGCTCCCATGGACCCTTCACCTGCCAATCCTGCAAGTTCTCCTGCATTCGGACCCGCACTGCACCCGCCAAGCCGACCCCCAGCAGCAACCACCAGAAGTGCATCCTGCTCAACACCTGCTCCATCCACAGACACGCCATCGAACTCTGGAACCTCCTCGACTCCACATCTCCAGACGTCGCCTTCCTCACGGAAACATGGATAAACGCCTCCTCAGCGCCCGACATTGCCATCACCATCCCGGACGGATACAAAATCACACGGAGGGACCGTGTCAACCAGACAGGAGGAGGAATCGCCATCGTCCACAAGAACACCATCCGCATCACGGATAACATAACATAACGTAGCATGACACAGTGTAACATAACATAACGAAGAAGGGTACCTTTGGCTATTAATAAACAGCTAGATTCATCAAAGTCCCGTTTTGCGAGTCAGTAATAGCGATTATTAAGGAATCACTATTACAGACTCGCAAAACGGGATTCATGTACAAATCTCAATTTTGTTTCTCGATTTCTACAGCTTCCTTATTTGCGATTAGCTAATTGCTAATCGCAAATGTGGAATAACTCCCCATTCATTCCTATAAGCCTAAAGGCCCATAGGAATGAATGGGATGACATATCAATGTGCGAATCGCTATTAGCGATTCGCATTTTGATATTGCGATTTCAAGGGTGCAGGGGTGTCCAAAGGACACCCGGTTGCACCCCTGAAATGACATTGGATGCTAGTGTTACGCACACACATGTCCCGAGGACATGTGTGTGTGTAACATACAACTTAGAAAAATGCACTTAAGTGCATTTTTCTAAGTTTCCGCTATTTACCACGAGGTTTGACATCGCGGTAAATAGCGGCCCGAAATTGCGAATTCGCATTTTTTAAATGTATCATGAATTGCATTTAAGGAATCTCAAATAGAGATTCCTTAAATGCAATTGCTCGCAAATTTGTGAATTCTATAATAGCGATTTTTGCATTTGGGATGAAGAATCCCAAATGCAAAAATTGCGCTCGCAAAGGGCCAGATTCTCAGAATCTGGCCCTTTGCGAGCCGATTTTCGTTTCATGAATCTGGCCGTAAGTCTTTATAATCAGCTCTTATTTTAAGTTCCTAGAAATAAGAACAGATTGAGATAAAAACATAAAGGATCTAAACATATTACTTACTGTATGCAAGCAGCTCCTTGTTTCTAGATCATAGCTCATTGTGCTATATTAGTTGGATTGCAACTTATGAACTGGAAATAACAAAATCATCTCTTTGTCCAAAGCAGAAACCCACTTATCTACATAGAAATTAAACCTGTGATATGCATATTGCACAATGTGCTTTGGAGCAGGCACATTAAAATTATGTGCTACTTTAGGAGTCAAAACTGTGAATGGACAAAACACAGAACTCTCCCGTAACTGCATTAACCACTAGAGTTATTTTACAGTTATATAAAACTCTTGAGAATTGCCGAGCACACGAAGATCTCTGCAGCAGATGTTTACACCCTTTAAGACATTGCTTCCCAAACCTTTTAGAACAACGACCCAGTTGTTTAAACAACAAACATTTGGTACCCACCTAGCTTTACAAGCAAAGAGGTTGTGGCAATTTTTTTATGTCACAATCTTAACCACACCCTTCGTAATGTCTATCGAACTATGGCCAAGATATTGATGTGTCTATAATGAATTGCACTTGAGTCGGGACCCTTTTCAGAGTAAGGTGCCGGCTTTTGGCATCTGTTCACTAAAATCACAAAGCTTCTGAAAAATCTTGGTGTTGACACCAGTAATTTTTTTAGTGTATACCCCTTCTGCATACTGGGAGTTTCACACATAGTTTTACTTCAGAATACTTCTAAGGGTTTATTATAAAACTGGAGTTTATGACATATTTCAGCATCTTTTTAAGACCAATTTTGCTGACATCAATGTTATACACTAACTGAAGTTAGAGGGATTGTGGAAAATTCTATCTTCACACTAAGGGGTCTATTAGGATGGAGGTCAGAAACCCTCCCCGACCGCCATGATAGCGGGAAAAGACCGCCCGCAAGGACCGCAGCATACACGCCTTTCCAATTAGGATGCTCTGCAGTCGAAATCCGACTGCGTTTGTCGAATTCTGCTGATTAAAACTGCGGCGGTCGCTGCTGTCAGCAGCACCGCCGCGATGTTAAAAGGAGCATGTCCTGCATCTCGCTGCACTGCGTGACAGGCACTGCACAATTCTTGCCACCTGGTACACGGACATGTAGGGGGGTACACAGTGCACCCACACACATCCCCAACACATTGGGGGCCCGCAATGGGCCCCTGGAGACATTCTCCGCATGCCTTTCCATAGCAGTCCCACCGCAGCGGAAAGGCTGGCTACCGCTGGCATCATAATCGTGCTGGCGGTGCTTCGCCCTGATCCGCCACAATTGTAGAGGTCCAGCTCAACCGTTGGAAAAGTGGCGGGCGGAAAATCACACCGCCACTGTCACGACTGTGATGCTAATCGGACCGGAGTTTTTCCGGGTTGCGATCGCGAACGGATGGACGCCGCGGCGGCGGCCATCCGTCCGTCATTCTAATAGACCCCTAAGTGTTACAAATGTATTCAGCTGGAAAGAGATATGGGTGTAGTATGTAGGCGGTGGTACATTGTGGAGCACTCAGTTTCAAATATATTACTAAAAAAAACATTGTACGGTAGCACATTGTCATTGACAGACAGCACAATTTTTTGCAAAGACATTCAGTTTGACTGATAAAACTGTACAGCACACACATGTGTGGAAATCGGGTTTTAATCAATATTTTCCATTTGTGCTTCACCAAGTAGTGTCTTCATGCTTTTAAAATCTTTGTATCCATCACACTGCTTCTTTTTGCTTTCCTAAGTGCTGAAATATTCTGAAATACGGGTACAGTTCATTTAGTTTTTCTTGAGTCTTTCAAATAAATTACATCCTACTTTCTTTTGACACTCCTTGTACCACAGCAAGATTGTCACATAGTTCACTTCAGAAAGTACTTTCACTTTGCAGTCAGAGAAAGAACAACAAACTACAGTCCTTATGTTAAAAGATATAGCCTGATATTTAACCTCTTCTTTGAAGCACAGCAAATGTGACAAAATGTAAAGGCCTCTATTTAGTTCTCTTTGCTACACCCTGAAATTTGGCTCATGACCTTCAGCTTGAGAAAAATGTCTTTAAGATATGTAAAATTCAGCATTTTTGTGACCTGTTGAGTAAGGTAGAACATATTTACTGTATCATTTGTCCTTGTTGCCAATTTCTTTGTAGCATATATTTTTTTTAAATGTTCAAAATGAGTGTTGGGCTCTGCTTTTCATTATCCACCCGTCGTGATTTCACCCCCTTTCCTCTGCCACACTTTGACCCACAATATATGGGTTCTTTGAGTGGTTTTCTAATTCCAGCACTGCTCCTAACTTCTTTTGTCGGGTTGAAGAGCTTTATATGACAACTCAAAACCTTGAAGGATAGACAGGAATGTTTTTGCCTTGGTTTGGCATGAGGAAGATGAGGTGTGTACACATCATCTTGCCCAGTTTTGATGTTGCTTTGTTTTACCTTGCATTAAGGTAGGAATTGGGAAAGTGACATCCTAAGTGCACAATAGCATAAAAGTAAGTACCTGGGCAAAAAGGAACACACTTTCACTTCAGCTCAACAGAGAAAGAATTTAGAACTCAAAACTGGGATCACTTCATGTTCACAAAAATCAGAGCACAATGGGTGAGATTAAACATTTTTACATCTTTTCTGTTGAAAATTGTTGGATCCAACTGTGATACCCATTGTTGATGTATGGTATTCTTCTATGTCTTTACACAGGAATTCCATTGTTCCCGGCGAACTTCTGCTCAAGAGATGAAGATGAGCCATCTATGCGTTTGATAAATCACTCGGGTCCTAGAGGAGAAGACCGCGTCGCTGCCTCCAGCTCAGGCAAGTGATTCTTGCTTGATTCATCTTAGGTTGATGATAGACCAGGGACATCTTGAGGGTTTTTGTGACACTAGTAGCAGACACTACTTGGCACCCAAGAATCAGAACATGTAGACTTAATGAGTAGTAAAAATAACACATCTTCTTGACCGATTTTGCCATGCAGAATCCAGGGTAGGGAGTAGGATTAACTATTTCCCCACAGACACATTTTTAAATAATGCATTTTGAAATTAGTGTAGGGTAAGACCATATAAACAAGCATTGAAAATGCAAAGGTCTTGCCTTTGATTAAGTTAAAGCCATTTGCATTGTATAGCAAAGCAAATGGCTTTAACTTAATGACCCCATTAAGAGCGAGACAAAGGATCAGCAGCAATTAACATAACAGACACACTAATGTGCATCCATCATCCCTGGACGAGTTAGGTTTGACTTAACATTAAAAAAGGCTAATATTTACAACTGGTTATGTCAGACTCATATCCTCTGTGGAAATCAAGCTTCTTCGTCTGGCGGATGCAGATAAAAATACTGTACCACGCGTGGCCGTCTCGCGGAGCATGAATTAACATAAGTGTGTAACTGACCCCCGAGAGAAGATGCCAGCACCCTCGTTAACTTGCACGTTACCAAGAGGGTTTAAGTGGAAGACCAACCCTTAGCCAGCTTCTCTGCAGGTCTCTCTAGCGGAGGTGGTCCTATGCACGAGACCCAACAGCAAAATACAAAGTGTTTCTGAGGACACAAATCACAATCTGGGAAAATAGGACAATCTGCCCACGGGCAATGGGAGACACAGGGAAGTACTGAGAGAAGGAATTGAACACAAAATAGACAGTCGTCTTAAAACTCAATCAGACTTCTAGGGGTACAGTGTGTAAACATACAGAGGTAGTGTGTCTAAAAACACGGAAAACAAAAGGTTTTGAAATTAAAGTCCCCAAATAGCATTCAAGGCAGCTGAAACGCTCAAATCAAAACTACGCTTAAGTAATTTTTGCGATTATAGAGATGAACACACTTGTTAGAATCTCACATAGCAGGAAACAAAGGTTGTCCAGCGGAAAGCTAGCTTCCGTAGCAGTTCAGCTGAGGATCCACAGGGTATTGTATTCTTATCCTGTCATCCCCACCTGTACCAGAGTGTGATCATCGGCAAACCTCTTCATGTCCTTTTTTTTTTTTTTTTTTTTTGTCGTAAGACATTTATTATGAACAAATGAAAAAGAAGATGCACACTGCGTCACGCCAACAACCCGGAGGCAGGCCGCTATCAGGCAGGTTATACAAAGATTACATAGAAATATCTCAGAGGCCATCATCCAGCCGGGTTGATCATTCAGAGGTAAACTTAAGATACAATAAAATCTACAGTGTTTACAGTGCATCTCTAGCGAGTAAACGGTCGTACTTTTCTTACAGTGCTGCTGACAATTGAAAGATAGCGAAAATCAATGAAGCCGCCCCTGAGTAAGCAGCAGTCAACCACCCGCCGCAGCAGCCTAGAAAGAGGATGTGTCTGTCAGCACCATTTTTCTCCCAACAGGACCCCCCAACAAGCTAAACCATAAACTCCAAACATAGGTGCAAGTACTTGGAAACAGCATTCATACAACACTCCAGTTCACAAAGGGGTCGTGCGGGCCTGCCACAGGTTGTCCAGATAGAGGGCCAGCCATGTTCAGGGCGGGCACGGAAAGGCATCTTGGCTGTGTACGAATTAGCGAAGGACGTATGGGGTGGGGGGGAGGGGGGGAGGGGTAGTGAATTGTCCACAGGAGGACCGGTAGGACGGGGGGGGGGGCAGGGGACTCCATCCGGGTCAGTGGAGGCAGTAAACGCATAACTTGCGTCTGGGCAGTTCCTGTCAGTGTAAGCGCGGGACAGCGGGACCCCAATCATTAACCTACGCAGCGCGTACCTTTAGCCCATGTCGTCTGAAATACTCGTAGCACGTGAGGTACCTGGGGAGTCAGGGGCCGTGCGTTCTGTAGTCCACTGTACAAACGGGCCCCATATGTCAGTGGGTCTGGAAGCGGTGGGCATGGTTTCCCAATAGTGCGTCAGTTGTGTGTGGCCGTAAGTCACATCCCTGATCCAGCTCTCGAGTGTGGGGAGGGCCGGCCTGCCCCAGTGTAGAGCGATCTGTCGTTTGGCATATAACAGGAGTAACGCATGTAGTTTCCTGTCGCAGGGCTCAGTGTTCTTAACATACCCCAGCAATCCCAGCAGTGGAGACGGTGAGTCACTCCTTTGTGTGATTTGATTGATGGCATTGAAGATCTCTGACCAGTATGCCCTCAGCTTGGGGCAGCTCCAAGCCACATGAATAAAGGTTGCATCGTCACCCCCACATTTCCAGCAGGAGGCATCCTCACGGATACCCATTCGGCGTAGTAGTGTCGGAGTGCGGTAGTATCTGTGTAGGAATTTGAAGTGGATAAGCCGCAGTCGGTAACTTGGGGATAGAGCTGTGAGTTGCGCGCAGCAATACTCCCATGCGTCATCCGGCAGCAGGTCCCCCAGGTCCTCAGCCCAAGCGGTCTTGGCCTTGGCTACTGTCACCGGGGCTTGTTCCTGCATGCAGTTATATAATCTGGACACCAGCTTCTTAGGGGAAGGTCGTGAGAGCAAGTTTTGGAGGGCGGCTAGTGCGCAAGGCTCTTCCGGGAAGCACGGTCCTATCTTCTTGCAAGATTCCCTAAGGGAATGATATAGTAATTTGTCAGCAAACGAGCAGGGCTGGTCATCCCCATCCGCAGGCAACTCGAAAAATGAGCCATCTGGATATAGGTCAGCGAAGGTGAGAAGTCGATTCCCACGGATAGTGAGGACGTCACCTCTTGCCGTCAAACAAGGCAGCATCGGGTTGCCCCTCAGAGGAACCGCCGGCGCATAAAGCAGGGAGAGACCAGCTCGTTTCTGAAGTTCTCGCCAGGACCAGCGGACCATTTCCACTGTGTCTACCTCACGCGACGGGCACGTAACCTCTCCATACAGTGCCACTCGTAATGGCAAGGGGGCGACCACTGCCAGTTCCACCGCCACATGCTGCTGGTAGGGGGTGGGGTAGGCCCAGAAATGCAGGAACTGAGCTTGCGCACAGAGTGAATAGAGCTTCAAGTCCGGGGCCCCCAGGCCTCCCTGTCGGAGCGGAAGCGTGAGTAGGTCCCAGGAGACTCTGGCTTGGCCGCCGGCCCACACCAGTTTCAGCAGCAGTGAGCGGACCCGGGTGTGGAAGTGCGTTGTCATAGGTAGTGGTACGTTGACGAACAAGTACAAGAATTTGGGAAGGACCACCATTTTGGCCAGTGCAATTCTAGCGACCAGGGACAGCGGTAGCCTATTCCAGACTTCGACCTTTCCTTCCAACCAGTCCACCGCCCTACCAAAATTCAGCGACCACAACTCCTGCACATCTCGGCTGATCCAGATGCCCAAATACTTGACAGCTTCCGTCTCCCACCTGAGGGGGTAGTCAGGGGCAGGTCTAACAGTGCTCTCCGTCAGGGGGAAGGCCACTGACTTCGACCAATTAATGGATATCCCTGCCAAACCCTCAAATCTCACAAATTCCCGAAGTAGTGGGCTCAGGTTGTCTTTAGGGTTCAGGACGTACAAGGTGACATCGTCCGCGTACAGCGAGATCAGTAAGCTTCTAGCACTGAATCCGATGCCCCTGGCAGTGTGGTGCTGCCGAACTCGAGCCGCAAGTGGCTCCATCGCAATCGCAAAGAGGAGCGGGGACAGAGGGCAGCCCTGCCTAGTACCCCTTGAGACATCGAATGGCTTGGAGACGAGACCATTAACGCTCACTCGGGCTCTGGGTTTCGTGTAGATGAGCTTGATAAGGGTCATGAAGTTTTGGCTGAATCCCATCCGCCTCAGTACACCGAAGAGGTAGGGCCATTCTAAGGAGTCGAAGGCTTTGGTGGCGTCTAAAAACACCACCGCTGCCTGTACTGACGGGTGTAGATAGTGAAGGACCGAAAAGATCGTTCTGAGATTATGTGATGTTGCTCGGCCAGGGATGAATCCCGATTGATCTGGGAGCGCTATCATCGGCAACATCGGTTGTAATCTATCGGCAATTACTGTTGCGTATATCTTGGCATCCACGTTTATAAGGGACAGGGGCCTGTAAGAGTCCAGCTGTTGTTCATCTTTGTCTGGCTTGAGGAGCGTGACAATGAGAGCCTCACGCATGGAGTCTGGGAGGGAATTTGACTCGAGAGCCTCGACAAACACAGAGTGTAGTCTCGGCGCTAGTTCAGCCACGTAGGTTTTATAAAAGGAGGTGGTCAGGCCATCCGGGCCAGGAGCCTTATTGGCCGGCATGCTTTTAATCACCTGGGCGATATCTTGCACAGTGACGGTGAGGTCCATGTATTGTCTGTGGTTGTTGTTGAACCACACGAGTGCTATGGAGTCAAGGAAGTCTCGCAGTGACGCCGGTGTCGTGGGCTGTCTTGAGGTGTACAGGGTAGCATAGAAGTCTGCGAAGGCGCCTAACACCGCCTCTTGGCCTACTACTAGACGTCCGGTGTTATCATAGATAGTGTGTATGTAGTTCGACTGTGTGCGAGGAGCAATCAGTCTGGCAAGAGTCCTGCTTGGCCTATCTCCCTCCCCATACCTGCGCGCCTCTGCCTGCTTCCCTAGAAACCGCACCTCTCGCTCCGCCTCCTCATTAAATGCCAACAGTTTAGCTTTCAGAGCGCCAGCAGTCGCCAACGATGGGTCGGAGCTAAAAGCAACATCTAGGTCCTTCAGTTCCCCCTCAAGTTTAGCTAACGCGTCTCTTATGGTGCGTAGGACCCCTGCTTTTCGTGCAATACATTGACCCCTTATAACAGCTTTAAATGCATCCCACACAATGGCTTCAGAAGTGGCAGACCCAGCATTCTCAGCAAAGTAATTAGTGATATCCTCTCTTATCTCCTCTACAAACACAGGGTCTGTGAGCGCGTGTGGGGGAAGGCGCCATTGGAACGCCCTATGTGCAGCGTCGGGGGGATGCAATACCAACATACACGGAGCATGGTCTGATAGTGATCTAGCCATAATATCAACATTTGACACCCATGTCGCAACCTCAGGAGACACCAACCAGAAATCTAGTCGTGACCAAGCAGCCTTATGATAGGTGTAGCAGGTCCCCACTTTCGCACCCGGATTTCTAACTCGCCACACATCTGAAAGTAGACCCTCACTCATGATATCAGAGATCGCTTGACGCGCTCTAGTGTGCTGCGGACTGCTCACACCTCTGCGATCCGTGTCATCATTTAACACAACGTTGAAATCCCCCCCCAACACAACCGTCTGGCAATCCAGCAACACAATTTTCGCCCAAACATTTCTAAAAAAGTCAGGATCATCCACATTCGGGCCATAGATTGCAGCTAGGACAATGGGTCGCCCCTGTAAAGCCCCATGGAGCAGGACATATCTTCCCTCCGCATCCCTCACATGGGAGTACTCCCGCCAATCCAACCCTCTGCGAATGAGTATAGCTACGCCCCTCGCATAATTCGAGTAAATGGAAGAATAAACGTGCGCCCATCTTGAATTCTTCAATCTAGCTGAGGGGGTGACATTCAGATGTGTTTCTTGTAGGAAGCAAACATCTACATTGTGTCTTGACAACATGCCATGCAGCAAACTGGCTTTTTTGAAGTCCCCAAGGCCTCTAATGTTCCAAGTCCAGAGTTTGATACCTCCCATTAAAGCATTTGACAGCCCCGAACCCCCATCCCATAACCCCGCCCCCGGAAGCTATCCTGGCACCTAGACATCATATCCGCAGACCCAGCGCATAGAAATATAGGCATGTGTAGTAGTACATTGCACCCAATACGAACAAAAACTCGCAACATATGAAAACCCCCCCTCCACCCCCTTCCCTCAGCAACCCCCCAATCAGGTCGTGACATATCCCAGTAACATGTACGCAATGCGTGGAAATACCCCAACATCAACAACAAAGGGAGGCACCCCATGAGGCGTGGTGCGCTCGGCTAACACCCCCGTATACGCGGGGTGGCTACTATCAAACTTTAGTGGTCCTGGGTTCTGGCAGTGCCCCCACCTCGTAGTCCTCAAGGTCCGCAGCCAACCAGTGTCCCAGTGGGAGCGCGGAGACGGCAGCACAAGCTGGTGCACAATGGCGTCTCAGTAACTTACCCCCAATTAGTCAGTTCGGGAGGAGCAAACCTGTGCGAGAGTTCAATCCGGCTTTCAACTGTGACACAAAGAGTAAATTTGCAGCCTTGCAGGGCGAGCATGACAGAGACCTCAGTCGTTGTCACTCAGGTGCTCCGAAGCTTCCTCGAGTCTTGGCGATTTTCTCCTGGCCCCAGCGCAAATGTGTTTAGCGAATTTGAGGGCTGATTTGGCGTCAGTGAAGTGAGAGTTGTTTTCGTGGTGGACCTTCAGCTTTGCCGGATATAGGAGAGAGTAGGGCACGCCGGCTTGTAGTAGAACTTTCTTCGCTGGTAAGAATTCCTTCCGAGCCGCTTGCACCAGAGGGGTGAAATCTGGGTAGAAGGAGATGTGATTACCCTGATGCGTGATCTTACCCTTCTCTCTCGCCAAACGTAGAATGACGTCCCTATCTTGGTAGTTAAGTAGTTTAGCCAGGATCGGACGCGGTGGGGCTCCCACCGGGGGTTTCTTCCCCAGGGACCTGTGTGCCCTCTCCACCGTGAACACCGGGGACAAGTCCGGGTCGAACAGTTCATGCAAGAGGCTCGACACAAACGATTCCATCTTTCCCGTGTTTGTAGTCTCTGGAATGCCCGTAATGCGGATGTTGGATCTTCTGGAGCGCGCTTCCAAATCGTCCGACTTGGCGCGCAAATTGTCGAGTTCCCGCTCCAGCGTCGTGATGTGCCGCTTAGCCTGTTGCTGGAATTCGCAACATTCAGTTTGCCTATTTTCGAGACAGTCCAGTCTCTTCTCGTGGGTGTCCACTTTAGCCTTCACGGTTTCGAGTTGCGCCGTCATGGTATCAAGTTTTGCATCTATGCTCTTCAGGCTGGTCCTCACCTCCATGATGAGGGCCCCAAAATCTATGTCCGGGGCAGCACCCTGCGATGACGATGCGCCAACATCCGGCTCCATTGTCGCGTTCTTCGGTGGCTTTCTACTGTCAAAAGTCAGCTTAGGTTGTTTGGCGTCATTCTTCCCCATCTCAGCAGTCTAGAGATAGCCACCAGCCACGCAATGGGGCAGCACCCCTCTGTGCCACCGCTAGCAAGTGTCTCGTATGAGCGTGACTGTCTAGGCGGTGCCAGTGCGCGCCAGGCGTGACTATTCACACGCGGCAAGTAGGGCCAGCCGCGTTAGTGACCTCTGTAGGTGCCCAGTGAGCTCAGCAAGCTTCAGCGTTTAACTAGGGCCTTCTCCGGATTCAAAGTGGCGGGCTCCCGCAGTGCAATGAGGGGTCCGCTCGCACCACTAGAATAGCGCAGCACCGGGGCTCAGGGGATTCAGGGCTGCAAGGCGCCTCTCCGTGCGTGCAATTGTGTGTCCCGCCGAGCTGAAGATCAGCGGGAGGTCTCGGCGCTGCTGCGGAGCGGCAGGATCGACAGGGCTCCTCGTCCCTCCTTGGCACCCTCTCACCTCCTCTCCGGTCGTCGCCTTGATGTAGCTGGCGCAGGCCAACTTCTCCGATCTCCACCGGGCTCGACACTGGCCAGCGCCGCCTTCGGCTGCTGAAGGATCACTGCACCGCGGCGCGGCTGTTCTGCCAAGCCGCGCCGGTCTCCGCTATCTCCCCGCAGCCTTCCGCCAGGGTTACTCTCCGTCGGCAGCAGTGGGGGTTTAACAGCGAGGTGCCCACGGCAATTACCGCTCAATCAGCTGGGGCCTCCACAGCCGCGGCCCACAGTGTCTCGCGGCTTCCAGCGAGAGGCACTTCCGGCGCGGGTCAGGACCAGCCCACCAGCCGGCAAAAAAGTAGTCCGTCTCCGCTTCGAAGGGGAACCGTCCCCGCGCTCCCAACTCGGGTCGGAGGATCACCAGGGTGTAGGTAGCAGAACCCGGGAGGTGTGGGGTTCCGCAGTCGCCAGGAACAGGATTATGCAAGGATCAATCGGAGTAGCCGGCGGAGCTCACTCAAAGAGCGGCCATCTCGCTGCTCGGCTAGCCACGCCCCCAACCTCTTCATGTCCTTACTTCACTTTACACTGAATGCGAAAGAAGATGTGGCGAACAAGTCTGTATTAAGAGCATTTTAAACACCAGCCGCGGCAGGGCCTACCTGATTAGCATTGCCCGTAGCCCCCCTTGGGATTGTGGCAGTATTCTCTTCACGCGCTCAGAATTCCTGGCTCAAGCACATCTCATGACGTGCAGCCAGCTCCCCTCGCGCTACACGCTGTGTGACCGCAGATGGCCTGCAAACCAGGGGGCCTTTAGTTCTGGCACTGAGCTACAGGCACGGCCCCTCCATTTCTCATGACATCTTTAAACACGAGGCATTCACTGAATAACTCATCCACATGGTACCCCCAAATGACAAAGCAAAACGTAACGCCTTTGCCATATATCGAGCAGCAACCTAACAGCCCCCTAGGCCTGGCAAATTCGAATATTTTCTGGCGGAGACCAATCTCCAGCCTAGGACTCCCGTTCCACCATAAAGGAAAATTATGGGGCGCATCGCACCACACAGTGGGTAGGGCGCTTCGCACGCTGTCTCCCCCTCCCTCCTGCAGCAACAGGCCTATGCGGGCGAAACCACAACGACAACTACAATGCAGGGCCAGCATGGAGGTAGGTGCCCTGGAAGGCCCGGTAAACTCAAGGAGCCAGTGGAGGACGCATCGCATGCTGTCCCCCTCCCCCCGGAACCGCCGATGCCCTTCCCACCGCTGGGGGCAAGGCAAACACCCACCTTAGCAGGACAAAAAGGGGGGGGGGACACCAGCCCAGTGCACCCAACCATCCGTGAGCAGCAGTGCAAACCCTCTCTGCCCAACCCGCAAGCAGACCCTGGGCAGGGATGTGGGAAGGAGGGCTGTGGGGAGGTTAAAGCGGGGCTCCGTCCTTTTGGGTTGTTAATCATCACCGGTCTGACGAACCCGGTTCCTCAGTGCGAAGCAAACTTACCACCACGACGGCGGTGAGGACCACAGCCCAGCAGCCATCCTTTCAAATGGGGGCTCGTTCCCGGTGTGGGACACCCCTCACCCAACCCGGTCAACACAATCGTTGCCCCACAATCCTGAGGAGTTCTGTGAGGGCAGGGACCCTGCGGCGATGCACGCCGTGACGAGGGGCACAGCAGATTTGAGAATGTCAGGGCGTATGTACCTAAGGCGCAGACATTAAGCCCCAGCTCTTTCCTTTATGCGATCACGATGGCTCCATAAACAAGTCGGCAGCTGAGGCCGAGAGGCTGCACCCTCTCCCCACAACCATTGTGCCCGGACTTGTAAGCCAGCGCTGGGCCAACCGCACACAACGCAGAATAGGGACCCAGGTGTCACTGCAATGCCACGCTAGCTGAACGCATGGCAGCTCCAGCCGACCCGCTGTTGCGAGTCTACCCTCTGGGCCTGCTGCGCAGCTAGGCACTCTAAACGCAGCACTACACACACAATTGCAAACACTCAGTAGAGTAACAGACTCAAGCCAAGATCGAACCGTTGTACCTAGAGGTGACAGGCTCGTGACGAGCACTCCTCTGCACTGCTCTGCCGTCGCAACATCGTGCATGGGGGAAAGAAGATGTGGCAAACAAGTTTGTATCAAAAGCATTTTAAACACCAGCCAAGGCGGGGCCTACCTGATTAGCATTCAGCGAACGACGTGAACGCATGGGTTCTCATTCTCAATAGGTGTCTTGTCCTGCAAAGGGTAGAGGATATGGAAACAAGCGGGCCGGAAAGTCAGCCATGTGTTTATTTTCCCATCGCGCTTTCACTTTAAGTGAAAGCGCCATGCGAAAATAAACACGCAGCTGACTTTGCTAAAGCTGAAAGCCGAATGTGAAGAAAAAAGTCCGTTGGGAGTGATGAAGGTAAGAGTGTCACACTGCCGGTAAAAGATCAAATCCCGGTGGGCATAACTAAAAGGAGACAAGGCGGCAACAAGGAGGGACTAATGAGCCTCCTTTAGAATCAGAAGCCAGTGTTTTAAATACAAGATGACGGGAACCAATTATAAAAGCTGGGCAGGGCTTCAACTCCACCTTCCAGAGCTTCAGAATCTGTATTGATTCCAAGAAGCTCTCGTATGCTGAGAGCAGCGCATGCACAGTGCTATCTCAAGCTGAGACCTAAAAAATTGGATTGGAGGGAATAGTTGTCAGAATACTGACATCTCTTGGAAATACATGTCATTCTGTCATCATTTGTGAAACAAGTACTTTACCAAGTGACTGACTTGCATAGCATTACTGACCTCCCAAATGTCGTGGCATATGAAGACAGGTATGTGACTATATCTGCTTCTGCCTTACCTACATTTTCGAAACACCAGCCACTCTTGTGTTATTCCCATACACCGGTCCTCCTCTGATCTAAACCTATAATATGTAGTTCGGAGGATAGTTTTTCTGTTTTGGGACTGAGCCTCCAAGCGCTCCCTACGTTAGGATTAGCTCTACACTCTGCGTCCCGAACATTTCATATCTGTGTAATTCAAGAGATAGGTCTGGTGTGCCCGAGAAAGGAAGTTAAACAAAGGTAAGCTCTGCTGTGACCTAAGAAATATCAACCTTTAAGATATAAGTAACCCTAAAGGACAGCTATGCTGTTGAAGGAATAAACTTGCACAATTTATAATCTGAGTTTCTTAAATGGAATCCTTACTACAACCTAGCAAATTATTTATGTTTCTGTGCAACATACACTCCTAACTTCTCAGTTCTGAGACCTAGAATTGACTTTTACTTTCTATTTTGTATCTTGTCTTTCCTAGCAATCTTTCTTCTTCAACACTTTTTAGTGGGAAGTTAATCGACTTTTTACCATCATAAAAGGTTTTAAGTAGATACAATTTCGTCCAATGACCAGGCACACACACTCCTGACAGAAGGGACTTTTAATAGTTAGTTTTAAAACAAGGCTTGAGGCATCCTATGGCATTCCAAAGAAAAATGCGCTCACAAAAGCAAACCACTTTTCGAGCTTTCAAATGCAGCCATAATAAACATGCAGTATGTGTAGGACAAAACAAAATTTCAGCTTAACATGCATTTATTTTCTTTAATCCAATACCCCCAAAGTGGTCCTCATGTGTAAATAAATTACTTTAGGTAAGTAAGGCACAAGCTGAATTGAGGGCAGCAGTGTGTTTTGCTTCCTTAATGTGTCCCTGCAAGAGTGAACAGACTCTTCTTTGGTAACGTGACATCTACATCCAATCAGATGCTACATGTGTTCTCCAAAATGGATGCACCCAAAGGCCCTTTTGATTCATTGTTTTTAGCAGTCCAGAGGAAGTGGACTTCATGTAGTGCACTTTTGTGACAGAATCAGCCCTAAAACTGTTGCAAACCACTCAGACTAGGTCGACATGTACTTCAATTAAACAGGTTGATCAAATCACTTTTTGTGCACAGCATTGTTTTCCTTTTTACCCTGGATAACAAGACTTACTCCTGGTACCAAATCTGTCTTTGAAAGCCAGTTACCACTGTCAGTCTTGCCTTATTGAGTTGAATGCATATGCATATTTCATCACTAAGCATGTTGCTGCTGTTTTGAAGTGTGCTCTCTGTTTTTTGCCACTGGAGCCTGATTACTAAGTATTCCTTGGGCTGTCGAGTTTACCATCGCTTCAGTATACACCTGTTCTGTTGTTCATAACTGTGGCAAGTGGCACTTTTCAGCAGTCTGAGTGGAATATCACAATATAATCTTTCCTGTATATGTAGTTCAAAAGAAAATAGATCTTAAGGATTTAATTATTCCTACCCCCTTATTCCAAAAACTGCAGCAGTAAATGACTCAACCAATTTTCTTAACCATTATTCACACACCCTTACCACCAATTGGGCACCCAGAAAGTCTGTGTAAATTCCTGCCTGATTTGGGTGTTTGCTCCCCTGTCCTTGTACTGTTACAGGCTCAGCGAGCCAATCTTTGACTTTAGTTCTCCACAAACCTTACTAATAACTGTCTTGAGACCACTTTATCCTTTAACCAAAGTGAAGTGAGCCCTAGGTCTGCTTTTTACCTCCCCACAAGATGTTCTTATTCCTCCGGAAAACGGTGTCTTGCCTCCATATTTGCAAACCTGTATCTGGCTGGTCATTCCAAACCATCTGGAGATTATTTACTTTAGCATGGGGCACATTGATAGGACACTCTAGCTTTGGTTTGATGAAGAATAGCTTTATTCCGGGGACCTAATAGTAGCTATAGCTCTTCCCTTGCATCTTTCTTGATGTGCAGAAAAAGGAAACCTTCCCAAAGGGTTGGAGGCCTCTCAGATGCAAGGCGGTTATGGTGGACTCGGCTAAGAACAGGTTGCTGCCAGTGGAGCTCTAGGAGCATGCTGTAAATTGCAGCAACTTCCTCTTCACATTCTATCTTGTAAAAATAAAAAGTATAAACTCAACATTATTGGCACCGAACCCTGTAGTGTACCAGTGGAAGATGTGCACTCGGGTTCTTTTTAAAGTTTTCTTTTTAAAGTTTTCCTCTTAAACATGTTGGCAGTGTGAGCTCTGAATAGGCAAGTGTTGGGTTCCTTGGTTATTCATCCCACTATCACTGGTCAGGAATGTTCTTGCACCCATTCATCGAATACTTTATTAAGTCATCTAAAATTTGGTCACAATAACAGCTAATTAGACCTGTTAGATTTAATTTAGATGTACTCGTAGCTGGCAAGAAGCAGAATCCTGGAATTCCATAATAGACCAACTTTAAAGGTGAGATACCAGGAAAGGCCACTTCCTCCTATTCATTTCAGAGCATGAAAGATAAACATGCTTTCAATTGCCTTAACCAGTCCCACCCAAAACCTGTGAATCTTGATGTTGGCAGGAAAGGTTCCACCAGATTATAGTACTTAATTAAAAGGCTCCAAATGCTCCACAGAGATCTTGAAAAAAATATAAATGTGTTTATGAGAACTGTGGATTCAATCATATAATTAGCTCTGAACTTTGCTTGCATGGAAATGGAAATGAAGAAGGGTCCCTTGTTCAAAACGTACCTTCTCCGAGTTGTATTGCCCAGTTTCACTGTGTGGCAACACTCTGCACTGGTCAGCATTGCAAAAGGAATGTTCCTCCCCTGAACATCAGAGCAGCATCCTCAGTTCTTGAATTCGGTAAGAAATTGAATACCTGGCTCTTTATCTAGCTCGGCTCATGCAGCTCCTCCTTCAATGCCAGGATACCCTCCCTAGTGTGTTGTGTGATGTACAAATATACATAACATAACATTCAGAGATGTGGCTACACTGCTTCCTCATGAGAGTTACTAGGCACCCGTTGTGAAATGATGGTTGACCTATTTCTCCTGCTAGGACAGTTAGAATATTTCACCTCCATTCAATGTGCATGTGCGGTCTCTATGTATTAGATAGGCAAGGGTTAAATTGCTTGCCCCATACCATCGATTTAGGCTTTCATGTGCCTTCCCTCTTTCTCTGTCACCAATTTTCCCTCCTGCGGCGCATACACTTCTGAGTCCTGGGACTATAGCTGGGGATGGATGTGATCTGCTGTTCTAGCCAAATTTTTCCTAACAGCCAGGCTGACTTATTGTAAATCCTCCAGTAGTTTGAGAATTGTTTACACTTTGCCTTGTACAGATAAGAAGGAAATGAGAGAGGTGAGATTGTCAGGCCAAGTTGTCTAATCTAACCGAATAAAACTTGACAGACATCTGGTTGTAGAGCACAGTGTTAGAAGGAAAAATAACCTGGAGACGAACTCTCTTTATTTTGGAAAAAATGGGGCCCCTGCCTAATCGGATGAACCCTGGCAAGGTAAATTAGTTTTTTAGAAAGGGAGAGTGCACACCGGGTTTAGTGTATAGTTAATCTGTGAGTAATTTAGACATGTGTTTTTCAAAAATCATTCTTCACTCATATATTTCTAGTTGATGTTATTTATTTGATTTTATTTTTAGTGTATTATCAATTCCTGTTTTTTTACGTTTTTTTTAAACTTATTATACTTTTGCTCAAATATATACTTTTTTTGTTTACCATGGACATTGTCATATACAAAACATTAAGAAATTGTCACATAAATAATCACATTTTTTTAAAATAACCACATAATCATTGTAAGAAACTTAATGTTAATGCAGAATTAATTCCTTCAACGCGTTTCGGCCGTCGCCTTCCTCAGGAAATCTGCCTTGATCCTTACTATAGTTAATGTGGCTAAAAAATGATGAAAAAATAATAATGCTTTAGTATCTCTCTTATATACAGTTATATATTACACATGTCTTAATGCTTACTTCATTCTATTTTAACTTTAACTTTGTTAGCAATTTTTTAAAATGCATTATGAAACATAGAAAGAACCTGTAAAAGTCCTCATTAAGATCACCTTGAGCGGTTTCCTATATTTTAACTAACTCTTTTTTAATGTATCAGCTATTCTCGTATGAAATGTTATGAAATGCGTGTACTTTTTTAATAAGCAAAAATGCAATGTATGATATTATCTGTCTCTTTTATGGTTTTTCCATTGTGAATAAGCCGAATAAAGATCTTTATTATTATTAGTAAGAGAGTCAGTTGTAGGGAAATATAGAAATTCTACTAAAGAGCCATATGTTTTTGATTTTCAACACTGTTGAGAGTGAAATTCAAGCGAGTTAAACATTTGTCATCTCTTAAAACAGCATCATTTTGAATGGCACCTGGTCATTATCCTACTGATAATAATAATAATAATAATAATAATAATAATAATAATAATAATAATAATAATAACTGAAGCTTGTACAGCGCCTGGTTACACTAGCCAGTGTGTCGCGAGCTAATAACTTGGCCACCAGAATACCATACTATTATGACCTCTCACACCAGAACCTCCTAGTGCCTATCCCCTGGGGAATAAGTAGGTTTTCAAATCTTTGCGGAAAACCACCTCTGAGGTTTCCACACGGAGCCTGAGAGGAAGGCTATTCCCATGGCTCCCTTAAAAGATGAAGATTTATTGCCTTAGCTATGTTCATCTTGATAGCCACCTCCTTGGCTCGTACTGTTAGTGAACTCTGCCAGATCCATTAATGGGCTGGAATCTTCCATTCTTCAAACCTAGAGATATTAGTGTTGGGCTCAGACAGCCATCGCAACAGCAAGGCAACCGAAGTGGGATGTGGTTTGAGAAGTTACACTGGCCACACTGATCAGCATAGCTACATTTCTAGGCTGTGAATTTTCTTAGAAATTTGCCTCTAGCAAAAACTTTGCCAGTCTCCATATCCCATTGGGCTGAGCCGTACGTCAGTTATTGGTATAACATTAGGGTGCCTATGGTCTCGATTATATTGATGCCACTCCACAGGAGCAAAGCATTTCATAACCATGGTCTCTTTTTTTGTAACGTTATTTAATGGAGGCTTTATGGCCTTTTCACCTTAGGTCTGATCCTTGAGAGATATCTAGATAATCTGCCCGTAAGAGTTAACTGTGGGGTGCATGGGTTCAGAACTGGTACCATAAAAAGGAGTCTTTAGACCAGACACTAGGTAATGTAGTCTCCAGGAATTGGTAAGAATGATGGCTTATTATATTATAGGGTTTATTCACTAAAAACATGTATGAGTATGGCAAGTAGTACTATCGAAATACTATTTTACATACTATTATATGCCTTTCTGAGTTGGCCCTGGAACGTCCAACTTTCTATTACTATACATGCAGAGGGCACAGTCCTTTCTGTTTGTGCAGTATATGGCTATTCCTTCTATATTCCAAGTTAATATGTTTTGAGGCCAATTTACAAAGGTGTGTAAAAGTACATAAAATAGTACTACAGGAGTATTGCTTTTCATACTCAAAAATGTCATAGTGAATATACCGCTAAGAGCCCCTGATTACTAAATTTCTTTACTTTTTTGGTTAACTTGTTTTTTATTCTAATTAACAGGACGTGCCGTTAGTCCAGCAACCGTCGTAGTGTGCATAGACGAGGATGAAGAGACCAGTTCCACAGGTCCCCCCGATGTAGAGATAATAGAGTCCACTAGTAGGCCAGCAGGTGAGTTAATAGAGCTTACCTCCATCACATCTAAAAAAGTGCTATGCTTCATTTGGGTGTGTATGTATATATATAAGTATATATATATATATATATATATATATATATATATGTGTGTGTGCGTGTATGTATATACACACATTTATACATACACACAAAGCATGGCTCAGCAATTCTCTTTCTGTTGTGGACTTCAAAATGTAACATGTAACCCACTTGGGCACATGCTGTAACACTGTTTGGTTATCTCATATAAAGTACTCACCTCCAAATTAAACCACCATGTCATGTTGGTACTGGGCACTTGATAAAGCTTGATGTCTGTAACAGTGTTGTTCGCTATTGCCAGTGACCTTCTCAGTGTAAGATCTTTGCTAAAGGAGTGTGGGTTTTCTGATTAATACTTTAACAGACTAGTTATAGGTATCACCTACTAAAGTTTTAGCTACTCTAATGCTTCAAAGTAATTCCCTGAAGAACTCTCATCACTTGCTGAGCTTTTGATACCTCATAATAGGGCAAGACAAATATTCTTTATCAGAATTAGGTAGCCAGTTTAAAAATCCAGATATCAGTCAGTCAGAATTCAGCTATGAGATGGAAGAAGGAGAAACAACCGTCTCATAGCATGTGTTGCTGTAGATACACCTGCTCTGCATACTCCTGCGATCTAGTGTTGACCCAGACGTCTGCAACTTGTTTTTCTTCAAAGAAGTCTTTTGAATCATAAGGTATACTGATGCTGACTTCCCTTAATTGGCCATTGGGTATCAACTCTTTTGTTGGATTGTTTTTTCCGCCATCGGGTCTGGATGTGAATTGACATGACTCCGTGTTCAGCACAAACAGCACAGTTCTTTGGACTTTTTCTTTTCATCTCTTCGACCCCGGTAGCATCGGAAAACACATAGATGACGAATTACCCAGTTCACCAAACTTCTCCGTATCAGGCATCTAAAGTCCTTGGTGCTCGCCAGTTAATGTCTCAGGCCCTCTTTAAGGCATTTGGCCATGTCTCTCTAATTTTCTAGATTAAAATGCACCTAGAATGTTGGAAAGGAGGCTTTTTCAGTATTGTCCACTGTGACATTCCAAATGGACTAATGACCACCAAGTCTTTTAATCGGTGTCTCTCCCCCGAGCACAACTACATCAAGTATTTGGCCTACCTTACTCTCCGGTCCAAAAAGATCCTCGGCACCAACATGAGCACAAGTGGGCCCATCAGAGAATGCAGCACCAGGCTTAAGACACTACTGATATCTTTGGGAAGTAGGACGTTGAGGAAGAACAGTCAGGGCCATCAGAGCCAGAGCTCCTCCATTTGTCTCTGAATGTTGAGGTGGAATTTGCCTCGGAGTCTGAGCAAGAATAGCAGCAAGACCCTTGAGATGCTACACAGCAATCAAAACGTCACACTGTGCACCGTTTCCTCTGAGGACCACCTCAACACAGACAGCAGCCTCTATTCGAGGGCGACCACCTCTATTGTAAAGACCAGGCCTCTAGCCTTGGGCCGCAGTGACACTCAGCTGGACCACTAGTGTCTTTGGGCCATTGGTGGTGCTGAGCAAAAACGTCAGAGCTGAGACTGTCTCTGCCTTCGGGCAAGGAACCGAGCCAGCCTTCTAGTCTGAAACTCCTCACAAGCCTTCGTGGCTTAAAGACCTTCCAGTGGCGGCTAAGACACCATCGGCCAGATTCATCAAGGTAAGGAATTGCGAGTCCTTAATAGCGAATTTTAAGGATTCGCTATTAAGGACTCGCAAAACGGGATTCATGTAGGAATCGCAATTGAATTTTGTGATTCCCACTGATTCCTTATTTGCGATTAGCCATTAGCTAATCGCAAACAAGGAAGCGATTTCTAGGGTGCCAGGGGTGTCCAAAGGACACCCTGTAGGACCCCTGAAATGTAATCTACATTGGTGTTGCGCACACACATGTCCAAAGGACATGTGTGTGTGTAACATGCAACTTAGAAAAATGCATTTAAATGCATTTTTCTAAGTTTTCGCTATTTACCACGAGATTTGACCTCGCTGTAAATAGCGGCCCAAAATTGAGATTTCGCAATTTGAAAATGGTTCATGAATTGCATTTAAGGAATCTCAAATAGAGATTCCTTAAATGCATTTCCTCGCAAATGTGCGAATTCTTTAATAGCGAATTTTGCATTTGGGATGATGAATCCCAAATGCAAAAATTGCACTCGCAAAGGGCCAGATTCTCAGAGTCTGGCCCTTTGCGAGTGCAATTAAGCTTGATGAATCTGGCCGCATACTCTGTAGCAGTGCCAAAACCTATTCCAGCATTGAAAATTACCTTGAAGCCGAAAGCAAGATCAACGCTAAAACAACTCCAAAAGCCCAATCAACACCAAAAAGAGGCTTGTCCACTGCATCGCATGACTTCGAACAATCTATTCTCCAACACCTGCAGGATGAGCTTGATGCTCGGTAAAAGCGCTTGTTTATTCACCCCTCAAACATGGAAAATCGGAACAAAAGCTCAAGCAAAGTCAACTGACACTCTGCTTAGGAAAAGAAGGCTGCCATTTGAAGAGGAGGTTGATTTCGATCCTGCACCACCCCCAAAAGCAGTAAAAGTACAAGGACAGGTGCACCAGCCCCCCCACATAATCCATCTCCTCTTCATGTTCTCGTCCACATTCCCTTTCTCCTCCACCACCTCCTCTGCCTGCTTCTCTGCCTCCATCATTATCATCATATATTTTGATACCTCCTCTTCATGCTGTCTAGAGGGATCACCTCGATCTTCACATGGGGAAGGAGGCCTGAGTTACCTTTTAGACTCTTCATCCTGGCTTTGAAGAGGGCCCTTGGCTATGACACAGCTTCCAACCATGAGGTCATCCAGAAGGCAGCCACCTGGCACAAGGCGGGCATGCACTTAATCGAGGAAGAAGAGACTTCCTTGTTGAGATTCTATGTAGGAAACAGAACGGTCCAGTTCCTTCTCATGTTAAAGCAAATGCTAAAAACAATCAGCAGAGATCACGAGTTGACAAAAAATATTAAAACTCCCCAAATTATCCACATACATTCAGGGACAGTTACCACTTGGCACATTAGTTGCCCAGCCGCGCAAGCATGCAAATGCCCGGTGTACAGGAGGCACTTCCCCCCCAGACAAAGAGAGCAAAAAGATAGATGCGACAGGGGAGAGGATGACTGTACAAGCAGCTACACACTGTAGAAAAGGTAAAATAATTTCCAACACCACTATCCGCTGTTTCCTGGATGCTGCTGACACTACGCCAATGGGTATTAATGCCAGTGTCCTAATTGGAAGTCAAACTTGGAATTGTGGTGTCGGCTTTAATCCAGAAGTTCAACAACATTTAGTCAACCTGCTGTTTCATGGGGAACATCTCTTTGGACCCCAAGTTGATGTAAAGAAGATACAGACATGCGAAGGCCATATGTGGTCTTCAAACAGCTACTCCAGGGGGCTTCTTTCAGAAACATCAAACTAGGACAAGCAGTAAAGTTCTCATCCAGGGGATACTCATCAATAGTCATAATCTATGAATAATACCCATGTGCTGACGTAAATAATTAATTTACTCTCTTAATTTCTATGCAGGTAAGTACTTAATCAATAATAACTCAATCGGAATGAAAAAAGACAGAGTCCGTGGTGTTAGAGTTTCTAAGGGTTTTATT
Organism: Lissotriton vulgaris; assembly: GCF_964263255.1. Classification (NCBI taxonomy): domain Eukaryota; kingdom Metazoa; phylum Chordata; class Amphibia; order Caudata; family Salamandridae; genus Lissotriton; species Lissotriton vulgaris. The sequence continues at coordinate 1,245,234,511 of NC_141689.1, read as the reverse complement.
CCTCATTAAGGAATGGTCAAGACCAGGATATCATGTTCTGACCACCACAGGGGTGTCAGAAGGGATAGAGCAAACTTTATTGATATTACATAGCTTATATACTTAATTCACATCATAAGTAATAATGTAAGAGGCGTAACAGCTGAGAGAAGACAAGATAACGGTATACACGTGGTACTAGTACGTGATCAAGAGGCGTGAACTAGGCGTGAACCAGAGGTGTGTGCTAGAAACGTCACTGATAGGTGACGCAAGTGGGTGGCACCAAGGGGTGGTGCTAACAGAATTGTTGCAGTGTCAGCAGAAATCGGAAGCTTGGATGCGCGCGCAGCTGCATGACGTGTGATTGAAGGGGTGCAGGGGACTTGACATTTACACTGACGGAAAGAGACAGAAGTCTGGCATGTCAGACCAACTTGTACTTTTATCGTATCTGATATCTGATGTTTTAGGAACCATACTATCTGGGCGGAAAGGTCTCTAGGGCAGAAGCTATTCTATGCTAACTGTGGATGCGTGTATAAGCGCCTAAGTGTCTGCATGTGAAGCGTGGGGGCACGGGGCCTTCCATTGAAGCATGGTAACAGAGGCTATGAATTACTTGCATTGAGACAGGTCGGCCCTTTGGCTCTGCAGCTGGGGAGGATGTTTACTGGAGCTGGTAGGCAGGAATGCATTCTCGAGGAGCGGAACAGATAACTCGAAGGTTATAGTCAGTCTTGGCAGAAAGCAGGCTGAGCTGAGCGCGAGGGGCCGCGCTGAAAGTAAGTCAGAGTTCACGGGTACAGAGGTAGCCTGGGCAGAGGCTGTCAGAGTCAGGAAGCCAAAAGAGGCTCGATGGCAGAAATCAGGGCCTACTCTGCCAGAGCAGGAACATGTAAAGTGTACTTCAAAAAGACGGTGGCATAGCATACTTAGGAACGGACTATATAATCCATTCAGGGTGGATCTGAAAGAGGACAAGTTAACGTTGGACGCAAATGTATTTGCGTCTTCATAGCTGGCACAGGAGGGAAGTTACATGCACTTTAAGCTGGTACATGGAGTCGGTGGGGTACGCGCTAGGGAACATAACATGACCAAAAATTTATATTTCCTCATTCCCTCCTTGTTCCCTACGGACCCTTCATGAAATATCGATCCTCATGAATCGATCAGTTTGTTCTTGTAGCATCATTTGTTCTTCTTTCTTTCGTTTACGTTTTGAGAGAAAACTGGAGTGTTCAATACAAGAGGTGGCACACAGTCCACAAATCGCTGGCCCACACTGCAGGCACAGGCAGCAACTGAATACTAGGACTAGGCCAATGCCTAGGAAGGATAGGATCTTCCATCCCCAAGCTGTTAACGTTGTCCAGAACCAACCGGACCAAGTCCAGGTGCCTGGATTCTGATGTATCTGATTTGCAATTTTATGGAGACGGGTGATAGCTTGATATACAGATGGTGCGTTTTGTGGTATGAAAACACAGCAACTTGACCCGATGACCTTACAGGCTCCACCTCTATCTGCCAAGATGACGTCAATAACAAGACGATTCTGAAGGACAACAACCCGCATGGCGGACTGCTCTTCTGTTAAGTTACCTAAGGCGGAGGCAGTTTCATTCACTACTGCTTCAAGTTTTCTAGTTAATCTGCGTATTAATTTACTATTCTGAACAGGGCCTAAAAAGAAAAAGAATCCTTTATTAAAGTCGGTGTACTGTTCCCATGCCGTTTCTGTGTAGTCGACAAGTGGGATATCTCTTCTGGGTCTATTCTTTACTAGATTGGTATTTCTATGGTAATCAGGAGGAGCTAGAAAAACAGGTGGCAGAAGGAATGCAATGTAACAGGTACCATCCCAATCTGGAGGTAGACGTATGTATGCGGTATGACCACAAACAAAGTAAGAGTGACTAATAGCTTTGAAAGACGATTTTCCATGATCACTGAATTCGACCACAGTAGTGCATTTACTATGACCTAAGTGTACTGAACCTTTCTTCTTGATACATAATTCACCAGTGACTGGCAATACTGACATAACGGGTAGAACGGGTGTGGCTTCGGATTCGACAGTGAGAATCATGAGGCTAATTGTATAATTACCTAATCCATACACTTCATTTTCTAGATCAGTTCCTATTCTGGTGGGGAGTCCCTCCTTATCTGGGTAACAGACGTCTAGTAGGACTAAGTTCAGGTTTCCCCAAACCCAGCCCCCATCGAAAACAGCAATATCAGGATCTAAGGAGTTAATTATTTTAAACCATGCTCCGCAGGAGCCATTGTGAGTGAACGGGTACGGAAAGAGGGGCAGAGCTCCCTTGTAATTCTGGTAGGGAGGGAGTCGGCCACATATCCAGCAATTTGTAGCATTGTTAGTTTGATGAGAATGATGTAGCATACTAATGAATGTATTGTTGCGCAGCGCAAGTCTGTAGGAAAGCTCGTGTGGAGGTAACTCACTAAAAGTGTGTTCAGCAGAAACATTGTAAGCAGAATGTTCACGCTTGAAAATAGGATAATAGATAGGCAAAACGATACTGACAACAATAATTAAAATACTCAGAATAAACATGATTAATAGTGTCACTATACAGTGACTACGAAGTGATTTACAATATGTACGTTTCTTGGCCTCTCTCTCTCTCTCTCTATCTCGATCTAGGGGATACATGTCAGAGACTATTTAACCGATTCACCTAGGGGAGGACTTAAACAATTAAACTGTCTGACTTGCTAGATCGTAATTTCATGCGATAATTTTCTTGAGGAGTTTTTTCTCGTTCAGATTCTGTAAAGTCTTTTTGTTCGACACAGTCTTTGGTGGGGGTGGACGAGTCTCGGTCAGGTTTCAGTCCAGAGAATTTTTTTATATGACTCGTGTGGACCCACCCCTTTCTTCCTTCTATTTTCACTGCCGTCCTTGTTGTTAGAAGAACGGTCTTCGGGGACTTCCAGCGGGGCTCCAGCGGACTCTTTCTGTCGAAGTTGCGGACGAACACAAGGTCGCCAGGACGGACGTCGTGTGGCTTTACATCAGTGTTGTCAGGGAAGGCTGCGGCAACCTGTGAACGACATGATTGGAGTGCAGACATCAAGGAGGCAAGGTAATCTGTCAACATGTTACAATCAACATCAGTAATCTTTTTCGGAATGGGCGTCCCCCACATATTCGGTGGTCTGCCAAAGACCACCTCGTACGGGGATAGCCCTGATCTCGAATGGGCGACCATCCTCATGTAGAATAGTGCCACTGGCAGGGCGACTATCCAGTCGACCCCTTTCTCCTGACATATTTTGGCAAGGCGGATCTTTAGTGTCTGGTTATGCCTTTCTACAAGGCCTGTGGCTTCGGGGTGTCGGACACAATGGAACTTCCACTGGTATCCCAGTAATAAGGAAACTTCCTTCATTAATGCAGATGAGAATGGCTGACCGTTATCTGAGTACACGACACGAGGCAGGCCGTATCGTGGGAAGAATTCACGAACCAACTGCTTGGCAGTGGTCGGAGCAGTGTAATCTGGGACTGGGTATGCTTCGGTCCAGCGGGACAGAGCACAGACAACTACGAGAACATATTTAAATCCTCGACAACGGTCCATCTGGATATAATCCATCTGGAGGACTTCAAAAGGGTGATCGGGAGGATGAAATCCACCTTGCTCTACAGGGACGCTTTTTCCTGGATTGAACTGACAACAGATCATGCAAGTACGCACTTTCTGTTTTGCTGCTGCTCGTAAGTGTTTATTGTTCCAGAGATTTTGTAAACTGTCTAACATCGCTTTCTCTCCTAGATGTGCAGGACTATGTGCTGTATTTATCATAACTTGAACCATAGAGTCAGGGAGAAACCATGTAGATTTTCCCTTCGTCATCCAACCTTGATCTGTCTGGATCCCTCCTAGTTCGATCCATTTCTTTATTTCTTCTGGAGTAGCATGTGTCTGAATGTCGATAACATCTAGTGTGGGATCCCTGACTGTCATACAGTTTGTCGGATCTGTTGTCATTGTCGTATCAGTTATCTGAGTGTGGGTCAGTGCTGTATGTTTTGCTGTCTGGTCTGCCAGGTCGTTACCCTGGGAAACAGAATCTGTGACTTTAGTATGTGCTTTACACTTCATGACGGATATGGCTGAAGGCAGATGTATTGCTTCTAATAGTGCTTGAATGAGAGGACCGTGTTGGATTTTGGCACCATGAGAGGTCAGAAAACCTCGTTCTTGCCACAGCATGCCGAAGTCGTGTACGACTCCGAACGCATAACGGGAATCAGTGTATATGTTGACATTTCTGTTCTTGGCTAGAATACAGGCTCGGGTCAGAGCGATGAGCTCTGCCGCTTGAGCAGACAGTGTATCAATACGATGTGTTTCTTTAACTTCAGTTTCAGTGGTCACGGCATACGCGGCCACTAGCTCTCCTGTACTTGTTCTCATGCATGAACCGTCCACATAAAGTGTCAGGTCTGGATTTGTCAATGGAACATCTGTTAAATCTCGTCGGGGCTTTGTTACTGCATTAATGATCTCTATGCAATCATGCGGAGCTGGATCTGTCATAACTGTAGGTAACAGTGTTGCTGGGTTCAAGATACTGCAACGTCTGATTTCTATGTGTGGCTGGAATAGTGTCAATTCGTAACCTGTCAGTCGTGCTATAGTCAAGTGTTGAGTTTGGGTTCTGTTTAAAAGAACCTCTACAGAATGTGGGACTTGTACTGTTAACTGATGACCTAGAACAATTGAATCGCTCTGTCTGATTGCTAACGCTGTTGCTGCTACTGACTTTAAGCACGCAGGGAGTGCCTGGGCTACTGAATCCAATGTACTTGAAAAATAAGCGCAAGGCTTATGTGAACCTGCTTGATCTTGAGTGAGGACAGACAATGCTGTACCGTCACGTTCTGTAACAAAAAGTGTAAACGGTTTGCTGTAACATGGTGTCGCTAAAACTGGTGCTTGGCATAATGCTTTCTTTAATTCCTCAAAGGCTTGTGTATGTTCCTGAGTCCAAGGGAGGGCAGGCGAAGTTGCTGCCTCCTGCGTCGTTAACTGGATGAGTGGTTTAGCTAGAAATGCATATTGAGGAATCCATTGTCTGCAGTACGAGGTGAGGCCTATAAAGGCCCGCACTTCCTTTTGCGTCTGGGGTCGTGGCATATTTACAATTAACTGAATGCGGTCGGGAGTGAGCTGTCTCCCCACTTTGGACAGCAAGTGACCCAAGTACACAACTTGCTGAACACAGAATTGTAGCTTCGAAGGAGACACCTTGTGTCCCTTGTCGGCCAGGAAATGTAAAACTGTCAATGATGCTTGTTCACATTCGGGCTCACTTCGTGCGGTGATCAGTAGATCATCGACGTATTGTAGTAAAGCGGTGTTAACTGGCATTCGAACACAATCTAGTTGTCTTTTCAGTGCTTGACTATAGATGCTGGGGCTTTCTGTGAATCCTTGAGGTGCGCGGGAAAATTTGAAACTTCGTCCATTTAAACTGAATCCGAAGAGATATTGGCTCTCCGGATCAATAGGTACACTGAAGAAAGCGTTCTTGAGGTCAATTACAGTAAAGAACGTTGCTTCTGAATCAATAGCAGTCAATAGGGAAGAGATATCGGGGACCACAGGGAACTGCGGTACGATGCACTTGTTCAGTTCTCGAAGATCAATCACCAGCCGATATACTGGCGGTGCATTGGGGTCTGTACGTTTAAGAATTGGAATGATGGGTGAATTACAGATATTGGAGTCGGTCTCTACGACCACCCCCTGGGCAATTAGCTCTTCAATGATTTTCAGTAAAGCCACTACAGCATCGGGCGGTAACTTGTATTGTCTGATTCTGGGTAGAACAACTCCTGTCTTGAGTGTAACACGATATGGAGTGATATGCATACAACCTACGTCAGCTGGGCCTTTTGCCCATAGGTGATCTGGTACATTTTTCAATCTGACATCAAAATCTCTTAAAACATAATGACCCTTGAAATCCCGTAGAAAGAGTCTGACCCCCTCCGGGGAACAGCATATTATGGCTCCTAGAGCCTTCAGTGTTTTAATTCCTAACAGATTTTCTGGGCATGATTTCGTAAGTAACAAGTCTGTAACTCGTGATAATGGACCCACAGCCAGTGGTACTGGTTCCGATACTTCATTTACAATAGGCTGTCCTGAAAAACCAAGGGATACATTCTGTGAGCCTGAGAGGGGTGCCCCTGGGACTTCATTGTGACTGATTGTAGTGCGACTTGCCCCTGTGTCAATTAAAAACTTTCTGTCTTTTCCCAATACGTGACTGTGTACATAAGGACCTTCTTGATCTACAGGAATTTCAATAAGAGGCAAACCACCTTCCCTCTCTAGGCTGTTTCATGTATATCGGGGGTAATCTGGATATGCAGATTGGGCATACTGGTACATCTGTTGTGAGACTTGCTGAGTCGCGGCAATGGGCTGTGGCTGCGGTACTGCTACTGTCTGTGCTGTGTGGGATGGAGCATGCATAGGCTGTGTGTTCTGCATTGGCTGTACATTTTGTGAGGTCTGTTGCTGAACCTGATCGTGTCTAGGCGGATGCGGTCTTTCTTTAGTTTTACCTGTCGAGATGTTGTGTTTCAGGACTGGGCATTCATGTACATAGTGACCTGGCTGCTTGCAGTAATTACATGTCCCTTTAACGGGAGCTGTAGAGTGATTGGTCTGGGCCCCACCTTTTCTTTGACCGTCGGCTGGGACCGTCTGAGCTACTAACATTTTCATTTTCGTGTCTTTCATACGTTTCTGTTCCTGATCTTGTTCTTCCCTAATTCTGTTCTGATGATACTGTAACATTTGTAACATCTGGGATGGCGTATTTGCCTGCCAAGTACTTTCAACTTTGTACACTCTATTTTTAACTAATGGTAGGGAATTCTCTACTAATTTTGATACAAAAAGGTGTGGATATGACTCGCTACTAGGTTGTAGGCCACTATTTATAATGAAACATTTCTCGAATCTGGAATAGAAGTCACTAGTATCTTCATCTTGTTTCTGTTTACAGGACGAGATGGCGTCCCAATCTTCCTTTCTAGTTGTCAATAATCTTGGCAAAACCTGTACTATTAATCCGGGTAATGCTTTAGTCCTATCCCCAAGGCCTAACCCTGGGATCCGTTTGCTTTCTTCGTCTTCTATTTCCGCCCATGCTATCTTTGCCTCCCCTACCTCCCAATCTTTTTCCTTTAATTTCTCGTAAATGCCCGTGGGCAAAAGTACTTTTAACATTTTCATGATATCATCATACGTGTAATCTCCCATCAGTAACATGTCTTTGAGCTCTCTGTGAAAACCTGCAGGGTCTTTATCGTGACACGGGACTAATTTCTTCATTTCTAACAGTTCTAACTTAGTCAGTGGTGTGTGAACATACACACGCTTCAAAACTTGATCCGCACCCATAACTGGGTGTACTTCTCGTAATGGGTTCTGACTTTCAATGCCACTCAGGCATTGCATGTGGTACGTTTTTCTTTCTGGAGGCGGGGGGGGACATATTCAGAACTTATAAAGGTGCTATATTTATGTCGTTGTTCTAGAATTATTTGTATTAACTTGGTGCTGAAACCTCTCCATCTATCCATGAGTAGTGCTTCTAATGTTTCGTGTAAGGGACCTGGATCGGAATGATGGTTTCTGAACTTGATGAGGAGGTGCTGAATCATGTATACACCTGCTATTTTCTGCTCTTCTGGGGAAAGGTTCAAGAATGTCTGCGCTAACGTATCATCATTATATATGTCTGGGTTTTCGGCCCATAACACGGCTGACCGGGCTAGTTCCTATCTGCTTTAATTTGCTGAAAAACGGCATTTTGCTTACTTATTACTGAGTGCTCGATCTTTACTATTTAATACGAGTTACAGCTAGTTGATACAAGAAACACAATAATGCACATTAAACAGTCACATTCATACCACGACATTAATCACATAAGAACATTGAAGACATAGATGACTACCCCCCTATACTGGATGTACTGCTCAACAGTACAGATACACTGGTGTAACAGTGCAGAAATTCGGAATACTAGATATACTGCTAAACAGTACAGATACACTGCCTAAAAACAGTGCAGACCGGACTTGCGTACCCAAACCCGTCTAGATACGACCCAGCAATGGTACTCACCGGGAAGCACGGAAACAGAAGGCCTCGGAAAACTCGACTGGACTCGACTCGGTACTTCGGAAAACCTCGGAAAACTTCGGAAAACCTCGGTGGGCCTCTTGACACCTCGGACCTTGCTTCTTTCGGCTAGGCTCTGGTCGGGATCCTCCGCACTCCTCACCGCCTCGTCTGGGCACTGATCGCAGTCTTCGTCACCTCCGTGGGTCAGAGGGAGATGCAGGAAATCCTGCCAGTACGCGTAGGTTCCTTCTAACTGATGGCAGGGGACAGAGCTTGCAACGCACCAACCGGCGCGTGAGGTGGGGGAGGGGTCCCTTTTCGGGCGCCAAAATGACGTAAATAATTAATTTACTCTCTTAATTTCTATGCAGGTAAGTACTTAATCAATAATAACTCAATCGGAATGAAAAAAGACAGAGTCCGTGGTGTTAGAGTTTCTAAGGGTTTTATTCCTCATTAAGGAATGGTCAAGACCAGGATATCATGTTCTGACCACCACAGGGGTGTCAGAAGGGATAGAGCAAACTTTATTGATATTACATAGCTTATATACTTAATTCACATCATAAGTAATAATGTAAGAGGCGTAACAGCTGAGAGAAGACAAGATAACGGTATACACGTGGTACTAGTACGTGATCAAGAGGCGTGAACTAGGCGTGAACCAGAGGTGTGTGCTAGAAACGTCACTGATAGGTGACGCAAGTGGGTGGCACCAAGGGGTGGTGCTAACAGAATTGTTGCAGTGTCAGCAGAAATCGGAAGCTTGGATGCGCGCGCAGCTGCATGACGTGTGATTGAAGGGGTGCAGGGGACTTGACATTTACACTGACGGAAAGAGACAGAAGTCTGGCATGTCAGACCAACTTGTACTTTTATCGTATCTGATATCTGATGTTTTAGGAACCATACTATCTGGGCGGAAAGGTCTCTAGGGCAGAAGCTATTCTATGCTAACTGTGGATGCGTGTATAAGCGCCTAAGTGTCTGCATGTGAAGCGTGGGGGCACGGGGCCTTCCATTGAAGCATGGTAACAGAGGCTATGAATTACTTGCATTGAGACAGGTCGGCCCTTTGGCTCTGCAGCTGGGGAGGATGTTTACTGGAGCTGGTAGGCAGGAATGCATTCTCGAGGAGCGGAACAGATAACTCGAAGGTTATAGTCAGTCTTGGCAGAAAGCAGGCTGAGCTGAGCGCGAGGGGCCGCGCTGAAAGTAAGTCAGAGTTCACGGGTACAGAGGTAGCCTGGGCAGAGGCTGTCAGAGTCAGGAAGCCAAAAGAGGCTCGATGGCAGAAATCAGGGCCTACTCTGCCAGAGCAGGAACATGTAAAGTGTACTTCAAAAAGACGGTGGCATAGCATACTTAGGAACGGACTATATAATCCATTCAGGGTGGATCTGAAAGAGGACAAGTTAACGTTGGACGCAAATGTATTTGCGTCTTCATAGCTGGCACAGGAGGGAAGTTACATGCACTTTAAGCTGGTACATGGAGTCGGTGGGGTACGCGCTAGGGAACATAACATGACCAAAAATTTATATTTCCTCAGTGCGGGATCCCGGAGTATATGGAAAATACTTATATACATACATATATATGCATATGTGAAAACATATAGCTGCAGCCTAAAATGTTTCCAACATGACAAAAATACCAAAATTACATAGGTTTGCATTTTAGTACCAATACCCTCCTTACCTAAAAGGAAAAGAGGAAGCAGTAAATAATTGTCATACAACAATGCTTTATTACCATTAAGAAAGCTTGTAATTGCAGGCAGTTGCCTTTAGGCTGCAGCAGAGTAACAAGAAAGAAAGAAAACTTACACCTTGCCTTTAAGGCATTAGAGTTAGGGTACCGTGCCTTTAAGACCTGTAGGAGACCCCCTGCTCCCATGATGCACCACAGTTGGCAGTTAGGTCAGTTCTTTTTTCCGGCTCCTTCTGGGAAGATCCTGGAGGTTGAGCTTTTCAGTTTTGTGACTGAAAGTGTTTTACTTGAGAATTTTCTCACAAAATCCGAAATTTTCTTATTCCTAAATGCATATTCTACTGGTTTTACCTGAAACGTTTCCAGTCAGAATGCGGTCTTTATTTAGGAAATGCCCTCCCTGTGACAAGAAAATGGCACTGGCCGACCCACAGTCAGTGTGTATTGTGTGTCTTCCATCTTCACACAATCCTGACCAGTGCTATCATTGCCAGAAGTTTTCCAGGCGGACTCTGCGCGACAGGGAACATATTAAGCTTCATGCCCAGCTGGAGAAGGACAGAAGCCACCATCGAGGTGACCAAGGAGACTTCAGAGCACCTTCTCCAAGTAAGCAACACCGAAAACAACAACGTTCCCCCTCTACTGAATCCAGAAAGAAGAAGGTGACAGGAGATTCGCCGTTGAGGTCGCCGTCGAAGAGGCCGAGACACTCTTCAGCGTCGAGGGACAGATCGTCATCTTGACGTCGACATCCTCCGCCGCATGCCAGTAACTCGGCGTTGAGGCACAACATTTCGGGCTCGAAGGCTGTGGCTCCTGAGAGACCTCAGTCGACGTTGAGGCACTCTCCGCCACCCTCGAAGGGGTCGGCGTTGAGAGGCGCAGCGGCGAACATCACGCCACAAGTGGGCATGTCGACGTCGAGAGCGTCGCTAAGGTCCCATGATACGACGTCGAGAAGGTCGACCCCACACCAACGTCATGAGAAGTCGACGTCGAGGTCCCCATGTCGCCGTCGAAGGTCGGCATCAAGGTCTCTGCATCGCCATCGAAGGTCAACGTCGAGACCAACATCAAGGGCAGGAAGGCGATCCCCTAGCAGATCACCACGAACATCGACGCCGATGGTGACTCAGACCTCATCGATGTCGAGGCACTCTACGTCGAGGGAGAAAATTGCAGAGGTTTCGGAGGAGACCCTGCGTATGTCGACGTCTGGATCCAGATCGACTTCTAGAGCCCAGTTATCATCCCCAGGGCTTCATATCGTGCAGATTTCACCAGAGAAATCTCCTAGTCCTGCAGAGAAGAGGGCCTTCGGCCTTTCACCTCAATGGCTGCAGGGTGTCGGAACAGCTGACTGCAGAAGTCTGGGCTCGGACTACTCCCGCACATACTCGCTATCCAGGATCTCCTGATAAAAATGCTTCTGCAGGACCTTCCAGATTTCCCCCCAAAAGACCAAGATCACCTTCCACACACCGATCACGGTCAAGGGGTCGTCACAGCACTCTTCACGAACGTCCACATAAGAGAAGACACAGACGATCATCAACCTGGTTTTCTTCTACGAGGTCCTCTGTCCGGGACTATTCTCCGACGTTTTCATTGACTCCTCCATCTAGGGTCTCTCCCATCGATGACATCGCAACTTTCTCAGACGTTCTTGGTAGAGGAGCGCAGAAGTTGAATATCACTTTGCATACTCCTGTGGTTCCCACATCAATCATCTTTGACACTTTACACCATGGTACAGCTCCTAGACTGCTGCTTCCTCTGGTGCCAGGTTTCTTGGAACCAGCTATGGCCACGTTCCTTACTCCTGCTACGGTGGGGTCGGTCCCCTCGAGTATTGCTAAGAAGTATAAGGCTCCAGCCGAGGACCCCTTGTTTCTTAGAGCTGATCCCACAGCGGACTCCGTCATTGTGGCAGCCGCCATGTGGGCACACTCAGCATATTCTTCATCTTCTGTCCTCCAGAAAAGGACAGCAAACAGATGCACTCCTGTGGCAGAAAAATGTGCAATACTTCTGTTCATCAATGAAGATTTCAAGTGCCTCAGCCCTCCTGGGGCGTTATGATAGATCTCTTTGGGACTCCCTGTCAAGGTTCACCGACAAGCTCCCCAAGGAAGATCGGCAGGACTTGCACGAGATCCTACAGGGGGGTGATCTGGTAGCCAATCAAGTCATAAGCGCGGCAGCCGACGCCTCAGATCTCACCGCTCATGGCTACTCCTATGGCATCTGTTCGCGGCGCTCAGCATGGTTGCGCCTCACGGGTCTCAAACCCGATGCACAGAAAAAAATCCTGAACCTTCTGTTTAACGGCTCCTCCTTATTTGGGGCTTATGCCAATGAGGAGATGAATGAGATGAAGGCCGAGCTGGATACGGTCAAAGCTGTTGGTCTGGAGAAGAGGAAGGAGTTTCGCAAACGCTTTTGACAGAGCGACAAACGTTCCTTCCAACATAGGGTTCAAACCCCTCAATGGTCCTCCCAGAACCAGCATAGGTCCCAATTCCAGCAAAGGCGCCCTGGCAGAGGAAGGGGGAACAACAAGCAGCAACAGTCCGCCTCCAAGCAGCCTCCCAAACAGTGAGCCATTGCTTCCTCCGCACCCGTTCGCCAATCCGGTAGGAGGGAGTATCGTTTTTCACCTGGAAGAGAGGGACACCATAACAAGAGACAGATGGGTGCTGAATATTGTGCAGCATGGTTACTTGCTGAGGTTAAAGTCTCCCCCCGCAAGTGCCCCTACAATTGAATCTCCTGCCTCAAACACCAAATCGGCTTTTACAGGACGAAGTATCTGCCCTCCTCTCCAAGAGGGCTATAGAAGAGGTTCCACCTTTCCAGAGAAACCAGGGGGTATACTCATGGTACTTTCTGGTCCAAAAACGAGGAGTAGCCAAAGAGTACAGACCTATCCTCCACCTGTGCCTGCTGAACAGGTTAATCAAAAAAGAGAAATTTTGAATGCTAGCCTTGCACCAAATCTTCCCACATCTTCATCAGGGAGACTGGATGTGTGCCATCAACCTGCAGGATGCTTACTTTCACATTCCTGTGTCAGTGAAGCATTGAGAATTTCTCAGGTTTCAGGTTTCTCGCCGGCACTATCATTACCGAGTGCTTCCGTTCGGGCTCAAATCCACCCCTCGGACATTCTCCAAGTGCATGGCGGTGGTGGCTGCCTTCCTCCTCAGGCAGAAGACCTTCTTCTATCCCTACCTAGACGACTGGCTCCTAAAAAGTTCCACACCTGCACTGCTCCAGAGCCATCTCTCTTCTGATGCATTCCTTGGGGTTGCAAGTTAACTACAAAAAAGTCAGTCCTCAACCCCACACAAAAGATGCATTATCTGGGCTCCTTTCTGGACTCCTCAAAGGCAAGCGTGTGTCCTTCGGAGTAGAGGTTGTGATCCATGCTGCTCAAGTGCCACACTCTCCTCAGCTCTACACATCCCACAGCCAGGCAAGTGTCTTCACTGCTGGGGTCGATGGCCTCATGTATATACATTGTGCCCAATGCCAGACTTCACATGCGGCCTCTGCAACAATCTCTCGAAGATCAATGGACACAGAGGTCAGGCCGTTGGGAAGATCGTGTCTCTCTCCCTCAAGCTGCCAGGGACTCCATCAAATGGTGGATGAAACACTCTCACCTTCTGCGAGAAGTCCCTTTTCATCAGATACCTCCGACCCAGACAGTGGTTACAGATGCCTCACTGCAGGGTTTGGGAGCTCATATGGACCAGCTTCACGTACAAGGTCTGTGGTTCGAGACAGAGACAGAGAGAAGTTATCACATCAACTTCTTGGAACTAAGGGCGGTCCATCTTGCTCTCAAGTCTCGTCCATCTTGCTCTCAAGTCTCTGTACCCATCCCTGCAGTCCAGCTCCATTCAGATTCAGACGGACAACACAACAAAAATGTTCTATCTGAACAAACAGGGAGGCACCAGGTCACGGATCCTATCTCTGGAGGCCCAGGCCATATGGAAGTGGCTTCTGGCGAGGGGTCTCACGATTGTAGCCGTTAATCTTCCAGGGACCTTGAACGTGCAGGCAGATTGTCTCAGCAGAGACTTCGTAGAAGCGTACGACTGGGTGCTGAACGACGAAGTCGCTCAGGACATTTTTCAGCACTGGGGAGTGCCAGACATCGACCTGTCCGCAGACGCAGCAAATACAAAATGCTGTGTCTTCGCGTCCAGATTCCCCTAGCAAGGATCACGGGTGAATGCACTTTTGATCAACTGGTCGCAGGCATTGCTGTACACTTCTCCGCCACTGCCTCTGATCCCGGCGGTAATACAGAAATTTTACAGGACCAACACCAGAGTGATCCTGATAGCACAGGAGTGGCCACGCCAGTGGTGATACCCTGATCTCCTACAGCTGTCAGAATCCCCACACCGGAGGCTGCCCTGCCGCCGGACTTGCTGACCAAGAACGAAGGGAGAGTATTCCATCTCAATATCCTGTCTCTGCAATTGACTGCATGGCTCCGGAGGTCAGACCTCTCTGCCGACTGTATGCACATTCTCAGTGAAGCAAAGAGACCCTCCACCTGAAAGTCTTATGCTTTCAAGTGGAAGAGATTCTACCTGTGGTGTAAAAGGATAACGCTTTTGATCAGATCAAAGATCAAGAGCAGGTGATCCTCCCCTTCTTGCTGTACTTAGCTAAGTCAGACCTGAAATACCCCTCCATCAGGGTCCATCTAGCTGCTATTACAGCTTATAGAAAGTCTCCTACTCAGACCTCATTCTTCCAAATGCTTGTGGTCAAGGATTTTCTAGAGGGGCTCAGGAAAGTTTATCCATCAGTGAGATCTTCTCTTTCTTGGGAGCTTAATATTGTACTCACCAAGCTGATGGGTGCTCCGTTCGAGCCTATTCATAAGGCGTCTTTGCAGCATTTAACCTGGAAGGCTGCCTTCCTAGTAGCAATCACTTCAGCCCGCAGTGTGAGTGAGATTCAGGCGCTGTGCTGCAAGGAGCCTTACACTGTGTTCCATGCCAATAGAGCGGTGCTACGTCCACATCCGAGCTTCCTCCCTAGGGTGGTCTCTGCTTTTCACATTAATCAAGTTATTACACTGCCCACTTTCTTTCCTCAGCCAACCACTTCCCCGGAGAGGTCTTTACATTCTTTAGATCTCCGGATGGTATTAAAGTTTTACCTAGCAAAAACGCTTCCACTTAGGAAGTTTGAACGGCTTTTTGTTAACTATGTCCCACGAATACCGGTCTAGCTGCTTCTAAAAGATCTATTTCTAGATGGTTCCTCTCTTGTATAGCTTCATCCTATCAGTTAGCTATTAAGACCTTACAAGGCAGACCAAAAGCACACTCTACCAGAGGGAAAGCTTCTACCACAGCTCTCCTTCGCAACGTTCCGATATCTAAAATCTGCAAGGCAGCCACATGGCGGTCAGTGCATACTTTCACACGCCATTACTGTCTATATTCTGATGCTCAAGCCGATGTCCAAGTTGGGCAGGCTTCTTTACGGAATTTGTTTGCATAATTGCATTTTGAATGTAATGTTGTTTCATGTTCTATATACTCTGTTGCTCGTCCGCAAGACTTTGGGTATGGGCTTGCTACTCTATTCATAGATTATGACTATTGATGAGTATCCCCTGCATGAGAAGGATTAGTTACTTACCTGTAATCCTAGTTCTCATCCAGGGGTATACTCATCAAAGTCATAAGCGACCCACCCTCCTCCCCAGACGAGCATTCTTGTAATTATTGTATATTGATTGCATATCTACTCAGGTGTCTCTACACCATCAAAAAGAATTGACCTAACAGCCACCTGTGGTGCATCATGGGAGCAGGGGGTCTCCTGCAGGTCCTAAAGGCATGGTACCCTAACTCTATTGCCTTACAGGCAAGGTGTCAGTTTTCTTTGTTTCTAGTTACTCTTGCTGCCTACAGGCAACTGCCAGCAATTACAAGCTTTCTTTATGGCAATAAAGCATTGTGGTATGACAATTATTTACTGCTTCCTCTTTTTCGCTATAGGAATGGTTTGGGCGGCAGGCAATATCACATCCCAGCTCACATAAGAGGTGGTGACATCAAACTGAAACTTAGAAGACTGGAGTCTAGATTTATTATCGACCTACAAACTAAGATTCCCAGAGGCCTGAACAGTGGGGAGGAACTGGCAGTGCACTTGGGAAAATAGGCCAACCTTTTTCATACTGAAACTGAAAACCAGAAAACGAGTCAAGAAATATGTAAAATATGCCGATACACGGCTCAATTTTGTGAGGTAACTGGCGGCCCCAGTACACGGAGCCGCCATATGCCGATCCACGGCAAGATCATGACTTTTGAATGTGCAAGTTGAGAGAAAACACAGGTGGTAACAATACCAGTTGTAAATATTTTAATAAATTGTAAGCTTAACGTATTATAACAAATATGAAATCATGACATTTGATACTGTTTTTTAAAAATGAAATAGCACATGTGTTGCACATTCCAAGATGGCGCTCACCAAATCATGAAGGTGTTCTGGCCCTACCTCGCTGTTTACTTCCTGTCTGGCAATACTGTGTAAATATATGCTTCCGCAGTTCACATTCTGTGAACACACTGAAGAAGGGAGTTTCCCGAAACGCGTCTGTGCGAGCGTTGTGATTAAAGAATATTTTTGACGATTACCCCGTGAGTGCCGTGCTTCTTCCCGGCTGGGAGAGGGGACCTTTTGAGATATATATATATATATATATCACAAAGAAGAGACCAGACTTGGGAGGCCACGCACTTGGTAGGACTCTTTACTCCAATGAGGCAACAAAGCTCGAACACTGTAAGGCACAAATGTTTATCTTGCCGGTGAGTTTTTCCTTACGCAGAATGCCGTTCCTCCAGCTAGACAGTTTTCTACCCCGCCCAGGGGCGTGGCTGCAGTTTGCATGCTGGTAGTTGGAGTTCTACTGGTAGTATAGTACTTACATCAAACGGCTGCTTACTCCACAGTAAATTAGTACATTCACCTTGGTAGGTATTTGTTGATTAGTATTAGAGTATTAGCTACCCCAGAGGCTTTCCAAACTAACTCGCAAGCGGTCATTAACCTTTCTGATGTGAACTTGACTCCTAAGGAAACTGCAATACTCTCGTTGGGACTTTCGTATAGTCCGAAGGAAAATTTTGACTATGCGACCACAAAAATCGATGTTTTTAAGTTTGTTCGCAAGCTGAAGTTACGGAAACACTTTGCTTCACGCACTAGCTCTAATGTTGATTCTGGCAATATCAGTGAAGTAACTGCTCCAACCACAAACCTAACTGGCAGTGAAGGAGAATCCACTGTATTGGGAGCAGCTCTAACACAAGAGCTACTGGAACTACATCGAGAGGAATTTGGTCCCACCACAGAGAGTCAAGATGCACTAGGGGGTGAACCATTACCAACATCCTGCGCAACTAATTTCAGGTTAAAATCGAAATTTTGCCCTCTTATGCTTAAAGACAATATTGATATCTTCCACGACCGAGTTGTCACCCAACTTAAGGAACTCCAAATCAGAACTGCAAATCAAACCAAACGATATGACCACAGAGATAAAGAATACCACATTTTAATCAAAAAACTGAGAGCAAACAAGAATCTGGTGATAAGACAATCTGACAAGGGGGGCAACGTGGTCCTTTGGCCACGAAAAATGTACTTAGAGGAAGCCCACAAGCAGCTTAACGATAGACAGTGCTATCGTCGCATTTCCATGCAAGAGGCATCAAATTCCAGGAATGAAATATACCTCAAACTATCGGCTTGGAGAAGCAAGGGCCTCATCACAATGGATGAATATAAGTTTTTGAAAAAAGACCACCCGGTTACCCCGGTGATATATTTCATCCCCAA
The DNA here is from genome assembly GCF_964263255.1 of Lissotriton vulgaris. Lineage (NCBI taxonomy): Eukaryota > Metazoa > Chordata > Amphibia > Caudata > Salamandridae > Lissotriton > Lissotriton vulgaris. The sequence continues at coordinate 1,245,216,728 of NC_141689.1, read as the reverse complement.
AGTACATAAGAACATGAAATAACCCCCAGGCAGGCCCATAATATCTGCTTGCAATAGTTTACTGGAGAACATGAGCAGATATATTGACTTTTTCCTACAGGAATTTGTGAGGGGTCTGCCTTCATTCATTTTAGACACCAGTGACCTATTGAGAAAGATCCAAGACTTTGTATGGTGCCCAAATTATGTCCTAGTATCTATGGACGTTACATCGCTGTATACCAGCATATTTCACATAGATGGTTTGAGGGCTGTGCAACATTTTTTGGAGAAAAGAAATCTGTGTTTCCATGATCATTCTAAAATGTTGTGTGATATGATTAACATCTGTCTTGAAAATAACATCTTTCTCTTTGCTAATCAGTTATTCATACTGACCAGGGGGGTAGCAATGGGGGCCTGCTTCTCTCCCAGTTACGCCTGTCTACACATGGGGTACTGGGAGGAGCAGGTCCTGAGGAAGCAATTTGCTACCGTCATGGACACCAAAGTTAAACTTTGGTTAAGATATATAGATGACCTGGTTTTTATATGGGATGGATCTGAATCAGAGGTGACCCTTTTCATTGAGGAATTGAATAGGAACAACTTGAACATACAATTCACTAGCACCCTGAGCAGAGCATCCATTATATTCTTAGATGTGGAATTATATGTTTGTGAGAACAGCTTACATACCAGACTATACCGCAAACCCACAGCTGGAAACACGCTGCTGCATGCTGGAAGCCACCACCCAGCACATCTGATACGTAGCATCCCTTATGGGGAGATGCTGCGTATCAGAAGGATTTGCAGTAGTGAGGATGAATGCCGGCTGGCACAAGCAGCATGTAGGGCCCGATTTGTTGAGCGTGGCTACAAAACAGATACGATAGAGAAAGCTACTAACAGAGCCAATAGGATAGATAGAACTGCACTCCTGGGCTCAGGCAGCGTACCAACTAGTTCTGTCACTGTTAGCACTGATGGAGAGACAAGATTAATTATGGCATACAATATACAACACAAAAGTATCCATAAGATAATCAAAGACAACTGGTCTTTAGTCTCCTGCGATCCTTTGATTGGATCCTCCATCAGCAAATATCCCAGCATAACCTATCGCAAAGCACACTCAATGAAGGATAGTCTGGTATCGAGCAGCCCTGAAGTGGTTTCAGGAACATGGCTCAATGACAGCAAAGGCTTTTTAAGATGCTCAAGCTGTAAAGCGTGTAAACACGGCATCAGTAAGACGGAGGTTTCTACCCCTCTCTCACCCTTTCCAATTAAAATCCAACAAAAAATAAACTGTAAATCAGAATTTGTTGTGTACGTTTTGGAGTGCCCGTGCGGCCTAAGATATGTTGGCAGCACTAGGCCACATGTGCATAAGCGCATACTGCAACATTTGCGAGCAATCACCCATGCAGATGCAGCATATCCAGTGGCCAGGCACTTCGAGAGCAAACATGGGAAGGATGCGTCCTTACTTAGATATTTCGCGATAGATTGTGTTCCTCCCCAAAGGAGAGGCGGTGATAGGGAGTCTCTTTTAAGAAAACTGGAGACTCGCTATATAATCCTGTTAGACACTAAGGCACCGTTTGGCCTCAACACAGGGGAGGACTGCCACACTTATCTCTGAATATATCTAATTAAGTTTTATTAAGCCTGTCATCCATGTTTTCTGCATAATTCCAGCATTTTGATTTGGTGAACCAAACTATCAGTAACTGTTAATTATGAACTGTGAATCATGCATTCTGTTTAAACACACTACATCCCTTTCTCCCTCCATGACCAACAGTTATTTTCACATTTAGTTTTCATTATTTCATCACGCACTAGGTAGCACTTTTGCCATCAGCTTATATTGCACAACTAGCATATTTTGCACATGCACAATGTTTACATCTCTGGCTTTGGTATTCGCCCACTGGGGCAGCATTATACTATAGTGATCTAAGGGTTTTAACATAATATACCCTGATCTAAAGTGTCAATAAATCAAATATAATTTTAGTTATATTTTAATATTTATATAACTATGTATAGGTCCTTTTAACTTTTGTATGAATTTTAAAAGTTTATTACTGCCTAAGCCTTGTAAATTTCTATGTATTAACATTTATATTGAGAGACGAAAATAGTTGTGTATTGTGTACAATTGCATAGTGTTTTATTTTAACATGAATGTATGTTGCTTATTGTGCAATTATGTTAACAATATACGGGCATTCATGCCGTAATTATTTGTTTTGAAAATTAGAAACATTGAGAGTATTTTTTCTGTTTCTAATATCATGTGATGGCACATTGCACTTTAAAAAGGTGATCAGCCCTCGTGACGTTGTCATGTGATCAAGGCTATCTCTAGCCGAAACGCGTCATGGCGGACTGGTGCTGGGCCACATACTAAAATAAAAGATTTGCACCAAACTACGGGTCTTGCTGGTTCCTGTGTCCACTGATTGGCTGATTGGCTGTGTGTTGTTCAAGGAGTGCCACGTACCTCATATATATATATATATATATATATATATATATATATATATTTGATACTGTTTGTTAAAAATGAAATAGTACATGTGTTGCACATTCCAAGATGGCGCTCACCAAATCATGAAGGTGTTCTGGCCCTACCTCGCTGTTTACTTCCTGTCTGGCAATACTGTGTAAAGTTGCCAGGAGATACTTCTAGTTAGGACCATGTTTTTGTAAGAAAATCGTTTCTGACTTGCCTATATCTTTGGCCCCATTTGATGAATCTCCATGAATTTGTTTTAAAAGTCTGCCGGTAATTATCGTTTCACACGGAAAGTTTACTGGTAATCTGTCAAGCAGGGGCTGAGATAAAAGGTGGGTGTCAGAAAAGTGTGTTTCACCTGTTAATTCCCATAGAATCTTGAGACACGACTGGAGCCCAAACAATGGACAAAATTACACCAAATTTGGCAGAAAGCTATCTTTTGGTCCGCTGATTGTGCTTTTAGTTATTTGATTTAAATCTGTTTAGTAGTTTTCTACATATTAAAGGAAATCCAAATCTGTATATCTGATTGCCACAACTTCATAAATAACGGCGTGCTCGTGCATAGATTTGCAGAGCTCTGGTTGGCTGCCAACCCTTCAACCAGAAAGGGTTTTGAAGTGGGAGAGCGTCCGCGCGTCTCCCTCTCCTAGGCCATATATCGCCCTAGGGACCACAACCTCCCTGGGGCCCGCCTGTGAAAAAAAAGGTGGAGGGCTGCGTTACCCTCTCCTGGAGCCATATATTGCCCTGGGGACCACCACCCTCCTCAACACCCGCTCCGTACACAAGCACGCCATCCACCTCTGGGACCTCCTCGACACAATGACACCTGACGTCGCCTTCCTCACGGAAACCTGGATGAACACCTCCTCAGCCCCCGACATCGCGATAGCCATCCCGGACGGCTACAAAATCACCTGGAGGGACCGCATCAACAAAACAGGAGGAGGAATCGTCATCATCTACAAGAACAACATCAACGTCACGACCAACACCGAAGACACCATACCCACCGCCGAACACCTACACTTCCAGATCCACACCGACCCCCAGACCACCCTCAGAGGAACACTCATCTAGAGACCCCCGGGCCTGCGCGCACAATTCAGCGTAACCATCACCGACCTCATCAGCCTGCACGCCCTAGCCTCACCAGACTACATCCTCCTCGGAGACCTGAACTTTCACCTAGAAAACAACAATGACAACGCCACCACCACACTGCTCGACAATCTCGCCAGCCTCAGACTCAAGCAACTAGTGGACTCCCCCACTCACCTCGCCGGCCACACCCTTGACGCCATCTTCTCAGCCAGCAATCTCATCGCTTCCGACCACGCCACAGGACTGCACTGGACCGACCACAGCTGCGTACACTTCACATTCAAGAGGACCACATCTCACCACCACACGCATCGGATCCCCCACAGACGATGGAGCAAAATCACCACGGACTAGCTTACCACATCACTGAGCCAGATCCCACCCGCCGACACCAACACACCCGACGCCAACATCGCAGCACTCAACCCCGCACACTGGATCACCAACTGCGCCGACAACCTCGCCCCACTAAAAAACACCCACAGCAGGACCACCACCAGAAAACCCTCATGGTTCACAGACGCCCTCAAAGCCGCAAAGAAATCCTGCTGCACCCTCGAAAAGACCTGGCGCAAGGAACGGACATCCGAGAACATGACAGCCCTCAAAACCGCCACCCGCGAATACCACCAGCAGATCCGGAACACCAAGCGGAATTTACTCAAGGAACCACTAGACAACAACACCCACAACCGCAAGGAACTCTTCAACATCATCAAAGAATTTTTGAACCCTGACGCCAGCAACAACAACATCACCCCTTCGCAAGAACTCTGCAACTCCCTCACCACGTTCTTCCACCGCAAGATCACAGACATACACGACAGATTCGGACCCCAATCTCCACCCCCGGACACCAGCCCAACGACCCCCACCACCACCATCAACTCCTGGACCCCCATCAGCAGTAAAGACACCATCCACATCATGAACACCATCCACTCCGGCTGCCCCGCAGACCCGTGCCCTCATCACATCTTCAACAAGGCCGACACCACCATCGCACCCCACCTAAGGAACGTCATTAACAGCTCCTTCATGTCAGCCACCTTCCCAGAAAGCTGGAAGCACGCTGAGATCAACGCCCTCCTGAAAAAACCCACCGCACACCCCAGGGACCTCAAGAACCTCCGACCCATCTTGCTTCTCCCCTTACCGGCCAAAGTCATTGAGAAGACCGTCAACATACAACTGACCGCCTTCCTCGCGGACCACAACCTGCTCGACCCCTCCCAGTCTGGAATCCGAGCAAATCACAGCACCGAGACTGCCCTCATCGCAGCCACTGACGACATCAGAACCTTGATGGACAACAGAGAAACAGCCGCCCTCATCCTTCTGGACCTCTCTGCAGCCTTCGACACCGTATGCCACCGCACCCTAGTACACCGCCTCAACAACATGGGCATCCAGGGGAAGGCTCTGGAATGGATCACCTCGTTCCTCACCGGCAGAAACCAGAGAGTCCGCCTCCCCCCTTTGGATCCTCGGCAACCAAAATCATCTGCGGCGTACCCCAAGGATCCTCTCTCAGCCCGACACTCTTCAACATCTACATGAGCCCCCTCGCCCCCATCGCAAGAAAACACAACATCAATATCATCTCCTACGCCGACGACACCCAGCTGATACTCTCCCTAACCAAGGACCCAGCCATCGCCAAATCAAACTTCCAGGAAGGAATGAAGGAGGTAGCTGACTGGATGAAGCACAGCCGCCTCAAACTCAACTCGGACAAGACTGAGGTCCTCATCCTCGGACAATCCCCCTCAGCATGGGACAACTCCTGGTGGCCCTCGGCACTGGGCACCGCACCGACACCCACAGACCACGCACGCAACCTGGGTTTCATCCTGGATTCGTCGCTCACAATGACCAAACAAGCCAACGTCGTCTCTTCCTCATGCTTCAACACCCTGCGAATGCTCCGGAAGATATTCCGATGGATCCCCACCGAAACCAGAAGAACAGTCACCCATGCCCTCGTCACCAGCCGACTGGACTACCGGAATGCCCTCTACGCTGGAACAACCACCAAACTCCAGAACCGTCTCCAGCGAATACAAAACGCCTCCGCACGACTCATCCTTAACATCCCCCGCCACAGCCACATCTCAACCCACCTGAGAGTTCTCCACTGGCTCCTCGTCAGCAAAAGGATCACATTCAGACTGCTCACCCACGCACACAAAGCACTCCACAACCTGGGCCCGGAATACCTCAACAGCCGACTCACGTTCTACACCCCCGCCCGCCAGCTCCGCTCAGCCAACCTCGCTCTCGCCACCATCCAACGGATCCGCAGAACCACCACCGGAGGAAGATCGTTCTCCTACCTGGCAGCAAAGACCTGGAATTCCCTCCCCACCCACCTACGACTGACCCAGGACCACCTCAGCTTCAGGAGGCGCCTCAAGAACTGGCAGCAGCAGCACCCCTCACCCCCAGCGCCTTGAGACCCTAACGGGTGAGTAGCGCGCTTTACAAATTTATGATCGATTGATGGAGCCACTCACTTACCCATAGAGCCACTTAAACAGTGAGTCATACAGCCACTCACACATGCTGACACTCATCCATACAGGCACTTACACACACACACTCACTCACTTAGCCACTGATTTACCCACTCACTCATCCATACAGGAACTCAGGCACCCACACAGATACTCACACACCCAGTCTTACATCAATTAAACCACTCAAACACCTACTTACAAACCCATACACCTACTCACACACCCATACAAACACTCACACACCCTACAACCACTCACACCCCCACAACCCCCACACCCCCACAACCACCCACACCCCCACAACCACCCATATTCCCTGTTACACATCCATACGACCACTCACACACCCATAAAGCCAATGGCACATCCACTTACAAACCTGTACAACTACTCACACACCCACACAACCACTCTTGCACCCATACAACCAATCACACACCCACTTACAAACTCCTACAGCCAATCACAAACAACACACACAGTGATTCAGCCACTCACATAATAGATCTTAAAAGTAGTATCACTGATTAGTAGCACACCTAGTATACAAATTGAACTTTTGTAGAATTTTAAGTTTATATGTTTAACAATCATAAGTTCTTAGAAAAGACTTACACTCACTGGATGATGTTATCAGTGATGGCATTTGAGATGTAATCAGTGATGTCACCGACCATGTCATGAACGATGTAATATGTGAGTTCATAAGCAGTGCATTGTGGGACGGGATTTCTATAGCTGTAGAGTTTGAATTTCACTGGTTTTGTATGAGTGAAATCTGAGCATAATTATACATCCCTGTCATCTTTTTTTTTCAGTGAATTTCTACGGTTTTTTAAATTATATTTCCTAACTATATTGCTCCTGTAATCCTTTGTTTTTTCAGTGAATGTGTATGTGTGTGTATATATAGATAATCATTGCAGTGGAAATAAACGTGGCCAAAAAACACCTTAATTAGAGCAACTGTATTAATAAATGCACATTTACACATATATTGCTGCAGTTTAGAGGTCAACTTTGACTTTTTGCCTCACAGAGTGCCTAAAATAGCTCCCTTAATAGTCACAAGGCCTCTTCAATGTGAGTTTACTACACTGCACAGATGTAATCCTTTTAATGCTTGTTTAGGGTAAACATCTTTTATTAAAACAAGCACGTGTGAAAATATACCATGGCATAAACCATATGTGCAGAGTATAATATGCTATTTATTACAAATGTTGAGGGAGGGGCATTATGACCCACGAGAGGCCCTTTTCACACTGAGCAATGGTAGTAATTACCACATATCACTCTGTACATCTCCATATAAACTATATATGTCTATCGATAGATAGAGCAACCAGTAAAAGTAAATGGGGCACAGTAACACACTGTATTGAGTAACTGTAAATGCTCAAAGAAATGCACCTTTATCCATTTATAACAACAGTGCAGCAAAATTGACGAGAAAAACACAGTTTGCTGCCTCTCAAATCTCATGTTGCAATGTATTTACATGGTAAGACAAATCTTGAATAATCACGAGACACCTTGCATGTGATTTTACCTCCTAGCAAGAAATTATTTACTTGGACCCTCTTTTGAGTGAAATGTGTTTTGTTCAAAGAAATACCCATGAAAAGCCATGGTATAAAGTTTGTAGGCAAATGCACAGAAATATGCTATTTAGTACCATTGTCGAGGGATTAGCTGCTAACAAGATCTCTACAGACTGAGCTGAATTACCCTCAATGTTTTACTTAGAGCTGCTGGAATCTGGATTTTGAAATTATTTAACAGGCGAATAGGATTACTTAAAACACCATGCCACACTCCAAGCCAAACACACTTCTGTTATCTCCTTTTCTGTGTTCTGTGTTTGTTTACTGTCTAGTATGTAAACATCAGCAAACTTAAGATTGAACATTTACATAAGGCATCTTTAACAAAAGGCCATTTTACCATGCTTAATAAATTTAGCTTATTCAAATTAAAACCCTAAGTACAATTATAATTACAAATATGTTCATATTAAAATAAGTACACAACTTTACATTATTATAATTATTTAATCATCCTTGCCTATTCAGTAGAAGCACAAATCTTGCATTGTTGCTACTAACATTGTGAAATTGATAACTACCACGTAATTGGCTCATCTGGCTAGGTCATCTGGCACAACAGATGTTTGCCCATATTAGGCGTTCATGTTCCTAATATTTTGTGCTGCAAAATCACCAAGGTTTCAAAGATTTTAGAAGAGATTTGATATTGCAACCGCTGATTGTTAAACATTGTATTATCTGTGGGATGATCAGCCAGGTCACCCTTGCCACAATCTAAAAGAGAGAATTGCTTGTTGCACAAAGATCTCTGCAATATATGCATTGACATACTGAGCAGTTTTACCAAAGGTGTTGTTTTTCATACAACCCCTGAGCATTATCCTGAGAATAATAATTTGAAAGAAACTGTTGTTTCAAGAGGCATTTTTCATAAATTGAATGTTAATACGTTTTATTTCAACCCAACAGGCCATGAAGTTATGAACAGACAAAGGAAAAGTATTGCATCTGTACAGTTTACTAACAAGAACCAACCCTGCAAAGCTTCATCTGGGAAGACAAACATTCAGGCTCTGCAGAACTACCACAAGGGAAGCAACACTAAAAACCACCCATGGTCAGAAAGTTATGTGCAACTAAAACAAGAAAAAACTGCCCAATATAAGGGTGAATTCAGCAAGTCTGAACATTTCAGGTTACAGCAGCGAAGGCCTAAAATAGGGATATTGCAAAAATATAATGAATGTGAAATTAATATGAGAAATACACGTTTTCTTGGTTTCCTGCCAAACGCACAGCAAAATCAGTCACAATACACATGTCCTGAATGTAATAAAAGCTGCCGGTTGAAAAGAGAGCTTCTTCGACACATGGAAACACATTCACGAGAAAGGATATATGCTTGTCCTGACTGTGATAAAACCTTCTTTCGGAAGACCAATCTTATGACTCATTCTAGAACACATACAGGTGAAAAGCCTTATGCATGTCATATCTGCAACAAAAGATTCAGTCGCAAAGATAATCTGAATGGACATATAAGAATACATACTGGAGAGCGACCATATAAATGCACTGAATGTGGAAGAAGCTTTACTTGGAAAGGAGACCTTAATCAACATCGAAGAAAACATACTTGAGAGGACAGTTTTACATGAAAAGTACATGACCAATCAAAAAATAGTAATATAAAGGTTATCACACTACAAGCAGCACTACGAAACATGAATTGTAACTTGAGGAGCTAGAATAACAGCATGTAGGAGATAGCACTAGAGAAGTTAACAATAAGAGTTCAGATCAGCAAAAGAATGTGAAACATTTGTATCACAGATCTTATCTATTTAAAGATAGAAGTACCAACTGGTTGACAACAACCTCAATGAAGGGCTTTCTTATGAAAATCAAGTCCTATTTCAACACTGAAAAGATGAGAAGAAAAACTTTGTCAATATCAATGTGACCCTATTATCTACATCTTCAGTAGATGAAATACTAAATATTTCAAATGATGTAGCAGTGAACACTCTGTGGACTCATTGCTTATGTACATGCATAGGTGTGTATAAAGATTATGAAAATAAGCTCAGTTGACAACCAGAAGGAAATAATAGAAAATATGCTGTAGCTCAGGATATCAGGCACATAATGCTAACCCCAGAGTCCGTGGATGACACAGAAAGAAGGCATCCTTCCACCATGAAAAAACTGAATTTCAAATTAGTCAGACCATCCGATACCAAAGGGGCAATACTGCAAACGTTTCTACAGTGTGTAGCATCATGTGACAGCCTTAAAACATTGTATATCCTCTTAAAAATGCACAGTGATCAGGTTGAATTACCAAAATGAAGGACAATATGTAGGAATATTTTGGAGAACGATCTGTTGAGACTTAATAGAATGTTACAAAGATGAGACTTAACGGAATGTTGCAAAGATGTAAACTCGCTTCTGAGGTTACCAGGGCAGCAGTCCATATCCGATGGTATAGAAATGGCTGTTGCTAAGGAAATTGGAGGATAATTTCAAAATATCTCTAGTTGACAGGTTTAATAGCCAACTTGTCGCAAATTTCTGGTTAAACCAGTTGAAATGTCTCCATGAAGATATAATAAACGTGAACACGTGTACAAAGTGTCAAAATTCAATTTAACTTGTTTGTTAAATGGAATAACTTCCTCCACCTAGAACTTTTCATACTACCTTCAATCCCCTAATAAACGCTAAATACACATGGTGGGTTGATCTGCTGCTTTCAGATTGAATACATTAATAAATGCAGTCTAGAGGTAAAATGACATTTCATTTTGTGTTCATAATTTAGGCAAAATGTGCAGAGTGCAAGTCAAAGAGCAATTATGCATCATATTGTTTTGCGTACATTTATAAGTAGCACATTTACCACTGCATTAGTACAGCATGACCTGTCATTGACATAGCTGTTAGAGTGCGTTTTGTGGACTATGTTTTGTCGCACTGTTCTGAGATTGGTGCTGAAAGGGGTCTGCTTGTGGAAGCATGGCTTAACATGTTGGTGGAGAAATGGATGTTGTGTGGTCATTGCAAGATTGCAATAAGTGCATTGTTCATTGTGTGTGTAGGTTTTTTTAAGGAACAAGTGGAATTGTATGTCCAAGGACCTTTGCGTAAGTGAAAAAGATAAACAGTACTCTTCTCCTCAACTACAATAGAGCACATGGAAACATCTACATTAGAACTACCAGAGTGCATTCTGCCGCTGAATACAACATTTGCTCTAGAGAAATTGGTCACCCTACAAATGGGACTACAAAGCAGTCTGTGTTGCAAATCATGCAGCAGTGTAGAAACCTGTACATATGCAGGAGCTCATTTGGATACAGTGAATCATTATGACTATATCGGGTATGTGTTACCCACACATAAGGCCGTTTTCCACAAAAAACGGTGGACCTATCTTTGGCGTTCCATGAAAATGCATTTTTCTATTATTTCCTAAGGAAATTGCCACTTGCCATCATACATAGTAGGTGTGCATGTATATGTATAGTATGTGTACATGTACTCCAAGTGGTAGGCAGCCATGTTGTCAAGGCGAACAAACCTTTGGATGTTTATAGTAACAGTCCAGCGCACTCATACAGTATAATAATACATCATGTAGACGTGATTCGAAAGCAAATGGAACCGATCCAATGTTGAAGTCTTTGATTTCTTTAATCGGTCATCAAACAAAAAACACAGCCAGCCGACACGTGTTTCATCAGAGAAACTGTGTTCTCCGACTCTTCAGGGCCCTGTGGCTGAATCCAAAGTCAGTAACATACCAAAGCTGGTGATAATTCCACCCTGGTAGGGTATGATAAGTCTTGACAAAACGTTTGCTTTTCAAGAATAAAAAATGCGAGCCAATCAAAGTTTAAAGTCGTTCCTGACGCCAGTACGGGTAGACAAAGGAAAATTCTCCCAACTGTAACCATTATGTGTAAAAAAGATACTAGACCCCGGATCTGTCCCGGTGATGTACGTGTGCTACCCAAACATAGGGCTGTTTTCCTAAAAAAACGGTGGACCTATCTTTGGCGGACCATGGAAATGCATTTTTCTATTATTTCCTAAGGAAATTGCCACTTGCCATCATACATTGTAAGATAGTAAGTGTGCATGCATGCATGTGTATAGTATGTGTACATGCACCCCAAGTGGTAAGCAGCCATGTTGTAAAGGCGAACAGACCTTTGGATGTTCAAGCTTTCGTCAGCTTGACAACAAATTTCACACTGATAGTCAAACCGTTATTAGCTGGCAGAGCAAGATATTTTATGGTCCATGTATATGGGGTTTTGCGCAGTACGAGTAATGTCTGTATATCCTGGCCCTTCTGCTTCTTCATGGATGTGGAAAAAAAGAACCACATCTGCTTTGAACGTGAATGGTAGGCATTCTGGTATATCGCTTGTATATATGGTTTATGACTTCATGCATGTGCCAGTCCTGGTTTTAAATTTAACTTTATGATACCTATTTAGTTATGGTTAGAATGATTGACTTACAGGAATATATATATATTTTTTGCAAATTAAATGGATAACATTTGACAACAAGCATTGGCAAAGGCAATAGGTCTTGTGTTGGCAACCAGCCTTCTGGCAATTCTTGTTTTATTTTGGTTTTTGCAAAACTTTGTTTGGGTATATTCGGGGCCCTTGTCAAGTAAAATAAAAATCATTTGCTACAGGCAAAAAAAAGTTTGGTAAAAAAAAGAAAACGAGACATTACCATACTACTACCTGGCACTGAAGGTAACTACTTGGTGTGGATGTGTGCTTTGTAAAAAGGGAAGCATGCTGAACCTCATAGTGAAAACCACCAATGGCTGAAGTGGGCCGATGCATTGCTCCTTAATACATGCTGAAGTGTGTGGAGAAAAATTTCAATGACACCGACCACAGACTAATGGACGAAGTTTGCTGAAATCCTAATAAGTAACTATGTTTTGGACATCATTTTAGTATGTTTAAAAGATCTTGGCTAATAAAACATCCTAAAAAATTCAATCAGTCTGGCATTGGCTGCAAGCCTCTTGCCCTTGACAAAGAAAGAAAGAAGGACTGAAGGAAGGCAAGAAAGAAGGAAAGCGAAGGAAAGAGTGAATGTAATACAGAGATGAAATGAAAGAATGCAAGAGAAACAATGAAGGAAAGAGAAAGAAAGAATAAGTGAGGGAGGGAAAGAGAAGAGGGAAAAAGAAAGGAGAAGGAAAGGGAAAAGAAAAAGGAAGGAAAGAAAGAATGAAGCAGAAGGAAAGAGCAGTAGTGAAAGAAGGCAAGAATAAAAGAAGAGAAAGAAGGCAAGCGATCGAAATAAAGAGCAAAAACAATGAGAGCAGGAAAGAAAGAGAAAAGGGAAAGAAAGAAAGAAGGCTGATAGAGAGAAAAAAGGGAGAAGGAATGAAAAAAGGCTAAAGCAAAAAAAGAAAAGAACGCAAAAGTAAAAGAAGGAAAGAAAAAAGAACAAAGAAAAGAATGAAAGAAGGAAGGGCCGAAATTAGGGAAGAAAGAAAGGAGAGAAAGAAAAAAGTAAAAAGAGGATAGCTTTATACAGAACAGTTTCAAATGACACAGCCTGATCTGGTATGCTGTGAAATAGTAGCTCTCAGAAAAGCAAAACAGCAAAAATACAACAGCATTGGCAGGCGATTGGATCTGATAAAGATGGAATGTGCATTAGAAGCGTCCTGCTTGGGCATTTCATATCCTTCCTGTGGAAAAATTAGTGAATTCGTCACGGGGTGAGGTATGCCCGCGTAGTATGAAGAAGTTAATTAATCGGAAACGGATATTCCTCGAGATCCATGGGGTCCCGTTCAATATAGTTTCCCAGTCTTTGTCTTCCAAAGGGTTATTCGGTCCTCTGCCCATTTATTTCAGAGAGCATTCGGCGGTTGTAGAGTACCCCTACCCAGTGCTTTGTAGAGACACATGACCGCTTTTTGTACCCTCCCCCCAATGTACAGATGTATTTAACCCCTTAGCTGTGGCGGCTATTCCGCCGCAGCGCAAGGGGGGAGGGGGGCCGTGCGACGCTCCCGTACTCGTGACGGAACCGCTCCGTCACGAGCCTCGGGTGGGCTGTGCTTGTGACGGAGCGGTTCCGTCACGGCCCGCCCACTGAATAGAACGCGTCGCGCAGGCGCGACGAGCAGGCCGTGACGGAACCGCTCCGTCACCAGCACAGCCCACCCGAGGCTCGTGACGGAGCGGTTCTGTCACGAGCACGGAATGGGCAATAAGTATCATGATGTTGAGGTTGGAACATTCCCACCTGAGTGTTTGCGGATCCTCGCCACCATCCCCCTAAGCAATAGGAAATGACTGTGAGGGAGAACAAAGCCCTCTCAAAAGTCTTCAAATTGGTGGAGTGCCCTGTTGTGATGCCCCCACTTGTATCCAGTGTCTCCTAGGCCCTCTCATTGTCCTCCATGTGGAAGTAATTGTATTGTTATTGGGAGGTTAGATGAGTAGGGGATCCTGTTTGCGTCTTTTGGAGACAGCATCTCCAACAATGTCGTACCACTTGTACTTCTTCTGCATCATCTACCGCAGTCCTACCTACCTGCACCAACATCTTCAATAATAAGTTCAAGCCTGGTGTGAACGGTCCCACTTTGCGTATATGCAACTGCTGATCTTGCAGCCAGCAGGCAAACCATTGTAGTTGGCCAACAAGGTAATATTGTTCGAAGTCGGAGACTGCAAGCCCCCCTTTGCAGTCGGATGCTGCATTGTTTTCAGCACTTTTTGTCTTCGTCTGGTGCCCCACAAGAAATTCAACACTAAGGATTGTAAGTCTCGACTAATAAAAGTGGGAGGCCTTTCCAAAACTCCATGCTGGTCTTCAAAGATCGTACAGCCGCCCCCATATTACCCTCAAGTATATCGGGGTGAAAGTGGTATATTTTCACCCTTAGATATTCCAGGCATCTGGGTTTCCATTGGACCTTTCCCAGTGCAGTGGGGAGGTCTCAGTCTCTTGTCAACGGGGAAAAGCAAGACTTTCGCCAGTTCATTTGTAAACTCGACATTTCCCCAAATGCTGTAATCAGTTCCTTAGCACCTGGGAAGTCTTCTCCTGTGTTTCCCAAGAACATCAGCATGCCATCAGTGTATAGCGCTATATGGTGGACTCTGTTCCCCGGGCGAATCACACAGTACATTGTGCCTGTCTGGGCAAGACATGCCATCGGTTCCATAGCCAGGGCAAACAACAGCAGAGAGCGGGGGCATTCCTGTTTCGTACATTGCTCCAATCTACATTATCCTGAGATGGTGCGGCCCGTTCTGATCCGATCCAAGAGCTCGTGTAGAGCAGCTTGATCCATTTCAAGAAGCCTGGTTCCAGCCGCATCCTTCTCATGACCTCATACTGAAACTCCCATTCAAGGCTATTGAAGGCCTTTTTTAATATCGAAAGCAAAGACCTCTCCCTCCTCTCCTAGCTTACCATATACTTTCATAAGTGCCAGGAGGTGCCTATATTGAACGTAGTATATCGGCCTGGAAATTAATCCAGCTTGATCCGGGTGTATGAGGTCAGTCATTAACCCCTTCCGTGAGGGGCTGTTTCCCCGCTGTGCTGGGGCTGGGGGGGGGGCGCGTACAGCGCCCCCATGCTCATGACGAGGTCAGCTCGTCATGAGCTACGGCGCTCCGGTGATCATGACGAGCTGAGCTTGTCATGGCCACACCGGTTCCAATGGAACGCTCAGCACAGCACGGGAACCAGCCCAGCATGCGAGCGTTCCACGGAACGGGCGAGGTCATGACGAGCTCAGCTCGTCATGAGCACCGTAGCGCCATAGCTCATGACGAGCTGACCTCGTCATGAGCACTCAAAGGGTTAAGAGCTGGATCCTAGTTGCTAGTATCCTCGTGAGAATCTTAAAGTCTAGTTAAGCATGGATAGGGATCTGTAAGCGCAGCACTCCAGGGGGGATTTACCAGGTTTGAGGAGAGGAACGATCAGCACCTCCTGGCTGGTATTGGGGAGGTGACCTTCATCCATTGCCGCTCCAAACAAGCCTACGAGTCTGGGGGCCAGTTCCTCTGCATAAGCTGCATAAAACTCTTTAGGTTACACATCTGTGCCAGATGTTTTGCCTCTAGCAAGTCCTTAATAGCTGCTCCTACCTCCTGTATGTCTACAGGGGCTCCTAACACTTCTGCCTCCTCTGCCCTTATTTTGGGAAGTGGGATAATCGCTAAATAGTCCCTGATAGTTCCCTCACCCTGTCTCAGCCAGCTACTGTAGAGGTTTGCGTAGAACTCCAAGACACTCTGGTTTATCTCCTCTTGCCGGTATAGTGGGTATTTGATTCTTGTTTTTCCAAAATCTTCTTTTTGGTAATGTTTACCCCCCTCTTAGCCTTATCTTCAAGGCAAGCAGTGGTTCAGGCTATTGTATTTTCATGTCTGAACAACTGTATTTAGGTTTGCCTTTATTCTTTCTGGCTAGGTTGCACACCATGCAAAATAAGGCAATTTTGTGATCCGTAGTTTGCCAGTTAGAGCTCGCATATCAGTACCAATGGCTGCCTTACATTCCTCCCCTCGTGCAATCGTACTGAATCTTGTATTTTATCCTAATTGTTTTTAATAATTTTTATTGGAGACGTATGTAATATTTTGTGTGCTTTTATGATTGTTTATTGAATGATCGAATAAAGCTTTCAAATCGAATCGGCTGCCTTACATTGGCTCCCAGTTGGGGAAAGGCTAATTTTCAAAAGCATCTGCTTGGCTTACTGTATCTCTCATGGTAGCGAACCTTAACTTCTTCAATCAAAATGTCTTCCTTATATTCGTTCGGGAAAGAGGATTATCATGTCGGAATCAGCATGACTTTTTCTGTTCCCCATAAGCCACCCAGTGGTAGCTTCACCATATCCCATGTTTCTGCTCAACAATGAAACAAACATTCCCATTAAAATAAGTCTAGTAGGTGATCACCTCCATTTCAAGAAAAACTTGGAAGCATGGCTTTTCTTTCAGGAAAGATGAAGTTCTACATATTTTAGCTACTCACGTTTGCTTCTCAGTTCCAGGGCACAATTCTGGGTACTCCTGTGCAATACAAAACTGATTATTGTCATAAATCTTTAATGAAAATAAATGTGTTTGCGAAGTTTGATATTGGACGGTTCAACAGATTAGTAATGATGCCATACCAAGTGGGAATTGGGATTAGGAGGTCTGAGCAGAGGGCTTTGCCAAAGATTTCTTCTGTTCCCAATGCCCAGCCATTGCCCGCATCATACCTCCATTGAGAGCATGCATACTAAGTACAGGGCATTGCCAAAGGCTATGTCCTGTACCTAAACCCCACAAGTTATGGGCAGAGTCCATGTTAAGTGGGTAGACTGCACTGAGGACAAGGTAAAAGGCAACACCCAGCATTCAATACCAGCTAGGCTCAGGGAAATAATCTTCCAGTGTTTACTGGGATTAAGGTAATGGCCATAGGCCACCCCCTGTGCTGGGTATTTGCTGAGTCATTAGTCCTTCAGAGGGCTCATTGTATTGTGATTGTCTATTCCTGTTACCTGCTCCTGGGTACAGCTGTGCTATTTGTATCCTTGTACAGCACTTAATGCCGATTTCTGGAGGTACCTTGCTTCATACCACTTTGGAGGCCATATTGGAGTGATCACTCACCCCTTAATGGGGTCATCATTTTATGAATTTTGAGTTTATGCTTTTAAATTTTGCACTTTTCGCAATCTTGTGCTCAGTGTAATTTCTTTAGGTCTTTCTTTCCTAAGATGATTTAAGTCGCTCGAACATTTAGTCAGTTCTGCCTCTTTAGATGTCAGTCAGTCAAAAATTCTTTATTTCGATTAATTAAAATCATAAAAGACAATACAAGGAGCATATGCCTCCACACATTAAAACCATTTTAAAAATGGGCTTTCAATTTTTACAATTCATAAATACAATGTCTAAAAAACAATAAAAACATACTGTACAATATAAAAAGACCCTTAACCAAGGCTATTAGATCTAATTTTAAAATGCACCATTTGATAATTCAAGTTAAAGCCATGATCCCCTTATGATCCCACTGAATGATTACATTTAAAGGAGTCTTCTTTTGTTTACCCGGGCCACGGCTGCCAAAAAAACTGGCCACACTATAAGTAACCTGGACCGAACTAAGCATTTGTAGATATGTGAGAGCGGGCTTAACTTGTACGAAACCAGCATCACGCAGGATTGGATATAAGGATTTTTTACGCGCCTCTGAATAATGATCACAGAGCATTACCAAATGGAGTGTGTCCTGTGAGGAAAAATTGTCACAAGAACATGGCGCTACATCCTCAGGTTTCCCCCATTTGGAGAATACACCCAATGTAAAGTGGATGAGATTGAACCGAAATCTGACCAATAAAAATCGATGGAAGGGCTTGGTGACACACTTCAGGTACGGTTCGATGAATGGGGAAATTGATAAAACATAAATACTTCTCACCACTGGTTTTCTCAGCTCCTGCGCCTCCCTTTCTGCCTCCAACAAATTACGAAAGTTATGTTTAATCCACCCTATGTCCTCCTTTATGATGCCCTGTGGTGAAGTAAACAAATCTGGTCGACCCAGCCTGGCGCATGCCGCTCTAACATACGCCAACCATGGGATCCAGTCTGCCTTCTCTAGGGCTAAACAATCCTTCAGGATTAAATGGTTAAGGGTAATCTCATCATTCAGCCAGGTTTTTGCCCAGCAAATCAGTGGAGCCATTTTTAGGAGATATGTAACATAACCCAGAGCCACCTCCGAGTGAAATGAGAATGTGGGGGATGATTGTGGTAGTGACAGGAGAGATCTAAGGAACCTGTTTTCCGCAATTTGTATTTTGTTCGAATCCACATAGCCCCAGATTGCCGCACCATAGGAAGCGATCGCCAAGGACTTAGACTTATAAATCCTTAGCATGGCCTCCATGGGTCTGGCTCCCAATCTCTTGGAAAGATTCAAAAGAGCCAGCGAAGATCTTGTGACTACATTACTCTTCAGCTTCATCTGGGGGCCCCAATTACCTTTCTCGTCGAATAGTACTCCCAGGTAGGAAAAGGAAGGCACCCTCGTCAATTCTTTGCCGTTACACCTAAATGTTTTAACCTTCCTTTTCTTACTCCGTGCGCCGGCAACCATTACATGGGATTTTGCGATGTTTACCTTCAGATCCAGGGCTTCCATTTATTTATTTATTACATTTTTAAAGCGCACTGTTACACGAAGGTGTCCTGGCACTGAGCGATCACTAGTATGCATGAATTGTTGAGTTAGTGTGTAAAGAGCCATGTCTTAAGGGCTCTCCTAAATGATCGTGGCTGCACAGCTTTCTTTCTGATCGAACCCAAGGTGTCAGACTGGGCTCCCATTCATCACCATCAAGAAAGCTAACTAAGGGTGTGCCACAGGGCTCGTGTCTCAGCCCTACGCTGTTTAACATTTACGTGGCCCCCTTAGCTAATTTGATAAGATCTTTTGGATTTACTCCTGTATCATACGCTGACGACACCCAGCTGCTTTTCCCCTTCCAAACTTTCACGCCGGCAACTCAATCATCATTTGCTAGTGGGATGAGGGCGGTAGCACATTGGATGACTCAAAATTTTTTACAATGCAATGTATCCAAAACGGAGGTTATGCTGTTTGGAGGGGCCACTCTTCTCTGGTCCCCAGATTGGTGGCCTCTGGAACTTGGCCCCATCCCTAAGCCCAAACAAACAGCAAAAAATCTAGGTGTTAAACTAGACCAAGCGCTCCTTCTAAAGGAGCACACCACGCAAGTGGTAGGTGCCTGCCTCCATGTGGTGGGGCTTCTGAGACGAGCCTTCCCGTTCCTACCCCTTAACCATAGGAAGACTCTCATCCAGACCCTGATCATAAGCAGAATGGATTACTGCAATGGTTTATACATCTCAGCCAATGAAGCACAGGTGAACAAACTCCAGGTCGTACAGAATACGGCGGCCAGACTGGCCCTTAACGCCCCCCCCAGAACACCGTCCAGTCCCTTACTTCACCAACTCCATTGGCTACCCGTAAAGCAGCGCATCAAATTTAAAATATGCAACGTTATATACAGATGCCTGTTTAGCACAAGCCCCAGCTATCTAAAAGAAAAATTTCTGCCCTACATCCCTGCCCGCACACTACGGTCCAGCAACCTTCTCTTGCTTCAGGTCCCAAAAATCAGAAGGGCCAGACAGGGTGGTCGAGCACTGTCCTACAGAGGGCCAATTCTTTGGAACTCCCTGCCTACTGAACTAAAACAAATTAGGAGCCTGGAATTATTTAGAAAGAATTTAAAAACCTACCTGTTTACCATGCTTTAAAATTTCTCAGGTTTCTCTTCCTCAGCTCTAATCCCTACAGGAACCCTCTAATATGCGAGCACCAGCGCAGAGATATCCCTTCGGGAATTTATTCATGCGCTTAATAAGCAAATAAATAAATAAAATGCAAGCAGATCTGGAATCTGTCTGAGGCTCAACGGCAGCCCATTCAATGCCTTCACGGCTCCCAGGGAGAAGCTCCTACCTCCCCAACGGGCTTTCCTAACTCTTGGGACTACAACCAGCCCCTGCTCAGCTGATCTTAAAGATCTTACAGGCTTGTACCATTGAAAGTGCATAGTCATGCATTGGGGTCCTACGCCATGCAGAGCCTTAAAGATCACGCAGAGCGTTTTAAAGACTATTCTTTTACGTACTGGTAGCCAGTGTAACTTCACTAAATCCTGTGCTACCGAGGCGAACTTGGGTGTGCCCGTAATCAGACGAGCTGCTGCATTCTGCAGGATTTGAAGTTTGTTTAACAGCCCCTGTTGGGCATTCAGCAGCAGGCTGTTGCAGTAATCTAGTCGGGACATCACCAGTCCTGTTACCACTGTGTCTTCCTATGTTCATCCGCATGAAACGGCAGAACTTTTCGAATAGTTTTTAACACTTAATGGGTAGCTGATGACAGTGCGTTAATTTGTGGCCTGAAGGACAGTGAATCGTCCATCAGTACACCCAGGTTTTTGACCTTCTCAACCGGGGAGGGGGGGGAGGGGGGGGGGCATTTCCTCTGGCCACCATCGAGGGGACCAGAAGTTGTCTCTGGACCCAAACAGCAACACTTCTGTTTTTGCTGAATTGAGCTTAAGGCAGTTTCCTGCCATCCAGTTGCTGACCTCCCGCATGCAGAAAAGGGGGTGGTGATGGACAGAGTTTCTGAATTAAGCAGAATACTCCTACCCAGTCAACAGATCAGGGTTTGATCCATCACCGTTTTTAGGCTCACTGCACCATCCCAGTTCAGAACCTGGCTACATGCAAATTAGTCTGTCCCTGTCCCAGTGCATCATGGGAACATGGCAAACCAAACTACCAAGCCAATTCTTTCACTGGGAAGGAAACAAGCTTCCGGGGACCGGTTTCTGGCATTACAGCCGTCATCGGCCCGGCTTGCTTCAATCCTGATGGTGCAATGAGCAAGGGACTCACATCTGAGTATACCCTTCCACGCTTATGGTGGACAAAATTATTCAGAAAAGCGGGTGGTGATGGACAGAGTTTCTGAATTAAGCAGAATACTCCTACCCAGTCAACAGATCAGGGTTTGATCCATCACCGTTTTTTAGCTCACTGCACCATCCCAGTTCAGAACCTGGCTACATGCAAATTAGTCTGTCCCTGTCCCAGTGCATCATGGAAACAGGGTAAACCAAACTACCAAGCCAATTCTTTCACTGGGAAGGAAACAAGCTTCCGGGGACCGGTTTCTGGCATTACAGCCGTCATCGGCCCGGCTTGCTTCAATCCTGATGGGGCAATGAGCAAGGGACTCACATCTGAGTATACCCTTCCACACTTATGGTGGACAAAATTATTCAGAAAAGGGGGTGGTGATGGACAGAGTTTCTGAATTAAGCAGAATACTCCTACCCATTCAACAGATCAGGGTTTGATCCATCACCGTTTTTTAGCTCACTGCACCATCCCAGTTCAGAACCTGACTACATGCAAATTAGTCTGTCCCTGTCCCAGTGCATCAGGTCTGCTTAATTCAGACACTCTGTTCATCACCACCCCCTTTTCTGAATCGTTTACGGCCACTATAGGTGTGGCAGGGTATACTCAGACATGAGTCCCTTTCTCACTGCACCATCAGGATTCAAGCAAGCCGGGCCGAAGACGGCTGAAATGCCAGAAACCGGTCCCCGGTAGCTTGTCTCCTTTCTGGTGAAGAATTGGCTTGGTAGTTTTGTCTGCCCTGTTCCCATGATGCACTGGGCCAGGGACAGACTGATTTGCATATAGCCAGGTTCTGAGCTGGGATGGTGCAGTGAGATAAATAACGGTGATGGATCAAGCCCTGATCTTGGACTGGGTAAGAGTGGTCTGCTTAATTCAGACACTCTGTTCATCACCACCCCCTTTTCTGAATCGTTTACCGCCACTATAGGTGTGGCAGGGTATACTCAGACATGAGTCCCTTTCTCACTGCACCATCAGGATTCAAGCAAGCCGGGCCGAAGACGGCTGAAATGCCAGAAACCGGTCCCCGGTAGCTTGTCTCCTTTCTGGTGAAGAATTGGCTTGGTAGTTTTGTCTGCCCTGTTCCCATGATGCACTGGGCCAGGGACAGACTGATTTGCATATAGCCAGGTTCTGAGCTGGGATGGTGCAGTGAGATAAATAACGGTGATGGATCAAGCCCTGATCTTTGGACTGGGTAAGAGTGGTCTGCTTAATTCAGACACTCTGTTCATCACCACCCCCTTTTCTGAATCGTTTACGGCCACTATAGGTGTGGCAGGGTATGCTCAGACATGAGTCCCTTTCTCACTGCACCATCAGGATTCAAGCAAGCTGGGCCGAAGACGGCTGAAATGCCAGAAACCGGTCCCCGGTAGCTTGTCTCCTTTCTGGTGAAGAATTGGCTTAGTAGTTTAGTCTGCCCTGTTCCCATGATGCACTGGGCCAGGGACAGACTGATTTGCATATAGCCAGGTTCTGAGCTGGGATGGTGCAGTGAGACAAATAACGGTGATAGATCAAGCCCATTATCTTTGGACTGGGTAAGAGTGGTCTGCTTAATTCAGACACTCTGTTCATCACCACCCCCTTTTCTGAATCGTTTACGGCCACTATAGGTGTGGCAGGGTATACTCAGACATGAGTCCCTTTCTCACTGCACCATCAGGATTCAAGCAAGCCGGGCCGAAGACGGCTGAAATGCCAGAAACCGGTCCCCGGTAGCTTGTCTCCTTTCTGGTGAAGAATTGGCTTGGTAGTTTTGTCTGCCCTGTTCCCATGATGCACTGGGCCAGGGACAGACTGATTTGCATATAGCCAGGTTCTGAGCTGGGATGGTGCAGTGAGATAAATAACGGTGATGGATCAAGCCCTGATCTTTGGACTGGGTAAGAGTGGTCTGCTTAATTCAGACACTCTGTTCATCACCACCCCCTTTTCTGAATCGTTTACCGCCACTATAGGTGTGGCAGGGTATACTCAGACATGAGTCCCTTTCTCACTGCACCATCAGGATTCAAGCAAGCCGGGCCGAAGACGGCTGAAATGCCAGAAACCGGTCCCCGGTAGCTTGTCTCCTTTCTGGTGAAGAATTGGCTTGGTAGTTTAGTCTGCCCTGTTCCCATGATGCACTGGGCCAGGGACAGACTGATTTGCATATAGCCAGGTTCTGAGCTGGGATGGTGCAGTGAGATAAATAACGGTGATGGATCAAGCCCTGATCTTTGGACTGGGTAAGAGTGGTCTGCTTAATTCAGACACTCTGTTCATCACCACCCCCTTTTCTGAATCGTTTACGGCCACTATAGGTGTGGCAGGGTATACTCAGACATGAGTCCCTTTCTCACTGCACCATCAGGATTCAAGCAAGCCGGGCCGAAGACGGCTGAAATGCCAGAAACCGGTCCCCGGTAGCTTGTCTCCTTTCTGGTGAAGAATTGGCTTGGTAGTTTAGTCTGCCCTGTTCCCATGATGCACTGGGCCAGGGACAGACTGATTTGCATATAGCCAGGTTCTGAGCTGGGATGGTGCAGTGAGATAAATAACGGTGATGGATCAAACCCTGATCTTTGGACTGGGTAAGAGTGGTCTGCTTAATTCAGACACTCTGTTCATCACCACCCCCTTTTCTGAATCGTTTACGGCCACTATAGGTGTGGCAGGGTATACTCAGACATGAGTCCCTTTCTCACTGCACCATCAGGATTCAAGCAAGCCGGGCCGAAGACGGCTGAAATGCCAGAAACCGGTCCCCTGTAGCTTGTCTCCTTTCTGGTGAAGAATTGGCTTGGTAGTTTAGTCTGCCCTGTTCCCATGATGCACTGGGCCAGGGACAGACTGATTTGCATATAGACAGGTTCTGAGCTGGGATGGTGCAGTGAGATAAATAACGGTGATGGATCAAGCCCTGATCTTTGGACTGGGTAAGAGTGGTCTGCTTAATTCAGACACTCTGTTCATCACCACCCCCTTTTCTGAATCGTTTACGGCCACTATAGGTGTGGCAGGGTATACTCAGACATGAGTCCCTTTCTCACTGCACCATCAGGATTCAAGCAAGCCGGGCCGAAGACGGCTGAAATGCCAGAAACCGGTCCCCGGTAGCTTGTCTCCTTTCTGGTGAAGAATTGGCTTGGTAGTTTAGTCTGCCCTGTTCCCATGATGCACTGGGCCAGGGACAGACTGATTTGCATATAGCCAGGTTCTGAGCTGGGATGGTGCAGTGAGATAAATAACGGTGATGGATCAAGCCCTGATCTTTGGACTGGGTAAGAGTGGTCTGCCTAATTCAGACACTCTGTTCATCACCACCCCCTTTTCTGAATCGTTTACGGCCACTATAGGTGTGGCAGGGTATACTCAGACATGAGTCCCTTTCTCACTGCACCATCAGGATTCAAGCAAGCCGGGCCGAAGACGGCTGAAATGCCAGAAACCGGTCCCCGGTAGCTTGTCTCCTTTCTGGTGAAGAATTGGCTTGGTAGTTTAATCTGCCCTGTTCCCATGATGCACTGGGCCAGGGACAGACTGATTTGCATATAGCCAGGTTCTGAGCTGGGATGGTGCAGTGAGATAAATAACGGTGATGGATCAAGCCCTGATCTTTGGACTGGGTAAGAGTGGTCTGCTTAATTCAGACACTCTGTTCATCACCACCCCCTTTTCTGAATCGACCTCCCGCATGCAGCCTCTGAACCTATCTGCCGTGCTTTCCATTTCACCCGGAAGCAGCGACACCACAATCTGCGTGTCGTCTGCGTAGGATGTAAGGTTAAAGCCAAAGGATCTAATAACTGGCGCTAGGGTAGAGACGTACACGTTAAAAAGAGTCAGACTCTGGGAGGACCCCTGTGGAACTCCGCAGGGGAGCACAAATTAATCCGATTCAAAGTCCCCCAGGGCCACCGTCTGGGTCCTGCTGGATAGGAAGGCTTGCAAGATTTTAAGTGCCTTTTCTTGGATCCCACAGGCCCTCAGTCGGTCCACCAATAATTTGTGGTGGACCGTATCGAAGGCCGCAGACAAGTCCAGCAGGATCAGGGCGGCTCTACCACCTGCATCCATCACCATTCGTATGTCTTCGGCTGACTTGATCAATGCCGATTCTGTGCTGTGCCCTGCTCGGAATCCATGCTGGGATGGATCTAGACACTCTCCTGTCCCCAGGAAGGTACTCAGCTGTGTGTTTAATATGCCCTCCATGATTTTAGCTGGGAGAGGCAACCTGGCGATGGGACGGTAGTTGTTCAAGTCGGTTACGTCTAGGTTGGATTTTTTTAGAAGGGGCAAGATGGAGGCTTGTTACCATCGTGAGGGAAATTCCCCGCTATTCAGCATGACATTGAACAGTGGAGTGAGTCCTGAGGCAATGTTAGAGGGAGCTAATTTAGCAATGGCGGCTGGGCAGGGGTCACGAGGGGAGCCTGATTTTATCCTCTGTAACCGGTTTGCTACTTCCTCCTCACTAATTGGGGTGAAGTTAAGTAATCTTTCCATTTTCCTGTCTGTCTCTGGGTTTGTTTCTAGGGCATTTGTTTCTGAGGCATCAATCATGACTTGGTTGTCCAGGGAGTAGAAAATCTTTTCTACCTTTCCCAGAAAATATTTGGCCAAGTCTTCACAAAGTTGACGACTTGGGGGTATCTCCACTGGTTTAGGGGCTGCCAAGGAAGACACTGTAAGAAATAATTCCTTTGGAGAATTACTTGCTTCCTTAATGCGTTTAGTAAAAAACGCACGTTTCGCCATGCGGATCATCTCCTTGTACACTCTCAGCTCTGCGTTAAGTAGTTTTTTGTCAGCCTCCCTGTAGTTTCTCCGCCAAGATCTTTCTAATTTTTTACAGAGAACTTTGTGGTCCCTGATTTGTTCTGAGAACCAAGGGTCTGAAGGATTTGAGCGCGTAGAATGATAGGTTATTGGGGGCGCTAGTTGCATACATGGCGCCTCCAGCCAGCTCGTGTAGGCTGTGGCCGCCTCCTCAACATTTCCTGGGGGGGGGGGGCAACATTGAGGTTCTCAGTAAGCCCTCTAATGCCTCACCTTCTATGTTTTTCCATTTTCTGATCTTTCTGGGTGGAATTTTAACCTTGCTTAGTCTAGGAGGGGGGCTAGAGTAATTTTAAAGTGTACTGCGGCGTGATCCGACCAGGAGACCGGCTGTACTGCCGTGACTTCTTGGTTGGGATGGTTGGAAAATATCCCATCTAGGGTGTGTCCTGCCCTATGAGTCGGGCCAAAGATCCTTTGTTTTAACTCCACCCCATGTAACAGTTCTAAAAGATCCCGTGAGTCTAAGTCTGAGACGTTCTCAAGATGAAAATTAAAATCCCCTAATAGTGTGAAGGTTTTGGCACATACAGCTTCCTCTAGCAAACTACTCAGAGCCGTAAGAAATGAAGCTGCTGAAGTGGTCCAGCAGCTTCTGTAGACCCAAGCTTGTGCGCGCGAGCAAAACGGCGTCATCCGCGTACAGGAGGACCGGGATAGCCAATCCCCCTATACGCGGAGTGTCCAGTGTGGCCGTACCTAAAGATTTTTCAAGGGCATTGATGTAAATAGTAAAAAGAAGAGGCGCCAGTATACAGCCCTGTCTGACCCCCCTTCTAGAGCTAAATTGCCTAGTACACCGGCCATCCCTTGTGACCCTAACAGAGGCAGAAAGGTCCTGGTGAAGATCCCTCAAAAAATTGACCAAAGATGCATCTAAACCGATCTCATGTAAAATAAACCATAATTTTGAGCGGTTAACTAAATCAAATGCCGAAGAAAGATCCATGAAACCTAAATATAAAAAACCCTCCCTGGCCACAGTATATTTGCTTATAAGGAGGTGTAAATTTAAACATTGGTCCATGGTACCCCTATGTTCTCTAAAACCGTACTGAAGGTTAGAGAGCACCCCCCTGCCCGTAAGCCAGTCCCTCACTCTCTGAAGAATTACCCTACCCAGGATTTTAACGGCAGAGTCAAGCAGTGAGATTGGCCTATAACAGGAGGGGTCCCCTCTATTCCCCTTCTTTAAAATTGGTACTATCACAGAGGAAGACCAAGAGGGAGGGAAACCTGCTGTGGGTACCGCATTGAACACATTTGCCAGGATCTTTGCCCAAAACTGTGGATATGTAATGTACAAATCTGCAGGTACCCCATCTGGTCCTGGAGCCTTGTGTCTAGTTGTCTCTCTAATCACTTTTTCTACCTCAGCTGAGTCAAACCTTAGCGGTAATGCATGCCGTTCAACAGCTGTGGGGGCCGGTGTTGATCCCCTCTGATCTAGGTCATAAATGCTCTTAAAATGTTGGAGCCAACTGTCGTCAGGGATAATACAGTCCGTGTCTACGTTCTCCTGTTCTGAGAAGAAAGGCTGATTAATAATGGCCCAGAATTTCCTACTGTCTCAGCGGATTGAAGGTTTTCCCAGGCCTCCTCGTTGATATGGCGTTTGCGAGAGCAAATGGCAATTTTGTACTCCTTGCGGGGTTGAGCTATTAGAGCTCTATTCCTTGGCTTGTTCTTAAGCACCTTGGATAAGTCGCTATGGGCCTTTGAGCAGTTATTGTCAAACCATTTAAGGACCTTCCTTGGTTGTGTACTAACGCCCATCTCTAAATCTTTGGCGATCTGCTTGCATACCGCAACATAAGCTTCCACAACGTGGGCCTCTGCAGCAGTACCATCCAAGCAGATAGCCAGGTTGGTCTCGCATTTGGTGGCAAGGTCCTCGAAAAAGACTTCAGGGACAACCCTGTTCCATTTGATTCGTCTCCCCTGATCAGTGGCCGATAGGTGCCTAGTCGCCCCCCCCCTTGAGTCATTTTGCACCCTAAAGACGCCAAGATCAGCCTCAAGCAGAACAGGGTTGTGATCGCTGAAAGTTGAGGTCACTACTCTATAGCTTAAAGATTTAGCTAGGACAACAGGGGATAAAAAAAATGTAGTCAATAACGGAATTTGCGCCTCGCCCTATAAAGGTGGCAGCTCTTTCCTCTCCCTCACCAATACCTGGTTCAAATAGTTTCATGTATGAGAGGAGGGCCTCAAGGGCCTCCCCCTCTTTACTGTGCTCAAAATGCGGGACTCCCTCCCCCGGTGACCCTCCATACTCGCCATTATAACAGTCCCTCAAGCAAGGGTGTATATTAAAATCTGCCAGAAGTATCACCTCTGGGGCGGAAAACTGCTCCTGATTGTAGACTGACAAATAGTGCACCAGGGCACTGAGGTGCTCATTTTGAGAAGAGCCCTCCTGTAGTGTAGTTCCTATTTTCCCAATAGGCTCTGCGCATTGGAATAACATAAACAATAGTTTAGATGTAGGACTGAGGTCGACTAGGTCTCTATTGAATATGTTAGACCTTATTTAGGTTTTCCAGCTAGCTCAGAGGTCACTAGAAACTTTCTTGAATGAACAGGGAGGAGTGAACTTCCCTGATTAGACAAGAAGGGATTCAGCTTCTGACAACCGCATAAACATGACAACTTTTCTCCCCCAGAATAAGGAGTATATCTCCAGAGTCATGTGAAAACAATAGATAGCTATTTCACTCAGTCAATCATGCATACTTAGTTTCACCAGAGTGCAGAGAAATAGAGAGACGGGCGTTTTCAATAAAAGCTGTTTTTTATTGAGCAGTCTTCTTTCTCATGCAAGAGAAATGAATTGCCACAATTGCAATACTTGTTATAAAGTAAAATGCATACAGTAAAAGGAGTATTATGAAATAATACTGTAAAAGCATTGATATGGTTTCTGAGCCGTATGATAATTAAAAGGTATAAAATATATACAGTTACATATAATATAAAAGTTTGACTAAACGTACTCAACTGGTGCTTCTAAATACGCCTACCCTGATGTACCTAACCTAAACCTAGTACGTGGGAAGGAGTAAGTGAGCTGCAGTTTAAGTTAAGTTAGTTTTTGCCAAGAATCTGACTCAAGAATTCTCTAAGGATCTAATCAGCTCCGTACATTGGTTTTAGAATGAAGGAGGTTTTGTATCTCGCTCTCAGGACTCGATCTCCCAGTAACCCGCAAGGGTGACTGGAAACACTGGAGCTGGATTTTCTCGGCAGGAGAAAAAGACAGCGTCTTTCTCAGTGCGTCAAAATGGGAGGGATGGCTTCCTTCGGCACTCGCATCAGCTGGGCTTCGGATAAGTAGATAGCCGCTCTGCTCCACACCACTGTGTGCTGCTTAAGGCAAACGCTGGTATATTTATACCTGGAAGGTGCCGTGTTTGGACATAAGACGTCAATAAAAGATGTCACTAGGAACTGGCCGTTCTTTCAGTGCTCGCAGGAGTTCTAGGACAAATCAAAACAAAAGCATGGGGAATTCCCAGGTTGCTGGAGGTTTGGTTTGTTGTAAGAACTCGTTGTACTTTCTAGGAGTCTAAGGAAATAGCCTTGCTGTACTTGGTTTGCATTGGCTATTACTAAATATGGATTTGATTCTTATGCCTTTATAAGGGTATGATTTGTTATAACCACATGAGGGCATACATCGGGAATATTTAATTAGGGTCCTAGATATGCAAAAACCACAGTTGATGGACAGAATGCAGAACACTGTCATACATTCACCCCAGTACAGAGATCTGGGCCTAAATCCATTGTTTTTTTGCACTCCACACCACCCCAGTTCAGACATAGCCATATGCAAATCAGTCTGACCCTGTGCCTCATGGGAACAGTCTAGCCCAAACTGCCAAGCCATGCCTTCCCTGGACCGGAAACAAGCTTCCGAGGAATGGTTTCTGGCATTCCAGCCATCTTCAGCCCGGCTTGCTTGAATCCAGTGTTGTGAAGAGCTGTCAGGTTTCCCGGCCTCCGGTAAATCACTGCCTGCAATTGCGAAAGTAACTTACGTATGTAAAGACTACATTACCCATGTTTCCTAACGCGGCGCGTCAGATGACGATGCGCGCCTGGGAAACGGGATATCCTGGCGGTAGCGGAAGGGACTTTGCCGATTATTCCTTCCTGTTTTGGCTTGGTGGTTGTGCGACCTGCTCTGTGCTTTATTGTTCGTTCCGGACGGGCTGTGGTGAAGCTCGTGTCGGACAGAAGTTCGGAGCCTTGGGATTAATAGGTGGGGCTTAGGAAGCGCCCGCATCGTTTGCTGTTTGTTCGTGTCCGTGGGACACAGGATCCGTCGAAACCTGGGTGGATACTTTGGAGGGGCTTAGGAAGCGCCCACTTCGTTTCCAGAGTACCGGCTGCAGGTTTTCCCCACTCTTCGGGGAACATTTGTTTATCGTTTGAGCTACAAGTGTAATTAACTCATACCTCTTCCGACTCGGCTGAGTCTGAAAGGTTCAGGATTTTGACGCTTTTGTTTTCTTGTGTGCAACATTTAATCAGGAGGTCTTTTCTGTTCCTTGCAGAGACGTATCTGCAGAGGAGTGCTTTTCATTCATTTGGTGCTATCTTTAACTGGGCATTTTTTCAGTTGCTGTATTCATATGGAAGTACCCTAATTGACTCCCGTTTGCTGTGGTTGAGATACTTTTGGGGTATTTGAAGTACCTATCGGTACTACTCAGTAACCAAACTATCGGAGGGGACCGTTCTCTCATTTATGTACACTGTGACAAGCGAAGGGCATCCTCATTATTGCTTTAGGTCATCTTCCTGTTCGCAGAGGGTATGTGGTGAATGGTTTTCCTTAACTCAGGGGAAGATTGAAACCCTTTATCTAGTGGTGGGACAAAGGGGGCACATTTATGGTCTTCTTTATATCTTTTGCACAGGACACTCTGAGAATGAGAAGAAGCCTTACCTGTCACTCTTCATTTTCTCATCACTTACAAGATTATTCAGGTGGGTGGCG
Source organism: Lissotriton vulgaris (assembly GCF_964263255.1). Classification (NCBI taxonomy): domain Eukaryota; kingdom Metazoa; phylum Chordata; class Amphibia; order Caudata; family Salamandridae; genus Lissotriton; species Lissotriton vulgaris. The sequence continues at coordinate 1,245,185,628 of NC_141689.1, read as the reverse complement.
GATATACCAATGATCGCAGAAAATAGATAGAGTTAGCACCGCTCTTCCATTGATTCCCTGTTTTGTATGTTACAGGTTCCTGCTCCAGTTGCCCAGCGGTTCCCCTCCGGACTATCTATCTTTTTCCCCCGCTTGATCTCCTTAACAGTCTGTGGTTTAAGAGCCAGACTTGGGATGATCTAGAGGTGGGCCCCCTATCAGCATCAAGCCCATCCTGAGGAGTAACGTCGCAAGGCCTGACAGAATAATCGGCCCACGAGTTCTTCTCCTCCTGGTGGGATTGAATATAGGATGGCCACCTTAGATGATGTTCTAGCAGCACTGGCCTTAGTGCAAACAGAACTAGCCACTTCCCGTCAAGAAACAGCCGCACTGCAGGCTCGATTTGACGCCGCACAACGTAACCCGTTTGATGCAGGGGTCTCAGCCTCTCAACCTGCCTCAGTGGTGGTGGAAATGCCTTCTCCTGTTCCCTTGGCCCCCCCAGAACGGTTTTTAGGTGATAGGAAAAAAGTACAAGTATTCATGACTCAAGTATTGTTGCACTTCACGTGTAAACCGAAGTGTTTTTTGACTAACCAATCCAGGGTTTCCTTTTTGATCTCGTACCTAGGGGGAGAGGCGGCTCAGTGGGCGGTTCCCATAGTGAGGAATAATGATGCTATTCTATATGATTGGGACCTATTTAGATCTGAGTTTGAGAAGACCTTTGACCGGAGGGCTGAAACTTTTTCAGCAGATAAAGAATTGCTTGTGCTAAAACAGGGTTCCTCTGATTTAGTTACTTACCTTAACCACTTTAGGAGGTTAATCGCTGAGACCGATTGGCCTGAAGCAAAACAGATGGTTCTGTTCTACCAGGGGCTCACAGACAATCTTAAGGATGTTATCGCTCAAGTAGAGCCTCAGCCTACGACGTGCGCTGCTTTTATTGATTTAGCTCTACGCTTGGACCACCGCCTCCGGGAACGCAAAGGAGAACAATGCAGAAAAGACCGCCCAGTCCTCGTGGGTGAGAAGACCGCCACTGGGGAAAAATCTGAAGGGAAAGTGGAATCCATGGAGATTGGGGTTGTGCGGGCGTCATTAACCCCGAATGAAAGAGAGCATTGTCGTAAGTTTGGGCTCTGCCTCTATTGTGGGAAGAAAGGACACTTCTTAAGGGAATGCCCTGTGAAACCCAAGGGCAGTCGTTATCGTTCAGGACAGGTGGCAGTATCCACAGTGGAGAAGGGGTCGGAAAACTCCAACGCTTGAGTTTAGCAGAAGGGAGAAACTCGAGCACTCACTTCATCCCTTCCGTAACCGAAGAAGAAGATGTAGGAAACCGCCTGTTCTTCCTGACCCTGGAGTTGTGGATAGACAACAACCCCAAGACCATTCGAGCGATGATTGACTCTGGGGCCACTGGATGCTTTATGGACTTAGCAGAAGCCCGGCGGTTGGGAGTTGTTCCCGTTACCAAATCTGTTCCGGAGGCTGTGTTGGCGGTTGACGGTCATGAACTGGAATCCGGCCCAATCACTCAACATACGCCAGAATATGAAATGTGGTATGGAGATGACCATACAGAAAACATCACCTTCAACCTCATTCATGCTCCGACCTACGGGGTTATTTTGGGACTCCCGTGGCTGAAAAAACATGAGCCCACTATTAGCTGGACGGATCACTCAGTACAGTTTCATTCCACCTATTGCCAAACCCATTGCCTGAGAGAGACGTCTCGACCTTCCCTGACCTTAGCCACTACTCATTACATTTCCACGGCTGCGGAGAAGGAAGTAGAGTTACCTCAGTGTTATAGGGAGTATGAGGAGGTATTCAGCAAAGCAAAAGCAGAAGTCCTCCCTCCACATCGCGAATACGATTGCCGTATTGATTTGACGCCAGGGTCCGTGGTTCCTTGTGGTAGGATTTATGCTTTATCCCAACCTGAAACGGCACACCTCCGGGAGTATTTGGATGACCTGCTTAAATTGGGTTTCATACGTCCCTCCAGATCCCCAGCTGCTTCCCCACTGTTTTTCATCCCTAAAGCCAACGGGGAACTCCGATGCTGCATCGATTACAGGGCCTTGAATGCCATCACGATCAAAAACCAGTACCCGCTCCCCTTGATACCAGTATTGCTTGAGCAAGTACGATCTGCCAATATATACACCAAACTGGACCTCAGGGGAGCCTACCATCTGGTACGAGTAAGAAGCGGTGATGAGTGGAAGACCGCGTTTAAAACGCGGTACGGACTATTTGAATACCTAGTGATGCCCTTCGGGCTCTGCAACGCCCCAGCCTCCTTTCAATTTTTTTTGAATGAGGTATTGCGAGACTTTTTAGACATCTTTGTGGTCGTCTACATAGATGACATTCTGATTTACTCAAATGGAGTGCAGGAACATCAAAGACATGTCGGCCAAGTCCTTCGCGCCTTGCAACAGAACCATCTATATTGTAAGCTGACGAAGTGCGAATTTCACGTCACTACAGTTGAATTTCTTGGAGTCATGCTCACTCCCTCCGGGCAACTTATGGCTGACCGAAAAGTACGGGCAATCATGGAATGGCCAAGCCCTCGCAACGTCAAAGACATCCAAAGACTCCTTGGTTTTGCCAACTTTTATAGGAGGTTCATTGCTCATTTCTCGGACATGGTGACTCCGCTTACTAAGCTCACCAGGAAGAACACTCCTTATGTGTGGGGTGTGGAGGAACAGACGGCTTTTGAACGCTTGAAAACAGCTTTCATGACTGCTCCTGTGCTAACCCACGCCGATCCGACCCTCCCGTTTGTGGTGGAAGCAGATGCCTCCGAAGTAGCGGTTGGTGCGGTGCTCTCCCAACGGAATGAAAATACAGGACATCTCCATCCCATTGCCTTCATGTCGCGGAAACTAAACAGCGCAGAGCGTAATTACACCATTGCGGAAAAAGAGCTGCTAGCAATTAAGGACGCCTTCGCTGAATGGAGGCATTGGTTGATGGGAGCATCACAACAAATCACGGTGTACACTGATCACCGCAACTTACAGTTTATGCGAGCCGCTAGGCATCTTACGCCTCGACAACTACGTTGGATGTTGTTTTTTGCCGAATTCCACTTCACGGTGACGTTTCGTCCAGGTTGTGATAATCGGAAGGCGGATGCACTCTCGCGTCAGGAACACAGCTCGTCCATGGAAGTGGCACAAGAAAAAAGCATCATTGACCCCAAGAAAGTGATAGGGACTATACACACTGATGAGTTTCTCCATAAAGTAAAAAGAGGGATGCAAACCTTTAGTTGGAAGACCTGGATTCGTCTACATCCTGAGTGGAAGATTCGACAAGGATTGCCGAGAAGAGGAACTCAGATATTACTGCCTACGGTAGCTCTAAGAAGACAAGCTTTTCAATGGTGTCCTGATCTACCGTGTGCTGGACACACAGGAGGAAAGAAAACCTTGGAAAAGATGCTACGTCTGTATTGGTGGCCTACCATCTGTCCTGATGTCTTTGCATGGGTTCAGCGATGTGACATATGTTCTAAGGCTAAGAGTGATCATCGTCCAACACAAGGACTTTTGCGAAGCATGCCTACTCCTGTGAGTCCCTGGGAGAGCTTTTCTGTGGACTTTGTGGTGGGTCTTCCCAAAGATCGGGGGATGACTGCCATATTGGTGGTTGTGGACTATTTGACTAAGCTGGGCCACTTTATTGCATGCAAAGGGGTCCCAACTGCCAGCCAACTTGCTCACCTATTGCTCCTTCATGTAGTTCGGTTACACGGATTGCCTAAAGTCATAGTGTCAGACAGGGGAGCCCAGTTCACTGCTAGGTTTTGGAAAGTGTGGTGTGATAGGATGGGCATTGCCCCTTCCTTGTCCACCAGCTTTCATCCACAAACTGACGGGCAAACCGAGAGGTTAAACCAAACACTCAAGCAATACTTGAGATGCTTTGTGGATACCACTACTGAGGCTTGGGTTGATTGGTTGTGGACTGCGGAGGTGTCTTACAATGATGCGGTTCATTCTTCGACTTCCTATACCCCATTTTTCTGCACCTACGGGTTTCACCCTAGATTTACCCCTTTGAGCGTTTCATCCTCCGAGGTCCCGATCCCTCAGTTACAGTCTAGGTTGGTCCGGTTACGGGAAACAGTACGACTAGCAAGGGTGAACCTAGAGAGAGCTAAAGGGAAATACAAAGCGCAGGCCGATAAACATCGGAAGGCTTGTCCTCTGTATGCCAAGGGAGATTGGGTATGGCTGTCCACTAGAAATATTCGCTTCCGCAAATACAGTGTATTCAACCCCAGGTTCATTGGCCCTTACCAGGTGCTTCGTCACATCAACCCTGTGGCTGTGAAACTGAGCCTCCCGGGACATTTCCGGATTCATCCTGTTTTCCACGTGTCCCTGCTCAAACCCGCAATGGGCCCTCGGGCTAAAGGCCCTGAACCTGTGAGAGTGCAGCAGGACGTTGAATATGAGGTGAGGGGCATTCTAGATGCACGTAAGGTGAGAGGTCAGCTCCAGTATCTGGTGGCATGGAAGGGCTATGGGCCTGAGGAAGACTCTTGGGAACCTGCGGGTGCTGTTCATGCTCCTAGACTGGTTAAGAAATTTCATTTGTTGCATCCTGGTAAACCTGGTGGCAGTCAGTGAATCTTGTGAAGGGGGGTGTTCTGTCAGGTTTCCCGGCCTCCGGTAAATCACTGCCTGCAATTGCGAAAGTAACTTACGTATGTAAAGACTACATTACCCATGTTTCCTAACGCGGCGCGTCAGATGACGATGCGCGCCTGGGAAACGGGATATCCTGGCGGTAGCGGAAGGGACTTTGCCGATTATTCCTTCCTGTTTTGGCTTGGTGGTTGTGCGACCTGCTCTGTGCTTTATTGTTCGTTCCGGACGGGCTGTGGTGAAGCTCGTGTCGGACAGAAGTTCGGAGCCTTGGGATTAATAGGTGGGGCTTAGGAAGCGCCCGCATCGTTTGCTGTTTGTTCGTGTCCGTGGGACACAGGATCCGTCGAAACCTGGGTGGATACTTTGGAGGGGCTTAGGAAGCGCCCACTTCGTTTCCAGAGTACCGGCTGCAGGTTTTCCCCACTCTTCGGGGAACATTTGTTTATCGTTTGAGCTACAAGTGTAATTAACTCATACCTCTTCCGACTCGGCTGAGTCTGAAAGGTTCAGGATTTTGACGCTTTTGTTTTCTTGTGTGCAACATTTAATCAGGAGGTCTTTTCTGTTCCTTGCAGAGACGTATCTGCAGAGGAGTGCTTTTCATTCATTTGGTGCTATCTTTAACTGGGCATTTTTTCAGTTGCTGTATTCATATGGAAGTACCCTAATTGACTCCCGTTTGCTGTGGTTGAGATACTTTTGGGGTATTTGAAGTACCTATCGGTACTACTCAGTAACCAAACTATCGGAGGGGACCGTTCTCTCATTTATGTACACTGTGACAAGCGAAGGGCATCCTCATTATTGCTTTAGGTCATCTTCCTGTTCGCAGAGGGTATGTGGTGAATGGTTTTCCTTAACTCAGGGGAAGATTGAAACCTTTTATCTAGTGGTGGGACAAAGGGGGCACATTTATGGTCTTCTTTATATCTTTTGCACAGGACACTCTGAGAATTGAGAAGAAGCCTTACCTGTCACTCTTCATTTTCTCATCACTTACAAGATTATTCAGGTGGGTGGCGGATATACCAATGATCGCAGAAAATAGATAGAGTTAGCGCCGCTCTTCCATTGATTCCCTGTTTTGTATGTTACAGGTTCCTGCTCCAGTTGCCCAGCGGTTCCCCTCCGGACTATCTATCTTTTTCCCCCGCTTGATCTCCTTAACAGTCTGTGGTTTAAGAGCCAGACTTGGGATGATCTAGAGGTGGGCCCCCTATCAGCATCAAGCCCATCCTGAGGAGTAACGTCGCAAGGCCTGACAAGAGCATGGGACTCACGTCTGAGCATACCCATCCCACTCGGGGTGACAAATGCAAAAACCACAGTTGATGGACAGAATGCAGAACAATGTCATACATTCACCCCAGTACAGAGATCTGGGCCTAAATCCATCGTTTTTTTGCACTCCACACCACCCCAGTTCAGACATGGCCATATGCAAATCAGTCTGACCCTGTGCCTCATGGGAACAGTCCAGCCCGAACTGCCAAGCCATGCCTTCCCTGGACCGGAAACAAGCTTCCGAGGACCTGTTTGGCATTCCAGCCGTCTTCAGCCCGGCTTGCTTGAATCCAGTGGTGTGGAGAGCATGGGACTCATGTCTCAGCATACCCATCCCACTCGGGGTGACAAATGCAAAAACCACAGTTGATGGACAGAATGCAGAACAATGTCATACATTCACCCCAGTACAGAGATCTGGGCCTAAATCCCTCGTTTTTTTGCACTCCACACCACCCCAGTTCAGACATGGCCATATGCAAATCAGTCTGACCCTGTGCCTCATGGGAACAGTCCAGACCGAACTGCCAAGCCATGCCTTCCCTGGACAGGAAACAAGCTTCCAAGGACCGGTTTTTGGCATTCCAGCCGTCTTCAGCCCGGCTTGCTTGAATCCAGTGGTGTAGAGAGCATGGGACTCACTTCTGAGCATACCCATCCCACTCGGGGTGACAAATGCAAAAACCACAGTTGATGGACAGAATGCAGAACAATGTCATACAATCACCGCAGTACAGAGATCTGGGCCTAAATCCATCGTTTTTTTGCACTTCACACCACCCCAGTTCAGACATGGCCATATGCAAATCAGTCTGACCCTGTGCCTCATGGGAACAGTCCAGCCCGAACTGCCAAGCCATGCCTTCCCTGGACCGGAAACAAGCTTCTGAGGATCGGTTTCTGGCATTCCAGCCGTCTTCAGCCCGACTTGCTTGAATCCAGTGGTGTGGAGAGCATGGGACTCAAGTCTAAGCATACCCATCCCACTCGGGGTGACAAATGCAAAAACCACAGTTGATGGACAGAATGCAGAACAATGTCATACATTCACCCCAGTACAGAGATCTGGGCCTAAATCCATGTTTTTTTTTGCACTCCACACCACCCCAGTTCAGACATGGCCATATGCAAATCAGTCTGACCCTGTGCCTCATGGGAACAGTCCAGCCCGAACTGCCAAGCCATGCCTTCCCTGGAATGGAAACAAGCTTCCGAGGACTTGTTTCTGGCATTCCAGCCGTCTTCAGCCCGGATTGCTTGAATCCAGTGGTGTGGAGAGCATGGGACTCACGTCTGAGCATACCCATCCCACTCGGGGTGACAAATGCAAAAACCACAGTTGATGGACAGAATGCAGAACAATTTCATACATTCGCCCCATTACAGAGATCTGGGCCTAAATCCATCGTTTTTTTGCACTCCACACCACCCCAGTTCAAACATGGCCATATGCAAATCAGTCTGACCCTGTGCCTCGTGGGAAAAGTCCAGCCCGAACTGCCAAGCCATGCCTTCCCTGGACCGGAAACAAGTTCCGAGGAACGGTTTCTGGCATTCCAGCCGTCTGCAGCCCGGCTTGCTTGAATCCAGTGTTGTGGAGAGCATGGGATTCACGTCTGAGCATACCCATCCCACTCCGGGTGACAAATGCAAAAACCACAGTTGATGGACAGAATGCAGAACAATGTCATACATTCACCCCAGTACAGAGATCTGGGCCTAAATCCATCGTTTTTTTGCAGTCCACACCACCCCAGTTCAGACATGGCCATATGCAAATCAGTCTGCCCCTGTGCTTCATGGGAACAGTCCAGCCCGAACTGCCAAGCCATACCTTCCCTGGACTGGAAACAAGCTTCCGAAGACCTGTTTCTGGCATTCCAGCCGTCTTCAGCCCGGCTTGCTTGAATCCAGTAGTGTGGAGAACATGGGACTCACGTCTCAGCATACCCATCCCACTCGGGGTGACAAATGCAAAAACCACAGTTGATGGACAGAATTCAGAACAATGTCATACATTCACCCCAGTACAGAGATCTAGGCCTAAATCCATCATTTTTTTACACTCCACACCACCCCAGTCGAGACATGGCCATATGCAAATCAGTCTGACCCTGTGCCTCATGGGAACAGTCCAGCCCGAACTGCCAAGCCATGCCTTCCCTGGACCGGAAATAAGCTTCAGAGGACCCGTTTCTGGCATTCCAGCCGTCTTCAGCCCGGCTTGCTTGAATCCAGTGGTGTGGAGAGCATGGGACTCCCGTCTGAGCATACCCATCCCACTCGGGGTGACAAATGCAAAAACCACAGTTGATGGACAGAATGCAGAACAATGTCATACATTCACCGCAGTACAGAGATCTGGGCCTAAAGCCATCGTTTTTTTGCACTTCACACCACCCCAGCTCAGACATGGCCATATACAAATCAGTCTGGCCCTGTGCCTCATAGGAACAGTCCAGCCCGAACTGCCAAGCCATGCCTTCCCTGGACCGGAAACAAGCCTCCGAGGACCGGTTTCTGGCATTCCAGCCATCTTCAGCCCGGCTTGCTTGAATCCAGTGGTGTGGAGAGCATGGAACTCACGTCTGAGCATACCCATCCCACTCGGGGTGACAAATGCAAAAACCACAGTTGATGGACAGAATGCAGAACAATGTCATACATTCACCCCAGTACAGAGATCTGGGCCTAAATCCATCGTTTTTTTACACTCCACACCATCCCAGTTCAGACATGGCCATATGCAAATCAGTCTGACCCTGTGCCTCATGGGAAAAGTCCAGCCCGAACTGCCAAGCCATGCCTTCTTTGGACCGGAAACAAGTTCCGAGGAACGGTTTCTGGCATTCCAGCCGTCTGCAGCCCGGCTTGCTTGAATCCAGTGTTGTGGAGAGCATGGGACTCACGTCTGAGCATACCCATCCCACTCGGGGTGACAAATGCAAAAACCACAGATGATGGACAGAATGCAGAACAATGTCATACATTCACCCCAGTACAGAGATCTGGGTCTAAATCCATCGTTTTTTTGCACTCCACACCACCCCAGTTCAGACATGACCATATGCAAATCAGTCTGACCCTGTGCCTCATGGGAACAGTCCAGCCCGAACTGCCAAGCCATGCCTTCCCTGGACTGGAAACAAGCTTCAGAGGACCGGTTTCTGGCATTCCAGCCGTCTTCAGCCCGGCTTGCTTGAATCCAGTAGTGTGGAGAACATGGGACTCACGTCTCAGCATACCCATCCCACTCGGGGTGACAAATGCAAAAACCACAGTTGATGGACAGAATGCAGAACAATGTCATACATTCACAGCAGTACAGAGATCTGCACCTAAATCCATCGTTTTTTTGCACTTCACACCACCCCAGTTCAGACATGGCCATATGCAAATCAGTCTGACCCTGTGCCTCATAGGAACAGTCCAGCCCGAACTGCCAAGCCATGCCTTCCCTGGACCGGAAACAAGCTTCCAAGGACCGGTTTCTGGCATTCCAGCCGTCTTCAGCCCGGCTTGTTTGAGTCCAGTGGTGTGGAGATCATGGGACTCACGTCTGTACATACCCATCCCACTCGGGGTGACAAATGCAAAAACCACAGTTGATGGATAGAATGCAGAACAATGTCATACATTCATCCCAGTACAGAGATCTGGGCCTAAATCCATCGTTTTTCTGCACTCCACACCACCCCAGTTCAGACATGGCCATATGCAAATCAGTCTGACCCTGTGCCTCATGGGAACAGTCCAGCCCGAACTGCCAAGCCATGCCTTCCCTGGACCGGAAACAAGCTTCCGAGGACCGGTTTCTGGCATTCCAGCCATCTTCAGCCCGGCTTGCTTGAATCCAGTGGTGTGGAGAGCATGGAACTCACGTCTGAGCATACCCATCCCACTCGGGGTGACAAATGCAAAAACCACAGTTGATGGACAGAATGCAGAACAATGTCATACATTCACCCCAGTACAGAGATCTGGGCCTAAATCTATCGTTTGTTTGCACTCCACACCACCTCAGTTCAGACATGGCCATATGCAAATCAGTCTGACCCTGTGCCTCATGTGAACAGTCCTGCCCGAACTGCCAAGCCATGCCTTCCCTGGACCGGAAACAAGCTTCCGAGGACCTGTTTCTGGCATTCCAGCCGTCTTCAGCCCGGCTTGCTTGAATCCAGTGGTGTGGAGAGCATGGGACTCACGTCTGAGCATACCCATCCCACTCGGGGTGACAAATGCAAAAACCACAGTTGATGGACAGAATGCAGAACAATGTCATACATTCACCCCAGTACAGATATCTGGGCCTAAATCCATTGTTTTATTGCACTCCACACCACCCCAGTTCAGACATGGCCATATGCAAATCAGTCTGATCCTGTGCCTCATGGGAAAAGTCCGGCCCGAACTGCCAAGCCATGCATTCCCTGGACCGGAAACAAGCTTCAGAGGACACGTTTCTGGCATTCCAGCTGTCTTCAACCCGGCTTGCTTGAATCTAGTGTTGTGGAGAGCATGGGACTCACGTCTGAGCATACCCATCCCACTCGGGGTGACAAATGCAAAAACCACAGTTGATGGACAGAATGCAGAACAATGTCATACATTCACCCCAGTACAGAGATCTGGGCCTAAATCCATCCTTTATTTTTCACTTCACAATGTAGTGTAGTTCCTAGTTTCCCACTAGGCCCTGCGCATTGGAATAACGTAAACAGTAGTATCGACGTAGAAGTGCGGATCTTCCAGGCCTCTACTGACTATGCTAAACTTAATTGGGTTTGTTACCAACTAGCTCAGAGGTCACTGGAAACTTTCTTGACTGAAATAGGAAGTGATCAGCTTCCCTGGCACAGACAAGAAGGGATTCAGTTTTCCAACAACCGTGCAACATGACAACTTTGCTCCTCAGATCAAGAGTCAATCTCTAGGGTCGTGTGAAACAATAGACAGTTATTTTACTCAGTCAAATTAGTGCAGTTTACTTTCACAATATGTAGAGAATAGAGAGACGGGCGTTTGTCAATAAAGGGTTAACATTTATTGAACAGTCTTTCTTCTCGTACAAGAGAAATGAATTGCCACAATTGCAAGACTTGTTATTATAAAAAGTACGTACAGTAAGGTAAGTATTGCGAGATAATACTGTAAAAGCATTGATATGGTTTCTTAGCCATACAATGGTTTAAAAGTAATAAAACATATATACAGTCATATATACATTAGGCTAAAATACTCAACTGGTGCTTCTAACTAAGCCTACCCCAGTGTGCCTGACCTAAGCCTAACACGTGGGAGGGGAGTAAGTAAGTAGCTTTAAGTTAAGTTGGTTTTGCCAAGGTTTGCTTCAAGAATTCTCACTAAGGGTTTAGTCAACACCATACCTCTGAATAGAATGATGGAGGTCTGGTATCTCCTTCAGGGAAACTCGGTATCCCAGTCACCCGCAAGGGTAGACCAGAAACGCTGGAGCTGGATTTCTCGGCAGGAGAAAGACAGCGTCTCTTCTTCAGCGCGTCGAGGAGGAGAAGGAGGGGGGACAGCGTCCGCGGGCAGCTGGCATCTGCTGGGCTCTTCGCAGAGGGACGGCTGTTCAGCTCCTAAGCTCACCACACCATCGTTCGCGCTTTAGCAGCGATAATGGTATCAGCAGCTTCAGGCGACGGGCAACAGGCTGCAGCAACAGGGGGGCTCCAGACAGCTAGCAACAGGCAATTGCTTAAGGCAACATTGGTAATATTTATACCTGAAAGGTGCCTGGTTTGACGTAAGTTTGCTGGACATAAGACGTCAATTAAAGATGTCACTAGGAAGTGATAGCTATCAGTTGCTCATTAGAGTTCCATTACTAATCAAAACACAGCAAGCGGGGATTTCCAGGTTTGCTGAGTTTTTATCTTGTTGAAGAACTCGGAGTGTTAATCTAGGAATCTCAGATAGTGACTTCTGCTCTGTCATTGCACTAATTGGTTGCAAAGGAAGTTGCAAAGAAAACTATTCTGGAATGTGGCTCTGTTCGTGTGAGGCCAGAGATGACTTTCTGAATATTGTACTTGAACGGTTATGCCAATATAGGGAATAAATGGATTTATAGCCGAATAGGGGCATAAGGTCACAGTATCGATCAGGATCCTAGATAAGCACGCAACAACAACACCCCAGTTCAGACATGGCCATATGCAAATCAGTCAGACCGTGTGCCTCATAGGAATAGTCCAGCCCGAACTGGCCAAACCGTGCCTTCCCTGGACCAGAAACAAGCTTCCGAGGACCGGTTTCTGGCATTCCAGCCGTCTTCAGCCCGGCTTTCTTGAATCCAGTGGTGTGGAGAGCATGGGACTCACGTCTGAGCATACCCATCCCACTCGGGGTGACAAATGCAAAAACCACAGTTGATGGACAGATGCAGAACAATGTCATACATTCACCCCAGTACAGAGATCTGGGCCTAAATCCATCGTTTTTTTGCACTCCACACCACCCCAGTTCAGACATGGCCATATGCAAATCAGTCTGACCCTGTGCCTCATGGGAACAGTCCAGCCCGAACTGCCAAGCCATGCCTTCCCTGGACCGGAAACAAGCTTCCGAGGACCGGTTTCTGGCATTCCAGCCGTCTTCAGCCCGGCTTTCTTGAATCCAGTGGTGTGGAGAGCATGGGACTCACGTCTGAGCATACCCATCCCACTCGGGGTGACAAATGCAAAAACCACAGTTGATGGACAGAATGCAGAACAATGTCATACATTCACCCCAGTACAGAGATCTGGGCCTAAATCCATCATTTTTTTGCTTTCCGCACCACCCCAGTTCAGACATGGCCATATGCAAATCAGTCTGACCCTGTGCCTCATGGGAACAGTCCAGCCCGAACTGCCAAGCCATGCCTTCCCTGGACCGGAAACAAGCTTCCGAGGACCGGTTTCTGGCATTCCAGCCGTCTTCAGCCCGGCTTGCTTGAATCCAGTGGTGTGGAGAGCATGGGACTCACGTCTGAGCATACCCATCCCACTCGGGGTGACAAATGCAAAAACCACAGTTGATGGACAGAATTCAGAGCAATGTCATACATTCACCCCAGTACAGAGATCTAGGCCTAAATCCATCATTTTTTTACACTCCACACCACCCCAGTCGAGACATGGCCATATGCAAATCAGTCTGACCCTGTGCCTCATGGGAACAGTCCAGCCCGAACTGCCAAGCCATGCCTTCCCTGGACCGGAAATAAGCTTCAGAGGACCCGTTTCTGGCATTCCAGCCGTCTTCAGCCCGGCTTGCTTGAATCCAGTGGTGTGGAGAGCATGGGACTCCCGTCTGAGCATACCCATCCCACTCGGGGTGACAAATGCAAAAACCACAGCTGATGGACAGAATGCAGAACAATGTCATACATTCACCGCAGTACAGAGATCTGGGCCTAAAGCCATCGTTTTTTTGCACTTCACACCACCCCAGTTCAGACATGGCCATATACAAATCAGTCTGGCCCTGTGCCTCATAGGAACAGTCCAGCCCGAACTGCCAAGCCATGCCTTCCCTGGACCGGAAACAAGCCTCCGAGGACCGGTTTCTGGCATTCCAGCCGTCTTCAGCCCGGCTTGCTTGAATCCAGTGGTGTGGAGAGCATGGGACTCACGTCTGAGCATACCCATCCCACTCGGGGTGACAAATGCAAAAACCACAGTTGATGGACAGAATGCAGAACAATGTCATACATTCACCCCAGTACAGAGATCTGGGCCTAAATCCATCCTTTATTTTTCACTTCACAATGTAGTGTAGTTCCTAGTTTCCCACTAGGCCCTGCGCATTGGAATAACGTAAACAGTAGTATCGACGTAGAAGTGCGGATCTTCCAGGCCTCTACTGACTATGCTAAACTTAATTGGGTTTGTTACCAACTAGCTCAGAGGTCACTGGAAACTTTCTTGACTGAAATAGGAAGTGATCAGCTTCCCTGGCACAGACAAGAAGGGATTCAGTTTTCCAACAACCGTGCAACATGACAACTTTGCTCCTCAGATCAAGAGTCAATCTCTAGGGTCGTGTGAAACAATAGACAGTTATTTTACTCAGTCAAATTAGTGCAGTTTACTTTCACAATATGTAGAGAATAGAGAGACGGGCGTTTGTCAATAAAGGGTTAACATTTATTGAACAGTCTTTCTTCTCGTACAAGAGAAATGAATTGCCACAATTGCAAGACTTGTTATTATAAAAAGTACGTACAGTAAGGTAAGTATTGCGAGATAATACTGTAAAAGCATTGATATGGTTTCTTAGCCATACAATGGTTTAAAAGTAATAAAACATATATACAGTCATATATACATTAGGCTAAAATACTCAACTGGTGCTTCTAACTAAGCCTACCCCAGTGTGCCTGACCTAAGCCTAACACGTGGGAGGGGAGTAAGTAAGTAGCTTTAAGTTAAGTTGGTTTTGCCAAGGTTTGCTTCAAGAATTCTCACTAAGGGTTTAGTCAACACCATACCTCTGAATAGAATGATGGAGGTCTGGTATCTCCTTCAGGGAAACTCGGTATCCCAGTCACCCGCAAGGGTAGACCAGAAACGCTGGAGCTGGATTTCTCGGCAGGAGAAAGACAGCGTCTCTTCTTCAGCGCGTCGAGGAGGAGAAGGAGGGGGGACAGCGTCCGCGGGCAGCTGGCATCTGCTGGGCTCTTCGCAGAGGGACGGCTGTTCAGCTCCTAAGCTCACCACACCATCGTTCGCGCTTTAGCAGCGATAATGGTATCAGCAGCTTCAGGCGACGGGCAACAGGCTGCAGCAACAGGGGGGCTCCAGACAGCTAGCAACAGGCAATTGCTTAAGGCAACATTGGTAATATTTATACCTGAAAGGTGCCTGGTTTGACGTAAGTTTGCTGGACATAAGACGTCAATTAAAGATGTCACTAGGAAGTGATAGCTATCAGTTGCTCATTAGAGTTCCATTACTAATCAAAACACAGCAAGCGGGGATTTCCAGGTTTGCTGAGTTTTTATCTTGTTGAAGAACTCGGAGTGTTAATCTAGGAATCTCAGATAGTGACTTCTGCTCTGTCATTGCACTAATTGGTTGCAAAGGAAGTTGCAAAGAAAACTATTCTGGAATGTGGCTCTGTTCGTGTGAGGCCAGAGATGACTTTCTGAATATTGTACTTGAACGGTTATGCCAATATAGGGAATAAATGGATTTATAGCCGAATAGGGGCATAAGGTCACAGTATCGATCAGGATCCTAGATAAGCACGCAACAACAACACCCCAGTTCAGACATGGCCATATGCAAATCAGTCAGACCGTGTGCCTCATAGGAATAGTCCAGCCCGAACTGGCCAAACCGTGCCTTCCCTGGACCAGAAACAAGCTTCCGAGGACCGGTTTCTGGCATTCCAGCCGTCTTCAGCCCGGCTTTCTTGAATCCAGTGGTGTGGAGAGCATGGGACTCACGTCTGAGCATACCCATCCCACTCGGGGTGACAAATGCAAAAACCACAGTTGATGGACAGAATGCAGAACAATGTCATACATTCACCCCAGTACAGAGATCTGGGCCTAAATCCATCGGTTTTTTGCACTCCACACCACCCCAGTTCAGACATGGCCATATGCAAATCAGTCTGACCCTGTGCCTCATGGGAACAGTCCAGCCCGAACTGCCAAGCCATGCCTTCCCTGGACCGGAAACAAGCTTCCGAGGACCGGTTTCTGGCATTCCAGCCGTCTTCAGCCCGGCTTTCTTGAATCCAGTGGTGTGGAGAGCATGGGACTCACGTCTGAGCATACCCATCCCACTCGGGGTGACAAATGCAAAAACCACAGTTGATGGACAGAATGCAGAACAATGTCATACATTCACCCCAGTACAGAGATCTGGGCCTAAATCCATCATTTTTTTGCTTTCCGCACCACCCCAGTTCAGACATGGCCATATGCAAATCAGTCTGACCCTGTGCCTCATGGGAACAGTCCAGCCCGAACTGCCAAGCCATGCCTTCCCTGGACCGGAAACAAGCTTCCGAGGACCGGTTTCTGGCATTCCAGCCGTCTTCAGCCCGGCTTGCTTGAATCCAGTGGTGTGGAGAGCATGGGACTCACGTCTGAGCATACCCATCCCACTCGGGGTGACAAATGCAAAAACCACAGTTGATGGACAGAATTCAGAGCAATGTCATACATTCACCCCAGTACAGAGATCTAGGCCTAAATCCATCATTTTTTTACACTCCACACCACCCCAGTCGAGACATGGCCATATGCAAATCAGTCTGACCCTGTGCCTCATGGGAACAGTCCAGCCCGAACTGCCAAGCCATGCCTTCCCTGGACCGGAAATAAGCTTCAGAGGACCCGTTTCTGGCATTCCAGCCGTCTTCAGCCCGGCTTGCTTGAATCCAGTGGTGTGGAGAGCATGGGACTCCCGTCTGAGCATACCCATCCCACTCGGGGTGACAAATGCAAAAACCACAGCTGATGGACAGAATGCAGAACAATGTCATACATTCACCGCAGTACAGAGATCTGGGCCTAAAGCCATCGTTTTTTTGCACTTCACACCACCCCAGTTCAGACATGGCCATATACAAATCAGTCTGGCCCTGTGCCTCATAGGAACAGTCCAGCCCGAACTGCCAAGCCATGCCTTCCCTGGACCGGAAACAAGCCTCCGAGGACCGGTTTCTGGCATTCCAGCCATCTTCAGCCCGGCTTGCTTGAATCCAGTGGTGTGGAGAGCATGGAACTCACGTCTGAGCATACCCATCCCACTCGGGGTGACAAATGCAAAAACCACAGTTGATGGACAGAATGCAGAACAATGTCATACATTCACCCCAGTACAGAGATCTGGGCCTAAATCCATCGTTTTTTTACACTCCACACCATCCCAGTTCAGACATGGCCATATGCAAATCAGTCTGACCCTGTGCCTCATGGGAAAAGTCCAGCCCGAACTGCCAAGCCATGCCTTCCCTGGACCGGAAACAAGTTCCGAGGAACGGTTTCTGGCATTCCAGCCGTCTGCAGCCCGGCTTGCTTGAATCCAGTAGTGTGGAGAACATGGGACTCACGTCTCAGCATACCCATCCCACTCGGGGTGACAAATGCAAAAACCACAGTTGATGGACAGAATGCAGAACAATGTCATACATTCACAGCAGTACAGAGATCTGCACCTAAATCCATCGTTTTTTTGCACTTCACACCACCCCAGTTCAGACATGGCCATATGCAAATCAGTCTGACCCTGTGCCTCATAGGAACAGTCCAGCCCGAACTGCCAAGCCATGCCTTCCCTGGACCGGAAACAAGCTTCCAAGGACCGGTTTCTGGCATTCCAGCCGTCTTCAGCCCGGCTTGTTTGAGTCCAGTGGTGTGGAGATCATGGGACTCACGTCTGTACATACCCATCCCACTCGGGGTGACAAATGCAAAAACCACAGTTGATGGATAGAATGCAGAACAATGTCATACATTCATCCCAGTACAGAGATCTGGGCCTAAATCCATCGTTTTTCTGCACTCCACACCACCCCAGTTCAGACATGGCCATATGCAAATCAGTCTGAACCTGTGCCTCATGGGAACAGTCCAGCCCGAACTGCCAAGCCATGCCTTCCCTGGACCGGAAACAAGCTTCCGAGGACCGGTTTCTGGCATTCCAGCCATCTTCAGCCCGGCTTGCTTGAATCCAGTGGTGTGGAGAGCATGGAACTCACGTCTGAGCATACCCATCCCACTCGGGGTGACAAATGCAAAAACCACAGTTGATGGACAGAATGCAGAACAATGTCATACATTCACCCCAGTACAGAGATCTGGGCCTAAATCTATCGTTTGTTTGCACTCCACACCACCTCAGTTCAGACATGGCCATATGCAAATCAGTCTGACCCTGTGCCTCATGGGAACAGTCCTGCCCGAACTGCCAAGCCATGCCTTCCCTGGACCGGAAACAAGCTTCCGAGGACCTGTTTCTGGCATTCCAGCCGTCTTCAGCCCGGCTTGCTTGAATCCAGTGGTGTGGAGAGCATGGGACTCACGTCTGAGCATACCCATCCCACTCGGGGTGACAAATGCAAAAACCACAGTTGATGGACAGAATGCAGAACAATGTCATACATTCACCCCAGTACAGATATCTGGGCCTAAATCCATTGTTTTATTGCACTCCACACCACCCCAGTTCAGACATGGCCATATGCAAATCAGTCTGATCCTGTGCCTCATGGGAAAAGTCCGGCCCGAACTGCCAAGCCATGCCTTCCCTGGACCGGAAACAAGCTTCAGAGGACCCGTTTCTGGCATTCCAGCTGTCTTCAACCCGGCTTGCTTGAATCTAGTGTTGTGGAGAGCATGGGACTCACGTCTGAGCATACCCATCCCACTCGGGGTGACAAATGCAAAAACCACAGTTGATGGACAGAATGCAGAACAATGTCATACATTCACCCCAGTACAGAGATCTGGGCCTAAATCCATCCTTTATTTTTCACTTCACAATGTAGTGTAGTTCCTAGTTTCCCACTAGGCCCTGCGCATTGGAATAACGTAAACAGTGGTATCGACGTAGAAGTGCGGATCTTCCAGGCCTCTACTGACTATGCTAAACTTAATTGGGTTTGTTACCAACTAGCTCAGAGGTCACTGGAAACTTTCTTGACTGAAATAGGAAGTGATCAGCTTCCCTGGCACAGACAAGAAGGGATTCAGTTTTCCAACAACCGTGCAACATGACAACTTTGCTCCTCAGATCAAGAGTCAATCTCTAGGGTCGTGTGAAACAATAGACAGTTATTTTACTCAGTCAAATTAGTGCAGTTTACTTTCACAATATGTAGAGAATAGAGAGACGGGCGTTTGTCAATAAAGGGTTAACATTTATTGAACAGTCTTTCTTCTCGTACAAGAGAAATGAATTGCCACAATTGCAAGACTTGTTATTATAAAAAGTACGTACAGTAAGGTAAGTATTGCGAGATAATACTGTAAAAGCATTGATATGGTTTCTTAGCCATACAATGGTTTAAAAGTAATAAAACATATATACAGTCATATATACATTAGGCTAAAATACTCAACTGGTGCTTCTAACTAAGCCTACCCCAGTGTGCCTGACCTAAGCCTAACACGTGGGAGGGGAGTAAGTAAGTAGCTTTAAGTTAAGTTGGTTTTGCCAAGGTTTGCTTCAAGAATTCTCACTAAGGGTTTAGTCAACACCATACCTCTGAATAGAATGATGGAGGTCTGGTATCTCCTTCAGGGAAACTCGGTATCCCAGTCACCCGCAAGGGTAGACCAGAAACGCTGGAGCTGGATTTCTCGGCAGGAGAAAGACAGCGTCTCTTCTTCAGCGCGTCGAGGAGGAGAAGGAGGGGGGACAGCGTCCGCGGGCAGCTGGCATCTGCTGGGCTCTTCGCAGAGGGACGGCTGTTCAGCTCCTAAGCTCACCACACCATCGTTCGCGCTTTAGCAGCGATAGAGGTATCAGCAGCTTCAGGCGACGGGCAACAGGCTGCAGCAACAGGGGGGCTCCAGACAGCTAGCAACAGGCAATTGCTTAAGGCAACATTGGTAATATTTATACCTGAAAGGTGCCTGGTTTGACGTAAGTTTGCTGGACATAAGACGTCAATTAAAGATGTCACTAGGAAGTGATAGCTATCAGTTGCTCATTAGAGTTCCATTACTAATCAAAACACAGCAAGCGGGGATTTCCAGGTTTGCTGAGTTTTTATCTTGTTGAAGAACTCGGAGTGTTAATCTAGGAATCTCAGATAGTGACTTCTGCTCTGTCATTGCACTAATTGGTTGCAAAGGAAGTTGCAAAGAAAACTATTCTGGAATGTGGCTCTGTTCGTGTGAGGCCAGAGATGACTTTCTGAATATTGTACTTGAACGGTTATGCCAATATAGGGAATAAATGGATTTATAGCCGAATAGGGGCATAAGGTCACAGTATCGATCAGGATCCTAGATAAGCACGCAACAACAACACCCCAGTTCAGACATGGCCATATGCAAATCAGTCAGACCGTGTGCCTCATAGGAATAGTCCAGCCCGAACTGGCCAAGCCATGCCTTCCCTGGACCAGAAACAAGCTTCCGAGGACCGGTTTCTGGCATTCCAGCCGTCTTCAGCCCGGCTTTCTTGAATCCAGTGGTGTGGAGAGCATGGGACTCACGTCTGAGCATACCCATCCCACTCGGGGTGACAAATGCAAAAACCACAGTTGATGGACAGAATGCAGAACAATGTCATACATTCACCCCAGTACAGAGATCTGGGCCTAAATCCATCGTTTTTTTGCACTCCACACCACCCCAGTTCAGACATGGCCATATGCAAATCAGTCTGACCCTGTGCCTCATGGGAACAGTCCAGCCCGAACTGCCAAGCCATGCCTTCCCTGGACCGGAAACAAGCTTCCGAGGACCGGTTTCTGGCATTCCAGCCGTCTTCAGCCCGGCTTTCTTGAATCCAGTGGTGTGGAGAGCATGGGACTCACGTCTGAGCATACCCATCCCACTCGGGGTGACAAATGCAAAAACCACAGTTGATGGACAGAATGCAGAACAATGTCATACATTCACCGCAGTACAGAGATCTGGGCCTAAAGCCATCGTTTTTTTGCACTTCACACCACCCCAGTTCAGACATGGCCATATACAAATCAGTCTGGCCCTGTGCCTCATAGGAACAGTCCAGCCCGAACTGCCAAGCCATGCCTTCCCTGGACCGGAAACAAGCCTCCGAGGACCGGTTTCTGGCATTCCAGCCGTCTTCAGCCCGGCTTGCTTGAATCCAGTGGTGTGGAGAGCATGGGACTCACGTCTGAGCATACCCATCCCACTCGGGGTGACAAATGCAAAAACCACAGTTGATGGACAGAATGCAGAACAATGTCATACATTCACCCCAGTACAGAGATCTGGGCCTAAATCCATCCTTTATTTTTCACTTCACAATGTAGTGTAGTTCCTAGTTTCCCACTAGGCCCTGCGCATTGGAATAACGTAAACAGTAGTATCGACGTAGAAGTGCGGATCTTCCAGGCCTCTACTGACTATGCTAAACTTAATTGGGTTTGTTACCAACTAGCTCAGAGGTCACTGGAAACTTTCTTGACTGAAATAGGAAGTGATCAGCTTCCCTGGCACAGACAAGAAGGGATTCAGTTTTCCAACAACCGTGCAACATGACAACTTTGCTCCTCAGATCAAGAGTCAATCTCTAGGGTCGTGTGAAACAATAGACAGTTATTTTACTCAGTCAAATTAGTGCAGTTTACTTTCACAATATGTAGAGAATAGAGAGACGGGCGTTTGTCAATAAAGGGTTAACATTTATTGAACAGTCTTTCTTCTCGTACAAGAGAAATGAATTGCCACAATTGCAAGACTTGTTATTATAAAAAGTACGTACAGTAAGGTAAGTATTGCGAGATAATACTGTAAAAGCATTGATATGGTTTCTTAGCCATACAATGGTTTAAAAGTAATAAAACATATATACAGTCATATATACATTAGGCTAAAATACTCAACTGGTGCTTCTAACTAAGCCTACCCCAGTGTGCCTGACCTAAGCCTAACACGTGGGAGGGGAGTAAGTAAGTAGCTTTAAGTTAAGTTGGTTTTGCCAAGGTTTGCTTCAAGAATTCTCACTAAGGGTTTAGTCAACACCATACCTCTGAATAGAATGATGGAGGTCTGGTATCTCCTTCAGGGAAACTCGGTATCCCAGTCACCCGCAAGGGTAGACCAGAAACGCTGGAGCTGGATTTCTCGGCAGGAGAAAGACAGCGTCTCTTCTTCAGCGCGTCGAGGAGGAGAAGGAGGGGGGACAGCGTCCGCGGGCAGCTGGCATCTGCTGGGCTCTTCGCAGAGGGACGGCTGTTCAGCTCCTAAGCTCGCCACACCATCGTTCGCGCTTTAGCAGCGATAATGGTATCAGCAGCTTCAGGCGACGGGCAACAGGCTGCAGCAACAGGGGGGCTCCAGACAGCTAGCAACAGGCAATTGCTTAAGGCAACATTGGTAATATTTATACCTGAAAGGTGCCTGGTTTGACGTAAGTTTGCTGGACATAAGACGTCAATTAAAGATGTCACTAGGAAGTGATAGCTATCAGTTGCTCATTAGAGTTCCATTACTAATCAAAACACAGCAAGCGGGGATTTCCAGGTTTGCTGAGTTTTTATCTTGTTGAAGAACTCGGAGTGTTAATCTAGGAATCTCAGATAGTGACTTCTGCTCTGTCATTGCACTAATTGGTTGCAAAGGAAGTTGCAAAGAAAACTATTCTGGAATGTGGCTCTGTTCGTGTGAGGCCAGAGATGACTTTCTGAATATTGTACTTGAACGGTTATGCCAATATAGGGAATAAATGGATTTATAGCCGAATAGGGGCATAAGGTCACAGTATCGATCAGGATCCTAGATAAGCACGCAACAACAACACCCCAGTTCAGACATGGCCATATGCAAATCAGTCAGACCGTGTGCCTCATAGGAATAGTCCAGCCCGAACTGGCCAAACCGTGCCTTCCCTGGACCAGAAACAAGCTTCCGAGGACCGGTTTCTGGCATTCCAGCCGTCTTCAGCCCGGCTTTCTTGAATCCAGTGGTGTGGAGAGCATGGGACTCACG
This sequence comes from Lissotriton vulgaris, assembly GCF_964263255.1. Taxonomy (NCBI): domain Eukaryota; kingdom Metazoa; phylum Chordata; class Amphibia; order Caudata; family Salamandridae; genus Lissotriton; species Lissotriton vulgaris. The sequence continues at coordinate 1,245,163,014 of NC_141689.1, read as the reverse complement.
TCTGAGCATACCCATCCCACTCGGGGTGACAAATGCAAAAACCACAGTTGATGGACAGAATGCAGAACAATGTCATACATTCACCCCAGTACAGAGATCTGGGCCTAAATCCATCGGTTTTTTGCACTCCACACCACCCCAGTTCAGACATGGCCATATGCAAATCAGTCTGACCCTGTGCCTCATGGGAACAGTCCAGCCCGAACTGCCAAGCCATGCCTTCCCTGGACCGGAAACAAGCTTCCGAGGACCGGTTTCTGGCATTCCAGCCGTCTTCAGCCCGGCTTTCTTGAATCCAGTGGTGTGGAGAGCATGGGACTCACGTCTGAGCATACCCATCCCACTCGGGGTGACAAATGCAAAAACCACAGTTGATGGACAGAATGCAGAACAATGTCATACATTCACCCCAGTACAGAGATCTGGGCCTAAATCCATCATTTTTTTGCTTTCCGCACCACCCCAGTTCAGACATGGCCATATGCAAATCAGTCTGACCCTGTGCCTCATGGGAACAGTCCAGCCCGAACTGCCAAGCCATGCCTTCCCTGGACCGGAAACAAGCTTCCGAGGACCGGTTTCTGGCATTCCAGCCGTCTTCAGCCCGGCTTGCTTGAATCCAGTGGTGTGGAGAGCATGGGACTCACGTCTGAGCATACCCATCCCACTCGGGGTGACAAATGCAAAAACCACAGTTGATGGACAGAATTCAGAGCAATGTCATACATTCACCCCAGTACAGAGATCTAGGCCTAAATCCATCATTTTTTTACACTCCACACCACCCCAGTCGAGACATGGCCATATGCAAATCAGTCTGACCCTGTGCCTCATGGGAACAGTCCAGCCCGAACTGCCAAGCCATGCCTTCCCTGGACCGGAAATAAGCTTCAGAGGACCCGTTTCTGGCATTCCAGCCGTCTTCAGCCCGGCTTGCTTGAATCCAGTGGTGTGGAGAGCATGGGACTCCCGTCTGAGCATACCCATCCCACTCGGGGTGACAAATGCAAAAACCACAGCTGATGGACAGAATGCAGAACAATGTCATACATTCACCGCAGTACAGAGATCTGGGCCTAAAGCCATCGTTTTTTTGCACTTCACACCACCCCAGTTCAGACATGGCCATATACAAATCAGTCTGGCCCTGTGCCTCATAGGAACAGTCCAGCCCGAACTGCCAAGCCATGCCTTCCCTGGACCGGAAACAAGCCTCCGAGGACCGGTTTCTGGCATTCCAGCCATCTTCAGCCCGGCTTGCTTGAATCCAGTGGTGTGGAGAGCATGGAACTCACGTCTGAGCATACCCATCCCACTCGGGGTGACAAATGCAAAAACCACAGTTGATGGACAGAATGCAGAACAATGTCATACATTCACCCCAGTACAGAGATCTGGGCCTAAATCCATCGTTTTTTTACACTCCACACCATCCCAGTTCAGACATGGCCATATGCAAATCAGTCTGACCCTGTGCCTCATGGGAAAAGTCCAGCCCGAACTGCCAAGCCATGCCTTCCCTGGACCGGAAACAAGTTCCGAGGAACGGTTTCTGGCATTCCAGCCGTCTGCAGCCCGGCTTGCTTGAATCCAGTAGTGTGGAGAACATGGGACTCACGTCTCAGCATACCCATCCCACTCGGGGTGACAAATGCAAAAACCACAGTTGATGGACAGAATGCAGAACAATGTCATACATTCACAGCAGTACAGAGATCTGCACCTAAATCCATCGTTTTTTTGCACTTCACACCACCCCAGTTCAGACATGGCCATATGCAAATCAGTCTGACCCTGTGCCTCATAGGAACAGTCCAGCCCGAACTGCCAAGCCATGCCTTCCCTGGACCGGAAACAAGCTTCCAAGGACCGGTTTCTGGCATTCCAGCCGTCTTCAGCCCGGCTTGTTTGAGTCCAGTGGTGTGGAGATCATGGGACTCACGTCTGTACATACCCATCCCACTCGGGGTGACAAATGCAAAAACCACAGTTGATGGATAGAATGCAGAACAATGTCATACATTCATCCCAGTACAGAGATCTGGGCCTAAATCCATCGTTTTTCTGCACTCCACACCACCCCAGTTCAGACATGGCCATATGCAAATCAGTCTGAACCTGTGCCTCATGGGAACAGTCCAGCCCGAACTGCCAAGCCATGCCTTCCCTGGACCGGAAACAAGCTTCCGAGGACCGGTTTCTGGCATTCCAGCCATCTTCAGCCCGGCTTGCTTGAATCCAGTGGTGTGGAGAGCATGGAACTCACGTCTGAGCATACCCATCCCACTCGGGGTGACAAATGCAAAAACCACAGTTGATGGACAGAATGCAGAACAATGTCATACATTCACCCCAGTACAGAGATCTGGGCCTAAATCTATCGTTTGTTTGCACTCCACACCACCTCAGTTCAGACATGGCCATATGCAAATCAGTCTGACCCTGTGCCTCATGGGAACAGTCCTGCCCGAACTGCCAAGCCATGCCTTCCCTGGACCGGAAACAAGCTTCCGAGGACCTGTTTCTGGCATTCCAGCCGTCTTCAGCCCGGCTTGCTTGAATCCAGTGGTGTGGAGAGCATGGGACTCACGTCTGAGCATACCCATCCCACTCGGGGTGACAAATGCAAAAACCACAGTTGATGGACAGAATGCAGAACAATGTCATACATTCACCCCAGTACAGATATCTGGGCCTAAATCCATTGTTTTATTGCACTCCACACCACCCCAGTTCAGACATGGCCATATGCAAATCAGTCTGATCCTGTGCCTCATGGGAAAAGTCCGGCCCGAACTGCCAAGCCATGCCTTCCCTGGACCGGAAACAAGCTTCAGAGGACCCGTTTCTGGCATTCCAGCTGTCTTCAACCCGGCTTGCTTGAATCTAGTGTTGTGGAGAGCATGGGACTCACGTCTGAGCATACCCATCCCACTCGGGGTGACAAATGCAAAAACCACAGTTGATGGACAGAATGCAGAACAATGTCATACATTCACCCCAGTACAGAGATCTGGGCCTAAATCCATCCTTTATTTTTCACTTCACAATGTAGTGTAGTTCCTAGTTTCCCACTAGGCCCTGCGCATTGGAATAACGTAAACAGTGGTATCGACGTAGAAGTGCGGATCTTCCAGGCCTCTACTGACTATGCTAAACTTAATTGGGTTTGTTACCAACTAGCTCAGAGGTCACTGGAAACTTTCTTGACTGAAATAGGAAGTGATCAGCTTCCCTGGCACAGACAAGAAGGGATTCAGTTTTCCAACAACCGTGCAACATGACAACTTTGCTCCTCAGATCAAGAGTCAATCTCTAGGGTCGTGTGAAACAATAGACAGTTATTTTACTCAGTCAAATTAGTGCAGTTTACTTTCACAATATGTAGAGAATAGAGAGACGGGCGTTTGTCAATAAAGGGTTAACATTTATTGAACAGTCTTTCTTCTCGTACAAGAGAAATGAATTGCCACAATTGCAAGACTTGTTATTATAAAAAGTACGTACAGTAAGGTAAGTATTGCGAGATAATACTGTAAAAGCATTGATATGGTTTCTTAGCCATACAATGGTTTAAAAGTAATAAAACATATATACAGTCATATATACATTAGGCTAAAATACTCAACTGGTGCTTCTAACTAAGCCTACCCCAGTGTGCCTGACCTAAGCCTAACACGTGGGAGGGGAGTAAGTAAGTAGCTTTAAGTTAAGTTGGTTTTGCCAAGGTTTGCTTCAAGAATTCTCACTAAGGGTTTAGTCAACACCATACCTCTGAATAGAATGATGGAGGTCTGGTATCTCCTTCAGGGAAACTCGGTATCCCAGTCACCCGCAAGGGTAGACCAGAAACGCTGGAGCTGGATTTCTCGGCAGGAGAAAGACAGCGTCTCTTCTTCAGCGCGTCGAGGAGGAGAAGGAGGGGGGACAGCGTCCGCGGGCAGCTGGCATCTGCTGGGCTCTTCGCAGAGGGACGGCTGTTCAGCTCCTAAGCTCACCACACCATCGTTCGCGCTTTAGCAGCGATAATGGTATCAGCAGCTTCAGGCGACGGGCAACAGGCTGCAGCAACAGGGGGGCTCCAGACAGCTAGCAACAGGCAATTGCTTAAGGCAACATTGGTAATATTTATACCTGAAAGGTGCCTGGTTTGACGTAAGTTTGCTGGACATAAGACGTCAATTAAAGATGTCACTAGGAAGTGATAGCTATCAGTTGCTCATTAGAGTTCCATTACTAATCAAAACACAGCAAGCGGGGATTTCCAGGTTTGCTGAGTTTTTATCTTGTTGAAGAACTCGGAGTGTTAATCTAGGAATCTCAGATAGTGACTTCTGCTCTGTCATTGCACTAATTGGTTGCAAAGGAAGTTGCAAAGAAAACTATTCTGGAATGTGGCTCTGTTCGTGTGAGGCCAGAGATGACTTTCTGAATATTGTACTTGAACGGTTATGCCAATATAGGGAATAAATGGATTTATAGCCGAATAGGGGCATAAGGTCACAGTATCGATCAGGATCCTAGATAAGCACGCAACAACAACACCCCAGTTCAGACATGGCCATATGCAAATCAGTCAGACCGTGTGCCTCATAGGAATAGTCCAGCCCGAACTGGCCAAGCCATGCCTTCCCTGGACCAGAAACAAGCTTCCGAGGACCGGTTTCTGGCATTCCAGCCGTCTTCAGCCCGGCTTTCTTGAATCCAGTGGTGTGGAGAGCATGGGACTCACGTCTGAGCATACCCATCCCACTCGGGGTGACAAATGCAAAAACCACAGTTGATGGACAGAATGCAGAACAATGTCATACATTCACCCCAGTACAGAGATCTGGGCCTAAATCCATCGTTTTTTTGCACTCCACACCACCCCAGTTCAGACATGGCCATATGCAAATCAGTCTGACCCTGTGCCTCATGGGAACAGTCCAGCCCGAACTGCCAAGCCATGCCTTCCCTGGACCGGAAACAAGCTTCCGAGGACCGGTTTCTGGCATTCCAGCCGTCTTCAGCCCGGCTTTCTTGAATCCAGTGGTGTGGAGAGCATGGGACTCACGTCTGAGCATACCCATCCCACTCGGGGTGACAAATGCAAAAACCACAGTTGATGGACAGAATGCAGAACAATGTCATACATTCACCCCAGTACAGAGATCTGGGCCTAAATCCATCGTTTTTTTGCTTTCCGCACCACCCCAGTTCAGACATGGCCATATGCAAATCAGTCTGACCCTGTGCCTCATGGGAACAGTCCAGCCCGAACTGCCAAGCCATGCCTTCCCTGGACCGGAAACAAGCTTCCGAGGACCGGTTTCTGGCATTCCAGCCGTCTTCAGCCCGGCTTGCTTGAATCCAGTGGTGTGGAGAGCATGGGACTCACGTCTGAGCATACCCATCCCACTCGGGGTGACAAATGCAAAAACCACAGTTGATGGACAGAATTCAGAACAATGTCATACATTCACCCCAGTACAGAGATCTAGGCCTAAATCCATCATTTTTTTACACTCCACACCACCCCAGTCGAGACATGGCCATATGCAAATCAGTCTGACCCTGTGCCTCATGGGAACAGTCCAGCCCGAACTGCCAAGCCATGCCTTCCCTGGACCGGAAATAAGCTTCAGAGGACCCGTTTCTGGCATTCCAGCCGTCTTCAGCCCGGCTTGCTTGAATCCAGTGGTGTGGAGAGCATGGGACTCCCGTCTGAGCATACCCATCCCACTCGGGGTGACAAATGCAAAAACCACAGTTGATGGACAGAATGCAGAACAATGTCATACATTCACCGCAGTACAGAGATCTGGGCCTAAAGCCATCGTTTTTTTGCACTTCACACCACCCCAGTTCAGACATGGCCATATACAAATCAGTCTGGCCCTGTGCCTCATAGGAACAGTCCAGCCCGAACTGCCAAGCCATGCCTTCCCTGGACCGGAAACAAGCCTCCGAGGACCGGTTTCTGGCATTCCAGCCATCTTCAGCCCGGCTTGCTTGAATCCAGTGGTGTGGAGAGCATGGAACTCACGTCTGAGCATACCCATCCCACTCGGGGTGACAAATGCAAAAACCACAGTTGATGGACAGAATGCAGAACAATGTCATACATTCACCCCAGTACAGAGATCTGGGCCTAAATCCATCGTTTTTTTACACTCCACACCATCCCAGTTCAGACATGGCCATATGCAAATCAGTCTGACCCTGTGCCTCATGGGAAAAGTCCAGCCCGAACTGCCAAGCCATGCCTTCCCTGGACCGGAAACAAGTTCCGAGGAACGGTTTCTGGCATTCCAGCCGTCTGCAGCCCGGCTTGCTTGAATCCAGTGTTGTGGAGAGCATGGGACTCACGTCTGAGCATACCCATCCCACTCGGGGTGACAAATGCAAAAACCACAGATGATGGACAGAATGCAGAACAATGTCATACATTCACCCCAGTACAGAGATCTGGGTCTAAATCCATCGTTTTTTTGCACTCCACACCACCCCAGTTCAGACATGACCATATGCAAATCAGTCTGACCCTGTGCCTCATGGGAACAGTCCAGCCCGAACTGCCAAGCCATGCCTTCCCTGGACTGGAAACAAGCTTCAGAGGACCGGTTTCTGGCATTCCAGCCGTCTTCAGCCCGGCTTGCTTGAATCCAGTAGTGTGGAGAACATGGGACTCACGTCTCAGCATACCCATCCCACTCGGGGTGACAAATGCAAAAACCACAGTTGATGGACAGAATGCAGAACAATGTCATACATTCACAGCAGTACAGAGATCTGCACCTAAATCCATCGTTTTTTTGCACTTCACACCACCCCAGTTCAGACATGGCCATATGCAAATCAGTCTGACCCTGTGCCTCATAGGAACAGTCCAGCCCGAACTGCCAAGCCATGCCTTCCCTGGACCGGAAACAAGCTTCCAAGGACCGGTTTCTGGCATTCCAGCCGTCTTCAGCCCGGCTTGTTTGAGTCCAGTGGTGTGGAGATCATGGGACTCACGTCTGTACATACCCATCCCACTCGGGGTGACAAATGCAAAAACCACAGTTGATGGATAGAATGTAGAACAATGTCATACATTCATCCCAGTACAGAGATCTGGGCCTAAATCCATCGTTTTTCTGCACTCCACACCACCCCAGTTCAGACATGGCCATATGCAAATCAGTCTGAACCTGTGCCTCATGGGAACAGTCCAGCACGAACTGCCAAGCCATGCCTTCCCTGGACCGGAAACAAGCTTCCGAGGACCGGTTTCTGGCATTCCAGCCATCTTCAGCCCGGCTTGCTTGAATCCAGTGGTGTGGAGAGCATGGAACTCACGTCTGAGCATACCCATCCCACTCGGGGTGACAAATGCAAAAACCACAGTTGATGGACAGAATGCAGAACAATGTCATACATTCACCCCAGTACAGAGATCTGGGCCTAAATCTATCGTTTGTTTGCACTCCACACCACCTCAGTTCAGACATGGCCATATGCAAATCAGTCTGACCCTGTGCCTCATGGGAACAGTCCTGCCCGAACTGCCAAGCCATGCCTTCCCTGGACCGGAAACAAGCTTCCGAGGACCTGTTTCTGGCATTCCAGCCGTCTTCAGCCCGGCTTGCTTGAATCCAGTGGTGTGGAGAGCATGGGACTCACGTCTGAGCATACCCATCCCACTCGGGGTGACAAATGCAAAAACCACAGTTGATGGACAGAATGCAGAACAATGTCATACATTCACCCCAGTACAGATATCTGGGCCTAAATCCATTGTTTTTTTGCACTCCACACCACCCCAGTTCAGACATGGCCATATGCAAATCAGTCTGATCCTGTGCCTCATGGGAAAAGTCCGGCCCGAACTGCCAAGCCATGCCTTCCCTGGACCGGAAACAAGCTTCAGAGGACCCGTTTCTGGCATTCCAGCTGTCTTCAACCCGGCTTGCTTGAATCTAGTGTTGTGGAGAGCATGGGACTCACGTCTGAGCATACCCATCCCACTCGGGGTGACAAATGCAAAAACCACAGTTGATGGACAGAATGCAGAACAATGTCATACATTCACCCCAGTACAGAGATCTGGGCCTAAATCCATCCTTTATTTTTCACTTCACAATGTAGTGTAGTTCCTAGTTTCCCACTAGGCCCTGCGCATTGGAATAACGTAAACAGTAGTATCGACGTAGAAGTGCGGATCTTCCAGGCCTCTACTGACTATGCTAAACTTAATTGGGTTTGTTACCAACTAGCTCAGAGGTCACTGGAAACTTTCTTGACTGAAATAGGAAGTGATCAGCTTCCCTGGCACAGACAAGAAGGGATTCAGTTTTCCAACAACCGTGCAACATGACAACTTTGCTCCTCAGATCAAGAGTCAATCTCTAGGGTCGTGTGAAACAATAGACAGTTATTTTACTCAGTCAAATTAGTGCAGTTTACTTTCACAATATGTAGAGAATAGAGAGACGGGCGTTTGTCAATAAAGGGTTAACATTTATTGAACAGTCTTTCTTCTCGTACAAGAGAAATGAATTGCCACAATTGCAAGACTTGTTATTATAAAAAGTACGTACAGTAAGGTAAGTATTGCGAGATAATACTGTAAAAGCATTGATATGGTTTCTTAGCCATACAATGGTTTAAAAGTAATAAAACATATATACAGTCATATATACATTAGGCTAAAATACTCAACTGGTGCTTCTAACTAAGCCTACCCCAGTGTGCCTGACCTAAGCCTAACACGTGGGAGGGGAGTAAGTAAGTAGCTTTAAGTTAAGTTGGTTTTGCCAAGGTTTGCTTCAAGAATTCTCACTAAGGGTTTAGTCAACACCATACCTCTGAATAGAATGATGGAGGTCTGGTATCTCCTTCAGGGAAACTCGGTATCCCAGTCACCCGCAAGGGTAGACCAGAAACGCTGGAGCTGGATTTCTCGGCAGGAGAAAGACAGCGTCTCTTCTTCAGCGCGTCGAGGAGGAGAAGGAGGGGGGACAGCGTCCGCGGGCAGCTGGCATCTGCTGGGCTCTTCGCAGAGGGACGGCTGTTCAGCTCCTAAGCTCACCACACCATCGTTCGCGCTTTAGCAGCGATAATGGTATCAGCAGCTTCAGGCGACGGGCAACAGGCTGCAGCAACAGGGGGGCTCCAGACAGCTAGCAACAGGCAATTGCTTAAGGCAACATTGGTAATATTTATACCTGAAAGGTGCCTGGTTTGACGTAAGTTTGCTGGACATAAGACGTCAATTAAAGATGTCACTAGGAAGTGATAGCTATCAGTTGCTCATTAGAGTTCCATTACTAATCAAAACACAGCAAGCGGGGATTTCCAGGTTTGCTGAGTTTTTATCTTGTTGAAGAACTCGGAGTGTTAATCTAGGAATCTCAGATAGTGACTTCTGCTCTGTCATTGCACTAATTGGTTGCAAAGGAAGTTGCAAAGAAAACTATTCTGGAATGTGGCTCTGTTCGTGTGAGGCCAGAGATGACTTTCTGAATATTGTACTTGAACGGTTATGCCAATATAGGGAATAAATGGATTTATAGCCGAATAGGGGCATAAGGTCACAGTATCGATCAGGATCCTAGATAAGCACGCAACAACAACACCCCAGTTCAGACATGGCCATATGCAAATCAGTCAGACCGTGTGCCTCATAGGAATAGTCCAGCCCGAACTGGCCAAGCCATGCCTTCCCTGGACCAGAAACAAGCTTCCGAGGACCGGTTTCTGGCATTCCAGCCGTCTTCAGCCCGGCTTTCTTGAATCCAGTGGTGTGGAGAGCATGGGACTCACGTCTGAGCATACCCATCCCACTCGGGGTGACAAATGCAAAAACCACAGTTGATGGACAGAATGCAGAACAATGTCATACATTCACCCCAGTACAGAGATCTGGGCCTAAATCCATCGTTTTTTTGCACTCCACACCACCCCAGTTCAGACATGGCCATATGCAAATCAGTCTGACCCTGTGCCTCATGGGAACAGTCCAGCCCGAACTGCCAAGCCATGCCTTCCCTGGACCGGAAACAAGCTTCCGAGGACCGGTTTCTGGCATTCCAGCCGTCTTCAGCCCGGCTTTCTTGAATCCAGTGGTGTGGAGAGCATGGGACTCACGTCTGAGCATACCCATCCCACTCGGGGTGACAAATGCAAAAACCACAGTTGATGGACAGAATGCAGAACAATGTCATACATTCACCCCAGTACAGAGATCTGGGCCTAAATCCATCGTTTTTTTGCTTTCCGCACCACCCCAGTTCAGACATGGCCATATGCAAATCAGTCTGACCCTGTGCCTCATGGGAACAGTCCAGCCCGAACTGCCAAGCCATGCCTTCCCTGGACCGGAAACAAGCTTCCGAGGACCGGTTTCTGGCATTCCAGCCGTCTTCAGCCCGGCTTGCTTGAATCCAGTGGTGTGGAGAGCATGGGACTCACGTCTGAGCATACCCATCCCACTCGGGGTGACAAATGCAAAAACCACAGTTGATGGACAGAATTCAGAACAATGTCATACATTCACCCCAGTACAGAGATCTAGGCCTAAATCCATCATTTTTTTACACTCCACACCACCCCAGTCGAGACATGGCCATATGCAAATCAGTCTGACCCTGTGCCTCATGGGAACAGTCCAGCCCGAACTGCCAAGCCATGCCTTCCCTGGACCGGAAATAAGCTTCAGAGGACCCGTTTCTGGCATTCCAGCCGTCTTCAGCCCGGCTTGCTTGAATCCAGTGGTGTGGAGAGCATGGGACTCCCGTCTGAGCATACCCATCCCACTCGGGGTGACAAATGCAAAAACCACAGTTGATGGACAGAATGCAGAACAATGTCATACATTCACCGCAGTACAGAGATCTGGGCCTAAAGCCATCGTTTTTTTGCACTTCACACCACCCCAGTTCAGACATGGCCATATACAAATCAGTCTGGCCCTGTGCCTCATAGGAACAGTCCAGCCCGAACTGCCAAGCCATGCCTTCCCTGGACCGGAAACAAGCCTCCGAGGACCGGTTTCTGGCATTCCAGCCATCTTCAGCCCGGCTTGCTTGAATCCAGTGGTGTGGAGAGCATGGAACTCACGTCTGAGCATACCCATCCCACTCGGGGTGACAAATGCAAAAACCACAGTTGATGGACAGAATGCTGAACAATGTCATACATTCACCCCAGTACAGAGATCTGGGCCTAAATCCATCGTTTTTTTACACTCCACACCATCCCAGTTCAGACATGGCCATATGCAAATCAGTCTGACCCTGTGCCTCATGGGAAAAGTCCAGCCCGAACTGCCAAGCCATGCCTTCCCTGGACCGGAAACAAGTTCCGAGGAACGGTTTCTGGCATTCCAGCCGTCTGCAGCCCGGCTTGCTTGAATCCAGTGTTGTGGAGAGCATGGGACTCACGTCTGAGCATACCCATCCCACTCGGGGTGACAAATGCAAAAACAACAGATGATGGACAGAATGCAGAACAATGTCATACATTCACCCCAGTACAGAGATCTGGGTCTAAATCCATCGTTTTTTTGCACTCCACACCACCCCAGTTCAGACATGACCATATGCAAATCAGTCTGACCCTGTGCCTCATGGGAACAGTCCAGCCCGAACTGCCAAGCCATGCCTTCCCTGGACTGGAAACAAGCTTCAGAGGACCGGTTTCTGGCATTCCAGCCGTCTTCAGCCCGGCTTGCTTGAATCCAGTAGTGTGGAGAACATGGGACTCACGTCTCAGCATACCCATCCCACTCGGGGTGACAAATGCAAAAACCACAGTTGATGGACAGAATGCAGAACAATGTCATACATTCACAGCAGTACAGAGATCTGCACCTAAATCCATCGTTTTTTTGCACTTCACACCACCCCAGTTCAGACATGGCCATATGCAAATCAGTCTGACCCTGTGCCTCATAGGAACAGTCCAGCCCGAACTGCCAAGCCATGCCTTCCCTGGACCGGAAACAAGCTTCCAAGGACCGGTTTCTGGCATTCCAGCCGTCTTCAGCCCGGCTTGTTTGAGTCCAGTGGTGTGGAGATCATGGGACTCACGTCTGTACATACCCATCCCACTCGGGGTGACAAATGCAAAAACCACAGTTGATGGATAGAATGTAGAACAATGTCATACATTCATCCCAGTACAGAGATCTGGGCCTAAATCCATCGTTTTTCTGCACTCCACACCACCCCAGTTCAGACATGGCCATATGCAAATTAGTCTGAACCTGTGCCTCATGGGAACAGTCCAGCCCGAACTGCCAAGCCATGCCTTCCCTGGACCGGAAACAAGCTTCCGAGGACCGGTTTCTGGCATTCCAGCCATCTTCAGCCCGGCTTGCTTGAATCCAGTGGTGTGGAGAGCATGGAACTCACGTCTGAGCATACCCATCCCACTCGGGGTGACAAATGCAAAAACCACAGTTGATGGACAGAATGCAGAACAATGTCATACATTCACCCCAGTACAGAGATCTGGGCCTAAATCTATCGTTTGTTTGCACTCCACACCACCTCAGTTCAGACATGGCCATATGCAAATCAGTCTGACCCTGTGCCTCATGGGAACAGTCCTGCCCGAACTGCCAAGCCATGCCTTCCCTGGACCGGAAACAAGCTTCCGAGGACCTGTTTCTGGCATTCCAGCCGTCTTCAGCCCGGCTTGCTTGAATCCAGTGGTGTGGAGAGCATGGGACTCACGTCTGAGCATACCGATCCCACTCGGGGTGACAAATGCAAAAACCACAGTTGATGGACAGAATGCAGAACAATGTCATACATTCACCCCAGTACAGATATCTGGGCCTAAATCCATTGTTTTTTTGCACTCCACACCACCCCAGTTCAGACATGGCCATATGCAAATCAGTCTGATCCTGTGCCTCATGGGAAAAGTCCGGCCCGAACTGCCAAGCCATGCCTTCCCTGGACCGGAAACAAGCTTCAGAGGACCCGTTTCTGGCATTCCAGCTGTCTTCAACCCGGCTTGCTTGAATCTAGTGTTGTGGAGAGCATGGGACTCACGTCTGAGCATACCCATCCCACTCGGGGTGACAAATGCAAAAACCACAGTTGATGGACAGAATGCAGAACAATATCATACATTCACCCCAGTACAGAGATCTGGGCCTAAATCCATCCTTTATTTTTCACTTCACAATGTAGTGTAGTTCCTAGTTTCCCACTAGGCCCTGCGCATTGGAATAACGTAAACAGTAGTATCGACGTAGAAGTGCGGATCTTCCAGGCCTCTACTGACTATGCTAAACTTAATTGGGTTTGTTACCAACTAGCTCAGAGGTCACTGGAAACTTTCTTGACTGAAATAGGAAGTGATCAGCTTCCCTGGCACAGACAAGAAGGGATTCAGTTTTCCAACAACCGTGCAACATGACAACTTTGCTCCTCAGATCAAGAGTCAATCTCTAGGGTCGTGTGAAACAATAGACAGTTATTTTACTCAGTCAAATTAGTGCAGTTTACTTTCACAATATGTAGAGAATAGAGAGACGGGCGTTTGTCAATAAAGGGTTAACATTTATTGACAGTCTTTCTTCTCGTACAAGAGAAATGAATTGCCACAATTGCAAGACTTGTTATTATAAAAAGTACGTACAGTAAGGTAAGTATTGCGAGATAATACTGTAAAAGCATTGATATGGTTTCTTAGCCATACAATGGTTTAAAAGTAATAAAACATATATACAGTCATATATACATTAGGCTAAAATACTCAACTGGTGCTTCTAACTAAGCCTACCCCAGTGTGCCTGACCTAAGCCTAACACGTGGGAGGGGAGTAAGTAAGTAGCTTTAAGTTAAGTTGGTTTTGCCAAGGTTTGCTTCAAGAATTCTCACTAAGGGTTTAGTCAACACCATACCTCTGAATAGAATGATGGAGGTCTGGTATCTCCTTCAGGGAAACTCGGTATCCCAGTCACCCGCAAGGGTAGACCAGAAACGCTGGAGCTGGATTTCTCGGCAGGAGAAAGACAGCGTCTCTTCTTCAGCGCGTCGAGGAGGAGAAGGAGGGGGGACAGCGTCCGCGGGCAGCTGGCATCTGCTGGGCTCTTCGCAGAGGGACGGCTGTTCAGCTCCTAAGCTCACCACACCATCGTTCGCGCTTTAGCAGCGATAATGGTATCAGCAGCTTCAGGCGACGGGCAACAGGCTGCAGCAACAGGGGGGCTCCAGACAGCTAGCAACAGGCAATTGCTTAAGGCAACATTGGTAATATTTATACCTGAAAGGTGCCTGGTTTGACGTAAGTTTGCTGGACATAAGACGTCAATTAAAGATGTCACTAGGAAGTGATAGCTATCAGTTGCTCATTAGAGTTCCATTACTAATCAAAACACAGCAAGCGGGGATTTCCAGGTTTGCTGAGTTTTTATCTTGTTGAAGAACTCGGAGTGTTAATCTAGGAATCTCAGATAGTGACTTCTGCTCTGTCATTGCACTAATTGGTTGCAAAGGAAGTTGCAAAGAAAACTATTCTGGAATGTGGCTCTGTTCGTGTGAGGCCAGAGATGACTTTCTGAATATTGTACTTGAACGGTTATGCCAATATAGGGAATAAATGGATTTATAGCCGAATAGGGGCATAAGGTCACAGTATCGATCAGGATCCTAGATAAGCACGCAACAACAACACCCCAGTTCAGACATGGCCATATGCAAATCAGTCAGACCGTGTGCCTCATAGGAATAGTCCAGCCCGAACTGGCCAAGCCATGCCTTCCCTGGACCAGAAACAAGCTTCCGAGGACCGGTTTCTGGCATTCCAGCCGTCTTCAGCCCGGCTTTCTTGAATCCAGTGGTGTGGAGAGCATGGGACTCACGTCTGAGCATACCCATCCCACTCGGGGTGACAAATGCAAAAACCACAGTTGATGGACAGAATGCAGAACAATGTCATACATTCACCCCAGTACAGAGATCTGGGCCTAAATCCATCGTTTTTTTGCACTCCACACCACCCCAGTTCAGACATGGCCATATGCAAATCAGTCTGACCCTGTGCCTCATGGGAACAGTCCAGCCCGAACTGCCAAGCCATGCCTTCCCTGGACCGGAAACAAGCTTCCGAGGACCGGTTTCTGGCATTCCAGCCGTCTTCAGCCCGGCTTTCTTGAATCCAGTGGTGTGGAGAGCATGGGACTCACGTCTGAGCATACCCATCCCACTCGGGGTGACAAATGCAAAAACCACAGTTGATGGACAGAATGCAGAACAATGTCATACATTCACCCCAGTACAGAGATCTGGGCCTAAATCCATCGTTTTTTTGCTTTCCGCACCACCCCAGTTCAGACATGGCCATATGCAAATCAGTCTGACCCTGTGCCTCATGGGAACAGTCCAGCCCGAACTGCCAAGCCATGCCTTCCCTGGACCGGAAACAAGCTTCCGAGGACCGGTTTCTGGCATTCCAGCCGTCTTCAGCCCGGCTTGCTTGAATCCAGTGGTGTGGAGAGCATGGGACTCACGTCTGAGCATACCCATCCCACTCGGGGTGACAAATGCAAAAACCACAGTTGATGGACAGAATTCAGAACAATGTCATACATTCACCCCAGTACAGAGATCTAGGCCTAAATCCATCATTTTTTTTACACTCCACACCACCCCAGTCGAGACATGGCCATATGCAAATCAGTCTGACCCTGTGCCTCATGGGAACAGTCCAGCCCGAACTGCCAAGCCATGCCTTCCCTGGACCGGAAATAAGCTTCAGAGGACCCGTTTCTGGCATTCCAGCCGTCTTCAGCCCGGCTTGCTTGAATCCAGTGGTGTGGAGAGCATGGGACTCACGTCTGAGCATACCCATCCCACTCGGGGTGACAAATGCAAAAACCACAGTTGATGGACAGAATGCAGAACAATGTCATACATTCACCCCAGTACAGATATCTGGGCCTAAATCCATTGTTTTTTTGCACTCCACACCACCCCAGTTCAGACATGGCCATATGCAAATCAGTCTGATCCTGTGCCTCATGGGAAAAGTCCGGCCCGAACTGCCAAGCCATGCCTTCCCTGGACCGGAAACAAGCTTCAGAGGACCCGTTTCTGGCATTCCAGCTGTCTTCAACCCGGCTTGCTTGAATCTAGTGTTGTGGAGAGCATGGGACTCACGTCTGAGCATACCCATCCCACTCGGGGTGACAAATGCAAAAACCACAGTTGATGGACAGAATGCAGAACAATATCATACATTCACCCCAGTACAGAGATCTGGGCCTAAATCCATCCTTTATTTTTCACTTCACAATGTAGTGTAGTTCCTAGTTTCCCACTAGGCCCTGCGCATTGGAATAACGTAAACAGTAGTATCGACGTAGAAGTGCGGATCTTCCAGGCCTCTACTGACTATGCTAAACTTAATTGGGTTTGTTACCAACTAGCTCAGAGGTCACTGGAAACTTTCTTGACTGAAATAGGAAGTGATCAGCTTCCCTGGCACAGACAAGAAGGGATTCAGTTTTCCAACAACCGTGCAACATGACAACTTTGCTCCTCAGATCAAGAGTCAATCTCTAGGGTCGTGTGAAACAATAGACAGTTATTTTACTCAGTCAAATTAGTGCAGTTTACTTTCACAATATGTAGAGAATAGAGAGACGGGCGTTTGTCAATAAAGGGTTAACATTTATTGACAGTCTTTCTTCTCGTACAAGAGAAATGAATTGCCACAATTGCAAGACTTGTTATTATAAAAAGTACGTACAGTAAGGTAAGTATTGCGAGATAATACTGTAAAAGCATTGATATGGTTTCTTAGCCATACAATGGTTTAAAAGTAATAAAACATATATACAGTCATATATACATTAGGCTAAAATACTCAACTGGTGCTTCTAACTAAGCCTACCCCAGTGTGCCTGACCTAAGCCTAACACGTGGGAGGGGAGTAAGTAAGTAGCTTTAAGTTAAGTTGGTTTTGCCAAGGTTTGCTTCAAGAATTCTCACTAAGGGTTTAGTCAACACCATACCTCTGAATAGAATGATGGAGGTCTGGTATCTCCTTCAGGGAAACTCGGTATCCCAGTCACCCGCAAGGGTAGACCAGAAACGCTGGAGCTGGATTTCTCGGCAGGAGAAAGACAGCGTCTCTTCTTCAGCGCGTCGAGGAGGAGAAGGAGGGGGGACAGCGTCCGCGGGCAGCTGGCATCTGCTGGGCTCTTCGCAGAGGGACGGCTGTTCAGCTCCTAAGCTCACCACACCATCGTTCGCGCTTTAGCAGCGATAATGGTATCAGCAGCTTCAGGCGACGGGCAACAGGCTGCAGCAACAGGGGGGCTCCAGACAGCTAGCAACAGGCAATTGCTTAAGGCAACATTGGTAATATTTATACCTGAAAGGTGCCTGGTTTGACGTAAGTTTGCTGGACATAAGACGTCAATTAAAGATGTCACTAGGAAGTGATAGCTATCAGTTGCTCATTAGAGTTCCATTACTAATCAAAACACAGCAAGCGGGGATTTCCAGGTTTGCTGAGTTTTTATCTTGTTGAAGAACTCGGAGTGTTAATCTAGGAATCTCAGATAGTGACTTCTGCTCTGTCATTGCACTAATTGGTTGCAAAGGAAGTTGCAAAGAAAACTATTCTGGAATGTGGCTCTGTTCGTGTGAGGCCAGAGATGACTTTCTGAATATTGTACTTGAACGGTTATGCCAATATAGGGAATAAATGGATTTATAGCCGAATAGGGGCATAAGGTCACAGTATCGATCAGGATCCTAGATAAGCACGCAACAACAACACCCCAGTTCAGACATGGCCATATGCAAATCAGTCAGACCGTGTGCCTCATAGGAATAGTCCAGCCCGAACTGGCCAAGCCATGCCTTCCCTGGACCAGAAACAAGCTTCCGAGGACCGGTTTCTGGCATTCCAGCCGTCTTCAGCCCGGCTTTCTTGAATCCAGTGGTGTGGAGAGCATGGGACTCACGTCTGAGCATACCCATCCCACTCGGGGTGACAAATGCAAAAACCACAGTTGATGGACAGAATGCAGAACAATGTCATACATTCACCCCAGTACAGAGATCTGGGCCTAAATCCATCGTTTTTTTGCACTCCACACCACCCCAGTTCAGACATGGCCATATGCAAATCAGTCTGACCCTGTGCCTCATGGGAACAGTCCAGCCCGAACTGCCAAGCCATGCCTTCCCTGGACCGGAAACAAGCTTCCGAGGACCGGTTTCTGGCATTCCAGCCGTCTTCAGCCCGGCTTTCTTGAATCCAGTGGTGTGGAGAGCATGGGACTCACGTCTGAGCATACCCATCCCACTCGGGGTGACAAATGCAAAAACCACAGTTGATGGACAGAATGCAGAACAATGTCATACATTCACCCCAGTACAGAGATCTGGGCCTAAATCCATCGTTTTTTTGCTTTCCGCACCACCCCAGTTCAGACATGGCCATATGCAAATCAGTCTGACCCTGTGCCTCATGGGAACAGTCCAGCCCGAACTGCCAAGCCATGCCTTCCCTGGACCGGAAACAAGCTTCCGAGGACCGGTTTCTGGAATTCCAGCCGTCTTCAGCCCGGCTTGCTTGAATCCAGTGGTGTGGAGAGCATGGGACTCACGTCTGAGCATACCCATCCCACTCGGGGTGACAAATGCAAAAACCACAGTTGATGGACAGAATTCAGAACAATGTCATACATTCACCCCAGTACAGAGATCTAGGCCTAAATCCATCATTTTTTTTACACTCCACACCACCCCAGTCGAGACATGGCCATATGCAAATCAGTCTGACCCTGTGCCTCATGGGAACAGTCCAGCCCGAACTGCCAAGCCATGCCTTCCCTGGACCGGAAATCAGCTTCAGAGGACCCGTTTCTGGCATTCCAGCCGTCTTCAGCCCGGCTTGCTTGAATCCAGTGGTGTGGAGAGCATGGGACTCCCGTCTGAGCATACCCATCCCACTCGGGGTGACAAATGCAAAAACCACAGTTGATGGACAGAATGCAGAACAATGTCATACATTCACCGCAGTACAGAGATCTGGGCCTAAAGCCATCGTTTTTTTGCACTTCACACCACCCCAGTTCAGACATGGCCATATACAAATCAGTCTGGCCCTGTGCCTCATAGGAACAGTCCAGCCCGAACTGCCAAGCCATGCCTTCCCTGGACCGGAAACAAGCCTCTGAGGACCGGTTTCTGGCATTCCAGCCATCTTCAGCCCGGCTTGCTTGAATCCAGTGGTGTGGAGAGCATGGAACTCACGTCTGAGCATACCCATCCCACTCGGGGTGACAAATGCAAAAACCACAGTTAATGGACAGAATGCAGAACAATGTCATACATTCACCCCAGTACAGAGATCTGGGCCTAAATCCATCGTTTTTTTACACTCCACACCATCCCAGTTCAGACATGGCCATATGCAAATCAGTCTGACCCTGTGCCTCATGGGAAAAGTCCAGCCCGAACTGCCAAGCCATGCCTTCCCTGGACCGGAAACAAGTTCCGAGGAACGGTTTCTGGCATTCCAGCCGTCTGCAGCCCGGCTTGCTTGAATCCAGTGTTGTGGAGAGCATGGGACTCACGTCTGAGCATACCCATCCCACTCGGGGTGACAAATGCAAAACCCACAGATGATGGACAGAATGCAGAACAATGTCATACATTCACCCCAGTACAGAGATCTGGGTCTAAATCCATCGTTTTTTTGCACTCCACACCACCCCAGTTCAGACATGACCATATGCAAATCAGTCTGACCCTGTGCCTCATGGGAACAGTCCAGCCCGAACTGCCAAGCCATGCCTTCCCTGGACTGGAAACAAGCTTCAGAGGACCGGTTTCTGGCATTCCAGCCGTCTTCAGCCCGGCTTGCTTGAATCCAGTAGTGTGGAGAACATGGGACTCACGTCTCAGCATACCCATCCCACTCGGGGTGACAAATGCAAAAACCACAGTTGATGGACAGAATGCAGAACAATGTCATACATTCACAGCAGTACAGAGATCTGCACCTAAATCCATCGTTTTTTTGCACTTCACACCACCCCAGTTCAGACATGGCCATATGCAAATCAGTCTGACCCTGTGCCTCATAGGAACAGTCCAGCCCGAACTGCCAAGCCATGCCTTCCCTGGACCGGAAACAAGCTTCCAAGGACCGGTTTCTGGCATTCCAGCCGTCTTCAGCCCGGCTTGTTTGAGTCCAGTGGTGTGGAGATCATGGGACTCACGTCTGTACATACCCATCCCACTCGGGGTGACAAATGCAAAAACCACAGTTGATGGATAGAATGTAGAACAATGTCATACATTCATCCCAGTACAGAGATCTGGGCCTAAATCCATCGTTTTTCTGCACTCCACACCACCCCAGTTCAGACATGGCCATATGCAAATCAGTCTGAACCTGTGCCTCATGGGAACAGTCCAGCCCGAACTGCCAAGCCATGCCTTCCCTGGACCGGAAACAAGCTTCCGAGGACCGGTTTCTGGCATTCCAGCCATCTTCAGCCCGGCTTGCTTGAATCCAGTGGTGTGGAGAGCATGGAACTCACGTCTGAGCATACCCATCCCACTCGGGGTGACAAATGCAAAAACCACAGTTGATGGACAGAATGCAGAACAATGTCATACATTCACCCCAGTACAGAGATCTGGGCCTAAATCTATCGTTTGTTTGCACTCCACACCACCTCAGTTCAGACATGGCCATATGCAAATCAGTCTGACCCTGTGCCTCATGGGAACAGTCCTGCCCGAACTGCCAAGCCATGCCTTCCCTGGACCGGAAACAAGCTTCCGAGGACCTGTTTCTGGCATTCCAGCCGTCTTCAGCCCGGCTTGCTTGAATCCAGTGGTGTGGAGAGCATGGGACTCACGTCTGAGCATACCCATCCCACTCGGGGTGACAAATGCAAAAACCACAGTTGATGGACAGAATGCAGAACAATGTCATACATTCACCCCAGTACAGATATCTGGGCCTAAATCCATTGTTTTTTTGCACTCCACACCACCCCAGTTCAGACATGGCCATATGCAAATCAGTCTGATCCTGTGCCTCATGGGAAAAGTCCGGCCCGAACTGCCAAGCCATGCCTTCCCTGGACCGGAAACAAGCTTCAGAGGACCCGTTTCTGGCATTCCAGCTGTCTTCAACCCGGCTTGCTTGAATCTAGTGTTGTGGAGAGCATGGGACTCACGTCTGAGCATACCCATCCCACTCGGGGTGACAAATGCAAAAACCACAGTTGATGGACAGAATGCAGAACAATGTCATACATTCACCCCAGTACAGAGATCTGGGCCTAAATCCATCCTTTATTTTTCACTTCACAATGTAGTGTAGTTCCTAGTTTCCCACTAGGCCCTGCGCATTGGAATAACGTAAACAGTAGTATCGACGTAGAAGTGCGGATCTTCCAGGCCTCTACTGACTATGCTAAACTTAATTGGGTTTGTTACCAACTAGCTCAGAGGTCACTGGAAACTTTCTTGACTGAAATAGGAAGTGATCAGCTTCCCTGGCACAGACAAGAAGGGATTCAGTTTTCCAACAACCGTGCAACATGACAACTTTGCTCCTCAGATCAAGAGTCAATCTCTAGGGTCGTGTGAAACAATAGACAGTTATTTTACTCAGTCAAATTAGTGCAGTTTACTTTCACAATATGTAGAGAATAGAGAGACGGGCGTTTGTCAATAAAGGGTTAACATTTATTGAACAGTCTTTCTTCTCGTACAAGAGAAATGAATTGCCACAATTGCAAGACTTGTTATTATAAAAAGTACGTACAGTAAGGTAAGTATTGCGAGATAATACTGTAAAAGCATTGATATGGTTTCTTAGCCATACAATGGTTTAAAAGTAATAAAACATATATACAGTCATATATACATTAGGCTAAAATACTCAACTGGTGCTTCTAACTAAGCCTACCCCAGTGTGCCTGACCTAAGCCTAACACGTGGGAGGGGAGTAAGTAAGTAGCTTTAAGTTAAGTTGGTTTTGCCAAGGTTTGCTTCAAGAATTCTCACTAAGGGTTTAGTCAACACCATACCTCTGAATAGAATGATGGAGGTCTGGTATCTCCTTCAGGGAAACTCGGTATCCCAGTCACCCGCAAGGGTAGACCAGAAACGCTGGAGCTGGATTTCTCGGCAGGAGAAAGACAGCGTCTCTTCTTCAGCGCGTCGAGGAGGAGAAGGAGGGGGGACAGCGTCCGCGGGCAGCTGGCATCTGCTGGGCTCTTCGCAGAGGGACGGCTGTTCAGCTCCTAAGCTCGCCACACCATCGTTCGCGCTTTAGCAGCGATAATGGTATCAGCAGCTTCAGGCGACGGGCAACAGGCTGCAGCAACAGGGGGGCTCCAGACAGCTAGCAACAGGCAATTGCTTAAGGCAACATTGGTAATATTTATACCTGAAAGGTGCCTGGTTTGACGTAAGTTTGCTGGACATAAGACGTCAATTAAAGATGTCACTAGGAAGTGATAGCTATCAGTTGCTCATTAGAGTTCCATTACTAATCAAAACACAGCAAGCGGGGATTTCCAGGTTTGCTGAGTTTTTATCTTGTTGAAGAACTCGGAGTGTTAATCTAGGAATCTCAGATAGTGACTTCTGCTCTGTCATTGCACTAATTGGTTGCAAAGGAAGTTGCAAAGAAAACTATTCTGGAATGTGGCTCTGTTCGTGTGAGGCCAGAGATGACTTTCTGAATATTGTACTTGAACGGTTATGCCAATATAGGGAATAAATGGATTTATAGCCGAATAGGGGCATAAGGTCACAGTATCGATCAGGATCCTAGATAAGCACGCAACAAAAACACCCCAGTTCAGACATGGCCATATGCAAATCAGTCAGACCGTGTGCCTCATAGGAATAGTCCAGCCCGAACTGGCCAAGCCATGCCTTCCCTGGACCAGAAACAAGCTTCCGAGGACCGGTTTCTGGCATTCCAGCCGTCTTCAGCCCGGCTTTCTTGAATCCAGTGGTGTGGAGAGCATGGGACTCACGTCTGAGCATACCCATCCCACTCGGGGTGACAAATGCAAAAACCACAGTTGATGGACAGAATGCAGAACAATGTCATACATTCACCCCAGTACAGAGATCTGGGCCTAAATCCATCGTTTTTTTGCACTCCACACCACCCCAGTTCAGACATGGCCATATGCAAATCAGTCTGACCCTGTGCCTCATGGGAACAGTCCAGCCCGAACTGCCAAGCCATGCCTTCCCTGGACCGGAAACAAGCTTCCGAGGACCGGTTTCTGGCATTCCAGCCGTCTTCAGCCCGGCTTTCTTGAATCCAGTGGTGTGGAGAGCATGGGACTCACGTCTGAGCATACCCATCCCACTCGGGGTGACAAATGCAAAAACCACAGTTGATGGACAGAATGCAGAACAATGTCATACATTCACCCCAGTACAGAGATCTGGGCCTAAATCCATCGTTTTTTTGCTTTCCGCACCACCCCAGTTCAGACATGGCCATATGCAAATCAGTCTGACCCTGTGCCTCATGGGAACAGTCCAGCCCGAACTGCCAAGCCATGCCTTCCCTGGACCGGAAACAAGCTTCCGAGGACCGGTTTCTGGCATTCCAGCCGTCTTCAGCCCGGCTTGCTTGAATCCAGTGGTGTGGAGAGCATGGGACTCACGTCTGAGCATACCCATCCCACTCGGGGTGACAAATGCAAAAACCACAGTTGATGGACAGAATGCAGAACAATGTCATACATTCACCCCAGTACAGAGATCTGGGCCTAAATCCATCGTTTTTTTGCACTCCACACCACCTCAGTTCAGACATGGCCATATGCAAATCAGTCTGACCCTGTGCCTCATGGGAACAGTCCAGCCCGAACTGCCAAGCCATGCCTTCCCTGGACCGGAAACAAGCTTCCGAGGACCGGTTTCTGGCATTCCAGCCGTCTTCAGCCCGGCTTGTTTGAATCCAGTGGTGTGGAGAGCATGGGACTCACGTCTGAGCATACCCATCCCACTCGGGGTGACAAATGCAAAAACCACAGTTGATGGACAGAATGCAGAACAATGTCATACATTCACCCCAGTACAGAGATCTGGGCCCAAATCCATCGTTTTTTTGCACTCCACACCACCCCAGTTCAGACATGGCCATATGCAAATCAGTCTGACCCTGTGCCTCATGGGAACAGTCCAGTCCGAAATGCCAAGCCATGCCTTCCCTGGACCGGAAACAAGCTTTCGAGGACCGGTTTCTGGCATTCCAGCCGTCTTCAGCCCGGCTTGCTTGAATCTAGTGGTGTGGAGAGCATGGGACTCACGTCTGAGCATACCCATCCCACTCGGGGTGACAAATGCAAAAACCACAGTTGATGGACAGAATGCAGAACAATGTCATACATTCACCCCAGTACAGAGATCTGGGCCTAAATCCATCGTTTTTTTTGCACTCCACACCACCCCAGTTCAGACATGGCCATATGCAAATCAGTCTGACCCTGTGCCTCATGGGAACAGTCCAGCCCGAACTGCCAAGCCAAGCCATGCCTTCCCTGGACCAGAAACAAGCTTCCGTGGACCGGTTTCTGGCATTCTAGCCGTCTTCAGCCCGGCTTGCTTGAATCCAATGCTAGATATGATCACAACACCCACTCCACGTATAATGTCCATCATTACTAAATACTAAGCAATTTATAAACATATAGGTATGCATGTGTTTTCCAGCCCACCGCAAAATACATCAAATGCATTTGAAATGGTATAGATACACGAAAATGAATATTATACTGTACGCTTTCAAGCAATTGTATCATTCAGATAATGCAAATATAAATATCAGCTGAGTGAATTCCGAAAATTACGTTTATGAAATGTCTCTTAATACAGAAGAGAAGGTTGAGACCATTTCATCACATATTTATACAAGATTGTAAATGTGCTAGAGACTGATTCAAAATATTGTCTCTAGAGTCTCTAGGAATAGAAGCTCTGTTCTCTAAGAATAGTTCTACTTTAAGCAGAGTACCTTGTGCCCAAAAAAAAGGTAAATATTTTGGAAGTTGGGAAAAATAATTTTTCTTTCAAGGGAAAAAATAGTTCCAAGTGTTTTCAGCAGTGTTGTTTATAAAAACTGAAGGCTGAATTTAGAGTTCAGGGAACGCTGTGTGCTCGCTATTTCAATTGTTATTCTCGTTGTTAGGAGAGAACATTACCTCAGATAGACCAGCAAAAAACGCGTCTACCACAGTAGGTGAAAGTTGGGCCAACTCCGAAAAAGTTGAAATAGTGCATATATGAGATGCATTGCCATCATCGGTGTCTAGATCAGCAATGTTCACAGAGGGTTGTACCTGTGTTCTGCCGCTTTCATCTCGTACTTTACCGCCACCTGATCGTAATGGTGAAGTCTCAACGAATGCCGTCATCAGAATCGGTAGCCGTTGGGGACAACATGTTGCGTGAGTCGTTACCGGACAAAGCAAAGCATCGACATCTATTGGTACTGTTGATGGTAGTGTAAGACAGACGTCCAAAACGCATTCTTCTCTGCATAGCAGAGAACGAAGCACAGGTAAGATGCAATTTTGCCAGATCGGTCTGACTGAAAGAAACCAGGTAGTATTCAGATCTCTTAGCCCGGCCAATCCGAGGACCTTAGTGATACGGTCACGGTATCGTATTGCTAGGATCATTTCTTCCATCGTAGCCTGAGTTTTGTTTGTGACTTGGCTTGCCATATCGGAGCAGAAGGAACAAAAATAAAATTCCTGCTACGAGTCCCAAAATAAGAGGAGGGCCACCGAAAAGAGAGTGCACAAAATTCGGGAAGATGCCCAGAACCGTTTCAAAAGGTGTTAACAGTCCTGAAAATATTGTCTTAAATACATTTTGCGATGCCACTGGTATCTGACATGTTTAAAATTTGGCTTAACATTTCTATGAAATGCACGGGCAGTTTGTCGATAATAGGGTATGTATCTCTGCCGCTGTCCTTGCAGCTTGCAGGTCATACGTCTCTTTGGACGAGGTTAAAGGCACAGTTGTCTGTAAAAGAATAGACTTCATTCTGCTTAAAGTATCAATTCGAATAGAAGAGATATTCACAGAAGGCCATAATGCCACCTCCATGTCTGGATTGCTGTTTGCATACAACAAATGACCCTGGAAGTAACGCTCACGAGATAGGGTTTTCCTGGCATCATGCCACAATAGCTGTGGTCACTTAATATAACATAGCTACCGTTGGAAAGATGTCTGAAAAAGGGCTCTATCTGTGTAGCTGGGGTGTCGTGCAGATGACACGAAAGGTTGTTTGATGAACCTTTGCAAGATCCAAGCAAGTTTATACCTTTGCATAGGAGTGTACCTCTCAGTGATGTTTTACAATTATTACCACTAAGAAATACCTCTTTTGAGGAGCTTAGCGCGCATCCAAGATGGTCGCGTGAGCACAGTGCTCCCTGGACCCTCGCCACCCTTTGCAATCTATCCTGATGATATCCTGAATTCTTGGATGGATTCTTTGAGATGAACCTTGACTGAGTCCATAACTCTTTTCAGAATTTAAATCGGACTTGGGCAACCGAAACTACATCGATCTGAACTTTTTGGGCCCACCTGGAGGCGAGCCGGGGACTGGGCGACTTGTGGATCCGGGACGAAGTTGAACAACAACGGCAGTGGGGGCTCCTTGGTAGCCCTATCACAACTTTCGGCTTCGTTTCTGGATCCCGGCACGGTCTGATTGAAAGTCCGTTTCGCTCGGCTGGGGGCCAGTCCTGCCCCCATTTCATGCAAGCACTGCTTTAACATCACAGCCTTTTGGATCCCTTTGCGACTTTGTCTTGGCCGTACGAGCCAGCTTTTGTGGTCTGTTGGTGCCCGACCTGCCGGCGGCCATTTTCACCAGGTCTCGCGGGCCCCTCCGGGGCGCATCTTCCAACATGGCTGGCAGGGGTGATGCTGAGAAGCGGAAGACAAAGACACCTCTTCGTGGGGGACCGGTCCAGACAAACGTTATGGACCTATACACTCAGTCCAAAGGATCCCCCGGACTCTCCAGTCGTACCCCAGAGCACGCCAAAGAAGACCCGTCCGCTCCTGTTGATCTGTCCCTGCAGGACATTATGGGCACCATCTCCAACATGAAGGAGACCATCGGCCAGCAATATGAGGCTCTGGCTCGTAAAATCGACACAGTCGCCATTGATGTCACCTTGATCAGGGCCGACCTGTCCAAGACCAATGAGAAAGTGAAGTCATTGGACCTGAAGACTTCCAGCCTTACGGCCGATGTGTCAGAACTTGGCAATCTGAAATCGGCCAATGACTTGATGTCCCACCGGCTGGAGGATTTTGAGAACAGGGCGCGACGCAACAACATTCGCGTCATAGGTGTTCCAGAAAATCCTGAGACTCACTCGGTGGATCTCCTGGTAGAGGATCTCGTCCTGAACCATCTTTCCCCCTCTGGACTCAGCAAGTTTTTCTCAGTGGAGCGTGCACATCGTGTTCCGGGTGGTAAGCCCAAGCCGGGCGCTCCTCCGCGGCCTATTATCGCAAAACTTTTCCACTTCAGAGACCGGGATGCGATCCTGCAGGCATTGAGAGTGCACGTCCCTGTAAAATTTGAGAACTCCTCTGTCAATTTTTTTCCGGACTTCACTCAACTTGTCCAGAGACAAAGGATCGGTTTTCAGGGGGTAAAACGACGTCTTCGGGACCTGGGACTAAAGTACGCAATGCTTTTCCCTACTAGGCTTCGAGTGGAGTATGAGGAGCGGTCCTTCTTTTTCGATCGACCGGACAATGTGAGTGACTGGTTGGATTCCCTGCCTGGCAGAGGCGATCGGACGGAGCACCCTGGCGGTGCCGAGGGTGGTGAGCCTACACAGAAGTGACTTTTTGGTCCCTGACCTCAGAACATTGGACATTTCTCAGCTGGGTTCTATTTTTTTTTATTTTTTTATATAGTATGTTTCATTGTTGTCCACATCTGGGTGGCGGGTGGTGACGGGCCTCTTTCCTCCTCCGGGGTCTTTTTGTAGAATGGGGTTGTTAGGGCGACAGGCACACTGCATTTTGGGGTGGCTTCTTAGTCTACTGCAGGGGTGCAGGGAGGGGGGAGTTGTAACGGGTGTTGGTTGGGGGGTGGGATGGGGTGTTTGTGTGTGTGCTTTTCTCTCTCAAGGCGGCATATTGGGTATTTCTTTGCTTCAGGTGACCTGCTCTTCGTGGGGTGACTTATGCATCACTTGTTGGGATGGGGGGTAGTGGGTTGAGGTTGGTATCTTGGAACGTCAATGGATTGGGGGGATCGTATAAAATGGGGTATTGTGCTGCAATATTTGCGTCGTTTGTCTCCCCATGTGGTACTCTTGTAGGAGACGCATTTGGTGGGAAATATGTGTCATGCTATGAATAGGTGAGGTTACCGATTGGTTGCTCACTCGGGTTTCACCACTGGCTCCAGAGGGGTTGGTATTTTGATCTGGTCTTCTCTCCCTATAGAGATTGATAATGTTATCCTTGATGATAGAGGGCGCTACACCGCCCTCACTGGTAGGTGGGAGGGTAAGACTCTTTCATTGGTTACTGTATACGTTCCCCCGGGTCTCCAGACCTCTACTTTCTCGGATGTTGGCCGGATGATGCTGGAGCTCCCTGACAGTCTTCTCCTCATGGGTGGGGATTTTAATTCTGTGCTTTCAGGCGGTTTGGATCGCCACCCTCCCAGGGATCTTCCCACTTCCCAATCTTGGCTCGGTGGGTTCATAGACACCTTTGGTCTGGTGTACTGCTGGAGGTTAATGCATCCGACGCAATGTCAATACACCTTCCACTCCGGGGTTCATGGGAGTCTATCCAGGCTTGATTACATCCTTATGCCTGATGTCCAGTCTTCCTGCGTTAGGGAGATCAGACA
Organism: Lissotriton vulgaris; assembly: GCF_964263255.1. Classification (NCBI taxonomy): domain Eukaryota; kingdom Metazoa; phylum Chordata; class Amphibia; order Caudata; family Salamandridae; genus Lissotriton; species Lissotriton vulgaris. The sequence continues at coordinate 1,245,134,097 of NC_141689.1, read as the reverse complement.
CTTGGCCCAAGGCATTTCAGATCATTCTCCTTTGTGGCTTAGGTTTGATACCGGGATACACGCTGCAGGGCGGATCGCCCCTATCAATCCATGGTACTTGCGCAACCCCAAGACCCGTAGCAGCCTGATAAAGTCCCTAGATCACTACTTCCTGGAAAATGAGGGGTCCGTTTTGCCCTCTGTGTCCCTGTGGGAAGCGTTCAAAACTGTCATTCGTGGACAGGCCCTATCTTTAATAGCTGAGACCAAGAAGACTAGAAATGCGGAGGTTGTGGTCTGGAGACCAAAATACTGGAGTTGAAGGCTGATCTAGACTTAGGCGACACCCGGGAGAGACTCCACGCCCTTAGTTTGAAGCAGTTTGATTATAAATCCCTTGTTACAGATGCTGCCAAGACAATGTATAGGGAACAGCAGGGTAGATTGTATGATGTTGGGGATAAGGCGGGTAAATTGATCGCCTGGCTTGATAAAAAGGAAAGAGCGAATCGTGTGGCCCCTGTGATTCAGACTTCGGATGGTGTGTGCGTGACTGACCCTGGCGAGATTGTGGAGTGTTTTGCCGAGTATTTTCGTGTGGTCTACTCCCCGGTGTCCGACAGAGACGAAGATGACTCTCGTTTGCTGCTGAGGGACATCGCACTATCCTGTCTGTCTGAGGAGGATCGAGAGCGCATGGAGGCCGCATTGTCGGTCGATGAGATTGCTACCGCGATCCGTTCCCTCCATTCTGGCAAGGCTATAGGCCCTAATGGCTTGCCTATCGAACTTTACAAACTGCGCCTGGACAAACTGCGCCCGCAATGTTCAGGGAGTCACGTGAGCTTGGCACCCTCCCTTGTGACCAGGGGCTGGCTACTATAGTTGTAATCCCTAAGAAGGGCAAGCCTTGTGATCGCTGTGCGTCGTATAGGCCTATTTCCCTATTGAATGGCGAGCCGAAGATTCTTGCCAAGGTTCTCGCTAATCGTTTACTCACTATAATTTGTGACCTGATCCACCCGGATCAATCCGTTTTCATTCCGCACCGGAACACTGCTCTTAATTTGCGTCGCCTACACGGCGTTCTCGCTAGGGCGGAGTCTCTTCCGGAGCCGGCCATCTTGGCTTCCTTGGACGCCACGATGGCCTTTGACACGATTGAATGGCCATATCTTTGGACCACTCTGGCGAAGTTTGGTTTCGGCGCGGAATTTATCAGTTGGGTTAGACTTTTGTATTCGGATCCGTTAGCTCAAGTCGTCGTTAATGGCAGAGCGTCCCAGTCCTTTGCTGTCGGGAGGGGTACTAGGCAGGGATGCCCGCTTTCCCCCTTGCTCTTTGCTCTTGCTCTAGAACCGCTCGCAGCCTGGCTCCGATGGGAGCCGTCGATAAAGGGCATTCAGTGGACCCCCGATTTTGAAGATCGTGTCTCGTTGTACGCTGACGATATCCTCCTGTACCTTACCTCCCCTTGTAAATCCCTTAACGTCCTGTTCGACGTTCTCGCTTCTTTCGGTAAGAACTCCGGCTTGATTATTAATTGGTCCAAATCGTGTGTGTATGTCATCTCGGGCGGCATTCCCCCCTTGCCAAATAGGTTTCCCATTCAAATCTCGCAAGCAGGCTTCAAGTACTTGGGAGTCTATATATCGTTAGACCCAGTTGCCCGCTACAAGCATAATTTCCTTCCTCCTCTCCGACGATTGAAGTTGGACGTGGCTCGGTGGCGTAGATTGCCATTGTCGCCACTCGGTCGAGCGGCACTTTTTAAAATGATGTCTCTGCCTCGATTTCTCTATGCACTTCAAAATTCTTTTGACGTTATTCCAGCGGCCTACTTTCGGGAAGTGGAAGGTTTGCAGAGGAGGCTCGTTTGGGACGGTCGTGCATGCATCGCTCTTGCGAAACTAACTCTTCCCTGGTATTACGGGGGCATCGCGCTCCCGGACATCAGGAGGTATTACTGGGCCTCCCGGTTGTCCGCCATCAACCATGCTACGTATGCACCCGGTCCGACTCCTGCTTTTTTGAGATGGACAAATATCAGCTGCCTGGTGGCAACTTCAATAGAGCGCTCTACTCTCGGACGGCGGGGAGGAACCTAACGGGACCCACTAAGATTGCGGTGCGTGTGTGGAAAGATGCCAATGCAGCCATGGGATGGAATGATCGATTGACGCGAGCGACCCCTTTGTATGCTTCTGAACAATTGGGATGCCTCTGGACAACAAAGGGTTTTGAGAACTGGGATATGATTAGTATAAGCAGAGTGGGTGATCTCTGGGGGAAAGGCGCGGTGAAGACCTTCGCGATGCTTCAAAGTGAGTATGAGTTGGGGGATCGGGAGTTCTTCAGGTATGTGCAGGTTCGCCATACTTTGCTGTCTGTCTTCACAGCTGGTGTTACGGTTCCTGAATTTTCCCCACTCGAGGACCGTATACTTGACGGTCATTTGCCCGATAGTATGATCTCCTTGATCTATAAGAAACTAATTAACAATCGGGCAGATCTCCTTGTACGTCTCAGAGAGGTCTGGACCGGAGACGGGTTGGAGTTGGATGACGAGGACTGGCAGTCCGCCTTGTCCTCCCCGAAAGAGGTCGCCATTCCTGCCCGTCTCCGTCTCGTCCAGCTCAAAATTCTTCATCGTGTGTATGTTACGGGTCCTCGTTTGGTTGCGATGGGTTTTTCCTTGGATGGGTTGTGTAGGCGCAGATGTGGACTGAATGCCACCTTTCTCCACATCCTCTTTGAGTGTCGGGAGGTGGCGGCGTATTGGCGGCGGGTGCATGCGGTCATGGAATGTGTTACCGGGGTCGCTCTGCTGCCTGAGGCTCGTAGATGTTTGTTGAATGTGTGGGAGCCGAATGATTACAACGTTGCTCAGGCCCGGTGGGCGGCACTGGGGAACATGATCGCAAAAGAGATATTGCGCAGTTGTGGGGTTCCCCACGGCCTCCCACTGTGTCGGTATGGAAGGAGAATATGGACTGGTGCATGTTTAGAGAGAAGACGGTATATTTGGCTAGGGGCAAGCCTAGGGCGTGGAGTAAAATTTGGGGTCAATGGAACGCCTACAGAGGGAACATCTGCACACCCCCCTTCGAAGACACTCCGGACATTCCACTTTCCCCCTGATCCTGAGGTTCCTGAAACGATTTACCCTTTTTTCCTATTGTCTGACTTCCCCACTGCCTCCCCCCCTGATTATCTTTTGTGCCCTCCTGATTCGTTATTCGGTACTGCAGGTCCCCCTCCATCGGAGCTCGACAATGTCTAGAATGCCTTTCGCCTTGAGTTTTGTTCCTTTGTTTTCCTTTCTGTTCTGTTTCTAAAAAATTAAAAACGTCTATATCCTGCCTACATCCTGTGTTGCCGAAAAGGTATCCTGTAATGCTGGACCACTAGAGAGCGGTCGCTGCTTTGTGAGCTTATACAATTGCTTTACATGTTCTAGCCGCCGGCCCTTGTGGTTGTAGGCCCATACTTGTAATGATATTTTTTGCACAATAAAGTTTTTCAAAAAATAAGAAATACCTCTTTCTAGCCCCCACTCCAACATCTATGTGTATAAGGTAAATTCCAGGTTGAATTGATGTATCCTTTACCCGACCTTTCATACAGGCCTGCTGGTATATACTTTTGGCAGTATTGAAACTGAAAAGTCGTTATCGGGATTGTAATGGTGCCATGTATTATCCATTCAATGACAGGTCTTTCTGACATTGTCAATGGTAATCTCTCAAGTTTTTCAATGCTCAGCACCGTATAGTCTGCTCCTTTCTGTGCGAACGAGATTTGTCTATCAGTAAGGTTAAAGATAGAAAATAATGACGTTATGTTGATCAGACGCCATGGCACGTGACCTGAACTGAGGTTTTGTAACGTCCAGCCTAGCTGTACAATAGAACACAATTGGGACTGACCATGTTGTAACATTATCATATCCTGTTGTATTATATCAATAGCAGATGATACAATACTGTCCAGTGAATAGATTCTGGAGGACAGAGTCGTTAACCCATTGTCCACTACAGAAAGGTTTTTTTCCAAATGAATACGATCAATTTCTCGTATTTTTTCTGCAGTTTCAATTTGATTTAATTTCCAAGCTTCATTGTAAGCTGCGTATATACCGGCGTATATGAAACGTTTTTGACGTTGTTTATGAGGTCCCAGTATGAAATCTCACAAGTCAACATCTTCTTTAAGTAAAGTTAAGTGTTGCTTAATTTCGGGAAGTGTGGATCTCTGTAGCCAGTCGAGGCATAGTTTTCCTACACTGTATGTTGTAACTATCCCTGGATGTTGTCTCTGGGAATATATTGGGTCTGGCCTGTTCTGTTTGAACCCCTGTATTTTGTTCAGGAATCTATCATGACAGTTATTAATGTCTGCGGGCCAGATCAACCATTTGTTCCAATCAGGAAGTGTTCTGTTTTGTTTTAAAATATAGGCCACATCTAACCCTTCATCTGTAGTGGTGTTTCTATCAGGCATTGGCTTTGGTATAGACGGGTTGTTTAAATCTTTTATCTTGGCTAGACCAAGACAGGTTAATAATAATAATAAGCATTTATTGAGCGCCTGGCTACACAAAGCTGTGTGTCCCCGCGCTGACTGCAAAACGCAAACCCATCGAGAAGAGCTTGAACCATGAGATGACAAAGTTAGTATTTGGGGAAGAGGTGAGTTTTAAGTTTAGCTCTGAAACTCATTTCAGAGGGCTCCATCCGCAAATGGATTGGCAGAGCATTCCAGAATTTAGTGGCCAGACAGCGAAAGGATTTTCCTCCCATTTTAGCTTTTAAGATGCGGGGGATTTTAAATAGCATCATGCCCGACGATCTTAGATCTCTAATCGGCTGATGAATGGTGATGAGACCTTTCAGATAGCTTGGGCCTTTGTTTTGAGCAATGCGATGTGCATAGCAGAGAGTCTTAAATATGATTCTCTCTTTAATAGGGAGCCAGTGAAGTTTAGCAAGCGCGTGTTTGGTGGATGATTTCCGAGGGAGACCGAGCACCAGTCGTGCTGCTGAATTCTGTATGCATTGTAGTTGGTGCAGTCCCTTCTGATTTAGACCAAGTAAGAGAACATTGCCATAGTCCAAATGAGGAGATATTAAAGCATGGACTATGGTTTTTCTCGCTTCGGTCGGCAGAAGGTCAAGTACTTTACGGAGTACTTTTAAGGTGCCAAAGCATTTGCTTGTCACTTTATTCACCTGGGCTTTGCCTGAGAGGTCGGCGTCAAGCATGACGCCAAGATTTTTCACTTTTTCCACAGGCATGGGTAATTCTCCTAGTTCGCTAGGCCACCATGCACGGGACCAAGCAGAAGCAGCTTTACCTACTATCAATACCTCTGTTTTATCTCCGTTTAAACGGAGGCAGTTGGTATTCATCCAAGTCGCTATCGCTGACATACAGTTAGAGAAGTTGGTAGCTAAGTCTCTACTGGCTGGAGTTATTTTGAACAGCAACTGAGTGTCGTCAGCGTAGCTGACAATGCCCACCCCAAATTCCTCCGCATTGTGTGCCAGGGGTTCCATGTAGATGTTAAATAAAGTAGGGCTCAAACTAGAGCCCTGTGGAACCCCATGGCTAACACCGCGAGGCGATGACTTAAAGGGTGGGCAATGAAGTTGGAAAGTTCTGTCAGTGAGGTAGGACTGGAACCAGGTGAGAGCTAGGCCTTTTACTCCCATGTCTGAGAGTCGAGACAGCAGCGTTGAGTGCAGCACGGTATCAAACGCTGCACTTAAGTCCAGTAGGACCAACGCTGCTGTCTCTCCCTCATCCACCATCTTCCGGATCTGTTCGGTAGAATACAGAACAGCTGATTCGGTTGAATGGCCTGATCTAAACCCTGATTGAGAGGGGTGGAGGAGCGATTCTTTCTCCAAAAGCTCCATGAGTTGACGATTGGCCACCTTTTCTATGATTTTGGCACAGAAAGGGAGAAGCGAGATCGGCCTTAAATTTTGGGGCTGAGTAATTGGGATATTAGGTTTCTTTTTTAAGGGTATCACTTGGGCAGATTTCCAATTTTTAAGGACATGGCCTTCCTGGAACGATAAAGTGATCATGTTGCTTATTTGATCAAGTAATATGTTTTCCATGACTGCGTTATACTGTTCCGGGGGGCAGGCATCCATAGGGGAGCCTGAGCAAATACCATTTATAATTTTCATTAATTCCTGTTTGTTAGGGGTCCTGAAGTTAGTGAGAAGGGGTTTATAGGAGAAGGAGCCTAGATTATCTACATTGTTTTTGACTATCCTGGTGCTACTAGAAAACGTAGCATGGATTTTTTCTACCTTCTCCACGAAGAAATCCGCTATCTGGTCGCATATCTCTGTGGAGTAGGTATCTTTAGTATCCAGGCGGGAAGAGATGGTAATTTCTCTGTAGATACCGAATAGTTCCTTAGTGGGGTTTTTAGATTCCACAATTCTGCTTTTGCAATAGAAACTTTTTTCTAATCTTACCAATTTTTGATATTTTTTCAATTCGCTTCTGTAGTTTCTTTGAGTTCCGGGGTATAGTTTTTCCTCCACTTTCGTTCTATGGATTTACATAGGGCTTTAGCATTTTTAAGTTTCTCTGAAAACCAGGGGGAATTTTTGGTTTGTCGAGCTGGTGGTTTGGTAGTCCATGGAGCAATTTTGTCTAAAGCTTTGGTTAGCCAAGATTCAAAGTTATCCCATACTTCCTGTAGGGAATTTCCTGTTAAAGGAGGGTGCTCAACTAGTTCATGTGACAACAGTTCAGGAGTGCATTTTTTGAAATTACGACGTCTGTAAGGAGGCATTTTGGCATAAGTATTAATGATATATTTTCTAGTTATCTTGAATGGCACCATACTATGGTCAGACCATATTAGTGGGATGGGTGGTGAGGTTTTAATGCCTTCCCAGTTAGCGAAAATAGGATCTAATAAATGCCCTTGTTGATGGGTGGGCAGGGTGGAGAGAAGTTTGAGATCAACCGAGTTAAAAGCATTCAGTAAAAGTTGAGCTTCCTTGGAGTGGCTATCCTCTAGATGGATGTTGAGGTTGCCAAGTATGATGACATTTTTGTGTCTGATGGCAAGCTGAGTGGCCAGTTCAATAAGTTGGCTACAGAAAGACAACGCTGCTCCAGGGGGTCTATATATAAGTAAGCCAGTGATTGTGTTGGTAGCATCTAGTTTAATGGTAAATCTACCACACTCACTATCCGTGATTTTTAATTCGGTTAATGTACACTCTAGTTCTTTTTTGCTAATCATTGCCAATCCCCCCCCCCCCGTTGTCTCTGACGGTCGATTCTCAGAAGACAATAGTTGTTAGGTATAGCCTCTAAGATCTCCGGGGAGGAAGCTTCGTCTAGCCATGTTTCAGTAAGAAACATGGCGTCCAAGTCTTCATTAATCAAAATGTCATGAATTTCGGTTTTATGTTTAGGCATAGACCTGCAGTTGAGTAATACCAATTTAAGGTTCATCGTTTTGTTAGAAGTCAAGGTAATTTTGGGAAGAGGTTGATAGCATGTGTTGCATTGTGCGGGTAAGGACACCGGGTCTATAGAGTGCAAACAGTAGCAAGACAATGGTTTACCAAGTTTCAAAAGGTCAGCTTTAGTATAGTGGTGGCGATGTATCTTATTAGTAAGTGACTCTGTAGGTGCTGGGGAGCCAGGTCTATGGAGTCCAGCCCCGCGCCCCGATCGTTCGCGGACGGGTGCAGACGGGCTGGACTCTGGCTTGACTCCGGCGCGCGATCGGCGCGCCAGCAATGCGCATCCGCTGCGCGGAGCCATATACGTATGTTTTTATATCGTCGTCCGAGCGACGTTCTCAGCGAGCCCACACTAAGATGGCCGCTGTCCTAATCACCCAGTCCCCGCAGATGACGGCCTTAGATCGGCCACACCCACAGAGAAGGTCCGAGCAAGTAGGCTGCTCTTGACTGGGGAACGGAATGAATCTCAAGGTACAACACACCTTTCCTCCTAAATAGTTATGGGCATAGTTCAGTGGCAGAGTCTGAAGTTATAGAATGCCAAAATAACAGATCGCGTTTTGTAGCTTCAGCGAGAAGGGAGGGGATAGGACACACAGGGGAATTCAAACAATTCAAACAAATTTAAAATCAGCAGAGTTAAAAAGCGTAACCTCCCGGCTCAAGCCTCAGGAGAGAAAGCAAGCAGTCTGCAAGATTGTGTCTTGGCCTGTTTTTATATCGTCGTCCGAGCGACGTTCCCAGCGAGCCCACACTAAGATGGCCGCTGTCCTATTCACCCAGTCCCCGCAGATGACGGCCCTTAGATCGGCCACACCCACAGAGAAGGTCCGAGCAAGTATGCTGCTCTTGACTGGGGAACGGAATGAATCTCAAGGTACAACACACCTTTCCTCCTAAATAGTTATGGGCATAGTTCAGTGGCAGAGTCTGAAGTTATAGAATGCCAAAATAACAGATCGCGTTTTGTAGCTTCAGCGTGAAGGGAGGGGATAGGACACACAGGGAAATTCAAACAATTCAAACAAATTTAAAATCAGCAGAGTTAAAAAGCGTAACCTCCCGGCTCAAGCCTCAGGAGAGAAAGCAAGCAGGTTGTTTGCTGAATTGTGTCATTCAGGAACATTATTTGTTCTGGGATCATGCAGGCTCTGAACAATGCTTCTAAACCTGTACCTGCCATTCTTTTGTACCCCAGATGGTTTTTGTCTCAATGTTGTTTTTCCAAAATTCAAAACCAAATGTAGACATTTTTTCATAACATTTTTCAGAATATATCAGTTTAGTGTTTGTCAACATGTTTTTCACTCCTGTCTTATTTAACATTTTAAAATAGAATGTTTCAGGATCAGTGACATTAAACCCTGAGAAGTATGGGAATTTCTCATAAAATGTTTTTGAGCTGCCTTTTGGTGGGGTTGGACAATGTTCCCATTGATTATAATTGAAAATATTTCTAGGGTTTGCAGATTTATGCAGATAATGATGCCCAAAGTGGTTGAAATAGTACATTTCCTCATAATTCGACGAACCCTGTAAATAATCATGTGCTGTAAATTTTGCTGACTTTTCTAAATCTGACATCATATTATTAATATTTTCAAAGTCCCAATCATCGGAGAAAGTACTAGGTGATACAAAGTCACTTAAAGAAATCATAAATTGGTGTGGATATTTCAAAAGCTCAACCGGGCCATAAATTTCATAGTCAGTTTTGTCCCATGCTATACCACCAGGTATAGGGATGGCTGTGATGTTCACTGATGACAGTTCTCTTTTTTCGATGTGTGATGATCTGTGTGGTTTCAGGACCAAGTTGATAGTCTGACTTGCTGTGTCCATTGTACTATATTTTCCATCAATAAATCTACCCAAACTTAAAACCAAGATGAGCCATAGAAGGAGGAAAAGTGCGCCTAACACAATCCATAATTTAATCCATTGTGTGTTTAGATATGTTTCTCTGAGTTGATGAAAGAGTTCTGTGAATTTTTCTTTGAATGTTTTTGTTGCTGGCTTGTCTCCATGTTCACTTGGATCATCGGAAAAGTCATCAAAGTTGATAAAGTAGCCAGATGCAGTTCTGTCAATTGGTGGGATTGCCTCCGGATTACCATTGATCTTTGCATTTTCTTTTGTTACATTTGTATAGTCCGAGGCTACATCGTTGCAGACTGGTGTTTCTTGATGAACTGTTGCAATTTGGGTTTCAAGGGGCACAAGTTCCATGGCTTTGTTGCATAGTCCTTTTTTAATCACTGCATGTTTATCAAATGTGATTAGTCTCTCAGTTTGAACCTCTTGGATTGTAGCAAGATTTGGTCTACTGCTATTTCTTGGGAGTCCACTGGGCCTACTACTTATTATAGGTCACATGATTGTGGTTTCACCAGGTCGATTGATACAACTCGGTTCTCCTTTTTTCCAGCAAGGGGCGGTAGTACAACTGATCTTGTTCCGCTGACAGCTAAGACAGGTACTGCTTTTCTGTAAGACGGCCCAAATTCCTTCTTCACCGCAATCTTTTCTCTGACCAGATCCCCAATATTTGGAATCCAGACAGGTCTTGCTGGGACAGGTGGTTTTTCTTCAGTTGTAGTTGGCTTTAGCTTTTCGTTACTCAGACTTTTTCTTGTTTCATTTAAGTCCTGTAAAACAGCCAAACGATCTTTGATATCAAAGGCTTTTTGTTGCACCACTGAAGTCTGACAATCCAAGTCCTGAATGATCATTCTGGTACCAAATAAAAGTTCATACGGACTGATACCTCCTAGAGAATTTCTTGGCATATTATTAAGACTACGTTGGACACTTATCAGATGTTTGACCCACCCATCACCCGAACCTAATACCCTTGCTGTTATAGATTGCTTTATGTCCCGTTTTTTTCTCTCCACTACCGCATTTCCCTCGGGATGGAATGGACTCAAATACCGCAATGCAATGCCCATGCTGGCCATGGCCTCCGTGTAAGCCCGAGAGCTAAACGCAGGACCCTGGTCAGAATGTAGCATGCCAATTGCGTATGTGCCGATAAAGACTCGCAAATCTTTTATAACAGTTCTGGCGTCAACCAAGCGCTGGGGGTCTCATCTAAATGAATCTTGTCTTAATATTTATGGGACTGCATTTTTCCGTCTGGATGTCTGCGCATAGATAGCCTGATACTGTCTAATAGTGGTGTCTGGGATGGTGTCTGGTCCGGTTCACAACTGCAATCTCTGTTGCAGTCCTGACAATTCATTGCAAATTTGTAATTTTCTACGCTCATCCCGGCCACCAGTATTGTGATTGTAATTCTATTAGAGATTTCATGATCTCTTGGTGCCTCAGACCCAATCCCATGTGTGCTTCCTGTATCAAGAAGACTCTCCGGTTCGCGTTTGGAATTACTCTATCCCCCACTCCAGGGATTTGAGCAAACGGAACGGAGTTCTCATCAATTATGTATGTATTGCCAAGTGGATAGTTTAGAGGTAACGCCGCATAATTGCCTTCCAGTGAGGCTTTTACAGCAAGCAGCGTTTCGCCATCTATTTGTTTTTTAAAACGCTTTTTTGTAGCTACGGAAGCCGAGAGATCAGCTGCCGCTCTGTCAGCCAATGTATTCCCTGCAACGTGAACGCCATCGCGTTGAAGACGTATGTATCACGTGAGTCTTTGTAGTTCTTTCTGCAAAAGAACTACTTGTTCCCATAGTTTTTTATGCTTTATTGTGGCACCTGTCTCAACTTTGTAACCGTTTTTTATCCAGGTCTGCATGGAATTATTGTAAGATCGGACGCAGTAATGCGAATCGCACACTATTAGTGTCGGGAATTCACGATCGTCATTTTCAAGCGCCATCTTTAGAGATCTTATTTCAGCTCGCTGAGCTGTACAGTTTCTGAGTGATTCAGTTTTAGTGACCATCGGTCTGAATTTACCTAAGCGCCAGCGACCTTTAGCATGCTGCATTGTAAATCTGTTTTCCCACAACGTAGTGTTGTGCAAATCTGTCCGTGTAGATTACACAGGTGTACTGTTCGAGAGGCAGATTTTCAATCGGCAGAGGACATTAATTTTCATATTCGAGATATTCTAGTTTTTCATTTTCGGATCAAATGCGTGTGTCACGTCTTCTGTTGCAAGAGAAGTTTCCCATTTTATCCATTTTGGATCTAGAGCTTTAGTGTTAGGATTGCCTGGTATTGTTACCGCCTCAAGGGTTGATACAGCTGTTAAAACAGATATCCTTTTTCCCTGGGCTAGGGCTCTTTCTTTTGCTACAGAAGTTTGAACCGCAGTTAGAATTTTTTCAGTTGAACTGAATTTCATTTCAGCTTGTGTGTACAAATGTGATTTGTAAGCTATTGGTACAGTTTCTCCCTCATTGGAGGTCAGGTATGTGAATCCGCATCTTCCTGGGATGACTCGGATTACAAGGTTGCGTTCATGTGCGCGTGTTTGCAGTTTTGTTTTAGATAACCTGTCTGTCTGTAAAGATTTTAAAATTTCTGTGTGTTTTTTAGTCCAATTAATTGGTTTAAAATCAGGTTTTATTAGTTCGTAGAGAGGTTTAACCCTCTCTGCATAATTTAGGATGTATGTTCTTCCGAAATTCAGGAAACCTAGTATTGATTGTAAGTTCTTCAGCGTTTTTGGTGCTTGTAGTACTGCACACTTCTCTAAGAAGTTGTCTGCCAGGCTTTTGCCTTCACTTGATAATTCATATCCTAAAAATAGGACAGTTAGAAGGGCAATTCGTGATTTTTTAAAGTTAAATTTGTACCCTTCAGCTGCGAACCCAAGTATTATGGTGTTCACTCTTTTCAAGTGAGTCTCCAGGTCATCGTCTGTAAGATAGATGTCATCGACATAGGATAATGCCTCATCATCATACATTTGTAGTAACTCTGTTACCCTGGCTGAAAATAATCCTGGGCTGTTGTTGAATCCCTGTGGGAGACAACAAAATTGTTTTTGGGTCCCCATGCTAGAGAAAGCGGTCAAATATCTGCTTTCAGGTGCTATGTTTTGACAGAAGAAACCATTTGAAATATCTAATGTCGTTTTATATTTTTTGCGCACGATGTTATTCATTAGTGCTGCACTGTGTGAGTTTTGTACTGCAAAAGTTTTACAGCAGGAGTTTAGATGTCTATAGTCCAAAACTAGACGATATGAATCATCTGGCTTGGAAAAGTATTGTTCATTTGTGAGGTGCATGTTTCAATCACCCCTTGATATTCAAGTTGATCTAAAATTTCTTTTACTTGTTTTTTAGCTTCTTGCTTAACAGGATACTGCCTCTGTGCAGTAGGTTGATTTTTTAACTGGATTTTATAGTGAGGAGAATCCTCATCCCATCCTACATGATTTTTATATAATGCAGGGGATTGGGCCACTGCCCATTTTCTAGCAAGTGTGTATTTTTTATGAATTGGAATGTGATTTGAGAAGGCAGGCATAATCATTTATTCGTGAGTATTATGCATATTGCGTTATTCATTTCAGCATCTTTTCACTCTATTATTACTTAGCATTTAAACCATGAATTTTGCATCGATCTGAAAATGCAACATGGCCGCCGGAGTTATGCGGCCTCTTTCTATTTTCTATTTTCAATACACGACCGTCTACGCGCTTTAAGCAGACGCGCGATATCGAGCTCCCTCACTTTGGAAACCTGGAAATGTGCCGAATACCAAACGCGTAATGCTAACTCACAACTGAACGATAGCAGAGGTAAGCTATTACCGATGAAACTCGTCTGTTTTTGCACATCGGATTCAGTCTGATAAACGCGTCACTAGCCTGCCATTTACATTGGTCGTTTTATTTTTATGTATTTCAGATTACCAAAGTTGACTCGACAACCAGGTATTTAAGACGCACTCGCTTTCGTTGATGATTAACGCACATATATTTTTGTCAGATCGGTTATAACATTTTAACCTCCTTCACTCATTAGACACGTCTAAGGTGTAAAGTCACCGTAATCCCCGGCATTTGAAACAAACCAGTACACAAAATCGTGAGTGCTAATTTTCTTAAATTCATTTACAAGTAATTAAACAACAGGCTGTATGCACCTGATAGTTCTTTAAGAGTCTGAGCAGGAAAACAAAGCGTCAGTCAGTATTGAACAGAATCGATAAATGTATATAGTGACATGAACATCTTGTTTTGGAATTTTTTAACGTTAATGCAAAAATAATGAACTGAAAATATCACAAGAAATGGTAATGCACTGTGAATTTATCTGTGAACTTACCAAAATAACAACATCTTTGTGTATATGTATACGAGTATGGTGGTAGACTCGGAAATATAAGTGGCTAATGTAATGTATTTGCATAAACATGTAGGGTTTACATTCTTATGGTTAAAACATATTTTCATATTCGTGTTCTTTTCAGAGGCCCCTGAAGAAGGGACATCGGTCCCGAAATGCATCAGGCCAATCATTTCAACTATCCCCGAATTTTGTATAATGTTTGTATGAATGTCAATACAATGAATTAGAAAATGAATCCTTGTGAAATGAAACAATGATAAGGATCAATTATATGTGAAACTGTATAAAAACTTAAATCACGAAAAAAAGAGTTGAATAAATGTGAAAATCACATGACAACATAGTGTTAGTTTTATTATACATGGTTCTTTAAAACTAAGAAAAGGAGGAATAACTTTACAATTTTGCGGTGCGTTTGGTAAGGTTGTGATATCATATCACTAACCACATGCAACAACATAATCATTTCTTTGCCATGTGGGCATTCCCTGACAAACTCTGGTGGCCAGTCTTTCTCTGCTAGAAGGATATAAGAGCCTTATATAGATTCTCCCAAAAGAGACCTTTTATTTTCCTAGTTTTATCTCCCTTTATACGTAATGTTATTTCATTTAGTTTATGGGGCACGCTCACTCGGGTGTCTGCAGTTTCCACTTGATGTATTCATTCGTGTCCACTGTCTCCAGAAGATTCTTCAGGATCTTGCGAGCTATGCTCACTTCTGCTGCGCTGTCTAGCATTGTCTGGGCCCTCTCTCCGTTTTTCAGTTGTGTCCTCAGGATTCTCGCCATGTTTTATTTTAATACTGGCTACCTTCTTTCTGAAATTGTAATTTTTTACTTTGATGAGCAGGTTCTTTGTCTTTGGACTTGACGTGCTCTTCTTTATGTTCTGACTGTCTTCTTCTTTCCGATTTCTTTGATGAAGTCTCTAAAGATCGAAAGGAACGTGTATCAATATCTTAATATCTGTCAGGTTTTCTCAAATTGTCCCTATTTCTAAGGTTGTATCTTTTTTCAGAGGGCTCCCTTTGAGGAGACTTGCCACCCTCTTCCGGAGATCTATTTCTTCGTTGGGGAGACCTTCCTCTGGACTGAAATTGTTTTTCTCTAGGAGTTGTTTGTTTGTTACCCTCCCATTTCTTTTTTTGAGAATTCAGATTATTTTTAATAAAAGTTTTTTCAGGATTTTCAATTAGTTGGGGTTTTACAGGTTTACCACCCACACTATCTCTGCCTAATTCTTCATAGGATTTTTCAATTATTTTAGCGAGCTCAAAAGGTTGGTCTGTTATATCTGTCTCCTTCAATTTTTGGCGGATTGCCACACATGCTGCTTCTCCTTTTATATTGGCTAATAATATAGCTGAGACCTGCTTAAAGTCTTTCAGTAATTTCATACCCAGAGTTAAGGCAGGTTTTGGACCGTATTCATTTTGAATCTGTCTTAGTACATCTGGTATAATCGCCATCGACGGAACACCATGTGTTTTTGTGTAGATAGAAGCAAAGACTGTGCCTCAAGTGTCACAGTCCTCCACATGTGGTGCGATCCCCATAGGGAGACAGATAGTCAGAATTCTGTGTTTTTCGTGAGGGGTTGTATCAGGAAATACTGCCTCTATCTGAATGATTTTTTGAGCTAACCAGAATGGAATTTGTTCCCGTTTTGCGGGTGTTTTACCAAGACATGATTGTATATTCTGTGGTGTAATCTTGTTTGTGATCCCCTGTTGAGGGGTGTTTTGTGGAATTTTAATTGCAGGTTGGACTGTTGAAGTCCGCATGACATTTTGAACCAATTGTCTATGAATTGTAATTAGTTGTTTTAGCTGAACTAAACGTTCTCCGTCTGACATTGCTTCAATGTCCGGATGTGGTGTGTAGCTGGCTAGAACCGGCCATGTGGCTCCTGGTCTACCTAGTGGACCGAGCCTGGTAATGTGATTTTGATGTTTTAGGGCGCCATTAAACAAGAGCAGGTGCTCTTGGTATGTTAGTGGAATTTCAACTTCCTCGAAAGGAGAATATTCCGCTGGAGATTCCGCTATTTTGTAGTAGTGGAACTCATGTGTTACAGCATGTGCTGCTGGAAAATTTATCCAGGAATAGAATACCTCTGTCTGCCGAAATTCATGTGCCTCTACCACAAATATGACTATACCACCTCTTGATGATACTCCATTTTCTATACGTTTTATAGTTATGGTTTTTCTTATATTGACCGGGATGATTATTGCATCATGGTCATTATCTCGGACAAGTGTGTCGTCCGCTGCGAGTTGAACTGCCAAAGCAGCTCGCTCCCTTTCGTCCTCACTCTCTGTCATTTTACTGACTGAAAGTTTTGCAGAGCAATTTTTGAGAAAACAAAGATTATGTGCACAATATTTTGGAACACTGTATCCTTCAACGTTGACTATACCGTAAACTAATACATAGGATTCTCATCCTACTAAGTTTCGGCAGATATTAACTTTTCACCCACTCCAGATGTCTATTGGAGTTTTTACGGGAAAAAGGGGTCTGTGTGAAAAAGCACGACTGAGTTACGCTAGTATCTTGCGTTAGATTATCGCCTTACCAAACGTTGGGCGTTGGGCGCCATGTAGTGTAGTTCCTATTTTCCCAATAGGCTCTGCGCATTGGAATAACATAAACGATAGTTTAGACGTAGGACTGAGGTCGACTAGGTCTCTGTTGAATATGTTAGACCTAATTTAGGTTTGCCAGCTAGCTCAGAGGTCACTAGAAACTTTCTCGAATGAACAGGGAGGATTGAACTTCCCTGATTAGACAAGAAGGGATTCAGCTTCTGACAACAACATAAACATGACAACTTTTCTCCCCCAGAATAAGGAGTATATCTCCAGAGTCGTGTGAAAATAATAGATAGCTATTTCACTCAGTCAATCGTGCATACTTAGTTTCACCAGAGTGCAGAGAAATAGAGAGGCAGGCGTTTTCAATAAAAGGTGTTTTTTATTGAGCAGTCTTCTTTCTCATGCAAGAGAAATGAATTGCCACAATTGCAATACTTGTTATAAAGTAAAGTGCGTACAGTAAAAGGAGTATTATGAAATAAATCTGTAAAAGCATTGATATGGTTTCTGAGCCATATGATAGTTAAAAGGTATAAAATATATACAGTTAGATATAATGATAAAAATGTGACTAAACGTACTCAACTGGAGCTTCTAAATACGCCTACCCCGATGTACCTAACCTAAGTCTGGTACGTGAGAAGGAGTAAGTGAGCTGCAGTTTAAGTTAAGTTATTTTTTGCGAAGAATCTGACTCAAGAATTCTCTAAGGATCTAATCAGCTCCGTACCTTGGTTTTAGAATGAAGGAGGTTTTGTATCTTGCTCTCAGGACTCGATCTCCCAGTAACCTGCAAGGGTGACTGGAAACACTGGAGCTGGATTTTCTCTGCAGGAGAAAAAGACAGCGTCTTTCTCAGTGCGTAAAAATGGGAGGGAAGGCTTCCTTCGGCACTCGCATTAGCTGGGCTTCGTATAAGTAGATGCTCCACACCACTGTGTGTTGCTTAAGGCAAACACTGGTAAATTTATACCTGGAATGTGCCGTGTTTTACGTAAGGTTGGTCATAAGACATCAATAAAAGATGTCACTAGGAACTGGCCGTTCTTTCAGTGCTCGCATGAGTTCTAGGACAAATCAAAACAAAAGCATGGGGAATTCCCAGGTTGCTGGAGGTTTAGTTTGTTAAAAGAACTTGTTGTACTTTCTAGGAGTCTAAGGAAGTAGCCTTGCCGTATTTGGTTTGCATTGGCTATTACTAAATATGGATTTGATTCTTATGCCTTTATAAGGGTATGATTTGTTAGAACCGCATAAGGGCATAAATCGGGAATATTTAATTAGGGTCCTAGATATGATCACAACACTCCCTGGAGTCATAAAAGTTGATAAGTAAAAATTTCTGCTGATCTGAAACTGTCCACTCAATTATTAAGAAATTCTTTGAATCGGTTTCTAAGTGTTTAAAAACGCCTACCAAGTTAAGCAAAAACAGCACAAGCAAACCCCCTTTAGGTCTACCCATTGTTCCAGGAACGGCGGGGATAGCAAAGCTAATGTAGCCATCCAGTAAAAAAACATGCGAAGTGTCCCATGTTTCCTGGAAGGCAAGGATATCGTATTGCCTAATAAAATCCAGCCAGATAAGGTCTGTGCCTTTGGATCTAATACCCGCCACATTCCAGGTCAAAAATTTGCATACGGGTGAATGCGCGCCTGCCTCATCCCTCCCTTCACCCAATTCGCAAGGGTGTCTGCAGTTTCCACTTGAATGTATTCATTCGTGTCCACTGTCTCCAGAAGATTCTTCAGGATCTTGCGAGCTATGCTCACTTCTGCTGCGCTGGTTAGCATTGTCTGGGCCCACTCTCCGTTTTTCAGTTGTGTCCTCCGGATTCTCGGCATGTTTTATTTTAATACTGGCTACCTTCTTTCTGGGAAATTGTAATTTTTTACTTTGATGAGCAGGTGCTTTGTCTTTGGACTTGACGTGCTCTTCTTTATTTTCTGATCGTCCTCTTCTTTCCGATTTCTTTGATGAAGTCTGAAAAGATCGAGAGGAACGTGTATCAATATCTTGATATTTGTCAGGTTTTCTCAAATTGTCCCTATTTCTAAGGTTGTATCTTTTTTTAGAGGGCTCCCTTTGAGGAGACTTGCCACCCTCTTCCGGAGATCTATTTCTTCGTTGGGGAGACCTTCCTCTGGACTGAAATTGTTTTTCTCTGGGAGTGGTTTGTTTGTTACCCTCCCATTTCTTTTTTTGAGAAGTCAGATTATTTTTAATAAAAGTTTTTTCAGGATTTTCAATTAGTTGGGGTTTTACTGGTTTACCACCCAAACTATCTCTGCCTAATTCTTCATAGGATTTTTCAATTATTTTAGCGAGCTCAAAAGGTTGGTCTGTTATATCTGTCTCCTTCAATTTTTGGGGGATTGCCACACATGCTGCTACTCCCTTTATATTGGCTAATAATATAGCCGAGACCTGCTTAAAGTCTTTCAGTAATTTCATACCCAGAGTTAAAGCAGGTTCTGGACCGTATTCATTTTGAATCTGTCTTAGTACATCTGGTATAATCGCCATGGACGGAACACCATGTGTTTTTGTGTAGATAGAAGCAAAGACTGTGCCCCAAGTGTCACAGTCCTCCACATGTGGTGCGATCTCCATAGGGAGACAGATAGTCAGAATTCTGTGTTTTACGTGAGGGGTAGTATCAGGAAATACTGCCTCTATCTGAGTGATTTTTTGAGCTAACCAGAATGGAATTTGTTCCCGTTTTGCGGGTGTTTTACCAAGACATGATTGTATATTCTGTGGTGTAATCTTGTTTGTGTTCCCCTGTTGAGGGGTGTTTTGTGGAGTTTAAATTGCAGGTTGGACTGTTGAAGTCCACATGACATATTGAACCAATTGTCTATGAATTTTAATTAGTTGTTTTAGCTGAACTAAAAGTTCTCCGTATGACATTGCTTCAATTAACGGATGTGGTGTGTAGCTGGCTAGAACCGGCCATGTGGCTCCTGGTCTACCTAGTGGACTGAGCCTGGTAATGTGATTTTGATGTTTTAGGGTGCCATTAAACAAGAGCAGGTGCTCTTGGTATGTTAGTGGAATTTCAACTTCCTTGAAAGGAGAGTATTCCGCTGGAGATTCCGCTATTTTGTAGTAGTGGAACTCATGTGTTACAGCATGTGCTGCTGGAAAATGTATCCAGGAATAGAATACCTCTGTCTGCCGAAATTCATGTGCCTCTACCACAAATATGACTGTACCACCTCTTGATGATACTCCATTTTCTATAAGTTTTATAGTTATGGTTTTTCTTATATTGACCGGGATGATTATTGCATCATGGTCGTTATCTCGGACAAGTTTGTCGTCCGCTGCGAGTTGAACTGCCAAAGCAGCTCTCTCCCTTTCGTCCTCACTCTCTGTCATTTTACTGACTGAAAGTTTTGCAGAGCAATTTTTGAGGAAACAAAGATTAGGTGCACAATATTTTGGAACACTGTATCCTTCAACGTTGACTATACCGTAAACTAATACATAGGATTCTCATCCTACTAAGTTTCGGCGGATATTAACCTTTCACCCATTCCAGACGTCTATTGGAGTTTTTACTGGAAAAAGGGGTCTGTGTGAAAAAGCACGACTGAGTTACTCTAGTATCTTGCGTTAGATTATCGCCTTACCAAACGTTGGGCGCCATGTAGTGTAGTTCCTATTTTCCCAATAGGCTCTGCGCATTGGAATAACATAAACGATAGTTTAGACGTAGGACTGAGGTCGACTAGGTCTCTGTTGAATATGTTAGACCTAATTTAGGTTTGCCAGCTAGCTCAGAGGTCACTAGAAACTTTCTCGAATGAACAGGGAGGATTGAACTTCCCTGATTAGACAAGAAGGGATTCAGCTTCTGACAACAACATAAACATGACAACTTTTCTCCCCCAGAATAAGGAGTATATCTCCAGAGTCGTGTGAAAATAATAGATAGCTATTTCACTCAGTCAATCGTGCATACTTAGTTTCACCAGAGTGCAGAGAAATAGAGAGGCAGGCGTTTTCAATAAAAGGTGTTTTTTATTGAGCAGTCTTCTTTCTCATGCAAGAGAAATGAATTGCCACAATTGCAATACTTGTTATAAAGTAAAGTGCGTACAGTAAAAGGAGTATTATGAAATAAATCTGTAAAAGCATTGATATGGTTTCTGAGCCATATGATAGTTAAAAGGTATAAAATATATACAGTTAGATATAATGATAAAAATTTGACTAAACGTACTCAACTGGAGCTTCTAAATACGCCTACCCCGATGTACCTAACCTAAGTCTGGTACGTGAGAAGGAGTAAGTGAGCTGCAGTTTAAGTTAAGTTATTTTTTGCGAAGAATCTGACTCAAGAATTCTCTAAGGATCTAATCAGCTCCGTACCTTGGTTTTAGAATGAAGGAGGTTTTGTATCTTGCTCTCAGGACTCGATCTCCCAGTAACCTGCAAGGGTGACTGGAAACACTGGAGCTGGATTTTCTCTGCAGGAGAAAAAGACAGCGTCTTTCTCAGTGCGTAAAAATGGGAGGGAAGGCTTCCTTCGGCACTCGCATTAGCTGGGCTTCGTATAAGTAGATGCTCCACACCACTGTGTGTTGCTTAAGGCAAACACTGGTAAATTTATACCTGGAATGTGCCGTGTTTTACGTAAGGTTGGTCATAAGACATCAATAAAAGATGTCACTAGGAACTGGCCGTTCTTTCAGTGCTCGCATGAGTTCTAGGACAAATCAAAACAAAAGCATGGGGAATTCCCAGGTTGCTGGAGGTTTAGTTTGTTAAAAGAACTTGTTGTACTTTCTAGGAGTCTAAGGAAGTAGCCTTGCCGTATTTGGTTTGCATTGGCTATTACTAAATATGGATTTGATTCTTATGCCTTTATAAGGGTATGATTTGTTAGAACCGCATAAGGGCATAAATCGGGAATATTTAATTAGGGTCCTAGATATGATCACAACACTCCCTGGAGTCATAAAAGTTGATAAGTAAAAATTTCTGCTGATCTGAAACTGTCCACTCAATTATTAAGAAATTCTTTGAATCGGTTTCTAAGTGTTTAAAAACGCCTACCAAGTTAAGCAAAAACAGCACAAGCAAACCCCCTTTAGGTCTACCCATTGTTCCAGGAACGGCGGGGATAGCAAAGCTAATGTAGCCATCCAGTAAAAAAACATGCGAAGTGTCCCATGTTTCCTGGAAGGCAAGGATATCGTATTGCCTAATAAAATCCAGCCAGATAAGGTCTGTGCCTTTGGATCTAATACCCGCCACATTCCAGGTCAAAAATTTGCATACGGGTGAATGCGCGCCTGCCTCATCCCTCCCTTCACCCAATTCGCAAGGGTGTCTGCAGTTTCCACTTGAATGTATTCATTCGTGTCCACTGTCTCCAGAAGATTCTTCAGGATCTTGCGAGCTATGCTCACTTCTGCTGCGCTGGTTAGCATTGTCTGGGCCCACTCTCCGTTTTTCAGTTGTGTCCTCCGGATTCTCGGCATGTTTTATTTTAATACTGGCTACCTTCTTTCTGGGAAATTGTAATTTTTTACTTTGATGAGCAGGTGCTTTGTCTTTGGACTTGACGTGCTCTTCTTTATTTTCTGATCGTCCTCTTCTTTCCGATTTCTTTGATGAAGTCTGAAAAGATCGAGAGGAACGTGTATCAATATCTTGATATTTGTCAGGTTTTCTCAAATTGTCCCTATTTCTAAGGTTGTATCTTTTTTTAGAGGGCTCCCTTTGAGGAGACTTGCCACCCTCTTCCGGAGATCTATTTCTTCGTTGGGGAGACCTTCCTCTGGACTGAAATTGTTTTTCTCTGGGAGTGGTTTGTTTGTTACCCTCCCATTTCTTTTTTTGAGAAGTCAGATTATTTTTAATAAAAGTTTTTTCAGGATTTTCAATTAGTTGGGGTTTTACTGGTTTACCACCCAAACTATCTCTGCCTAATTCTTCATAGGATTTTTCAATTATTTTAGCGAGCTCAAAAGGTTGGTCTGTTATATCTGTCTCCTTCAATTTTTGGGGGATTGCCACACATGCTGCTACTCCCTTTATATTGGCTAATAATATAGCCGAGACCTGCTTAAAGTCTTTCAGTAATTTCATACCCAGAGTTAAAGCAGGTTCTGGACCGTATTCATTTTGAATCTGTCTTAGTACATCTGGTATAATCGCCATGGACGGAACACCATGTGTTTTTGTGTAGATAGAAGCAAAGACTGTGCCCCAAGTGTCACAGTCCTCCACATGTGGTGCGATCTCCATAGGGAGACAGATAGTCAGAATTCTGTGTTTTACGTGAGGGGTAGTATCAGGAAATACTGCCTCTATCTGAGTGATTTTTTGAGCTAACCAGAATGGAATTTGTTCCCGTTTTGCGGGTGTTTTACCAAGACATGATTGTATATTCTGTGGTGTAATCTTGTTTGTGTTCCCCTGTTGAGGGGTGTTTTGTGGAGTTTAAATTGCAGGTTGGACTGTTGAAGTCCACATGACATATTGAACCAATTGTCTATGAATTTTAATTAGTTGTTTTAGCTGAACTAAAAGTTCTCCGTATGACATTGCTTCAATTAACGGATGTGGTGTGTAGCTGGCTAGAACCGGCCATGTGGCTCCTGGTCTACCTAGTGGACTGAGCCTGGTAATGTGATTTTGATGTTTTAGGGTGCCATTAAACAAGAGCAGGTGCTCTTGGTATGTTAGTGGAATTTCAACTTCCTTGAAAGGAGAGTATTCCGCTGGAGATTCCGCTATTTTGTAGTAGTGGAACTCATGTGTTACAGCATGTGCTGCTGGAAAATGTATCCAGGAATAGAATACCTCTGTCTGCCGAAATTCATGTGCCTCTACCACAAATATGACTGTACCACCTCTTGATGATACTCCATTTTCTATAAGTTTTATAGTTATGGTTTTTCTTATATTGACCGGGATGATTATTGCATCATGGTCGTTATCTCGGACAAGTTTGTCGTCCGCTGCGAGTTGAACTGCCAAAGCAGCTCTCTCCCTTTCGTCCTCACTCTCTGTCATTTTACTGACTGAAAGTTTTGCAGAGCAATTTTTGAGGAAACAAAGATTAGGTGCACAATATTTTGGAACACTGTATCCTTCAACGTTGACTATACCGTAAACTAATACATAGGATTCTCATCCTACTAAGTTTCGGCGGATATTAACCTTTCACCCATTCCAGACGTCTATTGGAGTTTTTACTGGAAAAAGGGGTCTGTGTGAAAAAGCACGACTGAGTTACTCTAGTATCTTGCGTTAGATTATCGCCTTACCAAACGTTGGGCGCCATGTAGTGTAGTTCCTATTTTCCCAATAGGCTCTGCGCATTGGAATAACATAAACGATAGTTTAGACGTAGGACTGAGGTCGACTAGGTCTCTGTTGAATATGTTAGACCTAATTTAGGTTTGCCAGCTAGCTCAGAGGTCACTAGAAACTTTCTCGAATGAACAGGGAGGATTGAACTTCCCTGATTAGACAAGAAGGGATTCAGCTTCTGACAACAACATAAACATGACAACTTTTCTCCCCCAGAATAAGGAGTATATCTCCAGAGTCGTGTGAAAATAATAGATAGCTATTTCACTCAGTCAATCGTGCATACTTAGTTTCACCAGAGTGCAGAGAAATAGAGAGGCAGGCGTTTTCAATAAAAGGTGTTTTTTATTGAGCAGTCTTCTTTCTCATGCAAGAGAAATGAATTGCCACAATTGCAATACTTGTTATAAAGTAAAGTGCGTACAGTAAAAGGAGTATTATGAAATAAATCTGTAAAAGCATTGATATGGTTTCTGAGCCATATGATAGTTAAAAGGTATAAAATATATACAGTTAGATATAATGATAAAAATTTGACTAAACGTACTCAACTGGAGCTTCTAAATACGCCTACCCCGATGTACCTAACCTAAGTCTGGTACGTGAGAAGGAGTAAGTGAGCTGCAGTTTAAGTTAAGTTATTTTTTGCGAAGAATCTGACTCAAGAATTCTCTAAGGATCTAATCAGCTCCGTACCTTGGTTTTAGAATGAAGGAGGTTTTGTATCTTGCTCTCAGGACTCGATCTCCCAGTAACCTGCAAGGGTGACTGGAAACACTGGAGCTGGATTTTCTCTGCAGGAGAAAAAGACAGCGTCTTTCTCAGTGCGTAAAAATGGGAGGGAAGGCTTCCTTCGGCACTCGCATTAGCTGGGCTTCGTATAAGTAGATGCTCCACACCACTGTGTGTTGCTTAAGGCAAACACTGGTAAATTTATACCTGGAATGTGCCGTGTTTTACGTAAGGTTGGTCATAAGACATCAATAAAAGATGTCACTAGGAACTGGCCGTTCTTTCAGTGCTCGCATGAGTTCTAGGACAAATCAAAACAAAAGCATGGGGAATTCCCAGGTTGCTGGAGGTTTAGTTTGTTAAAAGAACTTGTTGTACTTTCTAGGAGTCTAAGGAAGTAGCCTTGCCGTATTTGGTTTGCATTGGCTATTACTAAATATGGATTTGATTCTTATGCCTTTATAAGGGTATGATTTGTTAGAACCGCATAAGGGCATAAATCGGGAATATTTAATTAGGGTCCTAGATATGATCACAACACTCCCTGGAGTCATAAAAGTTGATAAGTAAAAATTTCTGCTGATCTGAAACTGTCCACTCAATTATTAAGAAATTCTTTGAATCGGTTTCTAAGTGTTTAAAAACGCCTACCAAGTTAAGCAAAAACAGCACAAGCAAACCCCCTTTAGGTCTACCCATTGTTCCAGGAACGGCGGGGATAGCAAAGCTAATGTAGCCATCCAGTAAAAAAACATGCGAAGTGTCCCATGTTTCCTGGAAGGCAAGGATATCGTATTGCCTAATAAAATCCAGCCAGATAAGGTCTGTGCCTTTGGATCTAATACCCGCCACATTCCAGGTCAAAAATTTGCATACAGGTGAATGCGCGCCTGCCTCATCCCTCCCTTCACCCAATTCGCAAGGGTGTCTGCAGTTTCCACTTGAATGTATTCATTCGTGTCCACTGTCTCCAGAAGATTCTTCAGGATCTTGCGAGCTATGCTCACTTCTGCTGCGCTGGTTAGCATTGTCTGGGCCCACTCTCCGTTTTTCAGTTGTGTCCTCCGGATTCTCGGCATGTTTTATTTTAATACTGGCTACCTTCTTTCTGGGAAATTGTAATTTTTTACTTTGATGAGCAGGTGCTTTGTCTTTGGACTTGACGTGCTCTTCTTTATTTTCTGATCGTCCTCTTCTTTCCGATTTCTTTGATGAAGTCTGAAAAGATCGAGAGGAACGTGTATCAATATCTTGATATTTGTCAGGTTTTCTCAAATTGTCCCTATTTCTAAGGTTGTATCTTTTTTTAGAGGGCTCCCTTTGAGGAGACTTGCCACCCTCTTCCGGAGATCTATTTCTTCGTTGGGGAGACCTTCCTCTGGACTGAAATTGTTTTTCTCTGGGAGTGGTTTGTTTGTTACCCTCCCATTTCTTTTTTTGAGAAGTCAGATTATTTTTAATAAAAGTTTTTTCAGGATTTTCAATTAGTTGGGGTTTTACTGGTTTACCACCCAAACTATCTCTGCCTAATTCTTCATAGGATTTTTCAATTATTTTAGCGAGCTCAAAAGGTTGGTCTGTTATATCTGTCTCCTTCAATTTTTGGGGGATTGCCACACATGCTGCTACTCCCTTTATATTGGCTAATAATATAGCCGAGACCTGCTTAAAGTCTTTCAGTAATTTCATACCCAGAGTTAAAGCAGGTTCTGGACCGTATTCATTTTGAATCTGTCTTAGTACATCTGGTATAATCGCCATGGACGGAACACCATGTGTTTTTGTGTAGATAGAAGCAAAGACTGTGCCCCAAGTGTCACAGTCCTCCACATGTGGTGCGATCTCCATAGGGAGACAGATAGTCAGAATTCTGTGTTTTACGTGAGGGGTAGTATCTGGAAATACTGCCTCTATCTGAGTGATTTTTTGAGCTAACCAGAATGGAATTTGTTCCCGTTTTGCGGGTGTTTTACCAAGACATGATTGTATATTCTGTGGTGTAATCTTGTTTGTGTTCCCCTGTTGAGGGGTGTTTTGTGGAGTTTAAATTGCAGGTTGGACTGTTGAAGTCCACATGACATATTGAACCAATTGTCTATGAATTTTAATTAGTTGTTTTAGCTGAACTAAAAGTTCTCCGTATGACATTGCTTCAATTAACGGATGTGGTGTGTAGCTGGCTAGAACCGGCCATGTGGCTCCTGGTCTACCTAGTGGACTGAGCCTGGTAATGTGATTTTGATGTTTTAGGGTGCCATTAAACAAGAGCAGGTGCTCTTGGTATGTTAGTGGAATTTCAACTTCCTTGAAAGGAGAGTATTCCGCTGGAGATTCCGCTATTTTGTAGTAGTGGAACTCATGTGTTACAGCATGTGCTGCTGGAAAATGTATCCAGGAATAGAATACCTCTGTCTGCCGAAATTCATGTGCCTCTACCACAAATATGACTGTACCACCTCTTGATGATACTCCATTTTCTATAAGTTTTATAGTTATGGTTTTTCTTATATTGACCGGGATGATTATTGCATCATGGTCGTTATCTCGGACAAGTTTGTCGTCCGCTGCGAGTTGAACTGCCAAAGCAGCTCTCTCCCTTTCGTCCTCACTCTCTGTCATTTTACTGACTGAAAGTTTTGCAGAGCAATTTTTGAGGAAACAAAGATTAGGTGCACAATATTTTGGAACACTGTATCCTTCAACGTTGACTATACCGTAAACTAATACATAGGATTCTCATCCTACTAAGTTTCGGCGGATATTAACCTTTCACCCATTCCAGACGTCTATTGGAGTTTTTACTGGAAAAAGGGGTCTGTGTGAAAAAGCACGACTGAGTTACTCTAGTATCTTGCGTTAGATTATCGCCTTACCAAACGTTGGGCGCCATGTAGTGTAGTTCCTATTTTCCCAATAGGCTCTGCGCATTGGAATAACATAAACGATAGTTTAGACGTAGGACTGAGGTCGACTAGGTCTCTGTTGAATATGTTAGACCTAATTTAGGTTTGCCAGCTAGCTCAGAGGTCACTAGAAACTTTCTCGAATGAACAGGGAGGATTGAACTTCCCTGATTAGACAAGAAGGGATTCAGCTTCTGACAACCACATAAACATGACAACTTTTCTCCCCCAGAATAAGGAGTATATCTCCAGAGTCGTGTGAAAATAATAGATAGCTATTTCACTCAGTCAATCGTGCATACTTAGTTTCACCAGAGTGCAGAGAAATAGAGAGGCAGGCGTTTTCAATAAAAGGTGTTTTTTATTGAGCAGTCTTCTTTCTCATGCAAGAGAAATGAATTGCCACAATTGCAATACTTGTTATAAAGTAAAGTGCGTACAGTAAAAGGAGTATTATGAAATAAATCTGTAAAAGCATTGATATGGTTTCTGAGCCATATGATAGTTAAAAGGTATAAAATATATACAGTTAGATATAATGATAAAAATTTGACTAAACGTACTCAACTGGAGCTTCTAAATACGCCTACCCCGATGTACCTAACCTAAGTCTGGTACGTGAGAAGGAGTAAGTGAGCTGCAGTTTAAGTTA
Source organism: Lissotriton vulgaris (assembly GCF_964263255.1). NCBI lineage: Eukaryota > Metazoa > Chordata > Amphibia > Caudata > Salamandridae > Lissotriton > Lissotriton vulgaris. The sequence continues at coordinate 1,245,106,102 of NC_141689.1, read as the reverse complement.
AGTTAGTTTTTGCGAAGAATCTGACTCAAGAATTCTCTAAGGATCTAATCAGCTCCGTACCTTGGTTTTAGAATGAAGGAGGTTTTGTATCTTGCTCTCAGGACTCGATCACCCAGTAACCTGCAAGGGTGACTGGAAACACTGGAGCTGGATTTTCTCTGCAGGAGAAAAAGACAGCGTCTTTCTCAGTGCGTCAAAATGGGAGGGAAGGCTTCCTTCGGCACTCGCATCAGCTGGGCTTCGTATAAGTAGATGCTCCACACCACTGTGTGTTGCTTAAGGCAAACACTGGTAAATTTATACCTGGAATGTGCCGTGTTTGACGTAAGGTTGGTCATAAGACATCAATAAAAGATGTCACTAGGAACTGGCCGTTCTTTCAGTGCTCGCAGGAGTTCTAGGACAAATCAAAACAAAAGCATGGGGAATTCCCAGGTTGCTGGAGGTTTAGTTTGTTGAAAGAACTTGTTGTACTTTCTAGGAGTCTAAGGAAGTAGCCTTGCCGTATTTGGTTTGCATTGGCTATTACTAAATATGGATTTGATTCTTATGCCTTTATAAGGGTATGATTTGTTAGAACCGCATAAGGGCATAAATCGGGAATATTTAATTAGGGTCCTAGATATGATCACAACACTCCCTGGAGTCATAAAAGTTGATAAGTAAAAATTTCTGCTGATCTGAAACTGTCCACTCAATTATTAAGAAATTCTTTGAATCGGTTTCTAAGTGTTTAAAAACGCCTACCAAGTTAAGCAAAAACAGCACAAGCAAACCCCCTTTAGGTCTACCCATTGTTCCAGGAACGGCGGGGATAGCAAAGCTAATGTAGCCATCCAGTAAAAAAACATGCGAAGTGTCCCATGTTTCCTGGAAGGCAAGGATATCGTATTGCCTAATAAAATCCAGCCAGATAAGGTCTGTGCCTTTGGATCTAATACCCGCCACATTCCAGGTCAAAAATTTGCATACGGGTGAATGCGCGCCTACCTCATCCCTCCCTTCACCCGATTCGCAAGGGTGTCTGCAGTTTCCACTTGAATGTATTCATTCGTGTCCACTGTCTCCAGAAGATTCTTCAGGATCTTGCGAGCTATGCTCACTTCTGCTGCGCTGGTTAGCATTGTCTGGGCCCACTCTCCGTTTTTCAGTTGTGTCCTCCGGATTCTCGGCATGTTTTATTTTAATACTGGCTACCTTCTTTCTGGGAAATTGTAATTTTTTACTTTGATGAGCAGGTGCTTTGTCTTTGGACTTGACGTGCTCTTCTTTATTTTCTGATCGTCCTCTTCTTTCCGATTTCTTTGATGAAGTCTGAAAAGATCGAGAGGAACGTGTATCAATATCTTGATATTTGTCAGGTTTTCTCAAATTGTCCCTATTTCTAAGGTTTTATCTTTTTTTAGAGGGCTCCCTTTGAGGAGACTTGCCACCCTCTTCCGGAGATCTATTTCTTCGTTGGGGAGACCTTCCTCTGGACTGAAATTGTTTTTCTCTGGGAGTGGTTTGTTTGTTACCCTCCCATTTCTTTTTTTGAGAAGTCAGATTATTTTTAATAAAAGTTTTTTCAGGATTTTCAATTAGTTGGGGTTTTACTGGTTTACCACCCAAACTATCTCTGCCTAATTCTTCATAGGATTTTTCAATTATTTTAGCGAGCTCAAAAGGTTGGTCTGTTATATCTGTCTCCTTCAATTTTTGGGGGATTGCCACACATGCTGCTACTCCCTTTATATTGGCTAATAATATAGCCGAGACCTGCTTAAAGTCTTTCAGTAATTTCATACCCAGAGTTAAAGCAGGTTCTGGACCGTATTCATTTTGAATCTGTCTTAGTACATCTGGTATAATCGCCATGGACGGAACACCATGTGTTTTTGTGTAGATAGAAGCAAAGACTGTGCCCCAAGTGTCACAGTCCTCCACATGTGGTGCGATCTCCATAGGGAGACAGATAGTCAGAATTCTGTGTTTTACGTGAGGGGTAGTATCAGGAAATACTGCCTCTATCTGAGTGATTTTTTGAGCTAACCAGAATGGAATTTGTTCCCGTTTTGCGGGTGTTTTACCAAGACATGATTGTATATTCTGTGGTGTAATCTTGTTTGTGTTCCCCTGTTGAGGGGTGTTTTGTGGAGTTTAAATTGCAGGTTGGACTGTTGAAGTCCACATGACATATTGAACCAATTGTCTATGAATTTTAATTAGTTGTTTTAGCTGAACTAAAAGTTCTCCGTATGACATTGCTTCAATTAACGGATGTGGTGTGTAGCTGGCTAGAACCGGCCATGTGGCTCCTGGTCTACCTAGTGGACCGAGCCTGGTAATGTGATTTTGATGTTTTAGGGCGCCATTAAACAAGAGCAGGTGCTCTTGGTATGTTAGTGGAATTTCAACTTCCTTGAAAGGAGAGTATTCCGCTGGAGATTCCGCTATTTTGTAGTAGTGGAACTCATGTGTTACAGCATGTGCTGCTGGAAAATGTATCCAGGAATAGAATACCTCTGTCTGCCGAAATTCATGTGCCTCTACCACAAATATGACTGTACCACCTCTTGATGATACTCCATTTTCTATAAGTTTTATAGTTATGGTTTTTCTTATATTGACCGGGATGATTATTGCATCATGGTCGTTATCTCGGACAAGTTTGTCGTCCGCTGCGAGTTGAACTGCCAAAGCAGCTCTCTCCCTTTCGTCCTCACTCTCTGTCATTTTACTGACTGAAAGTTTTGCAGAGCAATTTTTGAGGAAACAAAGATTAGGTGCACAATATTTTGGAACACTGTATCCTTCAACGTTGACTATACCGTAAACTAATACATAGGATTCTCATCCTACTAAGTTTCGGCGGATATTAACCTTTCACCCATTCTAGACGTCTATTGGAGTTTTTACTGGAAAAAGGGGTCTGTGTGAAAAAGCACGACTGAGTTACTCTAGTATCTTGCGTTAGATTATCGCCTTACCAAACGTTGGGCGCCATGTAGTGTAGTTCCTATTTTCCCAATAGGCTCTGCGCATTGGAATAACATAAACGATAGTTTAGACGTAGGACTGAGGTCGACTAGGTCTCTGTTGAATATGTTAGACCTAATTTAGGTTTGCCAGCTAGCTCAGAGGTCACTAGAAACTTTCTCGAATGAACAGGGAGGATTGAACTTCCCTGATTAGACAAGAAGGGATTCAGCTTCTGACAACCACATAAACATGACAACTTTTCTCCCCCAGAATAAGGAGTATATCTCCAGAGTTGTGTGAAAATAATAGATAGCTATTTCACTCAGTCAATCGTGCATACTTAGTTTCACCAGAGTGCAGAGAAATAGAGAGGTAGGCGTTTTCAATAAAAGGTGTTTTTTATTGAGCAGTCTTCTTTCTCATGCAAGAGAAATGAATTGCCACAATTGCAATACTTGTTATAAAGTAAAGTGCGTACAGTAAAAGGAGTATTATGAAATAAATCTGTAAAAGCATTGATATGGTTTCTGAGCCATATGATAGTTAAAAGGTATAAAATATATACAGTTAGATATAATGATAAAAATTTGACTAAACGTACTCAACTGGAGCTTCTAAATACGCCTACCCCGATGTACCTAACCTAAGTCTGGTACGTGAGAAGGAGTAAGTGAGCTGCAGTTTAAGTTAAGTTAGTTTTTGCGAAGAATCTGACTCAAGAATTCTCTAAGGATCTAATCAGCTCCGTACCTTGGTTTTAGAATGAAGGAGGTTTTGTATCTTGCTCTCAGGACTCGATCTCCCAGTAACCTGCAAGGGTGACTGGAAACACTGGAGCTGGATTTTCTCTGCAGGAGAAAAAGACAGCGTCTTTCTCAGTGCGTAAAAATGGGAGGGAAGGCTTCCTTCGGCACTCGCATCAGCTGGGCTTCGTATAAGTAGATGCTCCACACCACTGTGTGTTGCTTAAGGCAAACACTGGTAAATTTATACCTGGAATGTGCCGTGTTTTACGTAAGGTTGGTCATAAGACATCAATAAAAGATGTCACTAGGAACTGGCCGTTCTTTCAGTGCTCGCATGAGTTCTAGGACAAATCAAAACAAAAGCATGGGGAATTCCCAGGTTGCTGGAGGTTTAGTTTGTTAAAAGAACTTGTTGTACTTTCTAGGAGTCTAAGGAAGTAGCCTTGCCGTATTTGGTTTGCATTGGCTATTACTAAATATGGATTTGATTCTTATGCCTTTATAAGGGTATGATTTGTTAGAACCGCATAAGGGCATAAATCGGGAATATTTAATTAGGGTCCTAGATATGATCACAACACTCCCTGGAGTCATAAAAGTTGATAAGTAAAAATTTCTGCTGATCTGAAACTGTCCACTCAATTATTAAGAAATTCTTTGAATCGGTTTCTAAGTGTTTAAAAACGCCTACCAAGTTAAGCAAAAACAGCACAAGCAAACCCCCTTTAGGTCTACCCATTGTTCCAGGAACGGCGGGGATAGCAAAGCTAATGTAGCCATCCAGTAAAAAAACATGCGAAGTGTCCCATGTTTCCTGGAAGGCAAGGATATCGTATTGCCTAATAAAATCCAGCCAGATAAGGTCTGTGCCTTTGGATCTAATACCCGCCACATTCCAGGTCAAAAATTTGCATACGGGTGAATGCGCGCCTACCTCATCCCTCCCTTCACCCGATTCGCAAGGGTGTCTGCAGTTTCCACTTGAATGTATTCATTTGTGTCCACTGTCTCCAGAAGATTCTTCAGGATCTTGCGAGCTATGCTCACTTCTGCTGCGCTGGTTAGCATTGTCTGGGCCCACTCTCCGTTTTTCAGTTGTGTCCTCCGGATTCTCGGCATGTTTTATTTTAATACTGGCTACCTTCTTTCTGGGAAATTGTAATTTTTTACTTTGATGAGCAGGTGCTTTGTCTTTGGACTTGACGTGCTCTTCTTTATTTTCTGATCGTCCTCTTCTTTCCGATTTCTTTGATGAAGTCTGAAAAGATCGAGAGGAACGTGTATCAATATCTTGATATTTGTCAGGTTTTCTCAAATTGTCCCTATTTCTAAGGTTGTATCTTTTTTTAGAGGGCTCCCTTTGAGGAGACTTGCCACCCTCTTCCGGAGATCTATTTCTTCGTTGGGGAGACCTTCCTCTGGACTGAAATTGTTTTTCTCTGGGAGTGGTTTGTTTGTTACCCTCCCATTTCTTTTTTTGAGAAGTCAGATTATTTTTAATAAAAGTTTTTTCAGGATTTTCAATTAGTTGGGGTTTTACTGGTTTACCACCCAAACTATCTCTGCCTAATTCTTCATAGGATTTTTCAATTATTTTAGCGAGCTCAAAAGGTTGGTCTGTTATATCTGTCTCCTTCAATTTTTGGGGGATTGCCACACATGCTGCTACTCCCTTTATATTGGCTAATAATATAGCCGAGACCTGCTTAAAGTCTTTCAGTAATTTCATACCCAGAGTTAAAGCAGGTTCTGGACCGTATTCATTTTGAATCTGTCTTAGTACATCTGGTATAATCGCCATGGACGGAACACCATGTGTTTTTGTGTAGATAGAAGCAAAGACTGTGCCCCAAGTGTCACAGTCCTCCACATGTGGTGCGATCTCCATAGGGAGACAGATAGTCAGAATTCTGTGTTTTACGTGAGGGGTAGTATCAGGAAATACTGCCTCTATCTGAGTGATTTTTGAGCTAACCAGAATGGAATTTGTTCCCGTTTTGCGGGTGTTTTACCAAGACATGATTGTATATTCTGTGGTGTAATCTTGTTTGTGTTCCCCTGTTGAGGGGTGTTTTGTGGAGTTTAAATTGCAGGTTGGACTGTTGAAGTCCACATGACATATTGAACCAATTGTCTATGAATTTTAATTAGTTGTTTTAGCTGAACTAAAAGTTCTCCGTATGACATTGCTTCAATTAACGGATGTGGTGTGTAGCTGGCTAGAACCGGCCATGTGGCTCCTGGTCTACCTAGTGGACTGAGCCTGGTAATGTGATTTTGATGTTTTAGGGTGCCATTAAACAAGAGCAGGTGCTCTTGGTATGTTAGTGGAATTTCAACTTCCTTGAAAGGAGAGTATTCCGCTGGAGATTCCGCTATTTTGTAGTAGTGGAACTCATGTGTTACAGCATGTGCTGCTGGAAAATGTATCCAGGAATAGAATACCTCTGTCTGCCGAAATTCATGTGCCTCTACCACAAATATGACTGTACCACCTCTTGATGATACTCCATTTTCTATAAGTTTTATAGTTATGGTTTTTCTTATATTGACCGGGATGATTATTGCATCATGGTCGTTATCTCGGACAAGTTTGTCGTCCGCTGCGAGTTGAACTGCCAAAGCAGCTCTCTCCCTTTCGTCCTCACTCTCTGTCATTTTACTGACTGAAAGTTTTGCAGAGCAATTTTTGAGGAAACAAAGATTAGGTGCACAATATTTTGGAACACTGTATCCTTCAACGTTGACTATACCGTAAACTAATACATAGGATTCTCATCCTACTAAGTTTCGGCGGATATTAACCTTTCACCCATTCCAGACGTCTATTGGAGTTTTTTCTGGAAAAAGGGGTCTGTGTGAAAAAGCACGACTGAGTTACTCTAGTATCTTGCGTTAGATTATCGCCTTACCAAACGTTGGGCGCCATGTAGTGTAGTTCCTATTTTCCCAATAGGCTCTGCGCATTGGAATAACATAAACGATAGTTTAGACGTAGGACTGAGGTCGACTAGGTCTCTGTTGAATATGTTAGACCTAATTTAGGTTTGCCAGCTAGCTCAGAGGTCACTAGAAACTTTCTCGAATGAACAGGGAGGATTGAACTTCCCTGATTAGACAAGAAGGGATTCAGCTTCTGACAACCACATAAACATGACAACTTTTCTCCCCCAGAATAAGGAGTATATCTCCAGAGTCGTGTGAAAATAATAGATAGCTATTTCACTCAGTCAATCGTGCATACTTAGTTTCACCAGAGTGCAGAGAAATAGAGAGGCAGGCGTTTTCAATAAAAGGTGTTTTTTATTGAGCAGTCTTCTTTCTCATGCAAGAGAAATGAATTGCCACAATTGCAATACTTGTTATAAAGTAAAGTGCGTACAGTAAAAGGAGTATTATGAAATAAATCTGTAAAAGCATTGATATGGTTTCTGAGCCATATGATAGTTAAAAGGTATAAAATATATACAGTTAGATATAATGATAAAAATTTGACTAAACGTACTCAACTGGAGCTTCTAAATACGCCTACCCCGATGTACCTAACCTAAGTCTGGTACGTGAGAAGGAGTAAGTGAGCTGCAGTTTAAGTTAAGTTAGTTTTTGCGAAGAATCTGACTCAAGAATTCTCTAAGGATCTAATCAGCTCCGTACCTTGGTTTTAGAATGAAGGAGGTTTTGTATCTTGCTCTCAGGACTCGATCTCCCAGTAACCTGCAAGGGTGACTGGAAACACTGGAGCTGGATTTTCTCTGCAGGAGAAAAAGACAGCGTCTTTCTCAGTGCGTCAAAATGGGAGGGAAGGCTTCCTTCGGCACTCGCATCAGCTGGGCTTCGTATAAGTAGATGCTCCACACCACTGTGTGTTGCTTAAGGCAAACACTGGTAAATTTATACCTGGAATGTGCCGTGTTTGACGTAAGGTTGGTCATAAGACATCAATAAAAGATGTCACTAGGAACTGGCCGTTCTTTCAGTGCTCGCAGGAGTTCTAGGACAAATCAAAACAAAAGCATGGGGAATTCCCAGGTTGCTGGAGGTTTAGTTTGTTGAAAGAACTTGTTGTACTTTCTAGGAGTCTAAGGAAGTAGCCTTGCCGTATTTGGTTTGCATTGGCTATTACTAAATATGGATTTGATTCTTATGCCTTTATAAGGGTATGATTTGTTAGAACCGCATAAGGGCATAAATCGGGAATATTTAATTAGGGTCCTAGATATGATCACAACACTCCCTGGAGTCATAAAAGTTGATAAGTAAAAATTTCTGCTGATCTGAAACTGTCCACTCAATTATTAAGAAATTCTTTGAATCGGTTTCTAAGTGTTTAAAAACGCCTACCAAGTTAAGCAAAAACAGCACAAGCAAACCCCCTTTAGGTCTACCCATTGTTCCAGGAACGGCGGGGATAGCAAAGCTAATGTAGCCATCCAGTAAAAAAACATGCGAAGTGTCCCATGTTTCCTGGAAGGCAAGGATATCGTATTGCCTAATAAAATCCAGCCAGATAAGGTCTGTGCCTTTGGATCTAATACCCGCCACATTCCAGGTCAAAAATTTGCATACGGGTGAATGCGCGCCTACCTCATCCCTCCCTTCACCCGATTCGCAAGGGTGTCTGCAGTTTCCACTTGAATGTATTCATTCGTGTCCACTGTCTCCAGAAGATTCTTCAGGATCTTGCGAGCTATGCTCACTTCTGCTGCGCTGGTTAGCATTGTCTGGGCCCACTCTCCGTTTTTCAGTTGTGTCCTCCGGATTCTCGGCATGTTTTATTTTAATACTGGCTACCTTCTTTCTGGGAAATTGTAATTTTTTACTTTGATGAGCAGGTGCTTTGTCTTTGGACTTGACGTGCTCTTCTTTATTTTCTGATCGTCCTCTTCTTTCCGATTTCTTTGATGAAGTCTGAAAAGATCGAGAGGAACGTGTATCAATATCTTGATATTTGTCAGGTTTTCTCAAATTGTCCCTATTTCTAAGGTTGTATCTTTTTTTAGAGGGCTCCCTTTGAGGAGACTTGCCACCCTCTTCCGGAGATCTATTTCTTCGTTGGGGAGACCTTCCTCTGGACTGAAATTGTTTTTCTCTAGGAGTGGTTTGTTTGTTACCCTCCCATTTCTTTTTTTGAGAAGTCAGATTATTTTTAATAAAAGTTTTTTCAGGATTTTCAATTAGTTGGGGTTTTACTGGTTTACCACCCAAACTATCTCTGCCTAATTCTTCATAGGATTTTTCAATTATTTTAGCGAGCTCAAAAGGTTGGTCTGTTATATCTGTCTCCTTCAATTTTTGGGGGATTGCCACACATGCTGCTACTCCCTTTATATTGGCTAATAATATAGCCGAGACCTGCTTAAAGTCTTTCAGTAATTTCATACCCAGAGTTAAAGCAGGTTCTGGACCGTATTCATTTTGAATCTGTCTTAGTACATCTGGTATAATCGCCATGGACGGAACACCATGTGTTTTTGTGTAGATAGAAGCAAAGACTGTGCCCCAAGTGTCACAGTCCTCCACATGTGGTGCGATCTCCATAGGGAGACAGATAGTCAGAATTCTGTGTTTTACGTGAGGGGTAGTATCAGGAAATACTGCCTCTATCTGAGTGATTTTTTGAGCTAACCAGAATGGAATTTGTTCCCGTTTTGCGGGTGTTTTACCAAGACATGATTGTATATTCTGTGGTGTAATCTTGTTTGTGTTCCCCTGTTGAGGGGTGTTTTGTGGAGTTTAAATTGCAGGTTGGACTGTTGAAGTCCACATGACATATTGAACCAATTGTCTATGAATTTTAATTAGTTGTTTTAGCTGAACTAAAAGTTCTCCTTATGACATTGCTTCAATTAACGGATGTGGTGTGTAGCTGGCTAGAACCGGCCATGTGGCTCCTGGTCTACCTAGTGGACCGAGCCTGGTAATGTGATTTTGATGTTTTAGGGCGCCATTAAACAAGAGCAGGTGCTCTTGGTATGTTAGTGGAATTTCAACTTCCTTGAAAGGAGAGTATTCCGCTGGAGATTCCGCTATTTTGTAGTAGTGGAACTCATGTGTTACAGCATGTGCTGCTGGAAAATGTATCCAGGAATAGAATACCTCTGTCTGCCGAAATTCATGTGCCTCTACCACAAATATGACTGTACCACCTCTTGATGATACTCCATTTTCTATAAGTTTTATAGTTATGGTTTTTCTTATATTGACCGGGATGATTATTGCATCATGGTCGTTATCTCGGACAAGTTTGTCGTCCGCTGCGAGTTGAACTGCCAAAGCAGCTCTCTCCCTTTCGTCCTCACTCTCTGTCATTTTACTGACTGAAAGTTTTGCAGAGCAATTTTTGAGGAAACAAAGATTAGGTGCACAATATTTTGGAACACTGTATCCTTCAACGTTGACTATACCGTAAACTAATACATAGGATTCTCATCCTACTAAGTTTCGGCGGATATTAACCTTTCACCCATTCTAGACGTCTATTGGAGTTTTTACTGGAAAAAGGGGTCTGTGTGAAAAAGCACGACTGAGTTACTCTAGTATCTTGCGTTAGATTATCGCCTTACCAAACGTTGGGCGCCATGTAGTGTAGTTCCTATTTTCCCAATAGGCTCTGCGCACTGGAATAACATAAACGATAGTTTAGACGTAGGACTGAGGTCGACTAGGTCTCTGTTGAATATGTTAGACCTAATTTAGGTTTGCCAGCTAGCTCAGAGGTCACTAGAAACTTTCTCGAATGAACAGGGAGGATTGAACTTCCCTGATTAGACAAGAAGGGATTCAGCTTCTGACAACCACATAAACATGACAACTTTTCTCCCCCAGAATAAGGAGTATATCTCCAGAGTCGTGTGAAAATAATAGATAGCTATTTCACTCAGTCAATCGTGCATACTTAGTTTCACCAGAGTGCAGAGAAATAGAGAGGTAGGCGTTTTCAATAAAAGGTGTTTTTTATTGAGCAGTCTTCTTTCTCATGCAAGAGAAATGAATTGCCACAATTGCAATACTTGTTATAAAGTAAAGTGCGTACAGTAAAAGGAGTATTATGAAATAAATCTGTAAAAGCATTGATATGGTTTCTGAGCCATATGATAGTTAAAAGGTATAAAATATATACAGTTAGATATAATGATAAAAATTTGACTAAACGTACTCAACTGGAGCTTCTAAATACGCCTACCCCGATGTACCTAACCTAAGTCTGGTACGTGAGAAGGAGTAAGTGAGCTGCAGTTTAAGTTAAGTTAGTTTTTGCGAAGAATCTGACTCAAGAATTCTCTAAGGATCTAATCAGCTCCGTACCTTGGTTTTAGAATGAAGGAGGTTTTGTATCTTGCTCTCAGGACTCGATCTCCCAGTAACCTGCAAGGGTGACTGGAAACACTGGAGCTGGATTTTCTCTGCAGGAGAAAAAGACAGCGTCTTTCTCAGTGCGTCAAAATGGGAGGGAAGGCTTCCTTCGGCACTCGCATCAGCTGGGCTTCGTATAAGTAGATGCTCCACACCACTGTGTGTTGCTTAAGGCAAACACTGGTAAATTTATACCTGGAATGTGCCGTGTTTGACGTAAGGTTGGTCATAAGACATCAATAAAAGATGTCACTAGGAACTGGCCGTTCTTTCAGTGCTCGCAGGAGTTCTAGGACAAATCAAAACAAAAGCATGGGGAATTCCCAGGTTGCTGGAGGTTTGGTTTGTTGAAAGAACTCGTTGTACTTTCTAGGAGTCTAAGGAAGTAGCCTTGCCGTATTTGGTTTGCATTGGCTATTACTAAATATGGATTTGATTCTTATGCCTTTATAAGGGTATGATTTGTTAGAACCACATAAGGGCATAAATCGGGAATATTTAATTAGAGTCCTAGATATGATCACAACACGCCCTGGAGTTATAAAAGTTGATAAGTAAAAATTTCTGCTGATATGAAACTGTCCACTCAATTATTAAGAAATTCTTTGAATCGGTTTCTAAGTGTTTAAAAACGCCTACCAAGTTAAGTGAAAACAGCACAAGCAAACCCCCTTTAGGTCTACCCATTGTTCCAGGAACGGCAGGGATAGCAAAGCTAAGGTAGCCATCCAGTAAAAAACCTTGCGAAGTGTCTCATGTTTCCTGGAAGGTAAGAATATCGTATTGCCTAATAAAATCCAGCAAGATAAGGTCTGTGCCTTTAGATCTAATACCTGCCACATTCCAGGTCAGAAATTTGCATGCGGGTGAATGCACGCCTGCCTCATCCCTCTCTTCACCCGATCCGCAAGGTAGTCAATCATTCAACTCCATCGGGGACAGGGGAGAGAAGCGATTAGACAATCCTAGCTGTAGGGTAGATGCCCGGCTGTGATGAGGGACAGGGGAATTACCAGCGAGACCCCTATCCGCCCCCCGTGATGGATCCTGCGCTGTTGTATAGTGTGAGGCGTTGTTGGGCTGGTAAACTAATATCTGTTGACTGTTGCAAGGGGCATATTCCCGTTGTGGCATCTGAGAATTCATAAGAGGCCTGACTGGCCTAGTTGGTGGGTAAAAGAAACCCAGGGGAAGGGGTCTAATGCCCTTGTTTGTCAAAGCTTAAGCATCCCAGAATAATCTCTCAGCACTGGCCTGGCTATTGAAGTTTACCACCACGCAATCCCCTGGGATGGATTTTAAACCACGCCCCACCCAACTAACCCTCCTTGCCATAATAACAGTTCTCTTAATATCTGTGCCTCCACTACTAAACTGGGAGCACCATTCCCTGGCCAACAGCATGAGATCATGGGTTGTTTCATTGGAACCTGCCCTTGATGGGGGGGGACTCCTGTAAAGACAGCCACTAGAGGGGCCGCCTCCGGTGGCAACTCCAAAAGGCTGTCCCTATGAGGGACCAGCCTATGCTCGTCTAAGCTGTAATTGTTCCTATTGTTAGCTCCAGGGTTACAGTACGCTGAACCAACCCTCAAGGCCCCCCGCCCACTGTGCGCCCCTGCTTTGGCCGGGCTTCTTTCCCTTAAATGTGCTGGAGCCTTATTCATCATGGTGACCATGGGCTCTTTAGTGGGGGTTTTGTTAAAGTGGGCCGCTGTCCCCTTGTGGCCTGAGTATTGCTTCAAAAGAGCATCGATTTTCTCACATTTGGTCAGTAGCCCTGCTACACATGTGTTCAACGTGTCCACAATGTCTTTCGGGATGACTACCAATGCATGTTCCAATCTTGATACAAATAAATCCTCAACCATTTTGCTAACATGGTCCCTTAGACTAGCATCCGGATTTGCAGCCTTATCCTTGGGATTGTTCCTTCTGGATGGTTTTCTAATGTGCCTTCGATTACGTGTGTGGTTCAAAGGTGTAGCCAATGGGGGTGTATCCGTGTGAGGAGGGGGAAGGTGTGGGGATCTTGGCTGTACATTCGTCGTCTCAACTATTGAAGGGGGATTAGAGATCACGATCGTTGGTTCAAGTGGGACCATTGGGCAGGGCCCTCTTTCCAATACTGACTCCATATCTGCAGGAGCCAAACCGAGTTCTTTCTCAGTACTTGCGATTTCTTTCGTTAAAACCCCCACAGCTGAGGTCAGGTATGATATTATAGAATCGGATTTCCTGGGAATCTTAGCGTTTTTGCCTTCATGATTACCCCGTGATGGCTGCTTCCTCTTACCCATAGTAGATACTCAGTGGGGTGGCCCAGCCCGGCCTCCTCTGGCCCCAGACGGCCACAGATGGCCCCGCCCTTGTCCCGGGCTTCTCCCGCAATGCTCCTTCGCGCGACTCGCTGTGCGAGAGGCACTCCGGCTTCTTCAAGCGCCTCCGGGCACACTGCTGGCGTGAGGAATGTGCGCCACCCCCAGGGCTGCCGGGATGTGTAGTTCGCTGTTCGGAACTACCGCCGTTGCCCTCACGGTGTAGCGAGTCCAGCCGTTCCCCTCACGGCGTTTGTGGTGAGGTGAGGAGCCGTTCCCCTCACGGCTTGCAGGTTAGTCAAATCTGTGCCCCCGAGGAGCTGTCGGCGCTCCGTCTTCTTCAAGCGCCTCCGGGCGCGCTGCTGGCGTGAGGAATGTGCGCCGCCCCCAGGGCTGCCGGGATGTGTAGTTCGCTGTTCGGAACTACCACCGTTGCCCTCACGGCCTAGCGGGTCCAGCCGTTCCCCTCACGGTGTTTGTGGTGAGGAGCCGTTCCCCTCACGGCTTGCAGGTTAGTCAAATCTGTGCCCCCTCTTTAGATGTATCCTCTGTGGTTTATACTAAGTTTTTTTTTTTTTACTTTATTTTTCAATTTTGCAAAATACAAGATAAAAAACTCCCCCCCCAAGGCATTGTTAAAAACATTTGTTTACAGCTCGACAGACTCGTTATGGCACATCACGGATTTAGGACAACAACTGATAGCACTTAAGTCCATGCGGCACAGCAGAATAGCAAGGAGATAACAAATAACATTGTGAGGAAAAACAGGCCCGTCCCAGCATCATACACTGTTCGGTTAACCGCTCAGTGGACTTCTCCTCCCTCCCCCTCAGCCTCCGATTCTAGCGTTGAAAACAATTCTCCACTAGTTCCCTCAGAGTCACTGTGTGACGAGTGCCCTTCTGTAGCCAACCCTGTCATACACAAGGTACGCCACGCCAGCAGGTCTTCTTGCAGTTTTTCATCCCCTCTAGTATTCTGCATTTGTGTTTCCACTGCGAGTGTCCATTCCCTCACATCCTTAAGCCTTGTGTCTACCTCGGGGGCCCTCTGTCCCATCCACGTGATGGCGACCCTACTTCTAGCCAGCACTAACATCAGTTGCAATTATTTATAGGAGAGCTTCCGTTTCCGTGGCCTAGGGATCAATGCCAGCAGGCGGTGCAGGGGCGTTAGTTCAATCCGAAGGCCAGTGATGGCTGTTATGCGACTTACCACCCCTGTCCTGAAACTGCCCACTAGCGGGCATTCCCAGGTCAGGTGCAAAAATCCTGCCTCCGCCGCGCCACATCTGGGGCAGTTTTCCCTCCTATCCTCTGCGAAGCGGCTCACCGACTTTGGAGTGAGATAGGTACGGTGAAGGAAGTTAAAATGAATAAGCTTAAAGCGCGCATTACAAGATACCTGCCGCGTCAAGGCCCCTATACGCTTCCGCTGCCCATGATACAAAGGCACTCCTAGGTCTGCCTCCCAGGCCGCCCATGTCGGTGGCACCGGAGGGGCGGAGTCACGTTTCATAGCCGCATACAGCAAGGCAATCAGCCTACGTCCTCTGCCGCAGTACAGTAGGATATGTAAGGTGTGGGTCATCTGGGGTATCTCCCGGCATTGTGGCCAGATCGAGCGCACTACAGAGCGCAGTCCTTGGTAATGCAAATATTGTCCTCCACTAAGGCCAAATGACTCCTCCGCCTGCTCGTACGTCACGAAGCTCTCCGAGGAGTACAGGTCTGCTAAGACCTCGCAGCCCCCCTCTCTCCATTCGCGGAAGGGCATATGGTGGTCTATTTCTACCATGGGGGCCAATATCCAGATCGGCAGATCCCTGTGAAATGGCGCCGAGCGTAGGATCCTTTCTACGAAACGTTGGCATACACCCGCTGTGTGCCTCACCACATAGGGTAGCTCGATGATGGCTCCCGACCAGTGCATCAATGCCAACCGGAGCTCTTGCACTGTTGCTCTCCCTGCCAGTAATCGCGTCTCCCATACATCCGCGTCTGCAAACCATCTGGCAGCTGGAAGTAGCTCCGCTGCATAATAGTTGAGATCGAAACGCGGGCTTCCAATCCCCCCTCTTCAAAGGAGCACACGACCGTCCTAAGGGCCACTCTGATTCGCCGACCTGCCCAAAGCAGGGATGTAAGCAGCGTATTGAGGGTCAGAAAAATCCCAGGTGAAAGAGGGCACAGCGTGTTCTGAAGGACATACAGTGTCCTTGGCAGCATCACCATCTTAGCGACGTCCAGACGCCTCATTAGGGACAGTGGAAGGGTGTTCCAAAAGGACAATGACTGTTGGAGAGACTCAATCTCCCGGTCCATATTATGGGCAAGGGAACTGCTCCTCTGTCGAGGTCACATGGATACCTAGGTATCGGAAACTGGTCCGTTCCCATCGCAGTCCAAGCTCTGGCAGGTCTTCAAGGGGCACCGTTTCAAACCCAGAGAGCGGGAAAATTAGGGACTTATTACGATTAAGCCGCAAGCCTGACACCTCGCCAAAGCGGTCCAACTGTTGTAGTAACATCGGAAGCGCCTCTCTTGGGGTTTTCAAGTAAAACAATGCGCATCCGCATAAAGCGACAGTACATTTCACGTGTCACCCACCTGTATACTCCAGCACCTCAACTCGGCTCGAATCCTGACGGCAAACGGCTCGATGGCTAGGGCAAAAAGTATTGGTGAGAGGGGGCATCCTTGTCTTGTGCCCCATCCCCAACTGCCACTCTTCCGATCTCGCGGCTCCCAGACGCACCCTGGCGCAAGGGGAGCTGTATAAGTAGGCTGCGGGGTTTTAGGTTTAAACCTATAATAACTGATAAAACCCCACTGAAAGAAAAATAGCCCTCACCAGTGAAAACATATAAACACTGAAAAAACACCTGCACAACCACAAACTAAATGCCATTCAAAGAAAGGAAAAAGAAAGTGAAAGAGTCCTTTTGTTCCTACTGAAGGGGTCAATAAAATGTAATTTTGTTATAGAAGCTAGCAGTAAGAAAGACTGGCTAACATTATTCTGCTTGAGTTTTGTTCTTTAGGGATGCCACTAAAATATGGTTTCTTCTTCCTCTTACTTTTTTCAGTGTTATGGCCTTTGGTCTAAAGATGCAGGGTTTAGTTTCACGTTTTAGGTTTAGTTTAATTATTTTATAAACTGTAGAGAATCAGAACATATCAAACTCACGTTTGATATTTTGGCTGCATTTGATTCTTTCACTGATAGGTAAATTGGCTAGTTTCATTACCCACAGAGAATGAGTAAAACCCCTTAATACACCAGACCATAGTTTCTAGTGGGTCAGTATTGATAGTAGGTGAATTGCCAACACCTCAGGCTTTAAACATTAAATGCAAGGTATAGTGACAAGTATATATATCACCAAGCATCTGGGACGTTGGTGAAAATGTGACACCAGAGTTTTGGAAAACATGGAACGCAGTGTCACTTATTATGCTCTGAAAAAAAAGGTTCTTTCCAAGTTCAACAAAGATTGGAGTGATATTGTTTGTATTTGTAGTGATTCAGCTACTTATATAAAAAATTTGTGTGATGACCTGTCAAAATTGATACCCGAGCTGAAGTGATTCCCTGTAAGAGATACTTGCTACTTGTTAGATGGTGTGCTGAAAGCATCTTTACAATCTTCAGAGTTAATGAGGGCTGCTATTGACTTTTTAGTCCATTCTGGTGCACTGTTTTCTTATGCCCAGGAACTAAAACGCAAATATTTATCATTTTGTGCTTTATGTGGCATCAAAGAAAGAGTCCTATCAACTGTGCCCCTTAGCTGACGGTTCTCAGCCCAAGGGGCTATGAATGCTGAAAGGGCCTTTTCACAGAAGTTTCCATGGGAAGGAAAGCGCGAGCACAAATGACCAAAGACTCACTGAAGAAGTATTGTATGGTGTACTACAATAAGATTAATTTGCAAAAATCTCTTTGGACCTCATATACACTATACGTACACTGTCTATATACCATGTTCTTTCAGTGCAGAAAGCAAGCAATGATAAAAGCAAAACGTTCCACAAACACAGGAAAAACACTTTATCTGTTGTTTTTAGTGGCGTGAAAATGTGTAACCACTGATAACAACTGTTTTTTAAGATATTGAAAACACTGAAAAAAACCCCACCAGAATTTACCAAAAATAGAAACTAAAAACAGGACAGCCTATGTATAAGATACGAATCCAACGGCCGAAATTGGGCCCTAGGCCCATCTTCCGGAGGACCTCCTGCAGATAGCCCCAATCAACAGTGTCAAAGGCCTTGGCCAGATCTATTGAAACCAGAAACGTTTGCTCCTCTCTACCCCGTACCTCATGTTGGATGTGATTCAAACGTCTCAGATTCATGGCCGTGTTCCTCCCAGGAATAAAACCGCATTGATCTTGGTGCACCAAGTGCTCCATATGGGGCGCTAGTTGGGTGGCCAATAATTTAGTCAGAATTTTGATATCCGTATTTATCATGGTAATCGGTCGATAGGACGAGGGGTCATGCTTGTCCCCCCCTGGTTTGAGGATCATGCATATTTCCTCCTGTGCCATGCTCTGTGGGAGATTTCCATTTTCAAACGCCTCTTGGTAGACCTGCAGCAGGAGTGGCGCCAATACGTCTCGGTACTCATGATAAAACTCCGGTGGGAACCCCTCACTCCCCAGTGCCTTTGCACGCGGCAAACGGGCTAGTGCCATACAAACCTCCGCCAATGTCAGACCCGCCTCTAGTTCCTCCCGGTCCGAATCTGAAAGGGCCAGCATCTGCAACCCTTGTAAGTAGGGGAGATAAGCTACCTCGGAAATACCTGGGTTTGCCGCGTATACTAGCTGTAAATGGGATTGGAGAACTCTAAGGATGGCCTGTTCTGAATAGACCATGACACCGTTCAGGTCCCGGAGGGCTACAATACGCTTGGGGTCTGCTCTCTCTTCAGAATCCAAGCCAGGAGCCGCCCTGACTTATCACCCTCCCTATGGAGGCGCTGTCTATATTGGCCCAGCGTGTATTTGTCAACCCTATCTAGGATGTTGTGCAACCGAGCTCTGGCTGCTTGTTCCTCTGACCTCTGAAGGACACTAGGGTCCGCAATATGCAGGGCCTGCAGGAGGGTATCCTCTGCCTTCTGGAGATCCTGGAGGAGCTGTTTCTGGACGCCATAGGGAAGTCCCATACAAGCCCCCCTCACTACCGCCTTCAGGGCCTCCCACTTGGTGACCGCGGATATGCCCCCCTCGCCCCAAATGAGTTCCACCTAGTTCCCAATGGCCGTTTCTATGTGTGCTTTTCCCTCTTGATCTCAGAGAATATCTCCCGGAAGTCTCCAGGTACGAGGTCGGGCAACCGGGAATCCCCACTGAACGACGCAGGCTACTGGAGCATGGTCTGATAAGGAACGAGCCTGGTGCGTGATATCCACGGACATGTTAAGCTCAGCATTTGCCACTAATACTCTATCCAGGCGACTATAGGTGTGTGGGGGAGAAGCAGGTGTACACCTTCTGTGTTGGATTCTTTAGGCGCCAAACATCCACCGCTCCTATGTTTTCCATGATCTCCCTGAGCTGCTCAGTCATACGGGATTTAGTGCCCTCCCGAGGTGGTGACCTATCCAGTACTTGGTCAAGGATACAATTAAAGTCCCCAAACCAAAGCATCGGGGTCCCCAGGTCGTGAATCAAGAGGTCTTGCAAGGCCCTTAAAAAGGTCGGGTCATCAGTATTGGGTGCATAAGTTTAAAATGACAATTTCCCTATCATTTAGTTTAGCCCTGAGGAGCAGGTATCGACCATGGATGTCCGCTTCCATATATTGAAGAGCGAACAGTACTCCAGGCGCCACCCAGATCAGAACCCCCCTAGCATATGTATAGAAGAACGCATCAAACAACTGTCCACGCCATTTTTTCCTCCAGCTTCTGTGCCCCGTCATCTATCAGGTGGGTCTCCTGGAGACAAGCGATGGACACTTTATGCCTTCGAAGGAATGAGAGGACTCTGTATCTTTTAGTGCATGTTCCTAGCCCCCTCACGTTCCAGCTCAGATACTTGTAGCCCATGATTTCCAACTTACTCTACCCCTCCACATCTGCCCCGGCACAGTGTAGTTCCCATCCGGTGCCCGACCTGTAATACAAATGATGCCTAAAACATTCCCCTTCAACATGCCCCTCGAACAGTCCCCCCTCCCCCCTCCCGCCCCACCCACGAGCAAGATACCAGCAACAACAACAAAACATGCCAATATGCCTTTCACCGCTGGTGCCAGGACGTACACAGCCACCCCATATGCCTGAATAGGCTAACTCCCTCAAGAAAGAACTAACCCCCCATCTCCCTCCCCCCCATCCCGACTCCCAGCAAGGCCCATTCACTCAATATATTCATACATACAGGGCTCAGACCGGCCATTCTAAGGCGCGGCTCTCTACGGCCCACGCCCCTCACCCTCTATCTCTCCCCTCCTAACATGCTACACTGAAGAGAAGAAGCTCCTCTACGCATTATACTGCTCTCACACTCCCCTCTGGGGGAGACCCATCCAGGCCAGGACGCATATCATTCATCTACCAGGCCAGCACCTTCGTCTATTCTGTCACTTTGAAATTGAGCCGCCGCCCCAGGAGTCCCGGCCCCCACCGTCCCAGGAATCGCAGAGCCAGTGAGCAAAGTGTCTTCCACCGTAGCCAGCAGGGTGTCCGGCCCCCCTCGTTCACCCGGAGGAAGGGCATCACTCCTGATCTCCAACAATTCCCAAACCTCTTCTGGGGAGTCAAATAAATGCCCTTTTCCCTGTGACAGGACCTTAAGCTTGGCAGGATAGAGTAACATGTACATGCATCTCCCTGGTTTCTGTTTGACATCCAGAAATGACCTCCTCTGCTCCTGGACCTGTTGGGTCCACGTCTTGTTCTCTGTGGTAGGGCCAAGGCTGCTTCTGTATTTAGGGTGCAGCGGTTGCAGGACATTACGTTATGATCGCATATTGCGACTGCGAGTTTGCGTTCCTGCAAGTGCATTGCATTGATTGAGGCTTCTGTTTTCTTGGGTCAGGTCCGGTTGCAGCTAGGGAGAAGGGGTGGGATAGTCAGGTGTGAATAAGCGACATTCCAGAATAAGCATCATCAGAAAGGAACAGCAGGGCTTTAATTTTAGAGTTTACCTGGGTTCGCTCACTGCAGCACTGTACTCTCTACTCATTGCAGAGCACCTGCAGCGGTTCTGCAAGTCAGATCCTGAGTTGACAGCCTGTGTATATAGGAGCTAATGGGGCCTTGATGGGCTTCCTGTGGGCTAGGGATGTGGAGGTGAGATGTCATGGGTGTGTGGTGCTCAGTCTTCCACCTCTCTGGGTGGATGTGTGGTGTTTTCAGACTTACACCCCTGTGGGTGACAGGCACCTCCTCAGGATCTTGCTGTGCCACAGCTTGGCCCATCTGTGCTTCGATGACACGTAGCTAGTGACTGACCCTCAGCCACAGGTGCACAGTACAGGGTGTAGACTGTCCTGTAGTGCATCCTTATGGCGATACACATGGCTCATTTCCTGACCTTTCACCCCGTACATTTTGGTCTAACCCTTGTTATGGCACATTCAGCAATACTCGTCTGGATGTGGGTGGGTAGAGCCAATAGAGGAAGTGGGTGGAGTCAGTGGTGTGAGTTGGTGGAGCCAGGGGTGTATGGGTGAGGCCTCCTTAAGAAACCTGAGCACCTGCACCTAATATTTAACAAACTAAGCACTACTAGGTTGTGAGAAGTTGGCCTGATATATGATGTCTCCAATTCTGGGGGCACCTTGTATCAGTCCAAACAATCCCTTATGGTGGTGGTTGTAAGTCAACCTTATAGACAAGCTACCCTAGGGGTACCATGGACTAAGCAGCCTTCAGGCTAAACTCAAGAGGGCATGTGAAACAAGCTGTTTTACCAATCACAATCCTGTAATATCAAATGAAAGGACACCTGTTATGGCTGCCTTTTTGCTAGCTCTTTGGAGAAGGAGAATGATGGAGAGTGACTCCAGCCTATCACCCCCATAGTATAGGGATTAGGCCGATAGACAGGGACCCTATCTTACATATATTAGGGCATTTTCGTACTATTTTCCTTAGAGTAAGGCTTATGAATTTAAGTTAGGGGATAGATATATAAGTATTAGTCATGATTCGCTCATTTGCTAACATGCTGGGCTATTTTCCATGGAGCTATGCATATTGTGGGCTCCGTAGGCCTTAAACGAGACAGACTCCATTTTGCTTTCTGCCCGGTAGCTCGAGAAGGCTTTCTAGGTGAAGTGTAGTGTTTTAGTTTCAAGCTGTTGTTCGCTTGGAGAGAACCGGTTCAGGCTGACCCTTATCGAAGGAATGTATTTTTCTCCACTCCGAAGACACAACTTCAGGCCGGCCGGCTGGGAAAGTGTCCTTGGTACGGGGAGGTACAAGAATTTGGTGGGCGGCAGGTTACTGGCCGTGAATTTCCATGAAGGAACGGGCTTTGATATTAGCGAAGGTGTTAGTCAGTTTAGTCAGTTAGTCCGTAGGCGGCATCTAGCCGTTAGCATCTCTGCCATTATTCATTTTCATGGTGGACAAGTCGCCATCTTTGAAGTCGGAGAAAGATTTAAGACCGAAACTCTCTGAGAAAGACTGAACGAGAAGTAGCGCGGAGCGCACTGATACAGAGAGAGAGAGAGACGGTAGCTAATAATCAGCAAGGTTCCGGTATCCTGAGGGGAAGCAGACGAGGTTGAGCCTAGCGGTGCAGACGTGTACTTGTGACGGCTGAGGGTGACTGCCAGGCGAGCCAGGATACAGAGACGAGAAGGGAACCTAGATGACTGCCGAGTCCAGACTTCCCACTAACAAGGTGATATCTGTCTACCTTAACTAGGATGTGCACTCTAATCTTTACCTTTTTTTTTTTCTTGCTAAAGTTATGCGGCATAGTAATGTGATTTGTGTCAATTGTTAATAAATACCCTAATTCATATAGAATTATTGTGTACCTGGTGCTTATGTTCAATCTTGGTAAACTGCACTTCTAGTCAAAAGCTGTTTGGGTGAACGGATGAGAAATCCCGATCAGGTAAATGGTGATTGAATAAAGAGGGAGTGAGTGGACCTTTGATGCCAAGGGCAGGGAGTACACTATTCAATCTGGAACTATATTCAAAGTTATTATCGTAGTTTTATTCCGAGTAGGTAACTGAGATATTATCCTGATAACTGTTCATAGGAATGTGGTCGTCGTTGATATGCGGCGTTAGTGAGAGCACTGGGGGGGATCACCAGTGTGTATACCCACTGGATTGTGGCTTGAATAAGTGAGAACACTAGGAGGTTGAACTAGTGTGTAGTTTCGCAGGATTGCGAACAGTTTGGAAAAGGGAGCATTGGGTTCTGCAGGCCCATGTGTAGACACACCGGATTGTGTGTCAGATCTGCCCTAGGGTAGAACGGTCTGGGTCGGGGTGGCCGCGAGACCAACTGATGCGAATAAGATATTGTAGAAAATCCGTACATACATATATTGTCATTCCCCATCCTTAGGTGCGACCTGTATATTTATCTGTATATCTACTCATTGTGAATACGATCTGAGGAGGGAAGGTGAGTACGTTTTGGCTGGGTCACAGGGGCCCCTGGGGGCTGATCCCATCTAAACAGAAAATCCAGCCATTACATCTGGCGTCACGAACTGTTTACGAAGCCTGTGTGCATTGTGTTGTTTTAATCTTGTTGGTTTGCGCTCGGCTTGTACGTATAAAATTTTGTTTATAATTGTGTATATAATTTTTTACGTGTCATTATGTTTGCGAAAAAATCATCGTCGGTTTTCAAATTACCGATTCAGATTCCCGGCTGGGAGTCTACGCCTTATGAGGCTTTGGCCCGTGAGTGGGCTGATTCTACTGGTTTGAGTGAAAATTGGTCTTCATGCTTGGAGCAGGCGGAGCCTGCCGATGTGGTTTCGTGCCTACAGAAAGCGCCAGTAGTGAAGGGTGATGAGCTTCCTATTTTAGGACGCAGAGGGTGGATTGTTCTTAATGCATACAGAATATTGCATGAGAGGTTTGTTCAATTACAGAAACAGTTTAAAGATTCGGAAGGACAGTGTGTTGAGTTGCAAAATGCGCATACTTTGTTGCGTTGTCAAAATAAATTTCTTGCCGACAAACTTGAAACATATCAGACCATTGCCGAAAGAGCTGCGGTCCGTATTGCACGATACAAATATAAACATCGTCGTGGACGTGTGTCTTCCCGCAAAGTGCGTATGGTTGTAGCAAAAGCTGGAATGGATTGGAACCCCGATGAGTGGGACGGTAATATCTGGGATTCTCATACTTCTGACTCCTCGGCAGAGGAGGGTGACAAGCGCGAGTCTTCTCGCTCCGGACGTGATTGTAAATCTGCTTCATGTATTGATTCAACTCCCGATTGTGAACGTGCTCGTTCTTCCCGTGCGGATGACGTAGCTTGCCCTGATTGTGCTGTTAAATCTAAGATGCGGGCTTCCTCGGAAGCTCTTCCCGCAGTTTCCGCTCACCCGATTTTTCGACGAAAATTACAACAGGCCCCTGGTAATCCGGGTGGTATACCTCTTGATTGTATTGAAGATTTTACTCAGCAGGAGGTTAGTGACATTCTGCAACGATTTCGACAACGGCCTGGTGAGGCCTTGCTTACCTGGATGGTGCGTCTTTATGAGCTTGGCGCTGCCGGTATTATGCTCGATGCTGTTGATTGCTTACGTTTTTGTTCTTTGAGTTCTGATTCTACGATTCAGGATCATTTTCGGAATTATAATGGTGCTGGTCAAATTTCTTTGCTCCAGCTTGCGTCTGACGGCTGTAATCATAAATATCCAACTGAATCTGATTGGCCTACTGATGAAAAACCGTGGTACACTCTGCGCGATGCGTCGCAACGTTTAAAAGAGGAAGTCATGAAAAGGTGTATCTTCCTTAGTACTGCTGACAAGTTATTGGATGGTCTTTTAACATCTTCTGTGCGTAATCGCATTATCCGTTCTTCTCCTGTTGCTTACAAGCAGGTCATGATGACATTATTGATTAACCAAACTGGCAATCCTTTGTCTGTTGTGCTTGAGTCTGTTCGTCAGCTTGGTGAGCTGGGTGAATGGTTTAAACCTGAAAGACAATCTCGACCTGAGGGTCGTACTGGTGGGGACTATAAGTTCTCTAGACGTGACATGTTTCTTGCTCTCATTGCTGATGGTGTCAAAAGGGAAGACATTGATGGCGAGCCTAATAATCGCTTATGGGACATGTTTCGTAAGCGTGGTTTGGATCGAAAGGAGGGTGCCCGTCGTGTGCGAAAGAATGAGTATGATCGTGGTTCGGATGACAGTGGTGATGAGAGACGACGTGTGAATTCTGATCGCCGTGATGATCGGCGCTATGAACGTGATGGATCCCCTCGTCGTCATGATGGGAGGGGGAGAGAGGATGATCGTGAGAGGGGAAGAGATGATCGTGTTTCTAGCAGACGACGAGATGCAAGGAGTTATTCCCCTGACGTAAGAAAAAGGGAGGATCGTAACAGGCTCCCTGACCGCAACTCACAACTTTTTGAACCTGACACTAATCCGTTTCGTACTGGAGACGGATATGAACAAGACATTCTACTACCAAAGAAAACTGAGAACATTTACCCTGATTTGTCTTGGTTGACAGAACGCAGGAAAAATGACTAGGAAATAGGTCAAGCTCCGGTACGCAAGTGGGCCCACAGAGATTACAGACCCTATGTAGATATTGAGATTTTTTGGAAACATCGTAATATCCAAAGGGCCCGAGCGTTGGTTGATACTGGGGCGGAGGCCACTTTAATTCATGGTAAGTCGAGAAAATTTAATGGACAGTCTTTTACAATTACCGGTCTGGGTGGTAAAGAGACACCCGCAGTTCAAACTGCACTCGAAATTAAAATTGGTAGAATTCCTCGTAGAGAATACTCTGTGTTGGTTGTGCCACTTTTGGAATACATTATTGGAATTGACATTTTGAAAGGTATGACTTTGCATCTGGATGATGGGTACTATCAATTTGGTACACAACAGTACATTTCGACCAGACCCGTACGGGTTGGCCGTTTACGCATGCCACCTATTAAAATACCTTTAGCAACGAAAGTGATTTCACAAAAGCAATATCGCATCCCAGGTGGTCATGAAGAAATTACCGCTACGATTTAGGATTTGGTTGACGCAGGAGTCATTACTCCGGTCACATCTGCTTGGAATAATCCCGTTTGGCCCGTGCGCAAAAGTGACAACTCTTGGCGCATGACTGTTGATTATCGAGAATTAAATAAACATACACCTAAATTGACTGTTGCTGTGCCTGACATTGTTACACTGATTCAGAGAATTCAAAAGCATCCTGGTACGTGGTATGCTTCTATTGATATTGCTAATGCGTTCTTTTCAATTCCGATTGCCCCTGAATGTCAGGAACAATTCAGTTTCACATGGAATGGACGTCAAATGACGTTCCGAAGTCTTCCTCAAGGCTATGTACATAGTCCTACGATCTGTCACCGGCTGGTGGCGGAGCATTTGTCTGAAGTACCCACGAATCCACAAGTTCAGATTTGTCATTATATTGACGACATTTTGATTCAAGGTGAAACGCAAGACCAGGTACAGTCCCATTTAGATCAAATCATTGACTGTTTGCGAGCGAAAGGCTGGGAAATTAATCCTGACAAATTACATACTCCATCCCAAGCTGTAAAATTTTTAGGAATTAATTGGCATGAGGGTCACAGAGAAGTGATTCCACAGGTTAAACGAAAAATACTTGATTTTGCTGTTCCCAGAAACAGGAAAGAAGCTCAATGCTTTATTGGATTATTTGGATTTTGGCGTCAGCATATTCCCCATTTGAGTCAAATCTTGGCTCCACTGTATCGAGTCACTCGTAAAAAGAATGCGTTTGAATGGGGTGAACCTCAACAGACTGCTTTTAATTTGGCTAAAGAAGCTATTCAGTATGCTTTGGATTTGTGGCCCGTGAGTGAAGGTGATGTGGATTTGAATGTGTCCGTGGAAGGCCTGTATGCCAATTGGAGTTTATGGCAAAAGCAGGGCAGACAAAAAGTGCCATTAGGTTTTTGGACCAAAAAGTTACCCGAGGCTGGTGAGCGTTACTCACCTTTTGAAAAACAGTTGCTTGCTTGTTATTGGGCTCTGGTGGATACCGAGCAATTGACCCTAGGCCATGCTGTGATTTTGAGGCCTGAAATTCCCATTATGCAGTGGGTTTTGAGTTCACCAAAGTCCCATCGAATTGGACATGCTCAGGAGGCTAGTGTGATTAAATGGAAATGGTACATTCAGGACAGGGCACGTGTGGGTCCGAAAGGTGTGGCGGTTTTACATGAGCGAGTGGCGCAGGCGCCCTCCAATGAGGCTGAAAGTGAGTGTTCGGTTCCCGTAGTGCAGGAGTCTCCCGTGAGGTGGGGTAAATCATTTGATGATCTGTCCGCGGAGGATAGAAAACATGTGTGGTTTACGGATGGTTCTGCGAAGTTCATTGGTGACAAAAGACATTGGAAAGCTGTCTCTTTTAATCCGATTACAAAGAAATTGTTAAGCACAACTGGAGACGGTAAGAGTAGTCAATATGCTGAACTCTATGCAGTTTACCAAGTATTGAAACAGGAACTACCTGGTACATGTCATATTTTCACTGATTCCTGGTCCACTGCAAATGGACTAGCGGTGTGGTTACCTACATGGCATTCTCATAATTGGGAATTGCATTCCAAGGAGCTGTGGGGCAAAGAGCTATGGCAAGAAATTTGGGAATTGCTCCCGCAGAGTACTGTAACAATCTTTCACGTGGATGCTCATACTCCAATTGACTCCCTTGACAAATTTTTTCATAATATTGCAGATGAACAGTCTAAAATTTCTGAGGCAGTGGTTGACATGCAAGATTCTGATTTGGCGGGATTGGCGAAGTGGGCCCATCAGAAAGCAGGACATTTTGGAGAGAAAGCCACTAGCAGGTGGGCTGCCGATAGAGGAATTCATATTCCCTTTTCTTTAATTAAAGATGTCATTCTACATTGTCCCATTTGCCAACATTCTAGGAAAAAAGAGGTGCCTCAGATTGTTCGAGGCCACTTACATCGAGGTAAATTGCCCGCCCAAATTTGGCAGATTGATTATATTGGTCCGCTCCCTATGAGCAGAAATTGTCAATACATTTGCACAGTGGTTGATACTTATAGTGGCCTTTTGGTCGCTTTCCCTTGCAAGAACGCTACCCAAGTGAATACTATTAAAACCCTGGAGCTAATCACTCTGTACTATGGTGTCCCATTCCAGATTCAATCAGACAATGCATCCCACTTTCGTGGAAGATTGGTGCAGGAATTCTGTACGGAAAATAATATTGATTGGGTGTTTCATATTCCATATTATCCACAAGCTTCAGGACTGATTGAGAGAATGAATGGCTTGTTGAAAGAACAGTTGCGCAAGTTGACTGATGACCGTTACAGCCAGTGGAGAGATGTCCTACTTCAAGCTTTGTTAATTTTAAATAATCGTCCTTTGTTACATGCTGAATCTCCTTTGATGCGTTTATTTCCTCCACATGTTGATGCAAAACCAAATTCTATAGCAAATACTGTAATGTATTGGGAAATTACCCCCGGTGCTTTGGCTCCATGTAGAGCGACCCCAGGTTCCGCAGGCCTCGACCTGCATGCTTTAAATGATGCAACGTTTCCCGGAAAAGATCGAATCATTGTTGAAACTGGCATTGGTGTCTGTATACCTGCCGGTAGTTTTGGATTAATTGCCCCTAGATCTGGCCTGGCCCTGAAAGGTGTACAAGTACTCGGAGGAGTAATTGACTGTGATTACCAGGGAGAGATTAAGGTTCTCCTGCTTAATAGCAGTGAGACGGATTTGTTCATCAAAAAGTCTGACCGTGTTGCTCAGTTATTGATTATGCCTGTCTTCAGTGGTGAGATCAAAAAAGGCCCTGCCCCAACGTTGCTAACTGTGCGAGGACAAAAAGGCTTCGGATCGTCTGATCTTCCTGGAGCTAAAATATGGGTGCAATCGCCTAAAAATCCCCCTGAACAGGCTGATATTATTGCGACCGGTCATGACAACACCGTTTTGGTGATGAAGCCAGGGAAAGATGGCTGGGAAGCTGTCCCAGCTGATAAATGTTACTTAGGGGAATGATTAAGGCCTGTATTTGTATTCTTTCAGATCATTCTTTGGATTGCTGCTGCAGGATGTGTCGGCGTTGGACTCCTTTTGGCTTGCTACGCCGGGAGAGGAGAGGATCCACCGACGTCGGTTGATGGGATAATAAGAGCCCCGCGGTCTGCGTGGGATAGATCGTCCAATTTCTGGATCACACTCGCAAGGCGGGTGACGAACTCTCCGCATTTTTGCCTTACCCCCATGAAGAGTGTTACTGACATTTTAGCGACCTGTTTGGTAGCTGTCCCTGCATCCACTGAAACTCTTCATCATATCTTCAATGTATCTAATGCCCGACCTAATGTTATTCTGGGTGATTTCGCGGCCCATGAATTCTGTCCCTCATGTACTCTTATTCCAGACCTTGATGTCCCTATTAATTCCAGAATTACTACTTTTAATATTACCCCTGGAGACCTTTGCTTCATTATGACCTGTAACCCTAAAGCTATTACTGAATGTTTGCGGCTGAAGCTCCAAGCCGCTACTACTTTTTCATCTCATCAACGTTTGTTATGCTTGAAGAGACTTCCTAATTCATGTCTTTCGGTTACAAATAACATGACATGTAAACGCTTATTAGTAGCCATTATCGTTCAATGCTATTGCCAGCTGGATGGCTCTTTTCCTGTGGGAATTCATCTTGGCCCTATATTCCTGCGAATATTTCTGGTGGCCCGTGTGCCATCACTAGATTAAGTTTGCTAATGTTTTCCTCTCATCCTACTTCACATTCCCGTATTGTACGTGATTCAATGTCATTGCATGAAGATTGTGATTCCTCTGTTCACCTCTATTCTAGATCAGAATATCTTGGTTTAGCTTTTTCTATTATTGGAGTGCCAGCATTGGCCGTTTATAATGCCAAAACAATCGGCAAAATGGCCTGCTGGATGGTCAAGTCCATTAACCAAACATCTACTGTTTTATCTGATTTATTATTAGATTCCCAAGGTGAACGTAGAGCTATTTTGCAAAATCGCGCCGCTATCGATTACTTATTGTTGAAACATGGACATGAATGTTCTGATTTTGAAGGTCTATGCTGTTTTAATTTGTCTGACCATTCTAAAGCTATCCCATACCACATTAACAAACTCCACGACTTGACTGCAGAAATTAGAGAACATATAGATCAGGGTTTCTTTGACTGGCTTTTTAATTGGCTCCCGGACATGCATTTCATACGACAAATTTTAGGGGGGGTTATTGTTACTATTTGTATCCTTATAGCTATTTGTTGCTTTATTCAGTGTATCCCTTCCCTGCTACAATTTTTTAGACTTAGTAAGGGTCGTAGATCAGTTAATTTTGTTTCATATTATTCGTCTACTGACGTTAGCTCCATTTAGTTTGTGGTTAATAGACTGGAGTCAAGGGGTGTAATGTTATGGCTGCCTTTTTGCTAGCTCTTTGGAGAAGGAGAATGATGGAGAGTGACTCCAGCCTATCACCCCCATAGTATAGGGATTAGGCCGATAGACAGGGACCCTATCTTACATATATTAGGGCATTTTCGTACTATTTTCCTTAGAGTAAGGCTTATGAATTTAAGTTAGGGGATAGATATATAAGTATTAGTCATGATTCGCTCATTTACTAACATGCTGGGCTATTTTCCATGGAGCTATGCATATTGTGGGCTCCGTAGGCCTTAAACGAGACAGACTCCATTTTGCTTTCTGCCCGGTAGCTCGAGAAGGCTTTCTAGGTGAAGTGTAGTGTTTTAGTTTCAAGCTGTTGTTCGCTTGGAGAGAACCGGTTCAGGCTGACCCTTATCGAAGGAATGTATTTTTCTCCACTCCGAAGACACAACTTCAGGCCGGCCGGCTGGGAAAGTGTCCTTGGTACGGGGAGGTACAAGAATTTGGTGGGCGGCAGGTTACTGGCCGTGAATTTCCATGAAGGAACGGGCTTTGATATTAGCGAAGGTGTTAGTCAGTTTAGTCAGTTAGTCCGTAGGCGGCATCTAGCCGTTAGCATCTCTGCCATTATTCATTTTCATGGTGGACAAGTCGCCATCTTTGAAGTCGGAGAAAGATTTAAGACCGAAACTCTCTGAGAAAGACTGAACGAGAAGTAGCGCGGAGCGCACTGATACAGAGAGAGAGAGAGACGGTAGCTAATAATCAGCAAGGTTCCGGTATCCTGAGGGGAAGCAGACGAGGTTGAGCCTAGCGGTGCAGACGTGTACTTGTGACGGCTGAGGGTGACTGCCAGGCGAGCCAGGATACAGAGACGAGAAGGGAACCTAGATGACTGCCGAGTCCAGACTTCCCACTAACAAGGTGATATCTGTCTACCTTAACTAGGATGTGCACTCTAATCTTTACCTTTTTTTTTTTCTTGCTAAAGTTATGCGGCATAGTAATGTGATTTGTGTCAATTGTTAATAAATACCCTAATTCATATAGAATTATTGTGTACCTGGTGCTTATGTTCAATCTTGGTAAACTGCACTTCTAGTCAAAAGCTGTTTGGGTGAACGGATGAGAAATCCCGATCAGGTAAATGGTGATTGAATAAAGAGGGAGTGAGTGGACCTTTGATGCCAAGGGCAGGGAGTACACTATTCAATCTGGAACTATATTCAAAGTTATTATCGTAGTTTTATTCCGAGTAGGTAACTGAGATATTATCCTGATAACTGTTCATAGGAATGTGGTCGTCGTTGATATGCGGCGTTAGTGAGAGCACTGGGGGGGATCACCAGTGTGTATACCCACTGGATTGTGGCTTGAATAAGTGAGAACACTAGGAGGTTGAACTAGTGTGTAGTTTCGCAGGATTGCGAACAGTTTGGAAAAGGGAGCATTGGGTTCTGCAGGCCCATGTGTAGACACACCGGATTGTGTGTCAGATCTGCCCTAGGGTAGAACGGTCTGGGTCGGGGTGGCCGCGAGACCAACTGATGTGAATAAGATATTGTAGAAAATCCGTACATACATATATTGTCATTCCCCATCCTTAGGTGCGACCTGTATATTTATCTGTATATCTACTCATTGTGAATACGATCTGAGGAGGGAAGGTGAGTACGTTTTGGCTGGGTCACAGGGGCCCCTGGGGGCTGATCCCATCTAAACAGAAAATCCAGCCATTACAACACCACACAAGTTATATATTATAAAAATATATGTATTTATTCTCAGAATAATCCTCTATACTCTTTATGAGTCTAGAAGCACAAGCGTTTAAACAAAAGCACAGTAAAACATATGAAAGTTGCACAATTATGGATGAGGCCCAGGGGCCACTCAAACCATATACTAAAATAGTGGTATAAGTACCACTAATCGAACAGTGGTAAGGCCTGAGGCCTTGGGAATCACTGGGGCGATTCGGGACTAGCAGTAGTGAAGTCGGGAAAAGCCCGCGGAACTCGGGTGCAGCGCTTAAAGCACACGCATGCACCAATGCAAAGTCAATGGTGCGTAAAATTTACAAAGTTACTGTTTTAGGAGTCTTCCGACTGGACTAGAATTACCAAACTTTAGACTTAGACTCTAGAGGTGTATACCAATGCAGGAGCACCGGCGTTCACGAGTTACCTCACCCACAGGAAGCGGGTGCATAGGTGCCAAAGTGTGTCGGGTTTCGTCACGCAGTCTGATGGTGCCTGGAGATGAAGATGCTGCAGGCGTCCTGAAGAGAAGAGTCCATTTGGATCCAAGGGTGCATCGAAGATGTAGAGTACCTGAAAGCAGAGGGGACAGAGTCTGGGCCACTCAGCAGTAACCAGGGTGGAACCAGGAAGGAACCAGGCAATGTCGGGCGCAATCAAGTGGTTGTCGTGACGCTTGTCTCCGCTGCCACGTGGACTCTGGGGCACTGAGGATGTCCAGGAGTGGATCACGAGCTGTCCCACAAAGGCTCTCGCTGTCGGTGGTGTCGGCTTCCGGATTGGAGCAAACAAACCTTGGCAAGCGCAACCCACGCAGGATTCGAAGATCGCTTCATACTGGGACCAGCAAGGGTCCCAGTATGGAGCAGTGGCTCCTTTTCAGGGGAGCCAGGGCCAGTCCAGAGCAACTGGACTGGCAGAGCAAATTCAAAGGTTCGTCGGTACTGGGGCCACTAGCCAACTGACAAGCGACCGGACCAACGCGTCGAGCAGCAAAATGCAGAGGGCCCCACGCAGCACTCGGTGAGTGTAGAGGGGGTAGCTTTGGTGCAAAAGCTGCTCGGGGCTGGGGCTTCTCAAACACCAGTGCACAGCATCGTGGGAGCTTTGGGAGCTACACAGTCAGCACTTTGTGGTTTTTCCAAGATGGCCAGCCCCACGCTTCAGGTCGCCTCCAAGGGTCTCAGATTCGCTGGAACTGTGGATTGGGCTGTTGGAAGGCGGGAAAGCTGGGTCTTGTTGATCTCTGTTGCTCGAGTTCCAGCGGGAACTGCAACAAAGCAAACGGTGAGGCACTGGATGGTGCCTGTATGCACAGGGTGGTCACTCCTTGACCACAAGGGAGATTCTTCAGTCTTCCACGTCGAGTGGGATGTCGAAGGGTCCAGAGTTCTGTATCAAAGTTTCAGTCAGGATAATCTGATGTGCGCTGGCACTGCTCCCACTCTTATTCCAAATCTGTGGGCTGGATTACCTGCTAGGTCCCTCCTATGGGTGGGACCAGGGAAGGGGGTTACACCCCTTTCCCTTTGTCCAGTTGCGCGCCAGGACTGGGGCTGGTGAGCCCCAGAAGCGGTTTGACTGGATTATGCAAGGGGAAGCCTTGTGCTCCCCATGCAGTGTCTAGTTTCTTTCAGCCCTCCCTGCCCCAATACACTATCTCCTGTCTGGGGAGGTGTAGCACCTCCCTGCGACAGGAAACCCTTTGTCCAGGCCTCCCCTGCCAAGTTTCGGTCAGAAGTGGGAGGTCAGACTCATGTCAGTGGCAGCAGCATCCATTTTGTGATGCTGAGGCTCTGGTTAGGATTAACCGCGTTTTAGCAAAGTAACATGTCTTCTCCCTCTAGAAGGGTGGAATGCTACCCCCGTCACCAGGACTGGCGAGGGGGTAGTATTCCAAATCGTATGACACCTTACACGACATGTTTTGATGAAGCCAAACCAAAGTTAGCACATAACCGCGAGGATTATAATGCACTTAAGAATATATGGTATGGCAATATCCCGGAACAGCTAAGGGAGTTGGTCCCGACAGCTGCAGACAGGCTCAGCTCATGCTAGAGCACTATCTCACATAAAACCAAGCACTCTGCCTCCAGGATTGTTAAGGCCTGCCATAGGAGTGACTTATAGGTATATATGTGTCCAGTTGTAGGTTTAGATATAGGTATACTATATCTAAGCAAGGGGCGATTACACCACCTTGCCCCAGCTGAGTGATCCGCCAGTTGTGCCAATTTAAGTACCAGCCAGGGGTGGCAAAAGATATGCTGCAGCCCCTGGTAGGCCTTGGATGCACCTATGCCCTGGGCACCTATAGTGCACTATATAGGGGCTGATAAGGTGTCCAGTACCAAATTGGTTATGTACCTAGGGTGCATGCAGTCAATTTTACAGAGAGAGCAGACATCCTGGGACCCTGATTAGCAGGATCCCAGGCCAACTAAGTCGAAAACCAGCTAAACACTAGGCAAAAAATCTGGGGTAACCATAGTCAGGTATCCACCCTCCTACATAGGTGAGCTCTTCTTGCGGCGCCCTGGCTTTCTGACACACTCAGACTCTTGAAACTGAAATATCGTCGACACGAAAAAATTTGAAGAAAAGTTTACAGTTTGGCAGAAAGAGAGAAATATGATTTCATAATATGCCTA
Organism: Lissotriton vulgaris; assembly: GCF_964263255.1. NCBI lineage: Eukaryota > Metazoa > Chordata > Amphibia > Caudata > Salamandridae > Lissotriton > Lissotriton vulgaris. The sequence goes on along the minus strand of NC_141689.1, from coordinate 1,245,071,675 downwards.
TACCATCATAGAAGAAAAAACTAGTGTAGTTCCTATTTTCCCAATAGGCCCTGTGCATTGGAATCACATAAACAATAGTATGGACATAGAAGTGCGGTCTTCCAGGTCTCTACTGACTATGCTAAACTTAATTGGGTTTGTTACCAACTAGCTCAGAGGTCACTGGAAACTTTCTTGACTGAATAGGAAGTGATCAGCTTCCCTGGTACAGACAAGAAGGGATTCAGTTTTCCAACAACCGCATTAACATGACAACTTTGCTCCTTAGAATAAGAGTCAATCTCTAGAGTCGTGTGAAACAATAGACAGTTATTTTACTCAGTCAGTTGTGCAGATTACTTTCACCAAGATGCAGAGAAATAGAGAGACGGGCGTTTTCAATAAAAGGTATTATTTATTGAACAGTCTTTCTTCTCATGCAAGAGAAATGAATTGCCACAATTGCAAGACTAGTTATTATAAAAAGTGCGTACAGTAAAATGAGGATTGCGAAATAATACTGTAAAAGCATTGATATGGTTTCTTAGCCATACAATAGTTAAAATGAATAAAATATATACATTCATATATACATTTAGCTAACGTACTCAACTGGTGCTTCTAACTATGCCTACCCCAATGTATCTGACCTAAGCCTAATACTTGGGAGGGAGTAAGGAAGTAGCAGTTTTAGTTAAGTTGGCTTTGCCAAGGTTTGCTTCAAGAATTCTCTCTAAGGGTTTAGTCAACACCATACCTCTGGAATAGAATGTTGGAGGTCTTGTATCTCCTTCCAGGACTCGATATGCCAGTCACTCGCAAGAGTGGGCTGGAAACGCCGGAGCTGGATTTTCTCGGCAAGAGAAAAGACAGTGTCTCTCTCAGCGCGTCGAGGAGGAGGAGGGGCAGCGTCCGTGGGCAGCTTGCATCTGATGGGCTTTGCAGGGGGACAGCTGTTCTGCTCCTGTGTTCACCACACCATCGCTATCATCGATGTCGTTGAGGCAGCGTTTGCTTAAGACAACGTTGGTAATATTTACACCTGAAAGGTGCATTGTTTGACGTAAGTTTTTGGACATAAGACGTCAATAAAGATGTCACTAGGAAGTGATCGTCTCTCAGTGCTCATTAGAGTTCTATTACTAATCAAAACATAGCAAGCGGGGTTTTCCCAGGTTGCTGAGTTTTATCTTGTTGAAGAACTCGGAGTGTAATCTAGGAATCTTAGATAGTGGCTTCTGCTGTGTCATTTGCTCTAATGAGCTGCAGAGGAAGAGATTCTGAAATGTGGCTCTGATCGTGTTAGGCCAGAGACGAGTTTCTGAAATATCGCTCTTGATCGTTTATGCCATTATAGGGGTATTAAATGGATTATGGCCGTATAGGGGCATAAGGTCACAGTATTGATCGGGGTCCTAGATTAGAATGCGACACCCACTCCACGAATTTATGTCCATCAAATTACTAAAAACTATAGCAATAAGATGCATGTGTAACATTACCCACCCCAAAATACATATTCGCATTTGAAATTACGTATTTGAAATACATGGTAATATTGGTACGGTACGTCTTTAAGCATAGAAATCATTCAAAATTATAGCATATGTAATCAATAAACGATTTTGCGAAAAAATTACACATGAAATATCTCTTAATACAGAAAAGAAGTGCGAGATAATTTCATCACATATAAATGCATTGCTGTAAAATGTGTGAGAGGCTGATGTAAAGTTATTATGTCTCTAGAAGTACCTAAAAATAGAAGTTCTGTTCTTTATGAATAGGTCTACTTTAAGCAAAGAATTTCGTGCCAGGAAAAAAAGGTAAATATTTTGAAAAAATGTTCAATTCAAAAAAAAAAATTTCTTGGTGAACGGGGGAATAGAGTTCCAACACTTTTCAGTAGTTTTTGTTGATCAAAACTGAAGGCCGAATTCAGAGTTCATGGGAACGCTGTGTGTCGGAATGCTTTTCAAAAATTATTGTTTCTGTTCAGGGGAGAACATCATATCAGACAGGCTCTCAAAAAATTGGTCTACAAAATCAGGTGACAGTTCGACCAAGTTCGATAGTGCTGTAACTTGGCAGGTGTGAGAATGATTGCTATCATCAAAGTCTGGATCAGCAATGCTCACAGAAGGTCGTACCTGGGTGATGTTGCTTTTATTTCTCGCTCCACTGTCACCACCTAGCCGTAGCACAGGAGTCTCAATGAATGCCGTCATCAGGATTGGTAGCCGCTGGGAACAACACAATGCATGAGCCGTTACAGGACTTAGCAAAGTATCGATATCCATTGGTACTGCTGATGGAAGTGCAAGACAGGTGTCTAACACGCACTCATCTCCGCATAGCATACATCGAAGCACAGGTAAGATGCAGGTCTGCCATATAGGTCTGAATGAAAGAAACCAGGTCATGTTCAGATCTCTCAGCCTGGCCAATCCAAGGACTCTAGTTATTCGGTCCCGGTAGCGTATTGCTAGGATCGTTTCTTCCATTCCTGCCGGAGTCATGTCTGAGTTTTGGCTTGCCATATCGGAGCAGGAGGGTCAAAAAATAAAATGCCTGCTACAAGTCCCAAAAGTAGGGGTATGCCGCCAAAGACTGAATGGACAAAATTAGGAATGATTCCCAGAATTGCTTTGAATGGTGTTAACAGTCCCGTAAAAATGGTCTTAAATACGCCTGGGATGCCTATGGCACTCGACATGTTAAGAATTTGGCTAAGCATTTCTGTGAAATGCACGGGGCAATTTGTTGATAAAAGGTCATGAATCTCTGATGTTGTCCTTGCAACTTGGAGTTCATACGTCTCTTTTGATGACGTGATGGGCACTGTTGTCTGCAAAAGCACAGATTCATTCTGCTTAAAGTATCAATTCGTATAGAAGAGACATTCAAACGAGGCCATATGGGAGTCTCCGTGTCTCCAGGGCTGTTTGGAAACAATGCTTGCATACAGCATTTGACCATGGAAGTTACGCTTACGAGATACGCTTTCCCTGGCAAAAGGCCACAACAGCTGTGATCTGTTATTAGAATGTAACTCCCGTTCAAGAGTTGCTTAAAGAAAGGCTCTATCTGCGTCGCAGGTGTGACATATTGGTGGCATGAAAGGTTGTTAGAATTTCCTTCACAGGCTCCGTGTAAATTAATACCTTGGCACAAAAGTATATCACTTAGTGAATGTTTGCAGTTTTCACCACTAAGAAATACATTGTTGTTGCTGTCACTATAGCATGTGTGTGTGTATGGTAATTTCCATGCTGACTTAATGTACCCTTTACCCAAACGCTCATACTGGCCAGTCGGTATATATTCAAGGCAATTTTTAAATCGGAAAGTTGTTATCGGAATTGTGATAATCCCGTGTATTATCCATTCAATGACAGGACTTTCTGACATTGTCAAAGGTAATCTCTCAAGTTTTTCGATGCTCAGGATTGTATAGTCTGCTCCTTTCTGTGCCAAGCTGATTTGTTTATCAGTAAGGTTAAAGATGGAAAACAATGACGTTGTGTTGATTAAACGCCAAGGCACATAGCCTGAACGAAGATTTTGCAGCATCCAGCCTAACTGTACAATAGAACGCAATTGCAACTGGCCATGCTGTAACATTACGTTTTTGACGCTGTTTGCGAGGTCCCAGAATGAAATCGCGCGAATCAGCACCATCTTTAAGTTAAGATAAGTGTTGCTTAATTTCAGTCAGTGTGGATGATTCTAGCCATTCAAGGCACAGCTTCCCTACACTGTATGTTGTTACTATCCCTGGATGTTGTCTCTGGGAGTATCTAGGGTCTGGTCTGGTCATTGCTAATCCCTGTGTTTTATTCAGGAATCTATCTTGACAGTTGTTTGTGTCAGTAGGCCAGATTAACCACTTTTTCCAATCAGGATGTTTTCTGTTTAGATGTAAAATTTTAGATACGTCTATTTCAATATCTGTTGTTGCATTATCAGGTGTTGGCTTTGGAATAGACGGGTTGTTAAGGTCTTTAATCTTAGCTAGGCCAAGACAGGTTGTTTGGTGAATTGTGTCATTTAAGAACATTAATTGTTCTGGGATCATGCAGGCTCGAAATAATGCTTCTATGCCTTGTACCTGCCAATCTTTTGTACCCCAGATGGTTTTTGTTTCAATGTTATTTCTCCAATAATCAAAACCAAATGTCATCATTTTTTCATAAAATGCTTCTGAATATATCAATTTAGTATTTGTTAGCATTGTTTTCAACCCTGTTTTATCCAACAGTTTATAATAAAACGTTTCTGCATCACTGGTGTTAAACCCTGAGAAGTACTGAAATTTCTCATAGAATGTTTTAGAACTGCTTTTAGGTGGAGTAGCACAATGTTCCCATTGGTTATATTTAAAAACATTTCTAGGTTGTGCAGATTTATGCAAGTAATGATCTCCGTAATGTGAGAAGCAATACATCTGTTCATAACTAGACGAACCTTGTAAATAATCATGTTCTGTAAATCTTGCTGACAACACTATATCAGACATCATATTATTAATACTTTCAAAATCCCAATCATCAGAAAATGTACTTGGTTTTACAAAGTCACTTAAGGAAACCTTGAACTGGTGAGGATATTTAAGGATTTCAACCGGGCCATATACTTCATAGTCAGTTTTGTCCCATACTACCCCGCCGGGTATTGGAATGGCTGTGACATTTACTGTTGACAGTTCTCTTTTCTTCACGTGGGATGATCTGTGTGGTTTGAGGACTAAGTTGATGTTCTGACTTGCTGTGTCCATTGAATTGTATTTTCCCTCAATGAATTTTCCCAAACAAAGTACCATGATGAGCCAAAGCAGGAGGAAAAATACACCTAGACCAAACCAGAACTCTATCCATGGAGAAATAAGGTAAATTTCCTTGAGTTGATGAAAGAGTTCTGTTGCCTTTTCTTTAAAAGTCTTTGTTTCTGGCATCACTTCGGGTCTTTTTGATCTTCAGAAAAGTTATCGAAATTGATGAAGTAGCCAGAGGCAGTTCTGCCAATTCCTGGGATTGTTCTCTCAATTTGTCTTTCGGTAGCACATTCTGATGCCACATCATTGTAGACTGATGTTTCTTGACGAACTGTTTCAATCTGTGTTTCAAGAGGCACGAGTTCCATGGCATTATTGCATAGTCCCTCTCTGTGCACTGCAGGTTTATCAAATGTGATTAGTCTTTCAGTTTGAACCTCTTGGATTGTTGCAAGTTTGGGTATTCTGTTGTTTCTCGGGAGTCCACTGGGCCTACTGTTGATTATAGGCCACATGCTTGTGGTTTTACCAGGTCGATTGATACAACTCTGTTCTCCTTTTTACCAGCAAGGGGCGGTAGTACTACCGATCTTGTTCCGTTGATTGCTAAGACAGGTACTGCTTTTCTGTAAGAAGGCCCAAATTCCTTCTTCACCGCTATTTTTTCTCTGACTAGATCCCCAATCTTTGGAATCCAGACAGGCTATGCTGGGGCTGGTGGTGCCTCGTCAGTGGTAGCTGGCTGTTGCTTTAACTTTATGTTGCTTAAGGATTTTCTTGTTTCATTCAAGTCCTGTAAAACAGCCAAACGGTCTTTGATGTCAAAGTCTGTATTCTTATCTTTTACCACTGATACCTGACTATCTAAGTCCTGAATGTACATTCTAGTTCCGAACAATAGTTCGTATGGGCTGAAACCTTTCAGAGAATTTCTTGGCAAATTGTTAAGACTTAACTGGACACTTATTAAATGTTTGACCCACCCATCACTCGAACCTAATACCTTCGCTGTTATAGATTGCTTTATGTCCCGGTTTTTTCTTTCTACCACACTGTTCCCTTCGGGGTGTGACGGACAAGAATACCGCAAGCCAACGCCCATGCTGGCCATGGCCTCCTTATAAGCTCGAGAGCTGAAAGCAGGACCCTGGTCAGAATGGAACATGACAATTGCGTATGTGCCGATAAAGACTCGCAGATCTTTTATAACCGTTCTAGCGTCAGTTGAGCGCCTGGGCCACATTTTTTAAGTGAGTTTTAGTCTTGAATGATATACAATGGGACGCATTTCTCTTTTTTGATTATGCGAATAGATCGCCTTATGCTTTCTATTAGGGTTCCTGACACTACGCTGGCCAGTTCTCCACTGCGATCTCTGTTGCGGTCTTCAGAATTTTTTGCAAAATCATGAATATCTATGCTCATTCCCGGCCACCAGTACTCTGATTGTAATTCTTTCAGAGAGTCCCTGATTGTTTGGTGTCTCAAACCCAACCCCATATGTGCTTCCTGTGTAAGGAAACCTCTCCGGTTCGTGTTTGGAATTACCCTATCCCCCACTCCAGGGATTCGAGCAAAAGGAACGGAGTTTGCATCAATTACGTATGCATAATTGAGTGGATAGTTCACGGGTAGTGCTGCACAGTCGCCTTTTAAGGACGTTTTTACTGCCAGCATGGTTTCCCCGTCTATGTATTTTTCTGAACGCTTTTTTGTGGCTACGGAAGCCGGTTTAGTTGCTTCCGCTGTGGCTGTATTAGCCAATGAATTCCCTGCAACGTGAACGCCATCACGTTGATGACTCAGAGAGTGTATCACGTGAGTCTTTTGTAGTTCTTTCTGTAAAAGAGCTACCTGTTTCCAAAGCATTTTATGCTTGATTGTGGCACCTGTGTCATCATTGTAATCATTTTTAATCCAGCTCTGCAACTTATTATTGTAAGAGTTGATGCAAAAATGCGAATCGCACACGATTAGTGTTGGGAATTCACGTTCTGCATTTTCAAGCGCCATCTTTAAAGATCTGATTTCAGCTCTCTGAGCCGAACAGTACTTCACTGATTCAGTTTTTGTTATTTTCGGTCTGAATTTACCGCACAGCCAACGACCTTTAACAATCGCACAGGCTGCATCGTAGGATTTGTTCTCTACGTTGAAATGCTGTACAAATCTATCTGTATAGATTATACAGGCGTACTGTGGGAGAGGCAGAAGTTCGATTGGCAGAGGATATTCTTCTTCATATTCTAAATCATTCCGTTTTTTGAATTGCGGAGCAAAATAGTATTTCACGTCGTCCGCAGCAAGAGAATTTACCCACTGTATCCATTTCGGATCCAGTGACACTGTAGGCAGGTTTACTAGGCTGAATAGCGCCTCGAAGGCGGATTCCACTGTGAGGATATTGATCCTTTTGCCATGTGCTAGTTCTCGTTCATTAGTTATTGCAGTTTGCACTGCTTTCACAGTATTATCTGTGAGACTGAATGTTTTTTCTGCTTGTGTGTACAAGTGAGATTTAATTGAAATCGGTACCTTTTCTCCCTCATTAGAGTCCGCATCTTCCTGGGATGACTCAGATTACAAGGTTGCGTGTGTTGTCACGTGTGTCTAATTTTGTTTTTGCTAACATGTCTGTTTGCAGTGATCTCAAAATTTCTGTGTGTTTTTGAGTCCAGTTGATTGGTTTAAAATCAGGTTTAATTAGTTCGTAGAGAGGTTTAACCCTCTCTGCGTAATTTAGAATGTAAGTTCTACCGAAATTCAGGAAGCCTAGAATCGATTGTAAGTTCTTCAGCGTTTTTGGTGCTTGGAGTACAGCGCACTTCTCTAAGAAGGTGTCCGCTAGGCTTTTTCATTCACTTGATAATTTGTATCCTAAAAATAATACTGTTAGATGGGCAATTCAAGACTTTTTAAAGTTGAATTTTTAACCCTCTGCTGCGAACCCAAGGATAATGGTGTTCACTCTTTTCAAGTGATTCTCCAAGTCGTCGTCTGTGAGATAGATATCATGTACGTAAGATAATGCCTCATCATTATATATTTGTAGTAACTCTGTTACTCTGGCTGAGAATAGTCCTGGGCTGTTCTTGAATCCCTGTGGGAGCCTACAGAAATTTTTCTGAGACCCCATTACTGAGAAAGCGGTCAAGTATCTGCTTTCTGGTGCAATATTTTGACAAAAGAAACCATTAGATATATCTAATGTCGTTTTATATTTTTTCCTAACTAAGTTATTCATTAGTGCAGCACTATGCGAATTTTGTACTGCAAATGTTTTGCAACATGAGTTAAGGTGTCTGTAGTCCAAAACTAGACGGATATGAATTTTCTGGTTTGGAGACAGGAAACAAAGGATTGTTCATTTGAGAGGTGCATGTTTCGATCACCCCCTGGTATTCAAGTTGATCTAAAATCTCCCTGACTTGTTTTTTAGCTTCTTGCTTAATGGGATACTGCCTTTGTGCAGTCGGTTGGATTTTTAACTGGATTTTGTGAGGAGGAGAGTCCTCATCCCATCCTACATGATTTTTATATAATGCTGGTGCCTGGGCTACTGCCCATTTCCTTGCATAAGTATATTTTTTGTGAATCGGAATGTGATTCGAGAAGGCAGGCATAATCATTTCTTCGCCACGAGGGCACTCCCTGACAAACTCTGGGGGCCAGTCTTTTTCAGCTAACAGGATGTCATAGCCTTTTGAGAGTTTATCCCAAAATAGACCCCTTATTTTCCTAGACTTATCTCCCTCTATAGGCAATGTTATTTCGTATATCTTATGGGGCTCGCTAACTCTGGTGTCGGCAGTTTCTACTTGAATGTATTCATTTGTGTCCACTGTCTCCAGATGACTCATCAGGATCTTGCGAGCTATACTGATTTCTGCTGCACTGTCTAGCATTGTCTGTGCCCACTCCCCGTTTTTCAACTGTGTCCTCAGTATTCTCGGCATGTTCGATTACTCTAATACTGGCTACCTTCTTTCTTGGAAATTGTAACTTTTTACTTTGAGCAGGTTCCTTGTCTTTGGACTTGGTGTGCTCTCCTGGGTCTGACCGTCCTCTTCTTTCCGATTTCTGCGAAAAAGATCGAGAGGGACGTGTATCAATACTTTGATATCTATCAGGCTTCTTCAAATTATCCCTATTTCTAAGGTTATATCTTTTCTCAGAGGGCTCCCTCTGGGGAGACTGGTGTTCTCGAGTCGGAGTTCTTTCCCTCCGTCGAGGAGACCTTCCTCTGGACTGGAAAACTTTTTCCTTGGGAGTGGATTGTTTATTTCCATACCAGCTCTTTTAGGAGTGTTTGATTTATTTTCAAATAATAATTTTTCAGGATTTTCGAGCAGTTGGGGCTTTACTGGTTTTCCACCCAAGCTGTCTCTACCTAATTCTTCATAGCATTTTTCTATGATTCTGGCAAGCTCAATTGGTTGATCTGTTATATCTGTTTCCTTCAACTTCTGGCGGATCGTTTTATCCTCCATTGTCAATTGAACTAACGCTCTATATGCCTTTGTTAATTCTCTTATTTTAACTAACAGTTCTTCACTTGACATTTTATCAATGTCTGGATGTGGTGTGCAGATGGCTAGAACCGGCCACGTTGCTCCTGGTCTACCTAGTGGACCGAGCCTGGTTATATGATCATTATGTTTTAGGGCGCCTTTAAACCAGAGCAGATGCTCTTGGAATTTTAATGGAATTTCAATCTCCTCGAAAGGAGCGTACTCTTCCGGTGGATCCCCTATTTTGTAATAGTGGAACTCGTGTGTTGCGGTGTTTGCCGCTGGAAATTTTATCCAAAAATAGAATACCTCTGTCTGCCGATATTCGTGTGCCTCTATCACGAAGACGACTGTGCCACCTTGTGTGGTCAGTCCATTTTCTATAAGTTTTGACGGTATAGATTTTCTTAAATGTACCGGAATGATAATTGCACCCGGTTCAGTAGTCCCTGTACTATCGGGACCCTGTTGAGTCGCATTTACTGCGGCATCATCGTCTGACATTTTATTGTCAGGAAGGTTTTGCAGAGCAGGTCTCCAAGGAGACAAAGATTAGCTGCACAATATTTTGGAACACTGTATCCTTCAAAGTTGAATAAACCAGAGCTTTACATAGGAATCTCTTCCTACTAAGTTCGGGCGGATTTTAACCTTTCACCCACTCCAGACGTCTATTGGAGTATTTACGGTAGAAAGGGGTCTGTGTGAAAAATGCACGACTGAGTTACTCTAAAGTCTTGCGTTAGTTTTGGATCACTGAAATAATATCGAGTGACAAAATATCGACTTGCCAAAATATCGTGGACAAAATATCGACAGTCAAAATATCGAGTTTGTATCTACAAACAGGTAAGTACAAAAATATTGAGTACAAAATATCGTTTACAATAATATAGATGTAAAAAGTATCGACTTTATTATAAACAGTGTTAAATTAAATTAATATTAAATTTTAATTACTAAAATATACTTAAATTAAATTATAATAATTAAATAATAAATGAAAATAATAAAAATAATTTTTTACAATCTTATTTGTTAAAACATATATATATATAGTAACATAATATAATTAAATAAGATACTATTATATTACCGTACAATACCAGAAGTGTAAAAAATACTATTCCCACTCCAAAGAGTATCGACGGTCACATTATCGATTAGCAAAAATATCGTTTAAAAACTGAAAACTGACCCTGAACCCTAAAATATACCCCTTTACCCAAAAACCCAAAACTGACCCTGAACCCTAAAAATACCCCTTTACCCAAAAACTAAAAACTGACCCTGAACCCTAAAAATACTCCTTTACCCAAAAACCCAAAACTGACCCTGAACCCTAAAAATACCCCTTTACCCTAAAACTGAAAACTGACCCTGAACCCTAAAAATGCCCCTTTACCCAGAAACTGAAAACTGACCCTGAACCCTAAAAATGCCCCTTTACCCAAAAACTGAAAACTGACCCTGAACCCTAAAAATACCCCTTTACCCAAAAACTGAAAACTGACCCTGAACCCTAAAAATGCCCCTTTACCCAAAAACTAAAAACTGACCCTGAACCCTAAAAATACCCCTTTACCCTAAAACTGAAAACTGACCCAAAACCCTAAAAATGCCCCTTTACCCAAAAACTGAAAACTGACCCTGAACCCTAAAAATATTCCTTTACCCAAAATTTATCAATATTATTTAATTACCAAATAATTATTAATTAACAATAACAATAAAGTATATATATTAGCACATTAGCTGTAATTATTTTAATAATTAATATTATTTTTTCCCAATTAATTACTTAACAATAACACAAAATTATATATATTAAAATGTACTCTAATAATGTAATTAACTAATTACAATTAATTAATTACCAATTAATTACTAATACAAAATATGTACAAAATTATATTAATTAATTAACTAATTATTATTAATTAATTATCAATTAATTATTAATTAAAAATATTTACAAACATATATTAATTAATTAATTATTATTAAATTACTTTCCACCCTATTCCCCTATAAACCCACAACCCGCTACAGAATTACATTACGCAATTATTATAAAAACAAAATTCATTTAATAAAATATTTTATAACATTAATACACACTTTTCACACATATTATTACATAAAAATACACTATAAAATATTATATATTATTAAAAATTCGATATTTTTGCTATCTATATTTTATACAGTCGATATTACTTCACTTACCTGAAAAACGATATTTTTGTAGTTGATATTATGTCCAGTCGATATTTTGTCCAGTCTATATTTAAAACTCGATATTATGTCCAGTCGATATTTTGGAGTCGATATTTTGTCTGTGCACCGTTAGTTTTATCGCCTTACCAAACGTTGGGCGCCATGTAGTGTAGTTCCTATTTTCCCAATAGGCCCTGCGCATTGGAATAACATAAACAATAGTATGGACGTAGAAGTGCGGTCTTCCAGGTCTCTACTGACTATGCTAAACTTAATTGGGTTTGTTACCAACTAGCTCAGAGGTCACTGGAAACTTTCTTGACTGAATAGGAAGTGATCAGCTTCCCTGGTACAGACAAGAAGGGATTCAGTTTTCCAACAACCGCATAAACATGACAACTTTGCTCCTTAGAATAAGAGTCAATCTCTAGAGTCGTGTGAAACAATAGACAGTTATTTTACTCAGTCAGTTGTGCAGATTACTTTCACCAAGATGCAGAGAAGTAGAGAGACAGGCTTTTTCAATAAAAGGTATTATTTATTGAACAGTCTTTCTTCTCATGCAAGAGAAATGAATTGCCACAATTGCAAGACTAGTTATTATAAAAAGTGCGTACAGTAAAATGAGGATTGCGAAATAATACTGTAAAAGCATTGATATGGTTTCTTAGCCATACAATGGTTAAAATGAATAAAATATATACATTCATATATACATTTAGCTAACGTACTCAACTGGTGCTTCTAACTACGCCTACCCCAGTGTACCTGACCTAAGCCTAATACTTGGGAGGGAGTAAGGAAGTAGCAGTTTTAGTTAAGTTGGTTTTGCCAAGGTTTGCTTCAAGATTTCTCTCTAAGGGTTTAGTCAACACCATAACTCTGGAATAGAATGTTGGAGGTCTTGTATCTCCTTCCAGGACTCGATATCCCAGTCACTTACAAGAGTGGGCTGGAAACGCCGGAGCTGGATTTTCTCGGCAAGAGAAAAGACAGTGTCTCTCTCAGCGTGTCGAGGAGGAGGAGGGGCAGCGTCCGTGGGCAGCTTGCATCTGCTGGGCTTTGCAGGGGGACAGCTGTTCTGCTCCTGTGTTCACCACACCATCGCTATCATCGATGTCGTTGAGGCAGCTTTTGCTTAAGGCAACGTTGGTAATATTTATACCTGAAAGGTGCCTTGTTTGACGTAAGTTTTTGGACATAAGACGTCAATAAAGATGTCACTAGGAAGTGATCGTCTCTCAGTGCTCATTAGAGTTCTATTACTAATCAAAACATAGCAAGCAGGGTTTTCCCAGGTTGCTGAGTTTTATCTTGTTGAAGAACTCGGAGTGTAATCTAGGAATCTTAGATAGTGGCTTCTGCTGTGTCATTTGCTCTAATGAGCTGCAGAGGAAGAGATTCTGAAATCAGGCTCTGATCGTGTTAGGCCAGAGACGAGTTTCTGAAATATCGCTCTTGATCGTTTATGCCATTACAGGGGTATAAATGGATTATAGCTGTATAGGGGCATAAGGTCACAGTATTGATCGGGGTCCTAGATTAGAACGCGACACTTCACGCTAAAAATAGGTAATGCAAAAAATCCTGCTAAGGAGCTAGGGGCTATATGTATCAAGGAACCAATTTGCGATTCTGTAATAGCGATTTTTAAGATTTCTTGATATTCCTTAATTGCGAATTTGCAAATTGCAAATTCGCAATTAAGGAATACTTTCCCATTCATTTCTATGGGCCGGGAGGCCCATAGGAAAGAATGGGAATTTGTTCTCAATTTGCGAATTCGCAATTTGCTAATCGCAAATTGAGAATAATTTCAAGGGTGCAGGGGTGTCCAAAGGACACCCTGTTGCACCCCTGAAATAAGCATAGGTGCACATGTGGTGCACATACATGCCCTAAGGGCATGTATGTGCGTCACATGGCACTTTGAAAAATGCAAAAATGTGCATTTTTCAAGGAATTCGCAACTTACCACCAACTAGAAGTTGGTGGTAATTTGCGATTCCTTAAGGCCATTTAGCAATTTTTTTTGCCTTCTTACATTGCATTTAAGGAATCGCAACATTTGCTATTCCTTAAATGCAATCGCAAAATAAGGAATTTAGCGATTCCTTATTTTGCATTGGATTTTCCTTCATACATATCATTCGGCGAATTTCGGCCTTTGCGAATGCGAATTTCAATGATAAATATGGCCCTGTATTTGGTGGTCAGGTTTCTATGGAGACAGGCTAATTCCCTTTACTAAGGATTCACTCAGGTTTTCTGTGATGAACTAGTAGGCTTCCGCCAAACGAAGATCAGCACAATCTATGAAGAATTCAATCAGGTAGGTAAAAGATGCTCATGATATCAATGCAGGGAATCCACCAGATAGCAATTTATTGCTAGAACAATGTTCTCCCTTTACAGAACAACAAATGATTCAGTTCAGCCTGATGGCTAAATTTTGTTTGTCTTCTGACCCTTGTCTGCTGCATATTCTACTGCTACTTTCTGAGATTATTACTTACAATTTTACACTGATATTTAATGGATTTTTGAGTCTGTCTTGTTTCCTAGCATTTGGAAGGAGTCTAGGATGATTCCTCTTATTAAGAAACCATCTGCCAATCCCATTGAGCTAAAAAAAAGTATTGCTCTATTTCTTTACTGCCTTTATTGGCAACACGTTTAGAGAGGGCATTGAATATGGAAATGTCAACTGCAATGCTATCGTTTATTAGCTCTGTCACAATCTGGGTTCAGAAGTGGTCACAGCATGAGTCCGCTCTTGTAGTGGTAACCGATGATAACAGAAGCACTGTGGATAAGGGCAGCTCAGCTGTGCTTATATTATTAGATCTCTCTGCTGCGTTTGACACCGTGAGTCACTCAGTGTTAGTGACCAGTATTGCCCAGTTAGAGATCAAAAGGAAAGCCCTGCAGCTGTTACAGTCTTTTTCTCAAATAGGTAACAACAGTGATTGGCAATCATATTGCTCCAAGCCCATCTCTTTGCCCTGCAAAACTGTATGAGGAAAGTCAGTGTTTGGATGGCTGACAATTGTCTTCAGCTGAATGTTGAGACGACTGAGATAAAGCTAAAATCTGGTACGCTTTTTGGGTGTCCTTGGATATTAGGTACTCTTTCTGCTCTAGTTAAATCGACTAGAAACCTGGGTGTAGTCTTTGACTACTCTCTTACTTTCACAAAACAAGTAAATTCTGTTGTCATCTTTGTCACATATCCTGAAAATTCCCAGGAAAATGTTTCCTTACATATGTTTGGCTTCTCGGAAAACTGTTATATTAGCACTAATTATATATCGCCTGGACTAGTATAATGCCCTTTGTCTGGCCATTAATTTAACTTCTTTTAAAAGAGTTCTGGAGGTCAATCAATAAAAACTTTATTTGTTACTCTTCAGTAACATAAAAGTATATACAAATGCTAGCATCATAAAACTTTCACATTAAAATTCACAAACAATAAAAATCATAATTATGCAAATATACATGTCAGGTGGTAAAAATCTGTATACACTATCAAATTCCATATCTGTTAAAAAAACATAACTATGCAAGTATACGTACCAATTAAGGAGAAAATGTCCACCCCAATCTCCCTGATTATTGGAATCTTCCTTGAATGGGAATATAAAACATACCAAACCGATACACTATTTAATTACTGCAAGGCTAGCATAAATACATAGGGCCCCATTATGATGGCGGGCAGATCCCCACGGCCCGGCCGGCGGTGGCGATACGCCCCCCATCACATAATATACACCCCTCGCCAAATTACCATGGCGGGGGTACCGCGGCAGACGGACAGTTCATCCTTTGCTTTTAAGCCGGTCAGCAATCGTTACGATTGCCGGCCGGGCGGAACTGGGGCATGATATGGCCATCCATATCATGATGGCGAGTTTTTTGGACCGATGCCGCCATGGAAAGGCTGGCGGAAATTGCTTTGGGGGCCCGTTGCAGCCTCTTGGGGGGTGAGGGCTGCACTTGGGGGTACCTATGTTACCCCCCTACATTGCCTTGCTCAATGTGGCAGGCACCTGGCAGTGCCTACCATGTTGTGCATGGCGGCAATGCACAATGTGCCTCTTTGGCATTGTGGCTGGTGCTGCTTACAGCAGCACTCACCGCAATGTCAAAGATACTGACTGCGACCGCCGCGGTGGCAGTCGCATCCTAAGTTGCGGTGTGGGACCGCTGCACCGCTGGCCGGTCCCAACACCACTAGTGGGGCCCATACTCGTTAAAAAATGTCATATTATAAATTTATAAACAATAGGGCATATAGTCGTGCAAAGGTGCAATTTGGTTGAAAAACTTCCACTAGCAGATTTTTCCTAAATTTTAATATCTTCTATAGATATGAGCTCATTGAACAGCGGGTAGTCCAACATGCGTGTGCTTGCCTCATTCTAGCCATAACTGTTTTGTAATTTCCTTTTCTGTACTGGCACCAACACGTAAAGGCAGGTGCACAGCGTCCTCTGGCGGATACTTGGAATCTTCATATATATTACCTACTGGCGGTCGCCAGTAGGTAGTTATAGTTACAACCTAGTTTCCATAGGAAAAGCATTTTTTGATTTTCTAATAACTTTGGCATCGTTTGACGAATCTTTCTGAGTTTCTCCCCAAAAAAAGGTCAGCTTCTATCCTGAAAGTTTGGGAGTGATTCGTAAAGTGGGAGCTGAGAAAAAAGGGGAGTCCCCATGTTAATTTCCATATGAAATTTTGCGATGAGCTACAGCCCGAACTGCTGAACGGAATTAACCCAAATTTGGCAGAAAGGTAGAGCTTGGTTCAGAAAGCAACCTTTTTTTTAAATGGTGTAAATCCATTCAGTAGTTTTTGAGAAATTAAAAAAGTAAGAGTCAAAACATATTTTTCCCATATGAAACTGTGTGCAAGGCTACAGCCGAAACTACTGAACGGAATTACCCCAAATTTGGCACAAAGGTAAAAGGTGTAAATCCGTTCAGCAGTTGCTGAGAAATTAGAAAAATTAAAGTTTTGATGTCTGGGAGGAGCCTAAGTCCCGTGCACGAGCTTCACTGTGATTGACTGTCAACACTCCAAACCAGAAAAAGTGTTGGCAGCCATCTTGGGGCACGGTAGAAGCGAGTCGCCAGAAAACAGAGAAACAAAGCTATAAAACAAGAGAAGGGGCAGGTAAAAACACCCTGACCCCCTAGGCCTGGTCAGGGGGTCCCACAAGGACCCCAGGGCCCAAAAAGAATTTTTTTTTTATTTTGGCATATTTGCACAGTAGTGCAGGGAGGGGGTGGGGCCTGACATAGCAAGTGTGCAAATGCACCCCCTGGCACATTGTACATAGGGGGATTAAGTCCCCTTCAATCCTGAGTGTCCCTGGGGTGAACTACCCCACCAGGTACCTCCACTATGCGTCAGGGAGCTGCTTTGCAGAGAGGTGTTGAGAGGCCACGCCCCTTTTTACACCGCTCTCTGGCACATACTGGAGATACCTGGTGGGCTAGTTGGCCCTCAGGGACCATCAGGACTCAAGATGAATTAATCCCCCAACTTAAAATGTGCCACAGGGCGCGTTTGCACACTTGTCACATCAGGCCACGTCCCCTCCCTGAGTCGCCAGAAAACAGAGAAACAAAGGTATAAATCAAGAGAAGAAGGGGGGGTAGAAACACCCTGACCCCCTAGGCCCGCTCAGGGGGTCACAGAAGGACCCCCAGGGCCAAAACCAAGATTTTTTTGATTTTTTAAAATTCGGCACGTTTGCACAGTGGTGCAGGGAGGGGGCGGAGCCTGACATAGCAAATGCACACCCTGGCACATAGTAAATTAGGGGATTAAGTCCCCTTCAATCCTGAGGGTCCCTAGGGGCGAACTATCCTACCAGGTACCTCCAGTATGTGCCAGGGAACTGTGTTGTAGAGAGGTGTTCAGAGGCCACGCCCCTTTATACACCTCTCTGCAACGCAGCTCTGTGGCGCCTATTGGAGGTACCTGGTGGGCTAGTTGGCCCCCAGGGACCATCAGGACTCAAGAGGAATTAATCCCTCAATTTAAAACGCGCTACAGTGCGCAGTTGCACACTTGTCACATCAGGCCACGCCCCCTTCCTGAGTTGCCAGAAAACAGAGAAACAAAGGTATAAACAAGAGAAGGGGGCAGGGTAGAAACACCTTGACCCCCTAGGCCAGCTCAGTGGGTCCCAAAAGGTCCCCCAGGGCCGAAAAATAATATAAATTTTTTTAATTTTGGCACAATTGCACAGTGGTGCAGGGAGGGGGCGGGGACTGACATAGCAAGTGTGCAAATGCACCCCCTGGCACATTGTAAATTAGGGGATTAAGTCCCCTTCAATCCTGATGGTCCCTGGGGCGAACTACCCCACCAGGTACCTCCAGTATACGCCAGGGAGCTACATTGCAGTGAGGTGTTGAGAGGCCACGCCCCTTTTTACACATCTCTGCAATGCAGCTCTGTGGCTCCTACTGGAGGTAGCTGGCGGGCTAGTTGGCCCCCAGGGACCCTCAGGACTCAAGGGGACTTAATCCCCCAATTTACAACACACCAGGTGGTGCATTTGCACAGTGGTGCAGGGAGGGGGTGTGGCCTGATATGACAAGTGTGCAATCGCGCCCTGTGGTGCATTTTAAGTTGGGGGATTAAGTCCCCTTGAATCCTGAGGGTTCCTGGAGGCCAACTACCCCACTAGGTACCTCCAGTATGTGCCAGGGAGCTGCGTTGTAGAGAGGTGTTCAGAGGCCATGCCCCTTTTGACACCTCTTTTCACTTACTGGAGGTACCTGGTGGGCTAGTTGGCTCCCAGGGACCATCAGGAATCAAGAGGAATTAATCCCCCAACTTAATGCACAGTGGTGAAGGGAGGGGGCGGGCCTGACATACCAAGTGTGCAAACGCACCCCCTGGCACATTGTAAATTGGGGAATTAAAGCCCCTTCAATCCTGAGGGTCCCTGTCGGCAAACTAGCCCACCAGGTACTTCCAGTATGCACCAGGGAGCTGCGTTGCAGAGAGGTGTTGAGAGGCCACGTCCCTTTTTACACCTTTCTGCAACGTAGCTCTGTGGCGTGTGGTGGCCTAGGTTATAGAATCATCTCTTCCTGTGGTTCTGTAACCTAGCAGATTGGGGCGGTTGAGGCAGACTAAACTGAAGGCGGTGATCTCAGCAGCTGCTTCTTGGAGTGCTCCTGTGGATGAGGTCTACTTATATGGAAACCTGAAATAAATACTTCTTGTTTTCTCTACTACTGCCTGCATCTTCATTGTTACACTGGCGACTTGGAACGACCCACGTTTTAACTAATTTGATAGTCCAAATGAGGAGAGGATCAACACGGAGAGTTTCCACAACAAAAGGACACTGGACCTCAACACGGATGCCTCAGTTACTCCTACAGCAAGTACTTTCTTTATTTATTTAAAAATGATTATTATTTCCATGAGTCAAACCTTTACTTCCGTTTTATTAAGCTTGCGCTCCGGTTGCTCGTTTTGTTAAGCTCGCGCTAGTTTGCTCATGCACAGCTTCACTCCGACTCAAGTGATTTCCCCTTGTGACGTTGTGGTCACGTTTGCCTCACTGTGTTTGGTTCCGGGTTTATGGTCAGTGAAACGTGCGTGATCACGTTTGTGGCCATCTTGGTTGAGGAAATCTACACATTTTTGCCAAAGGAAGGAAAGGAATTTCTTCTATTTTCCATCTTCATCGCAACAAACGTTTACAGCGCGGTGAGGCGCACACCAATTAACAGAGAGTGCATTGACGTGCAGATAAATTAAAGGATAGCGCGGTGACGCACACACCAATTAATTCATCTGCAAAGAACGATTACAGAGCGGTGACTCGCACACCTCTTAACAAAGAGTGCAGTGACATGCAAATCACTTAAAGGACAGCGCGGTGACGCACACACCAATTAAACCATTTGTACTCACACGTCTATTCACTTTCATTTGACATGACAAGGTAGCAGCGCGGTGACGCGCACACCAAGTAAAAGCCATCCAATTTCAAGTTTTCGGTCATACGCACACCTGTTTTATATTCACCGTGCACATTTTTCATGTCTTGTCACACACCAAGTAAGAGTCATCCAGTTTTTAAGTCTTCGGTGGTACGCACACCTGTTTTTTTTATTCAGCCTACACCAATTTCATGTCTTTGGTGTTGCGTAGACCATTTAAAGTGCACCCTGTATCTAGTTTATGGCACGGTGATGTGCACACCACTTTTAAGACTTATCTTCTATTAATAATTTAGAGTTCTCTCATTTTCGTTAGTTGTATTTACCACTATGGCTATGCAAACATTTTCTACACCTTCATTTTTCTTAAATTCACCAGGGGACCCACCGTTAAAGTGGTCTAAATTGAAGAAAGTGTTTACTCATTATGCAAAAGTGTGTGGTGCTAATTTAAGTGCAGAGAGGAAAACATCTCTTTTGTTACATTGCCTTGGGTCCGAGGGTCAAGAGGTGTATGAGCATCTCCCAGAACTTACAGAAGATATTGTGGCGGATTTAAATGAATATGAAATTGCTATAAAAAAACTTGATATTCATTATCTGCCAAAATTAAGTATGGTTTTGGAAAGGTATCACTTTTGAAGAAGGATGCATCATGAAGGTGAGACTGTTGAACAATATATTACTATTCTTTGTAAATTGACTTCTACATGCAGTTTTGGAGCTTCCTTTGATGAACGTCTTAGAGATCAGTTCAAGTTAGGATGTAACTTAGAAAAAGCCAAAGAGTCTATGTGGGAGAAGAATAATCCATCGTTACATGAGGTGTTAACTATGGCAAAAACTTCTGAACATTCAAAGGCTTGTATGAAGCTGATAAATAAAGATGCCTTAGCCATAAATAAAATTGCTGATGCTAGAGTAAAAGTTGTAGATAAGGACAAGGACAAGTTTCAAAAATCTAATTCATCCAACACAAAGTATAGTACACAAAACAGGTTTACAAATAAACACTTTGTAGCAAAGTGTTTTCGGTGTGGAGATGCAGGACACTTGGCCAATAACAAATTATGTCCCAGATGGAAAGCTACGTGTAAGGTTTGTGGCAGGAAAGGACACGCTTCTAAGTGTTGTAGATCGAGCACATCAAGCAAGAGCAAAGTTAGAGAAGTCGAATGCAATGATGAAGAGTATGTGGAAGAAATAGTTATTTTAGAAAACTGTGTTGAGAAACTTGATGGACCACTTGAAAAAGTATTGGTGAATGATAAAGAAGTTTTATGCTTTATGACTCTGGGGCAAATATTACTTTGATACCATTTACATTTTATGAAACAAAACTTAAGAATAGTGTGAAGTTGTTAAAGCCAGATATAAAGCCTAGAGGGTATGGTGGTGAACCAATAAAATTAGCTGGATATTTTTTGGGTTCTATAGAATTTAAGGACAGGATCATCTCTGGAAAAATGTATTTTTCAATCAAAGGGGATTTGTTGATAAGCTGGATACATCAACGTGATCTTTTTCTTTTTCTGGATCCTAATGCTAAACCCATGGTCTGTTTAAGAGACTGACCCTCTGTCAATTGAGTTGAAATTGATTGTAACAACTTACTGGACACGTTTTCTGATGTCTTTAAATGAACTTGAGTGCTTAAAGAATTATGTTCGAGAGATTAGATTGAAAAGCTGCCAAAGTTAGAAATGTTTCCATGGCTGTTAGGGATAACATGAAAGTTGAATTAGACAAGCTTGTTGCCAATGGGATAATTGAAGAAGTTGAAGCTTCTCTATGGGTCTCCCAAGTCGTGATGGCTCGTAAGTCCAATGGGGAGGCTCATCTTTGTGTAGATTTGAGGGAATTAAATAAAGCCGTGGTTGTTGACCACTATCCCTTACCCAATATTAGTGAGATGCTGACTATGCTAAATGGTGCCAAATATTTTTCCTCCCTTGATCTCAGTTCAGCCTACCACCAAATTAAACTTACGGAAAAGTCCCAAGAATTGACGACTTTCACCACACCCTTTGGTACCATTAAAATTCTAAGGATGTCATTTGGTCTTGTTTCGGCAGATTCAGTTTTTCAGCGAGCCACGGAAAGAATATTAAAGTGTGTGGTGGGGGTGAAAATCTATCAGGATGACATCTTGGTGCCTGGTTCAACTGAATTGGAGCACAACACAAGGCTTTGTGAGGTCTTACATACCTTATTGAAGTCTGGTTTGACTCTGAAAAGGGCTAAGTGCAAGTTTAGAGTTCAAGAGATTGAGTACTTGGGGCATCTTGTCACAAGCTAAGAAATCCAACCTAAAAAATTGTTGGTTTATACAATAGAGAATTTGCCTTCTCAGAAGAATAGAGAGGAATTGGTTAAATTCTTAGGAATGGCCGAATTTTACAACAAATGTATTCCCAAATTTGCTGAGAGGTCGTTCTCTTTCAGATCGTTGTTAAAGAAAAACACAGAATTTGTCTCGTCCAATCCATGTGAAAAAGAATTCCTGGATATCAAATCCAGCATGAAGACTGCGTCTGACCTTGGGAGTTTCGATGTTAGTGATGATGTGATTGTGATGACTGATGCTAGTTCTAAAAGTTTAGGTGATGTATTGTTGCAAAGATCAGTAGGTGTGTATATAACAATTGTTTTTAATTCAAGAGGTTTACGTGGTGCTGAAATAAATTATTCAGTTATCAAAAAAGAAGCCAATTTTACTGGGTTTAGGTGCCCCAGAGCATTATTTTCTTTTTGGCTAGATTATATACTAAATTATCTGCTTGTGTGCGCTATGGACAAGCCGGGGAATGCACCACTAAATTCAAGGTCAACCAAGGCATTAGACAAGGCTGCATCCTCGCGCCTCTCCTTTTTACCCTTTTTATCAATGCCATCGATATTGAACTCAAAATGGTTAAGTGCGACACACCGCAGGTGGAGGGCCTTGAAGTACCGGTACTGCTTTACGGGGATGACGCAGTACTTCTCTCTAGGACACCTTTAGGCCTCCAAAGACTTATGGATAGATTCTCAATTTTTATCAAGGATAGAAAACTGCAGATCAATAAAACTAAAACCTATGTTATGATCTGTGGAAATAGAGCAGGAAAAACAAAATCCTTTTATTTTACACCACCAAAAAATCTCATTAGTAGAGAAGTTCTGTTACCTGGGTATAACTTTTACCGGTAACGGAATGTGGACACAGGAGGTAACTAATGTCAGGGCCAAAATGGGCAAAAGGGGATATGGGATTTTTAAATTTGCGGCTAAACTCGGGAACGCCGTATACGTGATATGCTACATATATATCAATCAAGTTGTGTGTCAATAGCGCTCTATGGAGCTAGGGTCTAGGGCTATTGTCACCATGTAGATCTACAAACTGAGTAAACTCATACATAATGAAGTAGGGACGGAATACTTGACAGATTTGATTGGGCTAAGACCCTTTATGGTCTGGAGATCTATATGGATGAAGGATGAAACTATATTTAATAGAAGCATTATTAATGATTGCCTCCGTCTGGGCAAAAGCTTACAGATCCCATGGCTCAAATATGTAGTATCTACATACAAGGATATATTTAATATAAATATTATGGATGACCCTAATCGTGTCGCTGAAATAGCGAAGAGTGAAATTAAACACACTTATTTGAGGAAGAAAGCTCTAGACCGTAAATGTACAAGTGGGCAGTTAGTAACCTCTCAGTTTTATACTTTACATGTGGCTACTGTTGGTTTTCAACAGTACCTAACCTCAGTTACAAGAACATCACACTGGTTTGTACTTACCAGAATGAGACTAAGTATTGTACACCATCTGGTAGCATTTCCATGTATTAAAAGTACCCTACGGCCCCATGTCCATGTGACGGCATTACAGAACAGAGCACAACGCACTTTCTCCTCATCTGTGATTTATATTTACACCTTCGCATTGCTCTTTTAAAACCTCTTTTTAAAAAGTATGGCATTACTTCTGTAAATACTGCTATGAACCTCCTGTTTTTATTGCATGAGCCGGATATATGCTTTTTTACTGCAACCTATATACTTAAATCAATTGCCGTTAGGAAGAGTATGTTATTTTAATATTGATGTCCTGATTGCTGCTATATCATATAATGTACTGTATATGCCTTACATGTTTTGTGCTCTGATTACCTTTTAATAATCGAATAAAGCTTACTGAAACTGAAACTGAAACTGAAGCCCTAACTGTTTTCTGGGCAGTGAGAAAACTGAAAAAAAATGTCTTTGGGGGCTCAGATTTGTAATAAAAACGGATCACAAACCTCTAAAGGAGGTTTTTTCAAAGAAAGACGATGATCAGATGTCAGGTCGCATACATAGGTGTGTTATTGCTTTGCAAGAGTTTGATTTTCAGATAAACTACATCCCTGGTGCTAGTAATTTACAGGCAGATTGTCTTTCAGGGTTAGTTAATGAATCTGTATGTGACATAGACTCCTTGGAGGAACGTATGCTGGTGAAGACTTTGACGAGGATTTTAAGGTGTGTTTTGTTACTAAAGGAATAATACAGGAGACAGAGTGGAAAGCTTCTTTGGATATGGATACTTGTTTGCAGAAGGTCATGAAAATGATTTTGGAGGGTTGGATGGTAAAAAATAAGTGTGAGGTTGTTTTAATGAGTTTTTGGGAAGTTCGGAATGTACTCTCTATCGATGGTTTACTTATGAGAGGGAGTAAACTTGTTCCTTCTGAAGATTTGAGATTAGTTTTGGTAAAGAATGCTCATTCCAGTCATTTGGGGATTTCTAAAACCAAAGAAAGGGTCAGAGAAAGTTTCTGGTGGCCTTTGATGGATTTAATGATTGAAAGAGAGGTTAGAGAGTGTTCGGATTGTGCAAAGAGTGACAAGGTGTTAAAGTGTAGAACGCAGCCCATGGTTGTTAGAGAGAGAGCGGCTGGTCCGTGGGTTGACATTTCAATGAATATTCTTGGTCCTGTGCGGGTCAGCTCACAGGACAGATATGTAATTGTTTGTTTGGACATATTTTCGCGGTGGTCAGAAATAAAAGTTGTGAATTTAATTGAGTCTGGTGATGTGATAACATTTTTAGAGTAATTATTTGAGAGAGAAGGTTTTCCGTCCAGTATTCTTACAGACAATGGGGTGCAATTTAACTCTAGGCGAGTTGAAGAGTTTCTTAAGGAGAGAGGTGTAAAGCATAAGAGGGCTTCACTCTATCATCCAGAGTCTAATGGTGTTGTTGAACGCTTTATCCAGGTTTTAAAGGAAAGTCTGCCGTTGTCTTTAGTTTGTGAGTCTAACTCTGTGGAAGAATTGAGGAAGAAAGTGAGAGAGTACAGGTTGACTCCTTATTCTAGTACAGGGGTCTCGCCTTTCTGTTTGTTTAAGGGGAGGTTACCTTGTTGCGAGGTCAGTCCTGGTTGGTTCATTGAGAAAATGTTAAAACTTGATAAGGAAACGTGTGTTCCTGCAGGTTGGGAAGCCAAAGAGGAAGAGAAAAAGTTAAAGTCCAAGAAAGTGTATGACAAGAGAAAGGCTGTTCAAGAACCTAAGGTTGAAATAGGGGATTGGGTGAGAATGAAATCTCCAAGAAAGGGTGTAAAGTGTTCAAAATGTAGCATGCCTTGTCAGGTTAAGAAATTATTTTCAAATGCTATTAAAACTAATGACAATAGGATTTGGAATTTGAACAGAATTTCGAAATGTTCTTATGAGCCCGAATCTGTTCCTTTGTCTTCCAATGTTAGACCAGCTTCTGGTCCAGCTCCATAGAAGACTGAGAAAGGTGGGACTGATAGAGTGCTGGTCAGACCTAAAAGTGAAAAATGTAAACCTATTAGCTTTAAAGATTATGTTTAATACTTTTTTTTTATTTCTTAAATGTTTTATAAGTTTCAGTTTTTAGTTGTTTGTTTATTATAAATAAGGAGGTGATGTGGTATCCTAGGTTATAGAACCATCTCTTCCTGTGGTCCTGTAACCTTGGTGATTGGAGCACTTGAGGCAGACTGAATTGAAGACGGTGATCTCAGCAGCTGCTTCGTGGAGTGCTACTGTGGATGAGGTCTACTTATATGGAAACCTGAAATAAATACTTCTTGTTTTCTCTACTACCGCCTGCATTTTCATTATTACATGGCACTTACTGGAGGTAGCTGGTGGGCTAGTTGGCCCCCAGGGACCCTCTGGACTCAAGGGGATTCAATCCCACAATTTACAACGTTCCAGGGGTCCTGTTTGCACAGTGGTGCAGGGAGGGCGCGTGGCCTGATGTGACAAGTGTGCAACCATGTGACGCATTTTAAGTTGGGGGATTAAGTCCCATTGAATCCTGAGGGTCCCTGGGGGCCAACTAGCCCAGCAGGTACCTCCAGTATGCGCCAGGGAGCTGCATTGCAGAGAGGTGTTCAGAGGCCATGCCCCTTTTTATACCTCTCTGCAACACAGCTCTGTGGTGCTTACTGGAGGTACCTGGTGGGCTATTCGGCCCCCAGGAACCATCAGGACTCAAGGGGAATTAATCCTCCAATTTAAAACGCACTAGCGGGCACGTTTGCATAGTAGTGAAGGGAAGGGCGGGGCATGACATAGCAAGTGTGCAAACGCACCCTCTGGCACATTGTAAATTGGGGGATTAAGTCCCCTTCAATCCTGAGGGTCCCTGGGGCAAACTAGACCACCGGGTACTTCCAGTATGCGCCAGGGAGCTGTGTTGCAGAGTGATGTTGAGAGGCCAAGCCCCTTTTTACACCTCTCTGCAACGCAGCTCTGTGGTGCTTACTGGAGGTAGCTGGTGGGCTATTTGGCCCCTAGGGACCCTCAGGACTCAAGGGGATTTAATCCCCTAATTTACAATGCTCCAGTGGGCTCTAACCACCTACACAGTAGTGATTCACTCCTCCAATTATCCAGATTGTAGCCATGCACTCCAGAAATCCCTCTGTCACTACCAATGCACTTCTCAAATCAGCCATCCAGCATCATGTACTTATCCAATCACTCCGCCAAAACCTAAGCAGTTATACAATCACAATGCACTGTCCTTGCAGCATTCTAATCATCCAGTCACTACCCATGTACTCATGCAATGACCCAGGCACTAACTCATGGCAAAGACAGAGTAGGGCATGCTAATCACAGGGGTACCCCAACGCATAGTGTTCCCTAGTGTATGTAGGTATTTTCACTGTATTGTAAGTGTCTTTTAGCAAAGCACTGGCTCCGGTCCTGGTTAGTCAGAGTCAGTTACCACCAGTACCCATCAGTAAAAAGTTGGGGGCACAGGAGGACTTTTTGCTCCTCTGTTGGTTCTTTCTGCACATCTCTTGCTTCACCTGCACTTTTGTTCATCTTTCTGGACTTCTGTTGACTCTCACAGCATTTGTCTTGCTTCTTTCTGCGCGTTTCTTTCTCTTTCTTCACATGTCCTACCTTTGTAGGCATAGTTAGAAATTAACATTTAAAAAACCATTGAAATTCACTGAAAAAAAACATAGGTTTCCGGTACATTATAGTTAGAAATTAGCATTTAAAAAACCTTTGAAATTCACTGAAAAAAACCATAGGTTTCAGGGACGTTACAGTTACAAATTAGCATTTTAAAAAACCTTTGAAATTCACTGAAAAAACCAAAGGTTTTAAGGACTTTATAGTTACAAATTAGCATTTAAAAAAACGTTTGAAATTCACTGAAAAAACCATAGGTTTCAGGGACGCTATAGTTAGCTGGACATTTCACTCGTAAAAAACCATAGAAATTCTGCCGTTATATTTAGATGAGCTAACCATAACTTGCACCCCTGCAATGCACTGCTGATGACGTCACATATTACATCATTCATGACATGGTCAGTGACATCACTGATGACATCTCAAATGACATCACTGATGACATCACTGATTACATCATCCACGTGAAAATCTGATGCACCGCCGCACAGTCTAATATAACCTGATACACCCACTGTAAAATACATACTACCATTTTCAAAACCATTGCCACACCAATACCAGTTACTACATACACACTCACTGATTCCTAGGTCTACACACATCCACTCATACAATCACTCATACATACAGTCACTCATCAATACAACACTATCATATGCACTCATACACCTATACAGACACTCACACAGTGCCAAGCATTCATGGAGTTTCTCACACAGCTAGTCAGTCATACAAAGTATTAATCACACTTTCATTTACTGACCTATAGAGTTATACACACAACAGATCACTTATTCAAACAGAAACAAACACAAAATTACTCTCTTATACAATCACTGATACAAGTAAACATTCATATATACAGCCACTCTCACGATCACTGACTCTCATATATAGTCATTTATATGCTCCAACTCTCACATACACTGCCTTCTACATATGTAGATACTTGGACATGTACCACTGAGACATTGATTCACTCAGTAACACACCCATTCACACATTGACACACCCATACAGCTGTTTCCACATGCACTATTGAACCCATACAGCCAGTGAATCAATCACTCAAACATGTATGCACAGAGTCACACACCTCCCACGCACCCATACACACACTCAGGCACCCATTCAAATACTTTGGCAACCAATCAATAACCCATATTTACACTCATGTAGCTACTAACCAACCCATGAAGCATCTTATACAACAGCAGACAGACTGATACAGACATTCACACAGTTTAGTCACTAACCCATGCATTCAATAAGACAAGTAATAACTCACTGAAACGGTCAGTGACGCACCTACTAAATCCTCCATCCAAACACTTATACACCCACTAATTCTTCAATACACCTTGGCATATATATAATACATATTTAAACTTTATAGAAACACACAGTCACTGGATGATGTCATCAGTGATGTAATTTGAGATGTCATCAGTGATGTCACTGACCATGTTGAGGTTCCGTGACGATTGTAAGTGGTGTTTTCGACTCGCACGAATATGGTCGAGTCTGATATCTACGAACCGCAAATGACGAGTTTAGTGGGTGTGCGCAGTTTCGCTGTGCTAACCTAAACCGTACGTCTGTTTCGTGGGTTTATACATCTGTACCCACGGGTTCCATCTTAGATATGGCATCCATTTTGTCTCTTGCCCTCAAGTAGCCAGCGAACGGACGCTGTCCGCTTCGCGACCCTGGGATTCCCAAGACTCTTGCGGAAGACACGTTTCCTTTGAAAGTGTCTTTATGATGAGGGGGATGATGCTGTAGGGCAGATGTCCCCGCTCGAGGCTCATCTTGCCGTGCCGGTCTATTGTCTCAGCCGTGCATCTCATTAGGCACGTCTCTTTGATGCCTGTAGCTCGTGTTTCCCGATACCACCCCTTTTACACCCTTTCCGATCTCCCCACTGTTTCTGCCTTCCTCTGCACCTGTCCTTGTTCCTTCTTCGATCTGTTTATTGCCGATTGGAATGTACTAATGGTGGGAAGATGGGTTTTTACAGTTGGGAACCACAAATGTTTCTGTACTTATGTTCCGGACCTTGAATGCATCAAAGCGACCCCTCTCGGGGATAATTATGGGAACCAAGTTGTAAACCTTTGTGTACCATGTTAACCTATGAGAGAAATGTGTATAAAAAGGAGCGATCCACAGTAGCAAATTGAAGCAGATCCCGCGAACATACCTGTTGTGTACTTCTCGTGACTTCTGTGTTCCCTGCAGTAAATAAACCTCGAATCTTTGACGCCGAAGGAAGTGTCCCGTGTCTCTGTCATTTGTACGCCGGAACAGGTTACCCACGAAGGTTTCAGGTGTTGTCCCCTGGCACCGCTGGGTCTTAAATAACCCAGTCCTTCAGTTGGCGCCCAACGTGGGGCTGCATCAGTGGTACCGGTCCAAGCCCGACGATCGTGAGGAACTTCGTGTGAAATCTCCGAGGGAAGGTGCACCCCGCTTCATCGATCCTGTTGTCGAAACAAGTGGCCCGACGACTTTTCCCGCGAAGATTCCCGCCTCCTGACGGCTGCGACGGACTGCTGCCCTGACTGTAGACCTGTTTTGGCGCCTGGCGTAGACCTTGGTACAGCGAGACGATTGACGGGCCTTCCTGGTGACGCCATTGATCTTTGAGTTAAGTATTTGTGGGTCGCTCCCAGAGTCCTTGGTTGTGGTAGCTTAGTTGTTGCATGGTTCCATTGCATTTGTGGTTCTTAGTACTTGGTTCTTTGTTGTGTTATTTGACGTCTGCAGTCGCCAAAAACCGAGGGTTTTTGCTCTTTGCTGGGACTTGGTAAATCCCGTAACCCTTGAAGTTTGTGAAACTCGGCTAGTGTGCAAGATGCCTGGTCGTAGTACTTTGTTCAGTTGTTTCAGACGTTGTGGTACGGATTCCCGACTGGAGGACTCGTGTCCGATACCTCCGGTTGGAACTCCAACTTATGAGCTCTACAGTAAGCATGGGTTAGGTCCTATTACCTTTAATGAATATTGGATTCGTTACACCAAAAAGGATGGTGTCCTTAGTTGGCCACCTCATGGTAGTTTCGAGACCCCGATTTTAGATAACCTCGAGGCAAAATTGTTTAAGAAAAAGTCAAGGCCGGCCATGTTTGATGCCTTTCGGCTGTGGCGTAAAGAAGCCCGACAGAAAGAGATCAGACAGACTAAACGTAATCAGAGAGATGGTGTTGCTACTATTGTAAAGAAAGAAGAGCAGTTTCAGCGTGATAAGGAGGAAAAGGAAAAGGAAGTTTTTGACAGGCTTCAGCGTATGACTATAGATAAATGTTATCCCGCTTTGCCAACTGAGTCGGATAAGAAGGAGGAATTAGTTGAGGATCCTTTAATGTCCTATCTTATGAAGTCACCACCTCCGTACGCACAGGGTACCGCAGCTCCTGTGGTTCCCCCTGCCCCTGCTCCTGTACCTGCTCCTCAACCTGTTCTTCCGACTGTTCCTGCTCCCTTGCCTATTGCTGTTCCTACTGCTCCTCCGCTTGTACTTCCACATACTCCTGCTCCCGCTACTGCTCCGGTTCTACTTACTCCTACTGCTTCTTCTGTTCCTACTCCTTCTCTCGTTTCTACTCTATCGTATACTTCTCCAACTACTCGACGTCGTACCCCTTCAATGGCTGCTAATTTTGCTAATTCTCTTGGCCCTATTCTTGAGTCCGCTGATTCGGACGGTCCACAAAGACGAAGTCAGCTTCCTGGTAATAGGGAACGTGCCGCGTTGTACAATATGGCGATGTCATGGATGTTGCATCCCTATAGAAATCCTCCACGTTCGGTGTTGAATACGTTTAGTCAATTCAATATACCGACACAGAGGTATGTTTTTGAAGAAATGTGCAAGGTTTTGCGCGATCAAATATCGGCAGATGCATCGGAAGATGTACTAACTGCTTTGACTAACTTACAGCTTCAGTTTTCGAGCGGAATGGTGGTGGGTACCAATGTTCGACGTGCCATCGAGCAATTATTAGCTTTTCGTCCCTCTCCGATACCTCAAGCATTGTTCGTTGAGGATGTTGAGAGACAGTTAGATCCGTCTGGTCAGTTTCCTATGCGTGAAGTTCCACCAGTATGGATGCCAGCTAATCCTCAGGCTCAACCTCCGGTATTGGCACATTTCCAGAGAGTATGGATACATCTCCCATGGAAACGATCGGAAGTTTTACAGGTGAAGCAATCTTTGCCTGACCCTCGCAAAAATCCTGCAGGGTATTACAAGGAGTTGTCGCAGCTCGTAGATGCGACGATAATGAATCTTGCCGATATCGATATGTTGTTTGGCAATGTTGTACCGCAACCGGTATGGGCTAAGATTCGGCACGAAGATCATGCAAACGAATTAGGTGGCGATTGGGCTGCTCTTACTGCGGCCGATACACGACAAGTTGGTGGGGCTAAGCCTGACCAGCTCATTACTGATCTCCCTCAGAGAATCATTACCTTGATGAAAACTCTTATGCCAGCTATGAGGGTGAACTGGGACAAGTTGTCAGCTTGCAGACAGAAGAAAGACGAGAGTGTCTCTGACTTCTTTACGAGATTTGAGGAGGCATTCATCGACCATAGTGGTCAGGATATGAGTACCGAGGGTGGTCAGCGGTTGTTTGTGGATAAATTTGTTTCAAATTTATTGCCCGACTTGAGCAATAAATTAAAAAATTCTGAGAGTGCCTGGGCTGTTTCTACGTCTGCTCAAATATTGGCTACGGCACAATATTATGAGAATAGGGAGAAAGAAGAGAATGATCGTGCCGATAAAAAGACGAAAGAACTTAAAACTAAAGTGTTGTTGCAGCAAGCGTACCCTCCGCGTTCGAATCAGAATGATTCGCAACAACGTAATCGATCGCAGTCGCAATCTAATAGGTCGCAATCGCGAAATGACTCGTCTTCGCAAAGATCTTCATTAGGGTACAATCAGTGTGCCTATTGTAGACAGGAGGGTCACTTAAAATTCGATTGTCCTGTTCTAAATGAGCGGAATAGTGGTAACACATCTAGAGGAGGTCGTGGTGGTGCTCAGCAGACATCACGTGGTAGGGGTCGTGGTGCTCCCAACGATCGTTCAGACAATTCATCAAATTCTAACAATTGTTTTGATCAACGTGGATCATCGCAAGGACGATCTGCGCAGTACAACGTAGATGATTATTACGTCGATCAGGATGCTGACGACGGTAATTACTAGGACAGCCGTAGACAAGGAGAGGGAGTGGTATCAGTTCCGGTTGATCAGAGAGGGCCTTACGTCGCAGTTGCCACCTCGGGCGTCGTTGAGCCTTTTCTGTTGGACACTGGTGCAGCGAAAAGTTCCATCATGCATTCGAAACTCCCTGGCGCACCTTTGTCTGGCTTAACAAATGTTTCCGTTGGATTCTCTGGCGCCCCTGTTAGCAATCCGGTTTCGTGCCCATTGCCACTCACAATTGGGCCACGTGAGCTTGAAGCTCCGTTGATTTTGACCACTGGTTGTGGTGAAAATCTCTTGGGCCTGGATTTGTTAAAACGTCTGTATGCGACTTTGTATTGTTCTCCTGCGGGAGTAAAGCTTACGTTGGGTGAGAGAGTTGTCTCTCCTATGTATTTGTCTCTCGATAAGCTTCCACCGGAATTGAGTTCTCTTCCTGCATCTTTGTGGGCAACAGGTCCCAATGACTTGGGCCTGCTTGACATCTCCCCTTATGTTGTTCACGTGAAATCTAATGTGCGATTGCCTCGTATTCCCCAGTATCGTATCTCCCTTGATGGTGAACGAGCATTGTTGGCGATCATCTATGATTTGATCGAGAAAGATGTCATTGAGGAGACTCGGGGAAACGTGTGCAACAGCCCTGTACTGCCTATCCTGAAACGTACCGATCCTTCTAAACCACCTGTTTATCGTTTTGTTATCGATTTGCGGGAGGTAAATAAAATTGTGATTCCTCAGTTCCCTGTTGTGCCTGACATCACGGCGCTACTGACTCTGATTCCAGCTTCTGCATCTTGGTTTTCAGTAATCGATCTGAAGAATGCGTTCTTCAGTATTCCGATTGCTGAAGAAAGCAGAGACCTTTTCGGTTTCTCTCTTGGTGGCTGTAGCTTCCGGTTTAAACGTGCTCCTCAGGGCTACTGTGAGAGTCCATCGATTTACAGTCAAGCCTTGAAGGGTCAGTTAGATGCGTTTGTGTTGCCGGCTGGTGCGGCTTTGATCCAATATGTCGACGACTTATTGGTGGCTGCAGATACTCAGGACATTTGCAAAATTGCCACTATATCATTGTTGCAGCATCTCTGTGACTTACATCACAAGGTGTCTCCTTCTAAACTTCAATATTGTTGTCAAGAAGTAACCTATCTAGGTCACTTATTGTCAAAGGAGGGAAGAAGGTTGACCCCAGAGAGAATTGCAGCCATTGCGCGCATATCTGTGCCAACAACCCAAAGAGATGTGCGTGCCTTTTTAGGTATCACGTCATATTGCAGACAGTGGATTCCGAATTTTTCATTGTTAGCGAAACCATTAGTGGCTCTTACGTGCAAGGATGTTTCAACTTCTTTACCATGGACGGAAGAATGTCAGAAAAGTTTTTCTGAACTGCGTGACGCATTGTGTTTGGCTCCTGTGTTAGGTACTCCTGACTATAGCAAGCCGTTTACACTATACGTTCACGAGAGGGAAGGTTGTGCGTTGAGTGTTTTAAAGCAACCTTTCGGTGATAAGCAACGTCCATGTGCATATTTTTCCTCGACTTTGGACCCGGTAGCTAGAGCATTGCCGAGTTGTTTGAGAGCAACAGCGGCAGCCGCGGTCTCCATCCGACAATCAGCAGGATTGGTCATGGATAATATGCTTACGGTGATGGTTCCGCATGCAGTTGACACTCTTTTGAATCGTACGAAAACTCAGCACTTGACGAGTGCGAGGTTGTCAGGGTACGAGCTGACGTTGTTGGCAAGCCATATTCAGATAAAACGTTGTAATGTCCTGAACCCGGCGACTTTATTGCCAATTAGTGCAGAGTCAGATGAAGTAGCAGCCCATGACTGTTATTTAAGGACTGAGGAGGAAACAAAAGGTCGAGTGGACCTTAAAAACACTCCTTTGGAAGATCCCGATGCAACTTTGTATGTGGATGGTTCGTGTTTTAAATTGCCGAATGGTGATGTGACGACTGCGTATGCTGTGGTAACGTTGAATACTGTCGTGGAAACTGCAAGATTGAATCAGAACTCTGCCCAGGCTGCAGAGCTGATCGCTCCAACTAGAGCGTGTGTGTTGGCGAAAGGGAAACGAGTGAATGTGTTTACCGACAGCCAATATGCTTTTGGCGTCGCTCATAGCTTTGGACGATTGTGGAGAGAGAGAGGTTTTATGACGTCGCATGGTACAAAGATTCAGCATGGACAGCTTGTGAATGATCTTTTGGAAGCACTTACGTTGCCCAAGCAGGTGGCGATTATTAAATGTAGTGCGCACCATAAGGTGACGGATGATGTTGGTCGTGGTAATGCGTTCGCGGATGAGACTGCTAAGGAGACTGCCCGGAACCTTAGCACTAGAATGTATGTGACGAGTTCGGTTAGGTGGCCCACAGAGACTAGCATGTGTGAGGACACTATCGAGAGCGTGAAAGCAATTCAGAATGAGGCCACTGAGACTGAAAAGACGAAGTGGAAAGAGAGTACGGGAAAGTTGGATGCGAATGGTTGCTGGGTCGATTTGTCGGAGCACAAGAGGTGGATGTTGCCAGATGCGTATGTGCTGGCTGTTGTGACAATGGCACACGGGTTAGCACATATTAGTGCGAAAGGTATTTGTAAGTTGTTGTCTCCTGTGTGGAAGAATGATGGTATTACGAAGTGTGCTGAGAGATTGGTGAAGAATTGCATGATATGTATGTTATACAATCCTGGAAAGGGGACCCCCACACCTCCTGGCCATTTTGCTCCCCCTTCATATCCCTTTGAAGTAATCCAGCTAGACTTCATCCATATGGAGAGATGCAATAATCTGAAATACGTTTTAGTTGTGGTTTGCGCATTCTCCCGATGGATTGAAGCCTACCCTCTTAAAGACAATACTGCCCTGTCTACTGCGAAAATCCTGCTGAAGGAATACTTTCCTCGGTATGGAATGCCTCGAATTGTATGGTCTGATAACGGAAGTGAGTTTGTAGGGAGTGTGATGAAGAGTGTGTGTAAGGGCCTTGGAATTAATCAAAAATTCCATAGTGCCAATCATCCCCAGTCAGCAGGTTTGGTTGAAGGGTATAATGGCACCCTTAAACTCAAACTGGCTAAGATTCAGGCTACGACTGGTCTTTCGTGGCCTGACGCTTTGCCCCTTGCCTTGTTGTCAACAAGGACGACAGTACACTCCCGAGTAGGGCTCAGTCCCTATGAAATAGTGTTCGGCCGTCCTGCGAATGTTTGGGGGGTTCCTAGACCGGGTGTATTTTCTAATCTTGAGTACCCAATGTTGATTGATTATCTTCATGATCTGACTGCTAAACTGAGGTTAATTCACCAACAGGTTTACGAAGCACTGCCGACGCAGATGGAGGGTCCAGGCCACCAGCTCCAACCCGGGGACTGGGTGGTTACCCGCAACTTTACCCGCAAAAGGAATTTGGAACCCCGCTTCACTGGACCCTATCAGGTCCTCCTTGCCCTAAGAACTGCCGTCCGTTTGGAAGGGCGAAAAAATTGGGTGCATGCCACTCATACCAAGAAGGTTCCTATACCTTTACCGGCAGACTCGTGGGTGAGGAAGGGCATTGCTTCATCTGAAACCGAAGGACCACAGACTTTTGTACCCTTTAGCGACCCACAGCCTGTCGGAGAATCCTCAGTGCAGCAGAAAGACATTGTTGAACATTTGCCATCACAAGACTCAAGATCAGAACAATCGACTGATCGGCAGAACTCTGTTCCCTCATCGGATTCTTTGTTTGACGAACAGACAAGTCCTGGGAGAACTCGATACTTTTTGCGATCCAACACCAGAGACAAATAAAAATTTCCGTTCTGTCCCTTGACAACAGCATTATCCCATTTGCCACGATCAGTTTAAAACACCCGTATTATTGTGATTATTTTTGTAAAAATTGAGTTTCGTTCCATCTATGTGCTTTTTTCTTCCACAGCTAAGAGACTTTTTGTACATACATTGTGAATAAGATACCTTGCATCCAGGTGTACCGTAGGGCCGCGCGTGTACTTCCTTCTGGTTAGTAGGTCTTGGCGCTAGGCCAAAGACCGTCGGTTCCTGGGAACTCCTAGGGATTGACTACTGCTACACAGAACGAAGTGCGTCAAGAAACGTTGCGGACGGTTGTAGGGGATGGCGTTTTCGAAGCTGATGGATTTGGAAGAAGCTCAGGCGCAAAGATTCAAACAGCAACAAATTATTCGTACCAAATGTTTTATGTTCCAAGTGTTCCTACTGTTTCTGACTGTTTCTTTGCTATTGGCGGGTGGGGTGTATTACATGATGTCGTACTTCTTACCTTCTGCCATACCTACTCCTACTTCTGAACCTAAATCTACCTCCACTGTATCCCCTCATTCTTTCCATATCTTACCCGAACACGAGCAGGCTAGACGTGTGGAATTCAGAAACAATTCCTTTATTCAACTCCTTCATCAGCATCAGTTAGTGGTTAACACTACAAATTGTTGGGTGTGTGGGTTAATGCCACATACCACGGATAAGGGAATTCCATATCTGGTCCTACCTTATAGTTCCCAGGGTTCAGCTCGAGCATTCCAAACAATGTTTCGAAGTGCACTAGATTCTTACCCCAGTCGAGAGCCACGTTCTCCCTACTCTGGTCCTGGCTCGTATCATAAGCCTTTGTCTATAGCGATAGAAGATTTGGATAGAGATATCTATGAGCCGTCGCTCATCCCAAAGGAAGAGGTACAAGCCTATAGGGTCCTGAGTAAGGTCGAGTATAGTGCGCTCACGAGTGAAAAACAGCTTAGAAGCTCGCCTCCGATATGGGTCGTACCCCACATTGGTAATTTCTGTCTAATGGGTCGTGGCCGAAGATCGAAGGCTCGTCTTGGAGAGAGTGCTTGCTCCGAGACTTATATCCTGCCGATGGTCTCGTCCCCTGTGTTTCTGGCTGCCAAGGGTACATATTTTGTCTGCTATGATCGTGCGTATACATGGTTGCCCTCCGACTTTGTGGGCTCATGTTTTATCGCAAATCTGTTGCCTCCGACGTTCACTGTAGATGCAGACTATCACAAGACTAGAGTTGTGAGAGGCGTGATTAGCGAAGAGGACACCGCCGGTCAAGAGGCAGGAGACTTTTTCAAGGGTTTCCTCCCGTTTTGGGGACCTATGGTTAATAGTAGGAACCTGAGACAGTTGACTCGTGTGGTGGAATCGACAGCTAATATCACTGCCAGTGCCCTTGGTAATATCACCACAGAACTTCAGGCGGAAAGGCTTATGACGTTACAAAACCGTATGGTTTTAGACGTGGTCTTAGCAGATCGAGGTGGAGTATGTAAGGTGATCCATTCGAGCTGCTGCATTTTCATTCCAGATAACGCTCCGACTGTCTATCAAGCCATCTCAAGGTTGCATAAGATCTCTGAGTCCATACACGTGGACGTAGGGGATTGGACGCTGCTTGGATGGTTTTGGGGCCTGATGTCGACTTGGGGTTGGAAGATTCTGATGATCATCAGAGTTGTTGTAGTGTTCCTGTTCACGTGTTGTCTTTGTGTGCAGTGTGGTCCTGCCTTATGTGGCCTCTGTGCTACGACGTGTATAAGACAGCCGCCTGTTACCAAAGAAGCTCGGTTGGACAGAGCTATGTTGCAGCAACATCTAGATGGTCTGATGAATATTGAATATGATTCTGACTAGTGCTTGCCTACATGAGGGCAAAAGGAGCGTCTGAGGTTCCGTGACGATTGTAAGTGGTGTTTTCGACTCACACGAATATGGTCGAGTCTGGTATCTACGAACCGCAAATGACGAGTTTAGTGGGTGTGCGCAGTTTCGCTGTTCTAACCTAAACCGTACGTCTGTTTCGTGGGTTTATACATCTGTACCCACGGGTTCCATCTTAGATATGGCATCCATTTTGTCTCTTGCCCTCAAGTAGCCAGCGAACGGACGCTGTCCGCTTCGCGACCCTGGGATTCCCAAGACTCTTGCGGAAGACACATTTCCTTTGAAAGTGTCTTTATGATGAGGGGGATGATGCTGTAGGGCAGATGTCCCCGCTCGAGGCTCATCTTGCCGTGCCGGTCTATTGTCTCAGCCGTGCATCTCATTAGGCACGTCTCTTTGATGCCTGTAGCTCGTGTTTCCCGATACCACCCCTTTTACACCCTTTCCGATCTCCCCACTGTTTCTGCCTTCCTCTGCACCTGTCCTTGTTCCTTCTTCGATCTGTTTATTGCCGATTGGAATGTACTAATGGTGGGAAGATGGGTTTTTACAGTTGGGAACCACAAATGTTTCTGTACTTATGTTCCGGACCTTGAATGCATCAAAGCGACCCCTCTCGGGGATAATTATGGGAACCAAGTTGTAAACCTTTGTGTACCATGTTAACCTATGAGAGAAATGTGTATAAAAAGGAGCGATCCACAGTAGCAAATTGAAGCAGATCCCGCGAACATACCTGTTGTGTACTTCTCGTGACTTCTGTGTTCCCTGCAGTAAATAAACCTCGAATCTTTGACGCCGAAGGAAGTGTCCCGTGTCTCTGTCATTTGTACGCCTGAACAGGTTACCCACGAAGGTTTCAGGTGTTGTCCCCTGGCACCGCTGGGTCTTAAATAACCCAGTCCTTCAATGTCATGAATGATGTAATATGTGAAGTCATCAGCAGTGTATTGCGGGGGCACGAGTTATAGTTAGCTCAACTAACTATAACTTTGGAATTTTTATGGTTTTCTACAAGTAAAATGTCCAACTAACTATAACGCCCCTGAAACCTATGGTTTTTTCAGTGAATTTCAAAGGTTTTTTAAATGCTAATTTGTAACTATAACGTCCCTGAAACCTATGGTTTATTTCAGTGATATATATATATATATATATATATATATATATATATATATATATATATATATATATATATATATATATATATATATATATATATATATATATATATATATATATATATATAATATATATTACCTACTGGCGGTCGCCAGTAGGTAGTTATAGTTAGGATTTTTTTCAATGTTAAATCTCAAAATACTATTTGGAATAACTTTGGCACCGGTTGACGAATCTGCCTGAAAATTTCCTGAAAATGGCCTCGTCGAGCTCCGGTCCTTCCTTGAAAGTTTGGGGGGGATACGTCAAGCGGGGGCCGAGATAAAAGGGGGGTCCCAAAACGCGTTTTCCCCATGTTAATTTCCATAGGGCGGTCGATTTCACTTTTAGCCCGAACGGCTGAATGGATTTCCACCAAACTTGGCAAAATTGTAGGGACTGGTAGCCCGATGTGCCTTTGCTATGTCTCAAGATATGTGCTGCAGTGGATTTTGAGTAATTTAGGTTCCAAAAAATATATATATCTATAGGTGCTCTCCGGTGCGCGCACTGGAGTGCGCTCCCGGCGCGACACGCGACTTGCGCGCAGAAAGCTGATTGGCTTTCGGGTGTCTGTAAACATTCGAAACAGTCTGGAGCGGCCGCCATCTTGTGTCTCGGTAGGATCGAGACACGAGAGGTGGCCAAAACAAAGAGGGAAATGACCATAAGGGGGCAGAGTAGACCCCCCCTTGACCCCCTAGGTTTGATGTGGGGGCTATAAAAGGGCCCCGCGGGGCATTTAAAAATTTTTTTTTTCGTTTTGCGCGGGGGAAGCGCCCGGTACGCGCACCAGGTAGCGCACCGGGGAGCGTAAAATGAGGGAAAAAGATGACAGTTTATAAAAAAAAGAAGCCTTTATTTAGAAATTGGAGGTAGTTCTAAAAAGAACTTTTTTTTTCTTCTTTTTGTTGTTTTATATTTTTTTTGTGTTTTTTGAACTTTTTGAACTTTTTTTGGCTTTTCAAAACAGTTTTATATTTTTTTTGTATTTTTTTAGGGGGAGAAACAAAAAAAGGGAATTGAAACTGGCTCAACTGGAGCAAAAAAACAAAAAACCCAAAAAATTACTTCTTTTTGGGGCACTTGTGATTATCACCTGCAAGGACGATGAGCTTAACGCTTTTTTCACCATAGGCGATAAGCTTGCCACATGCAGAACAAGTGATTTTAAAATCAGCAAATCTTGGCTGAATGCAAGGCATCATCTCTGATGTTTCTGGTGCCGATGAAGTGGGTTGGGTTCTTTGGGAGGTGGTCCTTGACGACTGGGGGAGGTTACTGGCCAGTTCCCTGAACTCTGCACGAGAGTAGTTGTTTGGGTGCTTTCGGGTCATATGACGAATCATGGTATGGTTACCAAATGAATATTTTTTGTTTGGGTTGCCCCGTGAAAGTTCTTCATTGCAGATTAGGCAAGTTACCTTGGCCGCATTCACTTTTTTTTGCCCTCTGGGATTGAAAAAAACTCCCATACAATGTGTGGCTTGGGTTTGTATGGGGTATTTTCTTCAGGCAGCCATCTTCTCCTCCCCTCCTCCTCTTCCTCTTCCTCCTCCTCCTGTTCTTGACCACCAATATAATTTGGAGCTGGTCCTCTTGGTGGTTGTGGTGGTGGTGGTGGGGCAGATGCACCAGCTGCTGCTGCTACTGAAGCCATTATTAAGATCAAAAAGGTACAGAGATGTACAAACAGGTCTTCCTCAGTCAAAGGACAAAGTCAGAATAAGGAAAAAAGGTGGGGTCTTTCATCATTTTGAAAAAAAACTGTCCTGAACCAATGAGAAGTGTTATTTTCAGGTCACAAGACCAGGGGCTTCATCATTATGAAACTAAAACTGTTATGAACCAATGAAAAGTGTTATTTTCAGGTCACATGAACCGACGCGCTTACGCTTCGCGTCCCCGGGCGCGCCCGGGGGCACTTCGGGTTGCGTAGCGTAAGCGCGTCGGATGTTTACGATGCGCGATCGTATTCGCTCGAGTACTTCCGGGTGCGCTTACGCCGTGCGTATCACGCGGACGCGGCTACGCGATACGTCATGATCATGTTTTCGTTCGCGATATTGGCGCTTACGAGACGCTCCCCGGAGCGCGCCCGGGGGCGCTTTATAAAAGTATGCTTTTTGGGGCGCTCCCCGGGAAGCGCACCGGAAGCGCTCCAAAGCAAAAAAAAAAAAAAAAATTTGGGAAAAATTGTAGGGAGTGGTAGCCCTATTCTAAAGTGGTTTTTACGAAAATTAACTTTGATAAAATATATATTGTGCTACATTGGGCTATATATATGCCAAAATGTAGCCCAAATGTAGCCCAATGTAGCCCAATGTAGCCCAAAGATGGCCACCAGAGACCAAAAAATCCAAATGTAGCCCAAATATCAGCTAGATGTAGCCCAACTGTAGCCCAATGACAGAATGTACCAGAGTGTTCTAAAGAACAACTAGAGTGCTAACAGTCTTACATATAAACTGAGACTTATAGTTAGGAATTAGCATTTAAAAAACGTTTGAAATTCACTGAAAAAACCAGAGGTTTCACACCAGTTATAGTTAGGAATTAGCATTTAAAAAACCTATGAAATTCACTGAAAAAACCATAGGTTTCACACCGGTTATAGTTAGGAATTAGCATTTAAAAAACCTATTAAATTCACTGAAAAAACCATAGGTTTCACACCAGTTATAGTTAGCTGGAAATTTTACTGATATAAAACCATTGAAATTCCCACGTTATAGTTAGTCGGACTCACTATAACTTGCGCGTGCAATGCACTGCTGATGACATCACATATTACATCACTCATGACATGGTCAGTGACATCACTCATGACATCACTGATGACACCATCCAATGAATATGTGCCTTTCTGAAAAATAAATATGTTTTATATATGTATATGTTAAGGTCGATGGAAGAATAAATGTTTAAATAAGTGTCTAATTGTTTTTTTTTTTTTTAAATGATTGGTTAACTGGCTTATTAAGTGTATCTTAGTGAATACATATATTAGCGAGTAATGTTTAAATATTTAAATATATGTGTCAGTGTTTTACTTTATGTATAAGTGGCTGCATGGGTTGGTGAGTAGCTACATGTGTGTGTATATGGGTTATTAGATGTTTTTTTAGTATCAGTATGAGTGTCTGTATGGTTTGGTGGGGCTGTTACTTAGCACATAGATGCATCAATGACTGACTCACTGTTTGTATGTGTTTTGAAGACAGCATTTATGTAGGATTGTATGGGTGGATGAGTGTGTATATGTGTGTGTTAGAGAGTGAATGCCTCTCTCACTAGTGTCTTTATGAGTAACTACATATGTTTTAATCTTGTATATATGAGAATTGATGTATATAAGTAAGTATATGTGAGAGTGAGACATTGAAAGAGTTCCTGTTTAAATAAGTATGTGTTTCAATAAGTGATTGTTTAAGAGAGTAAGTATGTGTAAGTTTCATTAGAAGTAATGTGCTAATGTGTGTATAGTTGTATATGCAAATAAATGGATGTTTTTTAGTTTATTTGCATGTGTGAGTATATGTATGAGTAAGTTTTTGATGACTGTCGGTGTGTAACAGAATGAATAGGAGTATCACTACATATGATGAGTGAGTATATGTATGAGTGAATACATAAAACTGTTGGTGAATATGTGAATTTGTATATAGATGGTGAAATTACTGAATTGGTTGTTGTAACTGGTATGGGTATATCCACTTTTTTGTTAATGTTAGTTTCTATTTTTGAATATGTGTTTCAAAGGTTACTTTACAGTGAAAGGAGGTCTGTCACTGTGTTACAAGGATGGTGTCATCAGTGATGTCATGAGTGATGTCACTGACCATGTCATGAGTGATGTAATATGTGATGTCATCAGCAGTGCATTGCACGCGCAAGTTATAGTGAGTCCGACTAACTATAACGTGGGAATTTCAATGGTTTTATATCAGTAAAATTTCCAGCTAACTATAACTGGTGTGAAACCTATGGTTTTTTCAGTGAATATATATATATATATATATATAAATATATATATATATATATATATATATATATATATATATATATATATTCACTGAAAAAACCATAGGTTTTAGGCCATATATAGTTAGGGATTAGCATTTACAAAACCTTAATTTACTCGCACAAAACCATAGAAATTCGCATATATAGTTAGATGCAATAACTATATATCGCGCACCCGCAATCCACCGCTGATGATGTCACATATTACATCATTAATGACATGGTCAGTGACATCACTGATGACATCACTGATGACATCATCCAGTGACTGTATGTTTCTGTAAAGTTAAAATATGTCTTACATATTGAAGAATGAGTGGATGTATAAGTGTCTGGATGAAGGATTTAGTAGGTGCATGACTGACTGTATGAGTAAATGATTAAATGTGTCTCACTGAGTGCATGGGTTAGTGACTAAACTGTCTTAATTTGTGCATCATTATATCTGCTGTTCTATGAATTGCTGCATGTGTTAATCAGTAGCTATATGAGTAACTATATGAGTTATTGATTGGTTGCCTAAGTATTTCTATGGGAGAGTAAGTGTGTGTGTGGGGGTGGCTGGGAGGTGTGTGATTCTGTGTATACATGTGTGAACAGTTGATTCACTCGATCTATGGGTTCAAAACTGCATGTTGAAACATCTGTATGGGTGGTTGACTGTGTACGAGTGTATTAGAGAGTGAATGGATATCTCAGTGCTACATGTCAAAGTAAGTAAATATGTAAAACACAGTACATGTGAGAGTTCACATATATAAATTACTGTGTATAGGAGCCAGTGAATGTGTGAGTGGCTAAATGGATCATTGAAAACTTGTATCAGGAATTGTATAAGAGAGTAAATATGTGTTAGTATATGTTTGAATAAATAAGGTGTGTATAACTGTATAGTTGAGGAAATGGAGGAGTGACTGATTCTTTTCATGACTGACTAGATGTATGAGTATCTCCATGGATGAGTGACAATCTGTGAGTGTCTGTTTACACTGAGTGTA
Organism: Lissotriton vulgaris; assembly: GCF_964263255.1. NCBI lineage: Eukaryota > Metazoa > Chordata > Amphibia > Caudata > Salamandridae > Lissotriton > Lissotriton vulgaris. The sequence continues at coordinate 1,245,027,633 of NC_141689.1, read as the reverse complement.
TCTAAGGTTATATTAGAGTCTGAAGAGGTTCATCGTATTATCACATGAATGATATCATCAGTGATGTGATCAGTAATGTCAAATGAGATGTTATCAGTGATGTCATCAGTGATGACATTTGAGATGTCATCAGTGATGTCATTTGAGATGTCATCAGTGATGTCATTAGTGATGTCACTGACCATGTCATTAATGATGTAATATGTGACATCATCAGCAGTGGATTGCGGGTGCGCGATATATAGTTATTGCATCTAACTATATATGCGAGTTTCTATGGTTTTGTGCGAGTAAATTAAGGTTTTGTAAATGCTAATCCCTAACTATATATGGCCTAAAACCTATGGTTTTTTCAGTGAATTTCAATTGTTTTTTAATAGCAAATATCAAAAGCTGTCAAATGTGAAGTACGTGATAGGTAAAAACATTTTCGTATTTATGCACGCTGATGTACTTTGAACGCTGCCCCCCCCCCCCTCTTTTCTCTTAGCAGTACTCTCTCTTTGCAGATAGTGAAGGATAGTTAACGCAGGCCTATGCCCCCGTTCTAATCCGTCGTGTCTGCTTCTCTCTCCATTTGATTGATTGTTATCCAAGCATTTACTGTTTTAGAATTGGTTCTCTTTGGTTCATTCTCTATTTACAAACAAGCACAGAGTCGCAATACTCTGTTTAGTCTTTGCAGATAGTGAAAAATCGTTTTAAAAAACAAAAGGAATCGAGCAAAATCAGTAGGACACTAATGGGATCTCTTTTTGACCTAGCTAAAATAGAAACATTAAGAACAACCCCTCATGAGAAATACGAAACTAGTGAGATGAACTGAGCTCCACACGATGATGGCTGCAATACAGCTCGGCTCCGCCACCCACCCCACCCAAAATAACGACAAACCCTATGCAAATATTATAAATATATACAACACACCAGCAAAGTAACAGGGTAAAACATTTTATTAAATAACTATTTACATAACTATTTTATACTTTTAGTTGCCCGATCCGGCTAGCTCAATCGATCGAGCATGAAACTCATAAACTCTGATAGCAAGCTTTGCTGCTGATGCTATGCAGACAAAAACTGGTTTTCAGTTTGTACATTCATCAAGATTTTTCCATCCAAGGCTGGTTGAGAGTTTGTAGAACGATGGCTTCAGATTTTCAACATACGATGTGGTGGCGCGGACTGGGAGGGGGCGCTTGGCTCCTGCCCCCTCCCCAAGTCGTGTTGCCCTGGTGTGGCCTAAGATCGCCCCCGACATAGGCGGCCGGCTCCCGGGGTCCGGCGGAACTTTTTGCCTTTTGATGACTCTTCCATTCTGGACCTTGTCCCACAATCCGTTTGACCTGAAGACACGCTGTAGTGGGGCGCCCCTTTACCGTTTCAGTTACCATTTCGCCCGCTTTTGCTACACTTTGCCTCTTCCGCCATTCAGCTGTTTACCGCCCGCTCTTGCGACTACAGCGTCTCGCTCACCATGTAGTTGAGTTGCTCCCGCTCTTGCGTTGCAGCGATAGGCGGCTGCCACAAGACTCTCAAAATGGCGGCCGGCTCTTCAGATTTGGGCGTGATCCACTAAAATGGCCCTGGGACACCTTGGAACTCGGACGCTTGTCTGCTAGGACTTGGGCCCCATTCTCGAAAGCGTCCCCTGAGCCTTGAAGATTCTACAAAAGTCTTGGGGGCCCCCGACTCCCACAGGCTTCTGGTGGGGAGCGGCTGCCATGATTGCTCGTGGAATGGCCACGACTGAGCTACGAGATGGTGGTGCTCTCATGCTGATGCCAGCTTTAGTCTGAAACATCCAGAAACACTGTAGACTACCAATTCGATCAGTTTCGGTAGCGCCCCAACGTGACCCGGTAGGGAAGAACTTGCCCTCCCCTCTTTGACTGATGGTTCTTGTAGCCTGTCCCTTCTGTTGTCATTTAACAGAACTTTTTAGACTACTGAAAGGGGTTGTGTTCCGACCGCTGGTTGGTGGAGACATTTTGACTATATTCTGGACCTACGTTGTCGCGTAATGCGTTATATGACACGTCACGTTAGCGCACCCGGAAGTGCTCTGGTGCGCGAAGCGCAGCTTCCCGGAAGCGATCCGGGGCGCGGCGCGTAACGTAAGCATAACAGGTCATGTGACTTGTTTATAAAACTTTTCATTGGTTCATTTTACTTTTGTTATTCTAATGATGAAAGGCTTGGTCATATGACCTAAAAATTACGCTTTTTATTGCTTTCGAACATTCTTTTTTCTTAAACATATATGTTATAATGTTCCAGGCTAATGTACTTTCCCGGAAAATTTACAACTGTCCTGCAAGTAAAATATATTCCTTTTTCTAGCAAAAGGGCGTTTCTTCGTCCCATGACGGAGCCGTTGAGCAAAAGATGCTCGGCCTGCTGTCTTAGTCGCCGATACGCCTGAATATCAGATTCTTATCAATCACTTTATGTTGCAGGAGTAAAAAACACAACAGCCCTTGACCATTTATCTTAACTACGTTCCTGCGTATTATACCTTTTATCCGTCATGTAATTGGACTGCTTTATTTCACTTGCCTTTTACTGATTCGAAAACAGTGACTAAAATTAAAAACGTTACCAATGTAAATACTACTACCATGTTTTTTTTTTAAAAACCTTTATTGTGAAAATGTCAGTATACAAATACGGGCCTATAACCACGTGGGCTGGCCACGGAGCAAACTGGAATCGTATATGATGAGGAAACATTTACACTGTAAAGGAACGTAACGAGCGGGCCATTAGGTTGCAAGAACTAAGGTGTCTAACAGTTGCGGAAACGGTGGACGTACATTTTGTAATTAAAATACAACAGGGCCACTAACAATACAATTTTCTAGATATACATTTGCGGGCAAGTACCATGGGTGACGTTAATTCGAACTTACAATAGTACAGTAATCAATAACACATCAGAACTTAATATCAATAAGGATGTCGAAATATTCAATCAATTCTCGTCCCCGCCCGCCATGTGCTTCAAAACTGCATACGTATCTCGTGATATCAAGGTTGTGCAACCAGTACACAACAAGGAGTTACGAGTCCCATTTATACCGGCGCCATTTTGGGCGAGGCCGGGTAGGTCCAGGATATAGTCAAAATGTCTCCACCAACCAGCGGTCGGACCAGAACCCCTTTCGGCAGTCAAAAAAGGTTCAGTTAAATGACAACAGAAGAGATAGGCAACAAGAACCAACAGTCAAAAGAGGGGAGGGCAAGATCTGAAGCCATTGTTCTACAAACTCTCAAGCAGACTTGGATGGAAAAATCCTGAAGAATGTACAAACTGAAAACCATTTTTTGTCTGTATAGCATCACCAGCAACGCTTGAGTCAGCTTTGTGTGAAGCCGCCATTTTGATTCAATCAATAGCGTCCCCCTGCACACATTCAGGGACCTGGTCGTGTCTTCAGGTCAAACGGGTTGTGGGACAAGATGCAGAAAGGAAAAGGAAAAAAGTTCCGCCGGACCATGGGAGCCGGCCGCCTATGTCATGGGCGATCTTTGGCCATACCAGGGCAATAGTAAAGCTGCAGCAGGTGCAAATAAGCTTCAGACAGTGTTACAAGCACTGCTCAGAACTCTCAACTATGGCACCCAAGATCCAGGACTTGCCATCCGGATCTTGGCTCTCAACTATGGCACCCAATATCCAGGACTTGCCATCCGGATCTTGGCGCCTTGTGCTGGTTCCGACCTATTCACACATCGGTCCGCTACTGACACCACCTCATAAGCCAACGGGTCACCCCACGCCGACTTTCGGCGCAGCATTGTAGGATGGCCACACCAGTGCGGCAACTTGCTGGACACCACCTTGGTGCCATCCAGATCTCGGCGCGTTGTGCTGCCTTCGGTCTACTGTAGCCGCAAGTGCGGACGCAACTCAGCTGGATAGCGAGTGAAACACCAAGGGGCGCCCCACTACAGCCGAGGAGCCTCCATCTTGGGGGCGACGCACAGCATCACATTGCTTTCTCAAACAGCCCCCACTGACTGACGCGACCTCACAGGCCAACGGGGCGCCCCATGCCGACTTTCGGCGCAGCATTGTAGGATGGCCACACCAGTGCGGCAACTTGCTGAACACCACATCGGTGCCATCCGGATCTTGGCGCGTTGTGCTGCCTTCGGCCTATTCGCACATCGGTCCGCTACTGACGCCGCCTCACGTGCCAACGGATTTTCTACGCTTTTTATACCAGCGCGTAACGTAAGCATAACAGGTCATGTGACTTGTTTATAAAACTTTTCATTGGTTCATTTTACTTTTGGTTTCCTAATGATAGAAGGCTTGATCATATGACCTAAAAATAACACTTTTCATTGGATTAAAATTTTTTTTTTCCCAAACGATGAAAGCCCCACCTTGTTTCTGGATGTTTCAGACTGAAGCTGGCGTCAGCATGAGAGCACCACCAACTCGTGGCTTCGTCGTGGTCATTCCGCGAGCAATCATGGCAGCCGCTCCCCACCGGAAGCCTGCAGGAGTCGGGGGCCCTCAAGACTTTTGTAAAATCTTCAAGGCTCAGGGGACATCCGAGTTCCAAGGTGTCCCAGGGCCATTTTAGTGGACCAGGCCCAAATCCGAAGAGCCGTCCGCCATTTTAAGAGTCCTGTAGCAGCCGCCTATCGCTGCACCGCAAGAGTGGGCGCAACTCAACTACATGGTGAGCGAGACGCTGTAGCCGCAAGAGCGGGCGATAACCAGCTGAATGGAGGATGAGGCACAGTGTAGCAAAAGCGGGCAGAATAGCAACTGAAACGGTAAAGGGGCGCCCCAGTACAGCAGACGAGCCTCCACCTGGGAGGCCCGTTCACGCCGCCTCCCCCCCCCCCCCGGGGCGCCCCACGCCGTTTTTCCGAGCAGCATTGTAGGATGCCAAAACCAGTGCGGCAACTTACTGGACATCACCTGGTTGCCATCCACATCTCAGCGCGTTCTGCTGCCTTGGGACTATTCGCACAACAGACCGCTACTGACGAGGCCTCCCCCCGCACCACCCGGGACGCCCCACGCCGTTTTTCGGAGCTGCATTGTAGGATACCAAAAACCAGTGCGGCACCCAGGTAACATCACCTGGGTGCCGTCCAGAACTCAGCACGTTGTGCTGCCTTGGGACTATTCGCACAAAACACAGCTACTGACCATTGTTGCTTCTTTTTTAAAAAAATGTTTAAATGTATTTACTGTTTTTGTTCCGTTGTATATATTTATAAGTTATTAAAGTGTTATAATCCTACAACTTTGTTGGAGTGCTATATATTTTTAATGTGACACATAATTGTGAAGACTTTGATGTACAAAAAGGCATCCCTGGAATCTTCCGCTTCAGGCTCGGACCCACACACCCTCACAGTGAGAATCCCCTCCCCAAGCACAACACAGGATGGTTATCAGATAGTAGGAACGCGTGTGGTGTGACGGATCTCATGAGGTGGGGGCCTTGATCTACTGTAACTCCTTTGAAGAGGGGTGATTCTCTACAGCTGGGGCCATAAACTACACCTGCAGGACTAGGTGATAGCCTGGGACCGGCCTGGACAATCGGACACAGAGGAAGAGGAGTGTCACAGGGTGCGGTAGTGAATAGGGTGAAAGGGAGGTGTCGGGAGGAGTGTCACAGGGTGTGATTCTCAGGGAAGAGCAGCGCAGATGGGGGGAGGTTTATGGCCCATGCTTGAGAGAGAGAGCAGGGGTGACCAGTGCGTGGGGGAGATGCTTGCGAGGGAGGGAAGCCATGCTGAGGATCAGCGGCGTGCAGAGAGTGGGTCTGGTCAAGGCATCTAAAATGGCTGCCGTGCTCAACAAAAGTGTGGCATTGCAAAAAAGGCAAGATGGCGCAGACAATGTTTATCAATAAGGATTAATGTATAACAATTATTTTTATCAAAATATTTAATCGCAGTGACAAAATAGCGGTCAACAGTTCCTGATTTCCATCGAATCGAACGTTAACAGACGCCACGCAGCAAAAAAAAAAAAACGCTCACGAACAGCGCAGATGGGAGGAGGTTTCTGGCCCATGCATGAGAGAGAGAGCGGGGGTGCACGCAGCAAAAAAAAAAACGCTCACGAACAGCGCAGATGGGAGGAGGTTTCTGGCCCATGCATGAGAGAGAGAGCGGGGGTGACCAGTGCGTGAGGGAGATGCTTGCGAAGGTGGGGAGCCATGCTGAGGATCGGCGGCGTGCAGAGAGTAGGTCTGGTCAAGGCATCTAAAATGGCTGCTGTGCTCAACAAAAGTGTGGCATTGCAAAAAAGGCAAGATGGCGCAAACAATGTTTATCAATAAACAATTATTTTTAACAAAATATTAACTCGCCGTGACAAAATGGCGGTCAACAGTTCCTGATTTCCATCGAATCGAACGTTAACAGACGTTACACAGCAAAAAAAAAAAAAAAGCTCATGCACAGCCGCTGGAAGACATGTATCAACATATATGAGCCTCCTCAGCCACCCTCAGAAAACATAGGGGGTCAGGATACGTCTCCCGTACCCCCTTATACCTAGTAATTTAATTAAATCGAAACACAAAATAGCGAATTCACGTTTCGCTACCAGTTTGCGACCCGGTTTGCGAACCGAGAAGCGCTTCTACCGCGAAAAATCAAATTTTAATTATTTGCCCCACGGGACCCTTTAATAACCCCAACATCATTCCTAGGGGGTCAAGAAGAATCTACCTTGCCCCCTTTCATTAAATTCCCCCTTCATTTTTCTCCTCCTCTTGTCTTTCGATCCTACCGAGAGACAAGATGGCGGCCGCACCGGACTGTTTAGAATGTTGACAGACACCGGAGAGCCAATCAGCTTCGCTACGCAAAGCTCCGTAACGCGAAAAGTACGCGATCTGGTGCGCTATCTGGGACGCTGTCACAGATATATCTGTTTTTTTAAACGTTAATTTCTCAAAATCCACTAGAGCACATATATTGAGACCCAGCAAAGGCACATCGGGCTAACAGTCCCTATAATTTTGCCAAGTTTCGTGTAAATCCATTCAGCCGTTCGAGCTAAAAGTGAGGCCAAAGGCCCTATAGAAAAATGAATGGGAAAAACGTGTTTTGGGACCCCCCTTTTTTCTCGGCCCCCCCTTGACAGAACCCCCCCAAATTTTCAGGGGCTGCTCAGAAACAAACTGTGCCATTTTCCTGAAAATTTCAGCCGATTCCGTCCACAAACGCCAAAGTTATTAGACATAGAATTTTCAAAAGTTCCATAGAGAATAAATCCTAACTATATATACCTACTGGCGACCGCCAGTAGGTAATATATATATATATATATATATATATATATATATATATATATATATATATATATATATATATATATATTATATATATATATATATATATTACCTACTGGCGGTCGCCAGTAGGTATATATAGTTAGGATTTTTTCCCTATGGGATTTCTGAAAATTCTATGCCTAATAACTTTTGCGTTTGTGGACGGAATTGGCTGAAATTTTCAGGAAAATGGCACATTTTGTTTCTGAGCAGCCCTTGAAAATTTGGGGGGGTTTTGTGGAGGGGGGGCCGAGAAAAAAGGGGGGTCCCAAAACGCCTTTTTCCCATGTTAATTTCCATAGGGCGGTTGGACTCACTTTTAGCCCGAACGGCTGAATGGATTTTCACGAAACTTGGCAAAATTGTAGGGACTGTTAGCCTGATGTGCCTTTGCTAGGTCTCAATATATGTGCTTCAGTGGATTTTGAGAAATTAACGTTTAAATCAAGATATATATCTGTAACAGCGCTCCGGGCAGCTATCCGGTTAGCGAACCTTTCGCGTAACGGAACTTTGCGATGAGAAGCTGATTGGCCCTCCGGTGTCTGTCAACATTCTAAACAGTCCGGAGCGGCCGCCATCTTGTCTCTCGGTAGGATCGAGAGACAAGAGGAGGCCAAAACAAAGGGGGAAATTACCATAAGGGGGCATAGTAGATCCTCGTTGACCCCCTAGGTTTTATGTGGAGGTTTTAAAAGGGCCTAGGAGGGTCCAAAAAAAAAAATTTTTTTTTGCGTGGTAAGCGCCAAGTTCGCGAACCGGATAGCTTTCTGGGCAGGGAACTTTATGGATAAAAGAATGAAAGACTTTTCTAATACTGTATGTTAATTGTTTGTTGTTTTTCTTGTTTTTTTTTGTTTTCTTTTTTTTAAAGTGTTTTTTTTATTTTGATTCTTTTTCATAATTTATTAAACTTTCTAACATTTCAGTGTCTGAAATGTCATTATTTTCTTGAAATATTGTTTGCAATCTGTGAGGTTGCAAAATGTCCTCATTTGCAAGGAGGAGATCTACTGCTTGGACACATTGCAGCAGTTCATTATCCAAGCTTTCATCCATAAATTCCATGTCAATTGGTTCAATTAATTCCTGGCTGCTCTCTTCCAGGTCCATCTCAAAAGAAACTTGCTGCTCGCCTTCCATTTTGCCTGAAATTTGGATTAAAAAAATATATATTAGTAGAGATAGGGCACTGTTGGGATTAATTTTAGATAGGCAGTTTTTATCAGTGAATTTATCTTTTGGCAGTGTATAGTATGAGAGTGGAAATAGGACTATAAAAAAGTGTATGTGATTTAACCAAGACAAGCCTTACTCCATTGATAACTATAACAGAGAAGTCTATCTAAATACATTACTACTACAGAGGGATAGTGTATATCTAGCAGAAAAAGTCTACTATATTAAGTCATAGTGCACAATATATTAAATTATAACTTACCTTCACAAAGAAGTTGAAGTTTTTTGAAGCTATTGAAATAGGAGGTACAACAAGAAGTAGTAGTCAAAATGGCTGTGTTTCCTTCTCTCCCTTTATATATATACAGGTATATAACCAATTAAATGTCAGGTAATAAAAGTAGAAAATGAAAGTAACATTTTCATTGGTTGTCAATTCCAACAATTCAGATGTGTTTTGTGAAGTAATTTACCTCACGGTACTTGGAGAGGTCTACAGGCTAAATGGCTAAATGGAATTTCAATGAAATTTGTGAGAATGGAAGGGATTGTTATGTAGTATGAGCTAATCTATATTTGGTGAGAGTGTCTCTAGTCGTTTTTCTGTAAATTACTTTCCCGCCTTTTTTTAGGACCGCTTTCCGGGAAGCTGCCCGGTTAGCGAACCTTAAGCGTCACGGGAGTCCACCATTTTGTGTTTCGTTCGCATTAAGATACAAGATGGAGGGCAAATAATGTTTAGAATGGGTAGAAGGGGTCATGGTAGACTTATCTTGACCCCCTAGGTTTTCTGAGCGTGGCTGAGGAGGCTTATATGTGCGGAAAAAAAAACTTTTTTTAAAAAAATTCCGCGAGGTTAGCTTTCGGTTAGCGAACCGGGTAGCGCTCCGGGGAGCGAATTTTGTGGAAAATTAGTGAAAAAAGTTAGAGAAAAATAATAATTGTGAGTGATCAGATGTAGGGTAGCTCTGAGAAGAGCTTTTGGGTTTATGGTACATTTAGGTACTTATAAGTAGGTACCAATGCACAGTCTTAAATTCAGAATGAAAATTCTGTTGCCCTCATCTGAGAAGTGAACTCCATCTCCTCTGTAGATATCTTGCATGTAGTAACGCAAGTTATTGTTGTACAGAGAGCCCATTCCATGGTCTCTCATGTAAGCTGAAACAGATTTGTTTACATGCTTCCTCGCTTTCTCAATTTGTGGACAAAATTGGTTGGACCACCTCCATTTCTGTCTTTGGCATATATTGGAATATACCAAGGCAGTTTGAGGAGAAAGTGCCATTAATTGCTCAAAGGTGTCCTTTAAAAGCATTTCCAGACCTACCCCTGTCAAAGTGCCCAAATCATTACCTCCACAGTGCACTATTAACAGGTCAGGTTTAGGCAAATGCATAAAGGTTTTCACCAATGGTATCAATTGGTGACATTTTAATCCTCTTTGGCCCAACCACTTAATTTCCACATCTTGTAAATTGAGGTTAGGTAAATTTCTGCTTTCAGCATACCTTTGAGCCCAGTGGATGTAACTATGTCCAACAATCCAGACCTTAAACATGGTGGGAGAAGGTTGTTCTGCAGTCAGATGAAGTGTGGTAATGAAAGGGCAGTTGAAACAGTAGGAGTTTCTAAAGAAAAAAAACTGTGGATTTACAATGCTAATGATTCATTAGCAGTGATTGGTGCATTTCCATTTCTGAAAACAGAAAGTTAGGGTGCATGGATGTGTTCTTTGAAAGATGTAATTTGAATGGTCAAGGAAGAAACATTTAATGAAAGATTGCACTGGATACGCAGGTGCACTGAGAGTTCAGAGTTCAATTGAAACATTGTTGTGTGAATTTGCAAACATGAGAGGTCTTCCAGGAGGTGGTTGCTATGGAAACAAGGCAGACAGGGCAGAGGGGGGAAGGGTTTTGATTTGAAAAAAGTGAGGGAAGAGGTATGATTGGCTAATATGAGAGATATGTGAAAAGAATATCTGTATTTCTGTGCTTTCAATAGCTGCAGCCTTTGGAGTGCATCCTTTTTCTTCTGCTGAAGACAATTTGGTGTATTTCTCAGACTGTTTTCAAAACTCAAAAAATATTTGCTAAGGTGAGAAAAGATTTATTTAATTTAGATAGAGAATAGTATGATTTAAGGAGAAAATGATGAAGAAAGCTGTGTTTTTAAAATGTGGTTTTGTCTCTAGTGATATACAAATAGAATTTGTTTCTTTGAGAAATTGTAATTGCATATTTGGTGTAACATTCTGGCATGCAGTAACACAAGTTATTGTGGTACATGGAGCCCATTTTATGGTCTGTTATGTAAGCTGAAACAGAGATGTTGCTTTTAAAAACGATTTAAGAAATCAATTTCATTTCTGGATATGTACTGCTAGAGCTTCATAGGTTGTTTTGAGCCATATTTATAAGGTATTTGAGTGTCTAAGATGTTATGTTTTCCTTTTAAAATGTAAAGTGTTGCTCATTGGGCAAGTGTCTTGTAAATACGCTCCCACTTGTGCTTGGCAAATTTAGATTTTGATTATGGGAGTTACCTAGCCATGTTAATAGTGTCCCAAAAATGGTGCTAGTGAAGTGCAGAAAACACTTTCATGTGTCTCAAGGACATTTTTAGTCATTTCTTCATGAATGCAGGTATACAATTGATTTATATGCTGTGTTTAAAAACGAATTTTGAAATCAATTACATTTCAGGATATGTTCTGTTAGAGCTTCATAGGTTGTTTGGGGTCATATTTAGAAGGCATTTTAGTGTCTTTGATGTTATTTTTCCCTTTTTAAATGGAAAGCGTTCCTCATGGGGCCCTGAGCAGTTCTTAGCCATGTTATTTAATAGGAAGTGGATAACATGGCTAAGAGCATTTGCTGGAAAGTGCATGAATATTGCTGACTTTTCTGCGATGTTATTTTTCCCTTTTTAAATGGAAAGTGTTCCTCTTGGGGCAAGTGTCTTGTAAATACGCTCCCACTTGCGCTTGACAAATTTAGATTTTGATTATGGGAGTTACGTAGCCATGTTAATAGTGTCCCAAAAATGGTGCTAGGGCATTCCAGAAAACACTTTCATGTGTCTCAAGGACATTTTTAGTCATTTCTCCATGAATGCAGGTATACAATTGATTTATATGCTGTGTTTAAAAACGAATTTTGAAATCAATTACATTTCAGGATATGTACTGTTAGAGCTTCTTAGGTTGTTTGGGGTCATATTTAGAAGGCATTTTAGTGTCTTTGATGTTATTTTTCCCTTTTTAAATGGAAAGCGTTCCTCATGGGGTCCTGAGCAGTTCTTAGCCATGTTATTTAATAGGAAGTGGATAACATGGCTAAGAGCATTTGCTGGAAAGTGCATGAATATTGCTGACTTTTCTGCGATGTTATTTTTCCCTTTTTAAATGGAAAGTGTTCCTCTTGGGGCAAGTGTCTTGTAAATACGCTCCCACTTGCGCTTGGCAAATTTAGATTTTGATTATGGGAGTTACGTAGCCATGTTAATAGTGTCCCAAAAATGGTGCTAGGGCATTCCAGAAAACACTTTCATGTGTCTCAAGGACATTTTTAGTCATTTCTCCATGAATGCAGGTATACAATTGATTTATATGCTGTGTTTAAAAACGAATTTTGAAATCAATTACATTTCAGGATATGTACTGTTAGAGCTTCTTAGGTTGTTTGGGGTCATATTTAGAAGGCATTTTAGTGTCTTTGATGTTATTTTTCCCTTTTTAAATGGAAAGCGTTCCTCATGGGGCCCTGAGCAGTTCTTAGCCATGTTATTTAATAGGAAGTGGATAACATGGCTAAGAGCATGTGCTTGAAAATGCATGAATATCGCTGACTTTTCAGCGATATTCATGCATTGCGGCCGTTTTTTTTCACATTTGCAAGCACTTCTTAGCCATGTTATCCAATGGGAGGTGGATAACATGGCTAAGAGCATTTGCTTCAAAGGTTGTTTGGGGTTATACACCATTTTTGGGAAATTAGTAACATGCCTATCTAACTCCCATAATCAAAATCTAAATTTGCCAACCGCAGGTGGGAGCATATTTACAATAAATTTGCACCAGGAAGAACGTAAAATAGCATACTAGATACTCAAATGCCTTATAAATATGACCCAAAACATCTTATGAAGCACTAGTAGTGCATATTTCCAGAAATGTATTGGTTTTCATTTAATGATTTACTTCATTGGTAGGCCTTCACATGTTTTTTTATTTTGATATTTTTCAGTGAAAATCTTATCTGCAACCATGTGTTCGCCTCACCTCAAATAAACAAAACAGGTGATGGACTGAATGTGGATCAATGACACACATTTACCCCAGTCTAAAGATCAGGGCCTAAACAAATCTTTAGATAGGCTACATCTTATCGTCATCCTGAATTAATGATTTAAAATATTAGGGAGTGATTTATGAGTGTTGAATGCCTTTTTTGTACCATTGAGTGTCATTTTTGTGATGCAGTGCTGGTGGAAAACATTTGCTATGTTAAATAATTAGTACGGCATTAAGTTTTTGATGACTGTTATTTATTTACTGTTTGGTAATAGTGGTTAATAACATTTTATATTATATTTTTCCACAGATTCAACTGCAGATTCTTTCATAGTTTGGAAAATGCCTTCCAAAAGTCGAATACGAAAGGCTAGAAAACGTCAAAGACAGCAGGATGATGTTTTATTGCAGCAGTCCTCTTCCCCAAATACTTGTCAAAACACCAAGAAAGGTCCGGGTAAGAGCACGAAATCATTCTTAAGAAATATTTGTAGTAAAAAAAGTTTTGCTCAAAAAAATGTTTCAGTTCACAAAAAAAAAAATAATTTAAATGGAAAGGAGAGACCCATCACAAATGTTACTGGTAGAGGAAGAGATAACTCTGTGCATGAAAGTAGAAGGAAACAACAGTTTAGGGACATTCGAAATCGAATGTTCCGTAATAGGATATTAGTTAATTTATTGAAAAGTATTAAAAAGAAAGGCCAACAGAAAGCGGCATTTTATAAGAAGAAGAAAAATGTAGAGAAAATTATTGATCATGCTTTTGAAATTAAGCGAAAGTTGTTTATTTTGGTAATCAATAGAATTAGGAAACTAAGCAAGGTAATTTCTGATTTCAAATCAAAAAGTAGATGGAAGAGAGTAGTAAATCGTACTAACTTTTGTGAAGTTTTTTCCGGAGAATGGATGCATAGTTCAAGTTCTGAGGCATTTTTTAATGAGGAGACTTATTTTCAGGATAATGATTTGGTGCATGCAGTTGACATCAGTGGTCGAGCTTATGAAGTGAAGGATGGTTGTCCAGTTGAAAAAGAACAACTTGTGACAACAGAGACAGAAGAGGCGCTAAGTGATGAGGTTTTAGGAAGACGTCCTAAGGGTCCTGTGTACATTTGGAAGTGTAGTTCTATTTGCAGTGTGCGACAGGTTTCCATCAATTTCCTTTGTGATTTTATACGGACATTTAATAAGAAAAGTTTGAAGCAGAAAATGAAGTTGTTGCAAGATTTAGATCCTTGCAGAGTGAGACAAATGACAGGTTTGCGTGGTCATTCACTGGCTTGTCTTTCCAGGAGAGTATGCCAGAGTGTTTTTCATCATTTCAGGATGCTAGCAGTGCATCATAATAAAGTGAGAAAATTAGTGAGAATGTTGTATTATGCAAAGAGTCCAGCAATTATGCTTAAACAATTATGTGCTGCTCTTTTGCATGGTTCTGAAATAGATGTGAAGAATATTTGTGAAGAAATTGAGTTTTGTTACTTTGGTAGTAAAGATGAGAATGTTCAAAATGACCCTGAAGTAGAGGGTAATGTGGAAGATAATGTACAGGTTTCCAGTACAGATAATTTTCAGAAGGAAATTGCCACGTTTCAGATGAAATCAAGTGAGAGGCCTAATTTCACTTGTGTATGTTGTCGACGCACTTATTATAAGAATCAGACTAAGGTAGTGGATTTATATGCAAAAAGTGAAAGGGAAAATAATAGTGAATGGAAGGATTTTGCCACATACTTGATGGTAGAAAATTATTTTGATTTGGGATCGGATCAACGTGTGTGTACTTATTGTTGTAATAAATTAAACCAAAACCAGATGCCTGCTAGGGCAGTTCATAATAATCTGGAATTGGTTGAGATTCCTTCTGAATTGAAGGATTTAAATACTTATGAATCTATTTTGATTCAAAGTATCCATCCCTTTCAGGCTATTGTAAGAATGGAGCCAAAGACAGGGAAGTTGCCTCCAGCAGATTTACAGAGAGGATTAAAGGGAAGAGTTGTTTATTTGCCTCTAGATTTGAAGAAAAACATTAACACAATTGGAATAGAAAAAGTGGAAGAGGAACCTCTGGTTATCTTGGTTAATGGGGTTCCGACAAAGAATAAGAAAATATGGCAAGATTTAGTGGATGTTAGGAAAGTCAAAAAGGCAACAGTGTATTTGAAGAAAAATAATAAGTACTATAAGAATGTATATGTTGCAGAAGAGGAAGTAAGTGATGAAGAGGATAGCGATTTGTGTGCAGGCCAAATTGAGAAAGTAGAGGCCTCTAAAAGTGAAGAAATATATGAACATTATAGTGTTCATCCTTTGCATTCAAAGGAAGTCATGGGGAATGCTATTGAGTTGTTTCAAATGAAACAAGCCAAAGGGAGTCCCATTAGTGTTTGGGAGGAAAGTTTGGAAGCTCGGTGTTTCCCACAGCTATTTCCCACAGGTCAAGGAGGAAGATATGATGAGCGACCTCATCAAATTCCTGCGTCTGAATACCGGACTTTACGATTGTATGCAGAAGATCCTAGGTTTCGGCAATGCATTCCCTATTTGTTTCATCTCCTGTTTGAAAGCGATCTGTCTGGACTGTCATATGCAGTGAACCACATCTTAAAAAGTGGTATACAGATGCGAAACATCTCGGCAAGTGACTTTATGCATAAAGTCAATGTCCAAGACAGTATTTTGGATTCTCACTTAATTAATCTCATGGCGTGTCAGCGTGGTACTAATGAGTACTGGTACCGTCGTCATGGTGATTTAAAATGTATGCTGAGGAACTTAGGAACTCCAACATGGTTCCTCACTCTGAGCTGTGCCGAGTATGGCTGGGAAGACTTACTTGAATTTCTACGAGAGGCAAATGGAAATATTGAAAACATTGAATTCAAGACACCTGGAGAACTGTGTTCTTTGGATCCAGTGAATGTATGCAGGTACTTCAATCATAGATTTGAAGCTATGATGTCTTTCATCACAAATAAAAAGAATCCACCTCTTGGAGAGGTGTTGGATTTCTTCTGGAGAAAGGAGTACCAAGCAAGAGGTGCCCCTCATATACATATGTTGCTGTGGATCAAGGATGCACCTAAATTTGGAACAGATCCGGATGACTTAGTGATGAATTTCATCGAACAGTATTCTACGTGTGCTGTTCCAAACGCAACGGAGAAGAAAAGTCTAAGAGAACAAGTTCTACGTTTCCAAAGCCATCGTTGTGGAAAGTACTGTCGTCGTAAATTCAGAAACAAGGACAAGTTCTACACCAAATGTCGTTTCAACTTTCCACGACCGGTGATTTCTAAAGGAAGAGTGAACAGTTTGATGTCTTCGCTGCGACATAATGTGACGAGGAAATCACCCAAGAATACATACAATTTGAAAAGGAACGAAGAGTCCAAGTACATCAATGACTACAACCCAGTGATTTTGTCCATGTGGAATGCCAACATGGATATACAGTTTGTGGCTGACAACTGTATGGCTGTGGCTCGGTATGTGACATCTTACATCACCAAAAAAGAAAAGACCGAACTGAAGGATATGTGGGAGGACATTTCCCATGAAAAGAGCCTCAGCAAGAAGTTGTACAGTTTCAGTCTGAAGATGTTGTCGCATCGAGAAATTGGAGCTTACGAATGTTCTGATCGATTGTCTTCAGCAAGTCTCTATGCCAAATCCAGGAGTCTCGTTTGGGCGAGTCTTGGTCTTGCTGCAACGCGAAATCGAGTTCTAAAACCTGTTCGGGAAATTGAGTATTTGGCAGAAAAGGAACCAAACAGTACCGACATTTTGAAGACCAACATGTTGGATACATATTATCCAAATCGAAGCAGTCACCTTGAGAATGTTTGTCTATATGAGGTTCTCCAAAATTATATATTCAAGAGGAACATCAAAGAAGATATTGAGAAAGGAGTGTATGCTGTAATTGGAAGTGAGGGATGCCTGGTCAAGCAAAGAAAATGCCAATTAGTAAACCATCGAAAATTGAGTGGCGAATCTCCAGAAAAAAAGGAGTTTTTCTATTTAGCACTTTTGCAACTTTTCAAGCCTTGGCGTGCAGAAGAGGAACTGCTTGGAGATTTCCTCTGTTACGAAGACTCTTTCAATGCAGCCAAGGAGTCCATAGAATGTCCTGCTTTTTCTAAATATCAAGAAATGCTAACTTTGGAAATTGAGCAGGAAGCAACGATTGCAGCCGAGATTGCCAGAGACAGTTCTCAGGACAGTCAGAGTTCTGTTTCATTGAGTCAAGATCCACTTGGAGGACCTATTATTGAAAATGAAGCTGCCACTGCTATGAATGAAGTAGAAAGAGCCATGGCACATGCTCAGGAGGATTCAGTTAACTTACAAGACTTGGAAAAACAACTCAACGTTGAGCAGAGGAAAATATATGATGAAGTTACCAAGGAAATTGAGCACGGATTAAGTCATGAGAAGAAAGAGTGCTCATGTACGTCGTTGAAGCCTGTCCGACTGTACGTGAGTGGAGAAGCGGGAACTGGAAAAAGTTTCCTCATTAAAGCAATCTCTTGTTATTTGCAGGAAAGGACTGAGTCATCGCTGTCTTGTGTTGTCACCGCTCCTACTGGACTGGCAGCACATAATATTAAAGGTATTACTTTGCATCGTCTACTGATGCTGCCGGTGGAGCATGACAACAAATTACAATACAACAAGTTATCTGGAGATGCTTGCTGTGAAGTTTCAAGAGTTTTGCGGAAAATGAAACTACTTATCATTGACGAAGTAAGCATGGTTTCCAATGTCATGCTTGCCTTTGTGCATTTGAGAATGCAAGAAGTACTTAAAACTGAATATGATGTCTTATTTGGTGGGAAACACATCATTGTTTTTGGAGATCTTCTACAGCTGACACCAGTAAAAGGTCAACCTGTGTTCAAAATACTCACGCATGAAGATACCAGGAAGTGCCTAGGGAGCATTGGCAACGTCAATATATGGTTAAACTTCAATTATGCAGAACTGCATCAAAATATGCGTCAGGCAAAGGATGAAGATTACAAGAATATTCTACAAGATATTAGAATTGGAAAAGTGACCGAGCATGGGAAAGAAGCTTTAAATGCACGATTACTGTCAAATTTATATCCCAAACAAGAGATTGTGCCTGAGAATATTTTTCAGAAAATTACTGAGAAGAAATCCGGGATATGTCTCATGCCAACTCTTGCAGAATGTGCCATCTTCAACAACAAAATGTTGAATTTAGAAAAGCAAGAGATTGTGAAACTTGAAGCTATCGACAAATTAGAGCATATGGGATCAACAATTATTTTGTCAGACAATTTGAAATCAAAATTGGATTCATTAGAGAAGACTATATCTAAAACAGCGGGTTTTGAAAAGACTTTGAATGTGTGTTTAAATTGCCGAATCATTTTGAGACGGAATTTACATGTAGAAAGAGGTCTGGTAAATGGATCAATGGGTAATGTTGTTGATTTTGAGAAATACAGAAATAGAGATGGAATAGAATTTTTAAGAATTAAATTTGATGGCATTGAGGAAGTACAGCAAATTGGTCGTTGTTCTGCTAGGTTTTTGCTTGTTAAAGACTTATATGTTCGCCGTAAACAGTTTCCTGTTTGCTTGGCATATGCGGTGACAATCCATAAATCGCAAGGTTTAAGTGTAGACTGTGCATTGGTGAATATTGGCAGTTCAGTGTTCAAAGAGGGTATGGCATATGTGGCATTGTCACGAGTTAGAACTTTATCGGGATTGTATTTGATTGACTGTGATGTCACAAACATTTGTGCGGATCTAGATTGTGTTAAGGAATACAATAGGTTAAGAAGAGAGTATGCGCCACATTTGCCTCAATATCCTTTATTTGAAAAACGTGTGGTAGGCCAGAAACGTAGAAATATCAGTAATAGTAGGGAGGTTGTTGCAAAAAGACTAAAAGTCAATGAACCGAAAGTTGTTAGCAGAAAGAAAGTGGATTCTGTTGAAGATGTTGTTGGTTTTCAATTTGAAAACAGTTCTGGTGTCAACTGCTATGCAAATGTAGTGGTTAATGTTCTCTTTTCACTAGAGAGTTTAAAAGAGCAGATTGTGTTCAATTCAGAACAAAGTTTATGCTGCTTGTTGAATTCTGTGTTAGAGAAATGTAGCACTGATCGAACAAAAGTAGAAAGTGTGTCTGAAGTTCGTTATCTGTTAGATGAATGTTCAGGTCAAACAGACTTCTCTGAAAATAATCAGCAAGATTGTCAGGAGTTTTTAATGTATATGCTTGATGTATTGCAAGATGAGGGTGTAGATGTAGATCACCTGTTTGGGCTTTCTTATCAATGGCAGCATGACTGCGAGAACTGTATGGTATCAAGTACTACTAGTGTAGACTCAGAAAGATTTATATATTTAACTTTGCCAGACAGTAAATCAGTCTCCTTTAATAAGCTAGTAAATGCAGCGGATCACAACATGGAGTGTAGCCAATGTAAATCTGAAATGATGTCAACATTATTTATACGTAGATATGGACAGTATGTCATTTTAATGATCCAACGATGTAGGCCTGATGGATCAAAATTGTCAACTTTAATAAAAAATTTTGTGGCTTCTCAGCTGTCAATATCAGGGAGGACTTTTGTTACTGTAGCAATTATCTATCACGATGGTCCATCAACAACATCAGGACATTATACAGCTTACTTAAAGTCTGGAAACGGCTGGTCATTCTGTAATGATTCTGTTGTAACTTTCAAAAAAAAATTGCCGTTTGACCTTAAAAATTCTTACCTGGTGTTTTTAAAACCAAAATTTTAAGTAGAGGGAATGTAAGTCTGCAATGCTGTCTCGATTAAAAATTCAACTATATAAACCTGATGCAAGTAAGTCTGCTTCATAGTAAGCAGTATCAGTGTCATAGGAAAAGGAGAACATGAGTGACAAAGAAGAGTAAGATATTAGTAGTCCAGGATTGTGAAAATAATCTCAAATATTTAATTTTTGAAAGTTGCGAAAATAGAAAATGTCGGGATTTGATTGGAAGAATTACAAGACTTGCGAATCGCGGCAACATGATTTGGCCTAGTGGAAACATGTGATATAATGAGAGAAGTTTTTTTTCTATGTAACATATTTCACGTATCGATGGAGGTTTTCTTTCAGAAAGTGGCGGGCTGAAAATATTTAAAGCACAACAGAGTGGATGCTGTTTATAGGAGATCGTTTGACGTCATTGAAAGTAAGTTAATTTTAAGAAGTTTTGAAATCAGATTTCTTAGGTTGTCTGGGTTTTTTAAACACAGTCATTTTGATTGTGTTTTTTTTTCCCCGCTGTTACATGATGAATACCTTCAAGTCACTGATTTAAGTGAAATTTGATACATTCTGAGAACAGCAAAAATAAACCATTTAACATGTATAATTAATGTTATGCTTTTTGTCCTTATGATATACATTTAGAAATGTGAGGTACATATGGGTAAGCTGAGTTCTGTAAATATCAATTTTAATGCTTAGAGTGCTGTACTTCTGGGTAGTGTTTTTTTTAAAAAAAAAAAAGAGGCCCCACCTCAAAGAAAGCTCTTGAAAGCACACATCTTATTTGCATCCTAAAACAATCATTTACAATGTTAGACACAATTTTATGATGGCTTTACATCTTTTTTGCGCTGCTATTGCATCACTATTGTGAGACATTAGCAGTGCAAGAAAAACATCATGTTCCAAAATATGCCTCAGTTCAGCAATATCAAGATACAGTTTCTTTCGAATATATATCTTTAGGATTGTGTAGGGGACGTAGAGAAGCAGAGACTTCTGTAAATGTCAAAGTTGTTGAAAAACTGTTTGTTTATGAACCTTTTCCCTTGTCTTTTCTAATTTTTAAATACATGTTTTAATATTTTTTGAAATGTTTGTTCTTTGTTTTACAGATTGAAAGTATGAAAAAATATTTAAAAAAGGTAAGAAGAATTATAAGGTAAATGTTTTCTACTCTTTTTACCCGCAATGCACTGCTGATGATGTCATTGACACTATCTCTCATTTACTCTCTCTAGCTGTCTTTCTTTTTACATTATTCTCTGTTTACTTCCCTTATACTAACTCTTCTTTTTTTAAAAAAAATATTTTTTTAGTTCGCTTAAAGTTCGCGAACCGGTCAGCGAACTTGAAGCGAACCAAAAGAAATAGAGCTTGCCAGAGTGATAAACATTCTAGCAATTTTGTTTAAAAGGGGAGGTAGTTCTGAAAAGAACTGTTTTTTTTTTGTTTTTGTTGTTTTATATTTTTTTTTTATTTTTTGAACATTTTTTGATTTTTTTGTATTTTTAGAACTGTTTTATGTTTTTTTTGTGTTTTTTATGGAGGGGAGACAACAAAAAACAGGCTTTCAAAACGGCTCAACTGGAGCAAAAAAAAAAATTACTTTTTGGGTGCATTAGGGCATTTATGATTTTCAAATGCAATGTTCATCAGGTTGACACTCATGTTGCCATATGACAGCATAGCACCACAGTAAATACAAGATAACTTCATATGCTGGAAGTTGGGTTGGATGTTTGGCACAGTCTCTTGTGCCTCTCTTCCCGTCAAAGACAATGTGGAGGTAGATCTTGCCACAGGAGTTGCCGTCGGATTGTCTTGAAGATCCCTTAACTCAGCCCGGCTGTAGTTCAAGGGATGCCACCTGCTCATGTGATGATGCATTGTATAGTTCCCCATACTGTACTTCTTTTCTGTGCCTCTCGACAATCTGTAATCACAGATGAGGCAGGTGGCATATTTTGCATTCACTTTCTTTGATCCAGGAGGGATGGTGAAAAACTGCCAGATGAAACTGGTTTTTCGTTTAGAAACCCGGGGCAACTCATCGACAAATTGTTGTTCCTCTCTGTCCTCTTCTTCTTCTTCCTCCTCTTCCTCCTCTCTGTTAGTCATAATTTGACTAGGTGGTCCTCTCTTCTTATGAGGAGGTGGAGGTGGTGGTGGGGGTGCACCAGCTGCAGCAAGAATGGAAGCCATTGTGGAACTTCAGGTAAATGGTCTTTCTCTCACCAAGATGAAAGTCAGAGTGAGGAAATAAGGAGGGGTTTACATGATTTGGGGAAAACAAAAGTTCTGAGCCAATGAAAAGTGTTATTTTTTGGTCACATGACCTAGTCATACATCATTTGGAAACCAAAAGTGAAATGAACCAATGAGAAGTTTGATAAACAAGTCACATGACCTGTTCCGCTTACGTTACGCGGCGCGCGCCGCGTCCCAGATCGCTTCCGGTTCGCGGTCCGGAGCACTTCCGGGAGCGCTAACGCGACGCGTCATTAGACGCATTACGCGATAACGTGATACGTCGCGCTTCCGCGACGCGTCACTGTTCCGCTAACGTAACGTTGACCGGTTCGCGGACTAGATCGCGGCATCAAGATGAGCTAACGGAAAGCTTCCCAGTTCGCGAACTAGAAGCGAAGAAAAAAATATTAAAAAAAAAATTATCAATAAATATCTAAATATATTTTGGGATTTAAAGAAGAATACATTTTACAGCTACAGATGTTAGCTTTTAAAAAACCAATGAAATTCACCGAAAAAACCATAGGTTATAGACCATATATAGTTAGAAATTTGCATTTAAAAAACCATTGAAATTCAATGAAAAAACCATAGGTTATAGACCATATATAGTTAGGGATTTGCATTTACAAAACCATATTTTACTCGCACAAAACCATTGAAATTCCATATATAGTTAGTTGCACTAACTATATATCGCGCACCCGCAATCCACTGCTGATGATGTCACATATTACATCATTCATGACATGGTCAGTGACATCACTGATGACATCACTGATGACATCTCAAATGACATCACTGATGACATCACTGATGACAACATCCAGTGACTGTATGTTTCTGTAAAGTTAAAATATGTCTTACATATTGAAGAATGAGTGGATGTATAAGTGTCTGGATGAAGGATTTAGTAGGTGCATGACTGACTGTATGAGTGAGTGATTAAATGTGTCTCACTGAGTGCATGGGTTAGTGACTAAACTGTCTTAATTTGTGCATCATTATGTCTGTTGTTCTGTAAACTGTTGCATGTGTTGATAAGTAGCTATATGAGTAACTATATGGGTTATTGATTGGTTACCTTAGTATTTGTATGGGAGACTGAGTGTGTGTGTGGGTGGCTGGGAGGTGTATGACTCTGTGCATAGATGTGTGAGCAGTTGATTCACTAGAGGTATGGTTTCAAAAGTGCATGTGGTAACAGCTGTATGGGCGGTTGACTGTGTGCATGAGTGTATTGGTGAGTGAATGGATATCTCAGTGCTACATGTCAAAGTAAGTACATATGTAAAACACAGTACATGTGAGAGTTGACATATATAAATAACTGTGCATAAGAGCCAGTGAATGTGTGAGTGGCTGTATGGATCATTGTGAACTTGTATCAGGGATTGTATAAGAGAGTAAATATGTGTTAGTATATGTTTGAATAAGTAAAGTTTGTATAACTGTATAGTTGAGGAAATGGAGGTGTGATTGATTCTTTGCATGACTGACTAGGTGTGTGAGTAACTCCATGGATGAGTGACAGTCTGTGAGTGTCTGTTTACACTGATTGTATCTAAGGTTATATTAGAGTCTGAAGAGGTTCATCGTATTATCACATGAATGATATCATCAGTGATGTGATCAGTAATGTCAAATGAGATGTCATCACTGATGTCATCAGTGATGTCATTTGAGATGTCATCAGTGATGTCATTTGAGATGTCATCAGTGATGTCATCAGTGATGTCACTGACCATGTCATGAATGATGTAATATGTGACATCATCAGCAGTGGATTGCGGGTGCGCGATATATAGTTAGTGCAACTAACTATATATGGAATTTCAATGGTTTTGTGCGAGTAAAATATGGTTTTGTAAATGCAAATCCCTAACTATATATGGTCTATAACCTATGGTTTTTTCATTGAATATATATATAATCTCCATTCTTAGTCATTGACTTTATTTTATGTAGTTGGTATCTCCCCCATCTGTCCCCTTCCTTCGTATCATAGCCCCTTATCCTATACAACTCTCAGAACCCCTGGGAGTGTCTGTTAGAATGTTCATGAGGAGTCAGCTGAGAAACTTGGAAAACCGTTCGCTTTTGTTGGGAACACCTTTGATGTACAATAAATCTTCTTACCTTCTACGATTCTTGTATTTCTTCGAAGAGATACCACTTCGTCTTTGGCGGCGAGTTCCAGTGGTGTGCAGCGGAAAGCTGGCGTTTCCACGTCTGTAATCTACGATTTGCAGCTTTCACGGTCAGTTATTTTGAACTGGTTGATTCACCTCAGCTGTTTTGAATATTAGTTGAGGACCTCTACAGCGGTTGTTGCTTCCTGTTTTATTGCCGCTGACCTCTTGTGCTGTGTAGATTTTTTGGGTTCACTGACTCAACATTGATGTAAAAAATATTGATGTACGAAATATTGACTAAAAATATAGACAACAAAAAGATTGACTCCTATACATGAACAGGTAAGTACAAAAATATCGACTAATAAATATCAAGGTAAAAAATATAGTAGTATACAATATCGGCTTCTCTATGAATATAAAATAAAATAATATATATTGAATATAAAAAAACAAGAATCTATAATAAATTAAAACATTAAGCTATTAAAAAATATTTAATCTTAAATGTCACAATACAATCAGTAGGGAAAGTGTTGGATAGGAAATGGCTAAAAATAACTATTCCGACTCCAAGTGTTGGATAACGGAGGAATTACATTTAGTATTCCAACTCCATTGAATGCAACGGAAGGATAAGTGTTGGATAGGTGAGGGGTAAAAATGTGTATTCCCACTCCGGTGAGTACAACAGTAAGGAAAGTATTGGATAGTGGAGGGGTAAAAATTACCATTCCAGTGAGTGCAACAGTAGGGAAAGTGTTGGATAGCGGAGGGATACAAATTTCTATTCCCACTCCAGTGAGGGCAACAGCAGAGGAAGTTTGGATAGTGGAGGGGTAACAATTACTATTCCAACTCCAGTGAGTGCAACAGTAGAGAAAGTGTTGGATAGTGGATGGATAAAAATTACTATTCCAGCTCTAGTGAGTGCAGCGGTAGGGAAAGTGCTCGATAGCGGAGAGACAAAAATTACTATTCATACTCAAACAGTTAAAACATAAACAAAATTATTAAAAATGAAACAGAATCATAAAAATAAACAATATTTAAAAAATGGAAAATCAAACATATTAAATATATAAAAAAGAAAACATAATATATTTGTAATTACATATAACCAAAACCTACAAATAATATATAAATAAAATAATAAATACATTTATAAAAATTCTTTAAAACTCAGAAATATTTACAAACAAAAAAAATGTATTAATACATAAATGTGTTTAGTTTATTTCCTACCCTATAGCACAAAACCATTAACAAAGCGCTTCAACATTTTTAAATGTTCTTCCATAATTAACATCATTATTAATCAATTAAAAATATTATTAATAAAAACACTAATAAACATTAATTGACTACACACACTTTAACACTATATTATCCACAACACACACCTAAATTAAACTATAAAAAATAAAAGACAATGAAAACTAATTTTTAAATTAAAAAATATTACTATTGACAACTAATAATAAAGTAATTAAAGTGTATTTAATACCCACCCTTTACCCTTTAAAAGTAAAATCAAAACACACAAAAATAAACAATTACTCTAAATAAATATCAAATATTTAACATTGATTAATTATATATTAATTAATTAAATACACATTACTTCCCACCCTTTGCTCCTATGAACACCACAGCACACACCTAAAATGAATTACCCCTTTACCATAATTATTTATCAATTAATTAATTGAAATTAATTAGCATCCAATTAATTCATCAATAAAAAATAAATTACCTCCCACCTTTAACACCTATAAACACTACAACACATACCTACAATTAATTACACAATTACCATCATTAATTACCAATTCATTAAAATTAATTAACAACCAATCATTAATTAAAAATAAATTACTATACACATTTACAATATAACATCTCAATTAAACAAACATTAATAAATAAAAAATAATCAATACATTTAATATAATTAAA
This sequence comes from Lissotriton vulgaris, assembly GCF_964263255.1. Classification (NCBI taxonomy): domain Eukaryota; kingdom Metazoa; phylum Chordata; class Amphibia; order Caudata; family Salamandridae; genus Lissotriton; species Lissotriton vulgaris. Next base: position 1,245,001,681 of record NC_141689.1, on the reverse strand, counting down.
TTACTTCCCATCCTATTCTCCTATAAACCCACAACCTGCTACGGAAGTAAAAATGCAAAATTCAAATAAAAAATTAATTACTACAAAAAATTTAACACATATATTAAAAGTACAAACAATTCTTATACAAAAAGACATCACATACATATAAAATATACACTAAAATACATAACATTAATAAATAGAAATTCACCAAAAAACAAAGGTTACAGGGATGTTATAGTAAGGAAACAACATTCACAAACTGTAGAAATTCACTGAAGAAAATAAAGGTTACAGGGACGTTATAGTTAGGCTCATATTTCCCTTGTACAAACCCAGTGAAATTCAGCAGTTATAGTTACCTGAGCTAACTATAACTTATGCCACTTGAAATGTACTGCTTATGACACCTCATATATTACAACACTCATGAAATGGTCAGTGACATCACTGATGACATCTTAAATGATGCCTGCTGCCCTTTTGCCTTGGTGAGAAGGACTGGAACTGCATATCTTAATCCCAGAACTCAAAGTAACTCTCAGGGCTATTTGGTTGGCTTCCTGATCTGAATCCTCAGGGATATAACAGGCTTCCAACAACCTTGAATCTGCACCTGGACTCTGCCATCTGTGAGTCTACCCTGTCAAGTTGTGCCAAACCAATCCTGGGCCCCTGGAAGTGGGCTTAAGGTGTTTTGACAGCATCTGTGGATCCAGCGTAACCGATGCATCTGCTCTGCTGAGCGGCACAACACAGAGCAGAACTGACTTATATCCGCTACTGCATAGACAGGACCAATTACAATGACTTGCATTGCCGCCGCAGCCCACATCACCTTGGGGAACCGCCACTGTGAGACGCTCCTCGCCACAGGCCCTTGCACCTATTGTTGATGGAAGCCATGATGACGGACCCCGCATCGCAGCCTCGCAGCTCTTCTGAACTGATGCATCGCTCTGACTGCACACTGCATCTCTGATACAGACTTCTCATTACAAGCCCTGTCGATTGGATCCTTGATGCGACAGGACCACACACCGCTTTGTCACTGCACCTCAGCACTTAAGTATAGCTTCAGCTGCGCGACGCATCTTCGATGCCGAGCAATGCAACGTTCCGCAACCCAGGATTTAAGGCACTCTTTTCAGTGGGCCTACCTGGGTCCCTGCAGCCAGAAACGTGTTCCATTGCGGTCTCCATGAACTTGTGACTTTGTCCATGTCCAGCACGACCAGATATCCACTGTTGGCACTATTTTCTCTAAAAACTTTAAAATTCATAATCGCTGGTTCTACAAATTGGATTTTTGTCATTCTGGTTTTGTTTTATATATTATATTTTTTCTTTTTTTAACTTGGTTTCGGATCTTTTTGTGTGGTGTTTTCACAGTTTTACTATTTGAAATGTTGCACAAATAGTTTACACATTGCCTATAAGTTAAGCCTGACTGCTCTGTGCCAAGCTACCAAGGGGGTGACAAGGACTGTGGTTGCTGCTTGACCAGAGCTTACACCCTAGTCAACCAGTAACCCAGTGTTTTTACAGTCGGGGTCTTGATTGTCCGGGTTAGTTTTTTTAAATTAGGGTGTATGTATGCCTTTTAAAGGTCTTCTGGGAAAACTCCTGTTGTTAAGGAGTTTTTGATGAGTGTTCTTATTGGGATGACCGCCGAAGTTGAGAGTAGGATATTTTAGAAGACTTGATGTGGACAAGGGTCAGAGGGGCAGCCAGCTGACTTGCTTGCGTTGACAAGTTCCAGAAATTAAGTTAGTGATAGTTTTTTGATGGAGTGTAGTTGCTGTGTTTGCCTTTGGCTAGAGGGTATTGTGGGAAATGGTTAGGGATGTTGTTTTTTGTTGTTTAAGTAGGTATCCAACATAGTTGCCTTAGATGTGTAATCGTTAGCCAGTCTGTCACAAAAATCTTGAGAAATGGAATTGCTAGATTCTCTGCATTTTGACTTAAGGATTTTGGTAAGTATTTTTTAGAATTCTTTGTTGGCACAATTTGCATTGTGCATTGCGGATTTGGTTTGAATAGTATAGTTTCTTTGCTTTTTTGATTGTTGACTTGTATATTTTGCTGTGTCTGGATAGGCATATCTTGCCTTGAAGGTTGTTTGTTTTGAGCCAGTTTCATTGAAGCTTAGCATGTTGTTGTTTTATCTTTTTCAATTCTCCATTCATCCAAAGGGCTTGCTTTCTATTGTTATGCTTTGATGTTTTCAGATGAATTAAGAGATCAAGAGCTCTCTGGAGCCATGCATAGATCGGTCGTACAGAATTGATGGTGACCAGATTCATTTTGGATTTGAGCAGATTTTCTAGTTCCTCCAAGTTAAACTTGTTTAATGGTTGGCAGGTAGTTGGGAGCATAGGAAGGTTTTAGTTGAAGTGGGATTTGGTGTCTTGTGTTGGAAGGCAATGAGGAAGTGGTTTGACCAAGTAACAGTAGTAATTATTTGGAGTGTACCTAGGTTTGGGATGGCAAGAATGAGATTTACTGTGTGTCCATTAATGTGTGTTGTTGTAGGTTGTGTGTGTCTAGGTCAATGGGGATGGTTCTATAGTGTTGAATAAAGATAGTGCATTTTTGTAATTATCTATGTGTTACAAAACCTCTGGAATAGTGTTTCATTTTCTTTCTCCTAAACTCCATCAAGGCATCACTAGATACAATCTTAAAATACCATGAATATGCACTCATGAAACATGCAGTTAAAAGAAATAGCACCACTGAACGACAGTGCCTGTAATGACACAGTCGGTATTTGAACGCACAGTAAATGCTTCACGGCCAATAAATAAAGGCCTCTTTTGTCCTAATTATTAATTTGAACTACATCAAATGTTTGTGGGGGCCCTGCAGTGCCCCACATGCACCCCTACTTCCAGTGCCACTGCCCCGTGGGGTCTTTTGGCATTGACCTAATCAACTTTGATGGCAGGCACACTACATGAAAGAGCAATCTAAGCAAGAGGTGGGACTAAAGCAGTGTGTCCTAATCAACTGGATAAAGCTGTATTCTCTTAATTTCTTTAATAGTGCATAAAAAGTTTGCAAGTCTATACACTAAACCTGCGCCCTCCTTTAGTGTGAATTCAGTAGAGCGGACTAATGTGTGGAGGAAAGGTAAGATGAGTATATCTACACAAGAGATTCTACCTAGGTAGTGGCCAAGTTGTGAGCATATTTGAAGACCAGGGAGACAAGCCTGAGCTGTATTTTGTCCTGAACCGGAAGACAGTGAATTAATCTTCAGATTTCAGAAACAATGGTTGCTTTTTAAAAGGTCCTGCAATAAGCTGGATGACAGAATTTAGGGCATTGTGCGGCCTGGTAATGAGGGCACAGGCTAGCTATGCATAGGCTGCATTACAGTAATGGATGAGAGAGAGCTAATTTATCAATTTGGCAAAAACTGTTTTTTCCCAGTGCCTCAATTTGGTAGATATGGTGCCAGAACCATGTAAGCATCAAAGAGGACAGTTTCTTTAAACCTTCTGAGCTACTTGAAAGAAGCATCTTTAAAAGTCTTGATGGACTTAGGTCTGAAGACCTTTGAGAATGAATACCAATTATAGCCATTAAATTAGAGAAGACTGCCAGCCACCTTTTTATCTCGTCCATGGTGTTCAAGAAGGGCTAAAAGACGCCAGGGATAACCAATGCTCTGATCAAAAGTTTTGGGTCATTGCCTGAATGGAATAAATAAGCAAATGTTTCACTTCAACTTATGCATGTTAGTTTGTACATGTGCTTGATGTCTGTTTATCTGTCTGTGTGAATGACCGTCTGTAGTTGTGCTGGTCTGCGAGCATGTCTGCAGGCTGTATGTCTCCATTAAAGCCCATATATTGTGAGCATGGTTTATAGGAATCCCAGACCTATTTGATTTATCAGAGCTTGTTAAGGTCTTGTTTAAGGAGTACCAATTATCTTGTTTATTTATGGTTTGAAACCAAAACAATTACAGACTTTACGATTTGCCAAGAAAGGAAGATATGGTCACTTCCTTATTTAAGAATAGAAGGAGATTAACTGCTGCTCCTTTTTAGGTGTCCCCTACACAGATCTTGCACTGTGCTTGTGAAATCTCTTGTATTTAATATATCTTAAAGGGAGGCTCTTATCAGTTCCCATTGTGGAGAAGTGTGGCTCAATGGTTAGAGCGGCAGACCCTGATGCAGAGGTCTAGCCTGGGACCAGGGTTCAATTCCCTGCCTCGGTGGGTCATGGGCTCAAATAATTCCACGGACCTGATAATTCTCGCCTCGGTGCTTATTCCAATCATGGAGTCCCACTCTGCAACTCTGGGCAATAGCTTGCTTAATCTCCACAATGCTAAGAATGCCTGGCCTCCACCTTGGGGGTGCCCAGGAGTGGACGCCTCACAGGGAAAGCCAGGATGGGTTCCACAGCGGTATTCTTACAAGCGCCTTGAGACCCTTGTGGGAGAGTAGTGTGCTATACAAGTATCAATTTACATTTACATAGCCAAATTACTGTGTTCTATTCCTTTTTTGTGGAACTTTGTTTAGTGCACTTCTCCTGGTTGCACGCATTTACAATACTTCTACTAAAGCTGCTCACACTGTTTACATTCACTGTGAAGATAAGGATCGCTTCCAATTGAAAAGGCAGACAGCTTCTAACAGTATATGGAATGCTTGCATTTTTATTACTTAGGGGTCCATTACAATGGCGGGCGGATTGCCATCGCCGGCCCTCACGCCAGGTTTCCCCGGTTCACCCCCGCCATATTAGTATGGTGAGGTTCAAGTTCAAGTTCAGAAATTTGTATAGCGCACTACTCACCCATAGGGTCTTAAGGCGCTTGTGGGAGGGGGTGCATTATTTATCATATAGCCAGGTTTTAAGTTCTTTTCTGAAGGAAATGTGGTTCTGTGTGAGGCGGAGGTGAGTGGGGAGAGAGTTCCAGGTCTTGGCCTCCAGGTAGGAGAAGGATCTTCCTCCCATGGCGGATCTGTGGATGCGCGGAACTGCGGCAAGCGCTTGGTTGGAGGATCTTAGTTGGCGGGTGGATGTGTAGAAGGACAGTCGTGTGTTGAGTCATTCGGGTCCTAGTTTGTAGAGGGCCTTGTGAGCGTGGGTGAGGAGACGGAACGTTATTCTCTTGTTGACGGGGAGCCAGTGGAGGTCTTTCAGGTGGCCGGTAATGTGAGCTTGGCGAGGGATGTCCAATATGAGTCTGGCAGATGCGTTTTGGATGCGTTGGAGTTTTTTCTGTAATTTGTCTGTGGTTCCGGCGTAGAGGGTGTTTCCATAGTCCAGTTGGCTAGTGACCAGTGCGTGGGTGACCGTCTTTCTTGTTTCGGTGGGGATCCAACGGAAGATTTTTTTGAGCATACGGAGTACGTTGAAGCAAGAGGATGAGACAGCGTTAACTTGTCTGGTCATCGAGAGGTAGGAGTCTAGGATGAAGCCCAGGTTGCGTGCGTGGTCTGTGGGTAAGGGTGCTGTGCCCAGGGCCGATGGCCACCAAGAGTCGTCCCAGGCAGAGGGTGAAGATCCTAGGATGAGAACTTCCGTTTTGTCTGAGTTAAGTTTTAGGCGGCTGTTTTTCATCCATTCGGCTACTTCTTTCATGCCTTCATGAAGATTGGTTTTGGCGGTGTTAGGGTCTTTGGTGAGGGAAAGGATCAGCTGGTTGTCGTCAGCGTAGGAGATGATGTTGAGGTTGTGTTGTCGCGCGATGGATGCGAGGGGACTCATGTAAACGTTGAAGAGGGTGGGACTGAGTGATGATCCTTGTTGGACTCCGCAGATGACTTTGGTGGCCTCTGATTTGAATGGGGGGAGTCGGACTCTCTGGGTTCTCCCGGCGAGGAACGAGATGATCCAGTCCAAGGCTTTTCCTTGTATTCCGACGTTGCTGAGGCGTTGTATGAGGGTGCTATGACAGACTGTGTCGAAGGCGGCGGAGAGGTCGAGTAGGATGAGGGTAACTGTTTCTCCGTTGTCCAGAAGCGTTCAGATGTCATCTGTCGCTGCAATGAGGGCGGTTTCGGTGCTGTGTTTGGCTCAAAAGCCGGACTGTGAGGGGTCGAGGGAGTTGTTGGATTCAAGGAAGGCGGCGAGCTGGCTATTAACTGCTTTCTCAATGACTTTGGCAGGGAATGGGAGGAGGGAAATGGGGCGGTAGTTCTTAAGTTCAGAGGGGTCAGCTGTGGGTTTCTTCAGGAGGGCACTGAGTTCGGCGTGTTTCCAGCTTTCTGGGAAGGTAGCAGAGTTGAAGGAGCAGTTGATGACATCACGGAGATGGGGTGCGATGATGGAGTCTGCTTTGTTGAAGATGTGGTGGGGACAGGGGTCGGTTGGCGAACCTGAATGGATGGAGTTCATTAGGCGGATGGTGTCTTCAGTGGTGATTGGGTTCCAGGCGCTAAGGTTGTTAGAGAGCGGTTCGGGTTTGGAAGTGGGTGGGGTGGGCTGTTCTTTAGAAATGTTCTTAAAGCTGTTATGTATGTCGGCGATTTTGTTGTAGAAGAAAGAGGATAAAGAGTCGCAGAGGTCTTGGGAGGGAGTAATGTCGTTTGAGGCTGCGGTGGGGTTGGTAAATTCTTTGACGATGTTGAATAGTTCCTTGCTGTTGTGGGCGTTGTTGTCGAGTCGATCCTTGAATGCTGATTTCTTGGTGGATCGGATCAATTGGTGGTGTTTGCCGGTGGCTGCCTTGAAGGTGGTCAGGTTGTCAGTGGTTGGGTTTTTTCTCCATGTTTTTTCGAGAGTACGGCATAGTTTCTTGGAATTCTTAAGGTCATCGTTGAACCAGGGGGCCTTTTTGCTACCTTGTTTGATCTGGTGGTTTTTTAGGGGTGCTAATTCGTCAGCGCTGTGAGTGATCCATTGTTTGAGTTTGGTGGCAGCTTCGTTTGGGTCCGATGAGAGGGCTGGAGGGTTTTCGTTGAGCGATGTGAGGAGTTGGTCGGTGGTGATTTTGTTCCAGTTTCTTCGAGGAGCAGGTTGTGGGGGGTTGTGAGTCGTGGTAGTTTTGTAGCTGAAGTGAACACAGCTGTGGTCCGTCCAATGGAGAGCTGTGGTATGATTGAAGGAGATGTGTTTGCTGGAGGTGAAGATAGGGTCGAGCGTGTGTCCGGCTAAGTGAATGGGGGTGTCAACAAGTTGTTTGAGTCCGAGATTGGCCAGGTTGTCCAGAAGGGTGGTGGTGTTGCAGTCGTTTTTCTTTTCTAGGTGGAAGTTGAAGTCTCCCAGTAGAATGTAGTTCTCGGAGGGGAGGGCATGTGGGCTGATGAAGTCGGTGATGTCTTCGCGGAATTGTTTACGGGTTCCTAGTGGTCTGTAGATGAGGGTGCCTCTAAGTGTGGTCCTGGGGTCGGTGTGGATCTGGAAGTGGAGGTGTTCGGCGGTTGCAAAGTAGTCATCGAAGCTTGTCGTGATTCTGATGGTGTTCTTATGGACGATGGTGATGCCGCCTCCTGTTTGGTTGATACGGTCTTTTCGGATGATCTTGTAAGCGTCCGGGATGGCTATGGCGATGTCGGGTGCTGATGATGCGTTCATCCAGGTTTCTGTAAGGAAGGCGATGTCAGGTGACGCAGTGTTGAGTAGGTCCCAGAGTTCTGTGGCGTGTTTGTGGATCGAGCAGGTGTTTAGCAGGATGCATTTCAGGTGGTTAGAGTCGGAGCTGTGTTTGGAGATCGTGGATTTTTGATGTGGGTCTTGATGCAGGCGAACTTGCAGGAGTGGCAGGCGAAGGGACCGTGGGTACGTCCTGGGGCAGCTTCGTAGCATTGTGGTGTGCGTCCGGGGTTAAGGGCTAGGAGGGTGGCAGCGTCAAACGTTATGCGGGAGGAGTACAGTTTGCGGGGGGCAGGGGATCTGGCGCTGGGCGCGGTCCAGGCATGGACGGGCGTAGACGGGCTTACCTTTGGCGCACCTTTGGCGCGCATGGGGCGCGACCGCTGCTCGTGAACGCTGCGCGCAAAACGTCTGACATATGTAGAAAATGGAGGGGGCGGGGGCGAGGGAGGGTCAGCTGGGAGGCGGGATCGTGGTGGAAGGCCGGCCAGGGATGCAGAACAACAAGGATGCAAGTCAACAAAATGACTGGAAGCCAAAAGCGAAAACACGATGGGGCACAATCAACACGAACGCTCTGATGATGGCAAATGCACGGCCCAGGCAAGCACAGCTTAGGGCTACAGGCAAAAGGCAGCGCAGCACAATGTAAAACACTTTCAAGCTTACTTTCGCCGTAGGGCTATAATTATAGATTGCTGTGCAGTCAGGTACGATTCTAAGCGCTACGATATGATTTTAAAATGCAATCAGGCACAGATGCTTCAATGGCAATGCGAGGCAACAAAGATCAATCAGGGGCTCAAGCGCTACGATACCACTGGCGTTAGGCGGGTTTAGGCGGGTCAGGGAGCAGCGTCAGGAGCGACTGCTTCTGAGGGGGTCAGGGCGGGTCACAGTGCAACAACATGAGAGCGGGGCCTAAGTGATCAGTGGGAGGGAGGGTCAGCTGGGAGGTGGGATCGTGGTGGAGGGCCGCCCAGGGATGCAGAACAACAAGGATGCAAGTCAACAAAATGGCTGGAAGCCAAAAGCGAAAACACGATGGGGCACAATCAATACGAACGCTCTGATGATGGCAAATGCACCGCCCAGGCAAGCACAGCTTAGGTGTACAGGCAAAAGGCAGCGCAGCACAATGTAAAACACTTTCAAGCTTACTTTCGCCGTAGCGCTATAATTATAGATTGCTATGCAGTCAGGTACGATTCTAAGCGCTACAATATGATTTTAAAATGCAATCAGGCACAGATGCTTCAATGGCAATGCGAGGCAACAAAGATCAATCAGGGGCTCAAGCGCTACGATACCACTGGCGTTAGGCGGGTTTAGGCGGGTCAGGGAGCAGCGTCAGGAGCGACCGCTTCTGAGGGGGTTAGGGCGGGTCACAGCGCAACAACACCAGAGCAGAGCCTAAGTGATCAGTGGGAGGGAGGGTCAGCTGGGAGGCGGGATCGTGGTGGAGGGCCGGCCAGGGATGCAGAACAACAAGGATGCAAGTCAACAAAATGGCTGGAAGCCAAAACCGAAAACACGATGGGGCACAATCAACACGAACGCTCTGATGATGGCAAATGCACCGCCCAGGCAAGCACAGCTTAGGTCTACAGGCAAAAGGCAGCGCAGCACAATGTAAAACACTTTCAAGCTTACTTTCGCCGTAGCGCTATAGTTATAGATTGCTATGCAGTCAGGTAGTATTGCCGGCCGGGCGGTAAAGGGACACAATATGGTGGTGGTGTATCCATATTATGATGCCTGCCTTTCCATGGCGGAGACTTCGCCATGGAAAGGAATGCGAATATGGGCATTGGGGGTCTGTTGTGGGCCCCTGAGGAAGAGGGGGTGGCTGGATGCACTGGGGGTACCTATGGTACCCCCTTCTTTGGCATACACAAGGTGGCAGCGCTATAATTATAGATTGCTATGCAGTCAGGTAGTATTGCCGGCCGGGCGGTAAAGGGACACAATATGGTGGTGGTGCATCCATATTATGATGCCTGCCTTTCCATGGCGGAGACTTCGTCATGGAAAGGAATGCGAATATGGACATTGGGGGTCTGGTGTGGGCCCCCGAGGAAGAGGGGGTGGCTGGATGCACAGGGGGTACCTATGGTACCCCCCTTCTTTGGCATACACAAGGTGGCAGGCACCGCGCGGTGCCTGTCACGTTGTGCATGCCAAAGCACAACATGCATATATTGCATTGCGGCGGGTGCTTCTTACAGCACCACCCGCCTCAATGTAATATATGCAGGATGCGACCGCCAGGGTGGCGGTCGCATCCTAATTGCGAGACCGCCACACCTCTGGCGGTCGGTCCCGTGTACCGTTACAGTTCGTCCGCCCGCCATCGAAATGGAACCCTTAGTTGTGTAAAGCAGATGCTTTAGTCTAAGAACATTTGTGGCATTTCCTATTCATGCCTCAGTACCTTTTTTTTACACTTTGTAGGCATTATCAAAAGGATTTTTTCAACTTAATCTATTTGGTCATTATGATCAAATTCTAATGAACATTGCATGTTAAAAATAAAGTTAATAAATACAAGAGTTGTGCTATACTTTACTACTGAACAGGCAGTCACAGGTGCAGTTATCTTGCAGGCAGCAGGGCCATTATTTGAATAATGCAGCAGGTGTATTGGCACTGGTCCCAAAAATTATCAGAACTCCCCAAAACACCTAATATTGCTATATTTGACTACTAAACAGGCAGTCACAGTTGCATTTACCTTGCAGTTTAAAGGGACTTGAGGTGCATGGGTGCAGGAGGTGCAGTGGCTCGGGGGCCAAAAGCTCTAGGGACCCCGACTGAACCCAGTTTATTGCTTAATTCTACTATTAAATAAGAAAGTTGTAAGTGCATTTATCTAGCAGGCAATAGGGTCATGATTTGAATGGTGTCGCAGGCGCCGTAGCATCAGGACCAAACCATCTAGGCACCCCACCAAACACATAATATTGATATATTTTACTATTAAGCAGGCAGACACAAGTGCAGTTACTTTGCAGACAACAGGGTCATGATCTAAATGGAGCAGTAGGTGCAGTGGCACCACGCTCAAACGTTATCAGAACTCCTCTAAACACCTAATATTGCTAAATTTTGCTACTATACAGGCAGATACACTTGCAGTTATCTTTTAGTTAAAAGGGGCGTGACTTGAATGGTGCAGCAGGTGCAGTGGCACCAGGTCCAAAAGCTCTAGTGACCCAACTAAGGGCAGAATATTGCTAAACTTTACTACATTACAGGATGTCACAAGTGCAATTATCCAGCAGGCACTAGGTCTATGATTTCAACGGTGTTGCAGGTACAGTGGCACCAGGGCCAAAAGTTGTCAGAACTCCTGTAAACATCAACTATTGCTATATTTAACTACTAAACAGGCATTCCCATGTGCAGTTACCTTACAGGCAATAGGGTCATATTTTGAATGGTGCAGCAGGTGCAGTGCCACCAGGCCCAAACGTTGTTGGAACTCCTCTAAACACATAATATTGGTATTGCATCAATTAATTCTATTATTTCCATCTTTCATTTCATTTTTCAAAATGTTGCTATTACTTACCAGCCCTATACCACTAGGAACAGCACAATATATTGCCTTTGTGTACATAAACAAGCCATTACACTTTAACAGACTTTCTGTAACTTATATTGTACAACTACTCAGCAAGCTACAAATTACAACAGAAAAACTGCTTATTATTAATCACATAGCTGCAATCTAATGCATTTACCAATGCAGTTGATGCAGTATCTCCTGTTGTATTTGGTGGCATTGTTATAACAATCCCTGTTTTTAAATAAACTATTTTTGATACAGCAATTTGCTATAATAATTTGTGTGCAGTGCATACTGTATATCTCGTTTAATGGCAATAGAAAACTTGTAATTCATTTCAGAAAAGAAAAAGACAAGCTGGCAGAAATGTCAATATTATAAGCCTTGAAAAGAATAATATGAAAAAAAGAAAACTGCTGTCACATTGAAGAGTGCATATTCAGGTACTGCAGATTTCCTGATGTGGCACATTGTCCTCTAAAGGGTTTCTGTATCACCCCATGTGCCATGCACGTTGCCACGTGCCTCTTGCTACACACCACTCTGGCCCTACTGATGCGCATCAGTTGCTCCTAACCTGCACCTCAATTGTTGCTTCCCTGATGCACACAAGTCAAGTCACAGATTCCTTATTCGGCCGACAATGGCCAAAAAGCACACAAGTTAAAACAATTATCCCAAGGACACATATAATTACAAAAAGCTTAAGAGGAATCGTGAGTGCATAAGCTGGACCAGTTAGCATGAATAAAAAACATCTAAGACTATTTATACAACAAGCATTTGCAATGCAATAGGTCTCGCATTTATGCAAGTTTAAGCTATTGGCATTGTAAATGGCAATGCCTTTTATTTTTAAAAATGCATCGTCATTTACAATGCCAATAGCTCAAACTTGCGTAAATGCGAGACCTATTGCATTGCAAATGCTTGTTTTTCTCTCCTCCAACATTATATCGGGATGGATTGTGTGCATATTACCGATTAACAACTTGAACACGCACTATAATTCAATATGTTGGTTGGTGTGCCGATCACAGAGTAAAGACAGTGAACAGGCACAAAGGGATCACATTTTCTCTGTGTAAAAACGTTTGTTTCACCTTGCTGGCTTTGCAAAAGGAATTTCTTAGAAGGGAAGATTTTTTTTTTGTTTTTTTAATTGTTGACGACACACTTACAGGATATGACATGAACCAATATGTTTTTGAATGTTTTCGTTTGAGGGAGATTCCATTAGCGGTTAGTTATTTGCAGGCTGAGGTGATAAAGGACCTGCTCTTACCTTCACTATGAGTTTGCCATCCTTTTCACACTTACCTTTTAAAGACAAAAACTTAATACAAAGAAACACAATCATCCTATAACAAAGAAGACAACCAGCTAACGTGCATAGTGATGTGTCATACATAGACAAGAGTCTAACACGTGAAGCGCAATCAAGAAGTGAAGAGATCCACCGCATATAGCTGGCATCTTCGAGGACTCTACTGTAGTCTACCCCTGAAGGTCCCAACTCTGATTACTATAATTGAACATGCATTGGCAAAGCAAACAGATCTGGCTGCAAGCTGGTGCGTTGTAATTTCTTTTTTTGTAAATATATGCCACAAAAAGAAAAAAAGAATATGCCACCACTTAAAGGTGGCTGCCATTCACTTGAAATATACATTTAAAAGGAAAAAAAATCCCTGATGTGGCTCCTATTACTATTGAGTTTTTTTTTTAATAGCAAGCCTTTCATTAGGCGAGGCATTTTATCATTTGTGAAACAAAGAGGACTGCCTAACCAAATACTCAAATTGCAAGCAGCTACAATGTGAATGTCTATATCTCACATCATTCGCCATTAGATTGCTAAACTATGCACAAACACAAATATCAGAGCATATCTGGTCACTCATGCATCAAACCAAAACGCTTCGCACGTTTGTAGCCTCACAGCCAATACAACCTTCCAAACAAAGCACTCCTCACCATGTACTGTGCCATCAATCAAAAAATATGCTCCAGCACCACAGAAGGGGTTAGAAAGCGCTGAATGCTACTGCAAATATTTTCAGATGAGCGACGGTGGAACTGCACAGTCTAGCCAAGCAAGACGTCTGCCGTCGCTCCACACTACCAGTTGCCTTCAAATAGTTATAAATGATTATATGATGGATTACACTGGAACTTGTACTTAAGGTCTTCCGTGTACTGGAGTTTAATATTCACGTCTCTCAAGGCCCATCCTGTGAAGTATAGGTATTCACAAAACAAAGAAAATAACGTGAATCTAACCTTGGCGAGCATTTAGTCGTTGGTTTAAGAAAAGTGTCACATCTATTCACTAGGCCTGTTGCATTATCAGTTTGGTGATGTTGGCCGCCTCCCCAAATGTTCTTCATTAGGCTGTCTGAAATGCATCACTCTTGCTGGAGCTCAAGGTGACACCATACTTGAGCCAGCATACATAACAGATACTGGGATCTGGATCAAACTGTGCCACTCTCCAGTACACCTCCATGATGTGGAGCTCTGGTCACATCATTGACGGATAACAAAGTACCATAATCACACGGCCATGCTTCTTAAGTCTGTGTCACACTGCACACTTCTGTGTTGCAAAGACTTAGGTCACACTGCTTCACTCGCTAGGGCACAACTCTACAGTGTTGAACTGTTGTGCCGTTGCTGCCACCTCGTGTCTCACACTGGTATTGTTATTTGCTACAATATCCCCCATCAGCTGAAACCAGCTCAAAGATACGCCGTGCGCGTGCCCATGTGCTGGCTGGGCCGCAGCTGATGCACGCGCCCAGAGCGTGCACATTGGCTGTCCGTGCGTGCACATGATTTGTCTCCCTTCCGAACCAAAGCGACAAAAATTACTTTTAAAGCAATTAACACTTGTCAAGTGTGAATAATACACTTGGCAGGCTGCAGAGGACTGACCGAGCGGGAGCGGTGACCGGGGGCTCATGTGAGCGCTTCCGCTTACCTCAGCGGACGCCTTTAAGTGTTGGAAAACTCAGCGACGGACTCCGGTAGGGGTGAAGCGTGCCCCGATGTGCTTGGTTCCCGGCTGGGTGAGGTGAGAGAGCTGGGAGGTCTCCGTCGGCGGCACCCGCCTCGGCCCAAGATGGCGGCTACAGCCGCCCGACGCGTTGCTCTAACTACCGGGGCCGCCAGGGGAACTTGAATCCCAGGGAACTGCCCTGTCGAGTCTTGCGGGGGCGATTCCGCTTCATTACCGCCTATCCACGCCTTGCTGGCCCACTCAGGGATTGTGCAGTGTAACAAACAACGGCCCCCCCCCCTGCCGCCCGGCGTCCACGCCTACGCGAGTCCCCGGCTTTGGGCCTACCGCCGGGGACCGCCGTACAGCTGCTGGTGGCGCCAGGCTTTCTCCACCTTGCTGCAAGCGGCACCTATACGCCACCACCTAACGGCCCACCTTCCCCCTGCCTGATCGAGTGGCTGGAACACAGGGAGGAAGTTTTAAATTATTCACACATATGGATTCGAAGCTCTTTAAGGGACTGCTCCTATTGGTACACAACAACTGAGCAACAGTGTTGTGGTGCAGTAAAAAGCGCTTAAGGCTGGGTGCAGAGTCTACAGAGCTGGCAGGCTGTTTGTTATTCAGCCTGCCTGACCTCAAAATGGCCGACACTTATGACATCTCCTGTTAATGAAACACACTGGAAGAGCTGAGCAGAGCAGGAGCTCGGCGATAGGGTCCTGTGGTCGGAGGAAGGTGATCTACGGCGATCGGTGACACGCAGAAGAGCGGACCACATGGGAACCGGTGGCTGGAACCTTTGGGCCCTTTAACCTTTACAACTGGTTTCATCTCCCCAACCTTGTCGCACTGCGCTAACAGTCAGGAGGGCCGTGAAGGAAGCCGCATGACCATCAGGAGGATGCTGGTGCCTCTTCTTCAGCTGTGCAACAAGTAGTGCCAACTGCACCGTTTAGGCCTTTTACAACTGCGCAGCAATTAGTGCCAGTTGCACCGTTTAGGCCTTTTTACAGCTGTGCAGCAAGTAAGTGCCAGCTGCTCCATTTAAGCCTTTATCTGCTGTGCAGCAAGTAGTGCCAGCTGCTTCTCTTAAGACAATTTTTTCAATGTAGACAGTTTTGTTTGATTGCGTTATGACTCACGCTGCGTCGCCAGCAGCCTGGACATTATGGACTATGCATTCAGGACATCTGTGCTGGCCCCATCCGAGATGGCCAGTTGGACAAGGAGTCTGCAAGACTTGTAGGGCGCCAGGCCAGTAGATATATGTTGGTGTTAGAAATTGCTTTTCATGTAGTATGTTCTCCGCACCCTGCTCTGAGCACCTCTACTGATAGTCTTAAGATGTTGAGGCTGGTGTGCACACCTAGGCTTTGCTAGTCCCAAACGGCACATTAGCTCTGATATCCTCACCTTAACGTCCGGACTATGTGCCCCCTTTATGCCCTTCTATTTCTCTTTTCCACCGCTTTCCCAGTAACACCTTCGTCTTATCCCCCCCACACTCCTTCGCCATATTTTACCATCATGGCCACCCCTAGAGTTAAGGCTGGAACTAATTGCTACAAAATCATTTATCCTCCCAGCCTGTCTAAAGCTGCAACTAAACGTTGGAAACATAACACTATTGAACGTTTCCCAGATTCCCTTTTTGTTGATCAATTTTACAATAGTCGTTTTGGGAGGCTTAAAAATGATTTCATTTTCTTCACTCACGACATCCCCTCCTGGTCCAACAGTTTTCACTATTCCCTTAACGTCACCTCCTCCTCCTCTATCCCCCATGGGAAAAAACTAAACATTTCCCCCTCTGCTTGCTTCAAAGGTAACCTCACTATCTCACTCTATAGCAACGGTACTGTCTTGATCCAAGGCAAAGACAACTGCCTATCGCTCTTTGACTGCCTCTTCCCCTCCTTACTCCCCTCCTCTGCAACCGGATTTCCCCATGACTCTCCTTCCAGCTCCACCCATTACTCCCTTTCCCCTCCGCAGGCCCCACCTCACTCCAATTGGCTGCTCCCTCGAGAAGCACAGGTCGGCCCCCTTCCTTCCCCCTCCCTTGTGACCTCCCCTCCTATTCCTCCCCCCTCACAGTATGTCCCTTCACACATCACTTCAGCCTTACCACAAGCCAATACGCTCCTCATCCCATCTGCACCATCCCGATTCTCCAATCTCTTCTCCTCCCCCATATTCCTTCCCATCACCCCCCTTTTTAGTCCACCTCTCCTCCGTCCCTCTCTCCCAGTGTACTTTACCTATGCTCCCCTCATCCCTTCCATCCCTCCTCCCCACCCCCTCCTCCCCTCGTTATTCACCCCATCTTCTCCTGAATCCCACTGCATCTCTCTCCTCCCTCCTACTCCTCCAGTAATGCTGCACCACCCCCCTTCCCTGCCCAGTAACCCCTTCCACTTCCCTCCCTCGGGCCCAGCAGAACCACTTCCTTTCCCCAACTTCCCTTTCTCCCAACCCCCCTCACTCTGCCAGATGCCCGTTCCCTCACAGCCACCTCTCCTAGCTGACAGGTCCTCCACAACCACCGCACCTCTTTTCCTCCCAAACCTCTTATATTCTCATGACTCCACACAGGCCTCCCCTCTCCTTCTACCCTACTGCCGTGTTCCACACCCCGCTCCCCCTAAATTTGTCCTTAATTCCTCTCCCTCTTGCAACACCAACAAAGACAACTCTCCCTTAACCACCGTTTCACTAACTCCCGCTCTCACCCACCACCCTTCCCCACTTATGAACCCCATACCCCAAATTACCTCCTATCCTGCCACCTCTCCCTGCCTGCCACCACCTACTCCACCCCCCCTTGTTTCAATCGAGCCACCCAACCCTCCCCAACCCAACCTTCCGTGCTCTGCCTCATTCTCACTGGAAAACACGCTAGGCTCTCTTATCACTTCCATCTCCCAGCTTACAGCTGCCATCTCACTTTTATGCTCTAAGATTGTCACCCCTTCTTGCACCGCTACTCCTTCCCAACTTCCCACGAGATGCACCTCACCCCCTCATCCCAGTACAGCCAAGCTTAACCTATCGTCGGAAAACTCTGTTAACTCACTCAAGCCCCCGAACGCCACCCTTCCTCAACCGGCATACCCTAGCAACCCCACTATCTACACCATTCCGATCATCACCTCTGTCAGAACAAAGCATCCACTTAAACCCTCCCGAGCACCCCCTTATAAGTACAATATCCCGATCACCCTTCAGAGCCCTAGTGCCCCCGTCACCAAAACAGTTTTGACAGAGCTGCGCTGCATGCTTCAAAACTGCAGATCTGCAGTAAAACACAAACTTGAAATCTCCGATACCATCACCCTTCATAATATTGACATGCTCTTCCTCACAGAGACCTGGTTCAAAGATACGTCTCACTCTATATTTGATCTCCTATTACCCACAGGCTACTCTTTATTTAGGAATGACAGAACTGACAACATGGGGGGAGGTGTTGCAGTCATCTTTAGAAACACCCTCCAACTTAAGGCCTCTCCTAACAGCTCCTCCAAAACCTTTGAATGCCTTTCTCTTGAGCTTCAATTGCAACACCGTTCACCCCTCAGATTCCATGTCATTTACCGCCCGCCTCGTAGTGGCCCTTCGTTTATGGATGAACTCACCGACTTCATCAGCGACCAATACTCGCGAAGTGACAATCAGACCTTCGTGGGGGACTTCAATCTCCACTGGGGAGTACCGCAAGACTCCTCTGCGAACTCACTGGCCACTTTCCTCTCTGCAAACGATCTTATCCAACACTGCACTGAATCAACACATTCTAAGGGCGCAATCCTAGACCTTGTTATTTCTAAAGCAGGCATGCTTTCTACCACTACCCCAATTCATGTAGATTGGTCTGACCACCTCCTCGTCCCATTCTCTCTTCAACTTTCACACTCTATAACTCTTGGCCAACCCAAGAGGGCCATCTCATGGTTCCGGGATGCCAAAAATATTGATGTCGGTCCCCTCTGTGAATCAGCTTTGTTATCACTTCCAAGGCTCGACCCGAACCTAGATGTTGACGAACTCACCTCCCAATGCCTCATAGTTCTTGCAGCTGAAATTAATAACGTCGCTCCACTCAAAAGCAAAAGGTTAAGGCCCACTCCCTCAGCACCTTGGTTCAACAAATCCCTTTATGAGGAAAGGAAGCAGCTAAGATGCCTGGAGAAACATTGGAGGCAAGTGCCCTCCTCCGACAATTTGGCCATGCTTCGCTCAGCAAGATCCAAGTACCACAAGCACATCTTCCTTGGGAAAGCGACACACTTCAAAACCCTCCTTGACTCCGCCAAAAATAGACCCAAAAAACTATTCGATCTCATCAAAATGCCTAACTGCTCTCCCCCAACCTCCAAGGTGGATGATTCTACAAAGAGAGCAGCGGACTTTGCTATTTTCTTCGATGAAAAAGTGAAATCACTTGTGGATCAGGTCGCTCATCCTACCCCTCCAGAGGAGCGCAAATCCTTAGCCATTTGGCAGAGCTTTGACCCCATATCTGAAGATGCCCTTCTCAAGTGCATACGAGAAACAAAGCCATCCAACCATTCTCTTGACCCTATCCCCAGTGCCATTGCCATTGACTTCTATGCCCACTCCCTCTCCTATTGGACCACTCTGATCAACCTCTCCCTCTGGCAAGGCTCCCTTCCTGCCTCCTTCAAAACTGGGCAGGTCACCCCTCTTCTTAAAAAACCCACTGCTGATGCAAATGACCTCAACAACTTCCGCCCCATCACTAACCTTCCCTTTCTGGCGAAGATCACTGAAAGATGTGTAGCAAAACAACTCTCCCGTCATATCAAGGACAATGATCTTCTTGACAACTGCCAGTCCGGCTTCATCCAAAACTGCAGCACTGAAACAGCTCTACTGCAAGTGGTTGATGACGCGTTGAGGATACTCGATTCAGGGGGGTCCTGTCTTCTAATTCTCCTTGACCTCTCCGCAGCCTTTGACACTGTCAATCACAACACCCTCCTCAATATTCTTCAAGGGAGAATGGGCATGGAGGGCACTGTGCTTAAATGGTTTGCATCCTTCCTTTCTGGCAGATCCCAAATGATCAATATAGCGAACAGTCTTTCACCTCCTGTGGCGGTAGGTCAAGGTGTTCCCCAAGGCTCGATACTTGCTCCCACACTGTTCAATCTCTATCTAGAACCACTGGGAAATCTCCTAAGTAAATCCAGGATTCACTATCATCTCTATGCTGACGACACTCAACTCTACCTCAAGATTGCCTCTACTCACGATCTCTCCATCCTAAGCTCCACTCTTGACTCCATTCAAAACTGGATGTCAACTCATCAACTGATTCTGAATCCCTCCAAAACTGAATTCCTCCTCTTCTCCTCCTCACTCTCTCCTCCCCCGGTTCAATCATGGATGGATCAGATGAATCTACTAAACAATAAACCCATCATTGTCGACAGCGCCAAATCCCTTGGTGTCATACTAGACAAAAAACTCAATCTAATTCCCCACATCAATTCCATTGCAAAATCTGCTCGATACCAACTGCGCCTTCTTTGGGGCATCCGTCGCTTCTTCCCGGAGCGGGACCTTATAACCCTGGTGCAATCACTGGTCCTCTCCAGACTCGACTACTGCAATTCTCTTCTTACTGGCCTCCCCAAATCCCACTTGTCCCCACTTAAGTCTGTTTTCCACTCAGCAGCTCGTTTCATTTATGGGGCCAAAAGAAGCGATCACATCACACCGATGTTATCCACCCTCGCTGGCTTCCCTTTGAGGCTAGAGCTATCTACAAGACCGCTTGTATCACCCACAAAGCCCTGCACTCCTCTTCTCCTCGCTACCTGGCGAATAAACTGAAACTCTCTGGAGGCTCTAGACCTTCACGCAATGCGGAGAATCTACTGCTTGAACCTCCCACTTTCAAGAAGGAAAGAACGATGGCCCAATCCTTTTCAGGCAACGCAGTGAGAATCTGGAACTCATTCCCGGCTCAGCTCCGGACCACCGCCTCCTCCCAGGCCTTTAAAAGGGACCTCAAAGTTCTCCTCCTCCAGAGACACCTCCAAAAGTAATTCACGTCCTCTCTTTTATATGAAGGAAGACCTCCCACTACTGAAAATTTCTACTTTTCATGTCCATGGAAGTGCCTTCCCAGTGTGTTCTTGTGGTCAGAGTGTTTGCCTTTTATTACAGTATTATCCATGTACTTGTGTTTGGTACCCTCTTGCAACTTGCACTCACCACTTTGCCCCTGTAACACACGGTTTGCTTCCTCTCACATGTTTTTTTACCTTTGATACTTGCACAAGTGCCACCTTCGCTTACGTAACGTTTGTTCTTGTGCTTGAGTGTCTAGCATATATTGCAGTATTATACCTCAAATTATACTCTATTTTCTCTTGTAGCCTGCACACTTGTCACTTTTTCCTCCTGTGCACTTTTTACTACCTCATGTATTTTTGGTAGCTCACATTTTTACTACCTCATGTATTTTGTTTGCTCAGAAGTGTCACTATTACCTTGTCTACCTCATGTATTTTTGGTAGCTCACAATTTTTACTACCTCATGTATTTTTGTTTGCTCACAATGATCACTTTACCGTATGTAACGTAACGTATGCTTTTGCAATCTGCTGTTTGTGTAATGTTCTCAGTTTGTATCATTTCTGTTCCTATTGTAAAGCGCTCTGACGCCTTCGGGTAAAGTTTGCGCTATATAAAACTGCATAAATAAATAAATAAATAAATAAAAATAAATAAACCCTCGATGCGGTTGCCCGCGGCCCCTGCAGGGGGCCACCTCGGACGGCAGCCACCCTTAGTGCAATTTAGGCGCCTCCCCAGTCCCTTCTTTGGACTCCAGGAAGAGTCCCCTTACAGGGCACGCTGGACACGTCATGTCCGGTGCGCCGGGGGTTGGGGAGGGGTATTTAGGCCTCCCCGCCATTGTTGGGCCTCTTTGCTGCCCGATATGCCGTCTGGGAGGTCGTGTTTTCTCGTCCTCTCCTCGTCGCTGTCCCCGGCCCTGAAGGTGCTGTTTGGCGCTTGTGAGCGTCATCCTCTGGTGAGGGGGCGCGAGCGCATGTGAAGCATCGGGGTCCGGGGAAAGAGTAGGCCTCCCAGGGGGTTGTGAGCGAGGCTCACTCGGTTTTTCGGGTGACAACCTTTGATATTGTCCTAACCTCCCAGACCTAAAGTTGCAGGCGCTGTATGCTTTGTTTGGCAGTCTGTTCGGCGCAGCATTAAGGGCAGACACAGGGGGGGTGCAAGAGCGGCCAAATACCCCCCTTTTAAATTTCCCAATGCGATGGTCCAGAGAGTGCAACAGTAGGGAAAGCGTTGGATAGCGTAGGGGTAAAAATTACTATTCCCACTCCAGAGAGTGAAACAGTAGGGAAAGCGTTGGATAGCGTAGGGGTAAAAATTACTATTCCCACTCCAGTGAGTGCAACAGTAGGGAAATCGTTGGATAGCGTAGGGGTAAAAATTACTCTTCCCACTCCAACGCCGAAGTGAGCCTCTAGTGCAGGGCCAGAATCATTAGGTGACTGCAGCGTGATAAAGATCTTTTAAAGGCAAAGCTACAAAAATGGTGCATGAGAAGTAGTCCTTAAGGCCCACTCCTCGCAGAGGGCAAGCAGGGGTCACACAGGGTAACAAGCTTTTAGCTGCCAGTGTTTGGGCAATTAGCCAGCAGGAGAAGTCTGAGGGAGGCTGCTGAGTTGCCTGGGATTGTTTGCTCATTCCGGGGTTAGTGATGGTTACTTTTCAGGGTAAGGTTCGAATTATGAGTTGCGTTTGGATACTTTGACAGATTGCCCTTACTCATGCAACACAGCGATAAAGTTGCAATTTTGTGGAGTGTTGAACTAGGTTGGACTTGGAGCAGTAGGACTGTGGCGCGATTGACCTAGTGAGTTATGTAATCCAGGGTAATTGAATTACCCTGGTATGGAATCCCTCTAGTGTGCCACGGGGGGAGTGCGGTTGGCACTTTGCAGTTACACTGCCCCTGGGCTAAGTCAAAACCTTGGCCTAGCCACCTTGGGGTGGGCTGAGTTCAGCTTAAGTGTGTACTCCTTTCTCTTGACTAGAGAGGTGGGGTCAGCCAGGCTCAGGCAAATTCCCTAGCCAACCAGAAACTCCATTTACAACATTGGTAGAGAATGCCTAAGATTAGTTTGCAGTCCATTTGCAAACACCCCACAGGGCAAATGCTTTAGGCCACAAGGTTTGAAGAACTAAGGTCAGGCCGGGATGTCTTGTGCTTTCGCCGCACGGTTGAGTCCCAGCCACGAACGGATTGTATAAGGGTGAGCGGGCTGTGGATCAGGAAGCACCCAGGCATCAGTAGCACTGAGCAGCTTACAGCCAGATGCAGTATCCGATGCAAGTGGCATCAGTTAGAATAGAGCCCTACTGTGGGGTACTGCCTCAAGGGCTTAGAGGGCTGTTGGCACCGTCTTCCAATGGAAGCCATTGTCTAGTGGGCTGCTCTGAGCAGAGCATTTGAAGGCATCTTTCAATAACTTACACAGAAAGATAACTGGGACAGAAATTAAAGACGGGCTGTATAACTACCTGCATTGACGCATCTGGTCAGAACTGATAGTCAAAAGGGATGGCACTTCAGCCAGGTAATGTTAGCATCCATCCACTCCAAGTCGACGGTTTACGGTCACCCTGGGCCGCATTTACACAGTCCAGTATTAGGCCTTTGGGTTTGTCAGTGTCATATATTACTACATTGAATTGAACAGGAGGTGTAACCGTGGGTTACAACAGCCGAAGTTTCGGGAGAGCAAGTCTCCACACATGGTCATGGTGTAGGGTTAAGTAATTAGAGTTGGCACTCTTATTTGACCAGGGGTTTGATGCTACACGAGTGCTTTGCCGCGCTTCGGCCAGAGCACAGGCATTGGGTTTCCCAGGGGGCAGCAAGTGAAGGCAAGGCTCTTTCCAAAGCTAGCACCAGAATACATACATAGTCAGGGCCAATTTGTCTGTTGGGTGACTTGTATAGGCACCTGGGTTGCTGTTGCTCCACGTAGGGGTGAGTTGGCTCCAATAGAGGGCCTATGCATATATTGTTTCAAACCAGATATGACACCAGTAAGGTGTTCACCAGGGTCTAGCAATCACAGAGGTCTGTGAAATTTTCTTCTCACCAGCGCAGATTAGTGCACTCTAGAACCAAGGTTAGGTGACACAGGAAGGTGATTCAAGATACACAGGTGGTATGATGGCAGCGCGAGATTGTCAGCTTATCTTGGCTAGGAGGTGCCGTATCAGGGCTAGGAGGTGCCGTACAGGGCGCGCTAGACACGTCATACCCATGGATAATGCCCATGGAGCTAAAATCGAGTTCAGGCTTTCTGGTACATGAGCAACTTTTTCCTGAGTCTTAGGGCTCCTAAATAGAAACTTGTGACCCAAAGCAAACCATGGGGGGGAGGAAAAAAATTGTAGATATAATAATGCAGGCTTTATTTGGACAAATTGGCCAGATCTTAGCAGCGGAAGACAAATTTGTTTTGCAATGTGCCATAGAATTCGCAGAAGAATGTAAAGTGCAAAGTGTCCTGCTCAGAAAAATTGTCACATGGACATGGCTTTAAGGCACCTGGCTTCGAGAAACCTTTGGGAAGGGCTAATAACCAGTGTATAAAGTTAAATCTGAATCTGGTTAACATGAAGCGATGGTGAGCGTTGTTAACGAGTGACAAATAGGACTGCGCCTGCAAGCTTGAGCTCAGTGTATGTAATTTCTGACCTATGGCTAAGCAAGTGCCCTCCCTTTCCCCCAACTGCCTAGCCAGAAACAGGTGTTTAATATTCCTTGTGTCACTAGGGCATAATGTTCTGGGGTTTGTATACACATCAGGACAGTCTAGCCTCCTCATCTGCTCCATGACATACCTTAACCAGGAAATACACAAGGTTCCCTCAAGTGCAGTACAGCCTGCTATTACAAGTTGATTTAGGCTGGGAACTGGACTTGAACAGATTATCAGCCGGCACATTAACGGTGCAGCTGCAATAACATCTGAGATGTAACCCAGACCAAGCTCCTCATGCAGGGGTGCAGGGGGGACAGCTATGAGTCTGCTCAAAAATGTATTTTCCACCACCTGCAAGATTCTTAAATCCTTGTACCCCCACACATCACATCCATACGTGGCCATAGGGATACATTTATCCCTACACACCTTTATCAGGGCGGGTATAGGCTTCGCCCCTAATCTCTTTGCGAAGTCCATGGTTGCCCCCACTGCCCTTGCCAGGACATTCTTTTGGTGAGCTCTTTGCTCGACCCACAACCCTCTATTGTCAAACAACGCACCCAGATAGTGGAATGTTGAGATTTTACTTAGTTCTGCCCTCCTGCAAAACAACGTACGACTAGTATCCTTTTAGGTACCCATCGTCATGGTGTGGGATTCGGAGAAATTGGTTGCAAGGTCTAGGGAGTCCATAAAATCTATAAAACATTTAAAAGATTTTGGAGACCTACGGCAGTGCTGGCAAAAAACACCATTTCATCTGCTTAGAGTAATGCAGGAATATGTTTTGTGTATGCCCTAGGGATGTCTTCACTGGATGCTAAGAGGACATCCCCTAGCTTCTTAATGTAGAGGGTAACAACAAGGGGGCTAAGGTATACCCTGCCTGACCCCTCTCTTGAAATCCCAAGAGGCTGACACATAGCCATCCTGCATGGATCCCCTCTTGGCTAATGTATATTTCCCCACCACCAAGTGTAGATTTATGTATTGATCTAGAGTCCCTCTGCCCTGTCTAAAAGCATACTGTAAGTCTGAAATAACATTAGAATTATCTATACAGGAGGTTAAACACTCCAGGATCACGTTTCCCATAATGTTTGCAACTGATTCTAAAAGGGAAATCGGTCGATAACACATTGGGTCATCCCTCATACCTTTTGTAAAAATAGGTAAAATGAAAGACTTTGACCAAAAACAGGGGAGGCCACATTAAAGACCTGTGTTAGTAACATGGTCCAGATCAGAGGATCAATTGTATACAGTTCGCAAGGACACCGTCCGGTCCCTGCGTTTTACCCCCAGCTGTGGCCAAAATGGCTTTATGTACCTCATCTATGTTGAAATGCAGTGGCGCAGTATCAGTGCCGGACTACCACTCTGCATCTGACCACCCTAGATTGTCGCCGCTATACGTCCCTTCAAAGTGATGGACCCATCTCTCAGCTGCTATAGTGCAGTGCACTCTGGAGTTTACAGTGTCTGAAAAAAGGGTTGATTGACCACTTTCCAAAACTTAGTGCTATCGGCCAGTACAATTGCCTGACCAAGGGCCTCCCATGCCTGCTCCCTAATGAAGTTTTTCCTCTGCTGAGTTGCAAGTTTATAGGCATCCTACAAGACCTGACCCTTACCTCAACCCTCAGTTTTTGCTTGTGGGCCAGCATTACGTTCCTATGATGTTTAGAGCAAATGCCATCAAACAACTTTTTTTCTTTAACTCAGTTTGACCTGCAATTAGTGGTTAGATTATTGACTATTGTAGGAAGGTGGATCCCTGACTATGGTTACCCCAGATTTTCTGCCTAGTGTTTAGCTGGTTTTCAACTTAGTTGGCCTGGTTCCCTGCTAATCAGGGCCCCAGGCTATCTGCTCTCTCTGTAAAATGGATTCCATGTACCCTAGGCGCATAACTAGATTGGCTTGGGTCACCTTATCAGCCCCTGTACAGAGCACTATAGGTGCCTAGGGCATAGGTGCATCCAAGGCCTACCAGGGGCTGCAGCATAACTTTTGCCACCCCTGGCTGGCTATCTAAAATTGACACAACTGGCTGATCACACAGCTGGGGCAAGGTGGTGTAATCACCGCTTGCTTAGATATAGTATGCCTATATCTAAACCTATCTGGACACATATATACCTATCAGTCACTCCTATGGCAGGACTTAACAATCCTGGAGGCAGAGTGCTTGGTTTTATGTGAGATGGTGCTCTAGCATGAGCTGAGCCTGTCTGCAGCTGTCGGGACCAATTCCCTAAGCTGTTCCGGGATAATGCCATACCATATACCATTAAGTGCATTATAATCCTCGCAGTTATATGTTAACTTTGGTTTGGCTTTATCAAAACATGTCGTGTAAGGTGTCATACGATTTGGAATACTATCCCCTCGACAGTCCTGTCGACGGGGATAGCATTTCACCCCTCTAGAGGGAGAAGACATGTTACTTTACTGAAACGCGGTTGATTTTTAAAAGAGCCTCAGATCCACAAAATGGATGCTTCTGCCACAGACACGAGTCTGACCTCCTACTGCTGACCGAAACTCAGCCGAGGAGGCCTGGACAAAGGCTTTCCTGTCGCAGGGAGGTGTCACACCACCCCAGACAGGAGATAGTGGATTGTAGCAGGGAGGTTTGAAAGAAACCAGACACTGCCTGGGGAGCACAAGGCTTCCCCTTGCATAATCCGGTCAAACCGGTTCTGGGGCACACCAGCCCCAGTCCCAGCGCGACCTGGACAAAGGGAGAGGGGTGTAACCACCCCCTTCCTGGGTCCCACCCATAGAAGGGGACCTAGCAGGTAATCCAGCCCCCTAGATTGGTATAAGAATGGGAACAGTGCCAACGCACTCAGATTATCCTGATGAAACACAAGAAACGAAACTCTGGACCCTTAGACATCCTACTCGACGTAGAAGACTGAAAAATCTCCCTTGTGGTCAAGGAGTGACCACCCTGTGCAAACAGGCACCATCCAGCACCTCGACATTTGCTTAATTGCAGTTCCCGCCGGAACTCGAGCGACAGAGACCGACAAGACCAAGCGTGCCTGCCTTCTAACATTCCGACCCACAGTCCCTGCAGAGCTGAGACCCGTGGAGGTGACCGAAAGCGTGGGGCCCGCCATCTTGGAAAAACCACGAGACACTGACTGTGCAGCCCACGAGTGACCCTCGAAGCTGTACACCGGGGTTTGAGAAGCCCCAGCCCTGAGCCTCTTTTGCACCGAAGCTCACCCCTCTACACTCACCGAGTGCTGTGTGGGGCCCTTCTGCTTCTTTTGGCTAAACGCGTTGGTCCGGTCACTTGCCCGCTGGCTTGTGGCCCCTGTGCCGACGAACTACAAAATCTAACTGGTGATTCTGGTTGCTCCAGACTTGCACCCGCTCCTCTGAAAAGGAGCACCCGCTTTGACCCTCCTGATCCGAGTGAGAAGCAATCTTCCAGTCCTGAGTGGATTGCTCTTGCCAAGTGTTGTTTGCTCCAATCTTGAAGCCAACTGTGCCGACGGCGAGAGCCTTTGTGGGACAGCTCGTCACCCGCTCCTGGACATCGCAGATGCCCTAGAGCCCACATGGCAGCGGAGAGAAGCTCCTCGACAACCACCTGATTGCGCTCGACATTGCCTGGTTCCGTCCTGGTTCCCCTCTGGTCACGGCTAAGTGACCCAGACTCTGTCCCCTCTGCTTTCA
Organism: Lissotriton vulgaris; assembly: GCF_964263255.1. Lineage (NCBI taxonomy): Eukaryota > Metazoa > Chordata > Amphibia > Caudata > Salamandridae > Lissotriton > Lissotriton vulgaris. Next base: position 1,244,974,071 of record NC_141689.1, on the reverse strand, counting down.
GGTACTCTACAACTCTGATCCACCCTTGGATCACACCGGACACTTCTCCTTCACATCGCCTGCAGCATCTTCAGCTTCAAGCACCAACAACCTGCGTGACGAAATCCGACACAACTTCGACCCTATGCACCCGCTTCCTGTGGGTGAGGTAACTCAACAACGCCGATGTTCCCACACTGGTACACACCTCTAGTATATGTGTCTTAAATTTCATCCTTCTAGGTTAAGCGGAAGTCTCCTTAAACAGTAACTTTATAACTTTTACGCACCATTGACTTTGAATTGGTGCATGCGTGTGCTTTAAGCGCTGCACCCGAATCCCGCTGGCTTTTCCCGACTTCAGAATTGCTAGTCCCGACTGCTCCCAGCGATTCCCTAGGCCCTAGGCCTAACCACTGTTTGATTGGTATCTCTTATACCACTTTCTTAATATATGGTTTGATTGGCCACCCGCCCTCATCCACAAATGTGCAACTTTTATATGTTTAACTGTGCTTTTGTTTAACGCTTGTGCCCCTTTGCTCATAAATAGTACTGGGGATTATTCTAGTAATAAATACATATATTTTTGTAATATATACTTGTGTGGTGTCCTTTCATTTGGTATTGAAGTATTGTGATTGGTAAAACAGCTTGCTTAACACGACCTCTTGAGTTTAGCCTTTAAGGCTGCTTAGTCCATGCTACCACTAGGATAACTTGTCTAATAAGGTTGACTTACAACCAGACACCATAAGGGATTGTTGGACTGATACCAGGTGGTTCCAGAATTGGAAACATCACATATCAGGCCAACTTCTTACAACTATCTGCTTAGTTCGTTTGTTAAAAGTTTCTAATACAGTTCTGCCCTGCGTTCCCGTATCCAGACAGAGTGAGATCTCATGTGAGCATTCTATGGACACATGGTCTAAAAAAGCCTGTGGTATCACCTTCTCCCATTTTAATCTGCTTGCTTGATCTCTTGTGCTAATGACATTATTTGGAATATTCCTTCCCTCCTCCCTTTGTGAGTCTAAGGAGCAAGCCAATTCAAGCGTTATGGGATTATGATCACTGTAACTTCTCCAGGAGGCACTCACTTTATGGACTGCCAACACCAGAGGGACAGAGCACACTATAAAGTCAATTGTGGTGGAAGAACCCCTACCTGAATAGGTCAGATCAGGGACATCCAATCCAGTCTGTTCTAGGCAAAGCAAATTGTTAGCTGCAATGAGCTCTTCTATATGATGACCTGGTTCTGTGTGCTCAAAGTGGGCAGCCAATGGGGATGTATGACGTTACCACGCGATCACAATGATCGCGGTACATCACAACGCAGCTTTTACAACGCAAGTCGTTACCACGACTTGCGCTGTAGGGTGCTGGACTTAGGAATAGTGTGATTTACTATTCCAACTCCAGCCTACGTTCAGTAGGGAAGGTGTTGGAATAGTAAATCACACTATTCCTTAGTCTAGAGCACCCTCCAGTGCAAGTCGTGGTAACGACTTGCATTCTAAAAGCTGCGTTGTGAATGTATTGCGGTGTTTTGACCGCATAGTAAAGGTTGTTTCCTGCCAATGGTATTGTATCCACATGGCCCTTTGCAGAAGTACAGTCGAGCTGACAAAGATGTGTTTTGAAATCACCTAAGATTATCACCTCATAGTAAGTGTGTTTCCTCTCGCTATGATGTTCAAGAAACCCCTTTGGTGTTGCAATATGTTCAGTATTAAAATTGTACAAAAACAGTTGTAAGAAGATACTACCAACAAGGGGGGGGGGGGGTTTGTAGACGTCAGCTCTACTGCTAACAAGTGGAGTGAGTGACAGTCAACCACTCTGGTGGAGCAAATTATTTTGAGTGATACCAGAACAAGGATATCACCCTTGGCTCTCCCCACTGGACAGGGGGATGCACTTGAAAAGAATTTATACAATTCATCTAAAAAAAAAAAAAGGACTTGTCAGTGTCCCATGTCTCCTACAAAGCAAATATGTGGCAACACGTGAGGGACCTGCACCACATGTTTTCTCTTTTAGACCTCAATCTCGCTATATTCCAGGTCATAATCTTCATACAAAATGGAACAGGAGTGAAATATATACGTTAGCCACTGAGCTCATGGGCCTGAGACCCAGCAACTCAGCCTGAGCAGATACTTGTTAATCATTTCCATCTAGACCATCTAGGCCTATCAAGGGTTCAAACCTGTTTGCTAGTGAAATTTCGGACCTAATATGGCCAAAGGACAGACCATACAGGGCAATCAAGAAGAAAGGAGTTGGTGGGATAAAAGTATTGAAGGGGAACAATCTTAATTGTTGCATTAGTATCATGCTTGAATGGGCTCTTAACCAGAGCTTTGGCAAATGCAGTATGTCTTACACTAACTACAACACAATCCCCCTTAACATTTTTCTTCACCCTATAACCCAGCCATATAGGAAGCTGGCTCTGTATATACTATACCAAAGTGAAGTATAGTGTGCACAGAGTCCAGTGGATCCCCAAAGGTAGGCAGATGTAAAGTTAGATAGCACCTTACTCTCTATTTGTGGTAGTGTGGTCGAGCAGTAAGGCAGTATCAGAGGACAGTGTTAAGCATTTGTTGTACACACTCAGTCAGCACATGAATTCACACACTCAAAGACTGAACTTCAGACCAATTGTTTTGTCTCACAAATATTCTTTTAGGTATGTTATTTCATAGAACCAAGCAAGCCTGGCACAGGTAAGTGATAAGTACTTTGCAGTAAATATACAGATTGTAACACAGTTTGGATTGTAATTGTCAATGTACTTTGATTTGATTACAGTAGTGTTACTGATAAAGCAATGCTTTTCAGAATACAGTACATTTACTTTGAATGGGATTTTCAGTAAGATTACAGGTAAGTTACTTTTTGGATTACTTTTTTTACTCAGAGTAGTATACCTGGATACTACTCTGGGATATTTCCTGTAAACAGGTAAGTAAAATCGTTTTTGTTAAACAGTACAATTTTAAAGAATTTCTTTAGGTTTTCAAATTCTACACTTAAAAACTTTTCGCAGAAAAACAGTCATTGTAATCCTATGGAGGAAAATAGTTTTATCGGTTTTTAGGCAAGTGTTTGGTAGTGGGAGTTAAGGTTCCGGGGGTAGACTCAGGGGCCCCCCTGGGTCAAGGATGCACTCTAGTTGTTAAAGATTGCAGGAATTGCTGTTAGCATGAGCTAAAAGCCATCTTGTACTTGGCATCCATCTTAGTTAGCCATGTGCTCGCCATGTGCTTTCTACCTCTTCCAGAGCCTTGCACATGCTCAAAAAGACCTGTAGCTGCCAGATTGCACCTGCTCCTAGTGTAGAACTGTCAGGCTATTCTAACTGATGTAAGGAGAAATGTCTCCCCTCCCACTTTGTTGAGCAAGCAAATGTTGCATACCCATATTAGTCAATAGCCATGCTTGTATGTGCCAGGACCTCCCCTTGGTTTTATGATGACTATGTAACAAATGCATATATAAGGCCCCTGTTCTCTGTACTCCTTAGTCTGTCTCCTACAGTGGCCTGAGGGTACTGTATGACGCAGTCTCCCTCATGTGAGGTTAATAAATAAATTTTCTCGATATTGCAGCTTCCGTGCCAATCTCTTCTTTGTTGGGTTAAAGGACCAGGTGTATCAGTGAACCCCTTAAAAGGTTTTTATTTCTTCAAATGGCACCCGAACAGGTACCTCATTGGAGAAGCGGCTATCCAAGGGAGTGGTCTTGAAAGGAGACAGGAATCTACTGAGGGGGACAGGACAGGAATCTACTGAGGAGGTACCCTGCGCACGGAGATTGTTTGTCTTTCCAGCCCAGTATATTTCTGGTCTTCCTGATCTGATCCTCCAAGTGTTTGCCACTCCCGACTGCGAACTTCTTTGGTGTGAGTATTCTAAAACGACTGTTCGGTCACTCAGAATTTGGCAGCGGTAGGCTGGAGATTTGTGCTTGGTAAGGTCGTCGACACTTGATTTGTGTTGTTTGGCCAAAGACTTTGGAATTTGGAAATATGTAAATTGCGATTTATGTAGTCAGGTAATGAGGAGATTTTTCTTTAACTAAGGTAGTGCACGCGACGACCGTTGGCCAACGGCAGCAGCCAAGGGGTTAAGCGGTCATCGAAAAATGTGATTATTTCTTGGAGGTACCATTGTGAATCTTGAATGAAATCAGCCGGTTCCTCTAGAGGGGATACCTAAATAGGTTTAGGTATATTAAAAAAAGGTATTTCTTCCTTGGTGGCTGAGTACACCCTGGAACTAAATATGTACATCAAAAGGATCCTGGTCTGTGCACTTAGTAACATTCATAAGTGGTGATATGCAGAGCGCTTTTTGAGTGTTCTACTAGCCAAACTGGTAAATTTGGTGTATTTTGGCTTCTTGAACATGGAACAGTCTTTTGGCTGTTTTGGTGCAGTCTTTTGGACTACTTTTGGGAGTTTTTCTTGTAAATATGACTTCCAATTAGTATTGACAAATGGTTTTGTTTTCAGTACAGCCTGTGGGCTGTCTCTTGGTTCTGTCCTAAGTGTTGATTTGTGGGTTGATTGTGTGTTTGAATGTCTATGTGTTGAGTTTCAACGGGGTATACCCTAAAAACTACCTGACCTGGGTCATAGAATAAGTACGTTGAAGAGGGGTTAGTGTTTATTAAATTTATCTCAAATGAAAAAATTACGGAAATTCCAAAAATATATATGTACAACAGTTTAGAATTTCAAGAATTCAAAAGTTCACCACAAATCGATTTGTCATAATTCATCAACAAAATTTATTTAGTAAGCACAAAATCATAAAAATCAAAACAAATTTCATAGCTCCAAATGTATAAATCAAAGCTCCTGGTTTTAAAAAACCAAAGTACATGAATAACTCTTGTAATTCAAAGTCATCTGTATCGCTTTAATGTTTTTGATATTTTTATCGTGCTCTCAGTGAAAAAGAGAAAGAGGGTATTCGGGTAAGATGGGGTGACAAAGTAGGTGAGGAACGTGGTAAAGGTGGTGTGACAATAACACAATCACATTACAATACAAGTAGACCTTTATAGTCTAAAGTGATCCGTAGTTCCCTAAAAATCTTCATACTTAGGACAGATTAATCAATTTCATTTGATCCTATGATGCGAGAATATGATGACCTTGAATTACAAGAGTTATTCATTTGAGATAAATTGAATAAACACTGACCCCTCTTGAATGTCTATGTGGTTTGACACCGGTGGTACTTGTGTGAGTAAGTAGCGATTGCGCTCTTTGTGTAAGAATGGCTAGCCTTAAGCGCTCTGTATTGTGTGTTCTGAGTGTATGACCCCCGTCTGAAAATGTCTGGAATGAGCTCAATTTGTTTTTTGTCATCATTCTGTTATGCAAATGCCATTGAATTAATTACATTTTAAAAGAATAAAAATCCAGAAATGAATTATGTAACATATGCTAAATAGCTGCACGCTACCATTAAAGTAAGAAAGTATATATGTGTGAAAATTGCCACACTGGTAAAGATACATTAAAATTCACATTCAATAAGAACAAAATAGGCCTCATAGAAAGGAAGAAAAACAACATTGTGTGCTTTGCAATAACTAGGACTAAATACAAAATGTTACAGCATTCTCCTTAGATACATTGTATTAGATATTAAAAGGCATTCACATCATATGAGTGAATTGGTTGTTGCTGAAATAAACACGACATTACAAAACAATAGATTTTGACTGGCTTGAAATGCCTGACTTTTAAATAGACTGGTACCGTGCTTACTTTCAATACTAGAACAAAAAAAGCTTTCAAACAGCTGTGTTTAAGCTGCCTCACTGAGAAGAAGCTGTCTGACACAACAAACAGAGATTAAACTTTGTCAGGACATTACAATACAGAAAAAGGCATTTTTTCTCCTGAGAGAGGCGTGGAAATTGACGCCTGCTGGTCAAGAGCACAGCTGAGTCAATAACACATGGCTATTCTTGGTCCCAAGCCACAAGGAAAATGCTGGGTCAACTAGATCTTAAGTTAGCGGAAACACGGTATGGAGGCGTGCATTACAGACAGCTGATTAGAAAATTCAGAAAAGACAGTTTTATTATTTTGGATAACAGAGACAAAGATTAAAAGTACGGATTTTCTTTTTATTGCCTTTTTAATGAGCACATCTGTGGTTCTGATGTCAAATAAATACTGTCCTAAAAAAAGACGCAGACTTTTCATGATTTAGTGTCAGGGCGCATCTGCACCGGTGACACGGCATGCCTCAGAGCGTCATGGGGACCGGAAAAACTAAGTTTCCCATCATTCCATGTGCACGTTGCCCACTGACACACTGACGACAACATGCCTTTTGCGTATGTCATCGGCGGAGTATATGGGAAGATGGGGTCTGGACGAGGATGCCGATTATTCCTGCTGTGTTTTGTTTACCTGATCTCCGGACGGTAAGGGTGCTGATGCACCAATCTGTTTCACCTGATTCTGTACTCCTTCATTGTATTGTGGCTCCTTGCAAGCCTGTTCTCTGCCTTCCTTCTCCCATTGGTGAGACGCGTGATTCCGGAGCGTTCTCTTACGGGGAGAAGGTAGAGGCAGTCAGATTTTCCATTTCCTTCTCCCGTTGGTGAGACGTGCATGCAACGGCGGTCTCGTGCGGAGAGAAGGAAGAGTTGGCATTACCTCTTTTCTCCTGTTGGCGAGACATGCTCTTCGATAGCGGTCTCTTGCGGGAGAAAGATCTTTTGTTTCCTGAATCTATCAGCGGAGTGCCTTTCTCCTCACGGTGAGAGTAACTGTGAGGACGAACTTCGAACCCTAGAAACCTTGTATCATCCATCAGTTGATTCGGATGAAGCAGTAGTTCGCACTATGAAGCAATAGTTTGTGACACACATTTAAACTCATGAGTCATCCAATCCAGAACATTTCTTATTGATGTTCTCATTTTGGAACACACAGTAAATCAGCCTTGTGTTATCTGTTGTTTCTAGAGGAGATCTGTTGGGGGGATTCTGGGCTAAACAGATACCGTTTAGTAAGGGACAAGCCTGAGTCTGTTACTGGTATGAGTACAAATAAGATGTGGAGGAGATTTCTAGAATGAGAATGCTTTCTTGTGTTATACATACATATAAATGAACTAACTCATTATTTAATTGCATTAGATTGAGGCTATTACCCGGTGCCTTCCCCTCTCTGATCTTCCTTTCCATTACAGCCAACCTTATTTTTCCTTTACAGGTAGTTGTGAATACTAAAAATAGATATGGGGTGGCTCACATAAACTGCTTTGTAGATATAGAGTTTGAGTAGGGTGTACCTCAATAATACTTGTTTATCTTTTTGTTTACTTCTAGATCTCCCTCCCTGCTGTTCCTACCCTTTCCTTCCCTCGCTTGACCATCTCACTAGTCCGAGAGGATTTATTCCATTCGGACTTGGGAATGTCGAGATGTGGACCCCATTAAGCTTCAGCCTGATTCCGAGGAGAACCTGGAGCCTTGACAGTTTAGTAAAACATATGTGCTCAGTGTTATAAATGAATGCATTTAAAGGTGATAGGAAAGGAATGAGGCTTGCTTTTCATATGTGGAACCATCAAAAGGGTTGGTGATCATTATTAAAAAATTTTTTTTGACTATATGGGAAAAATGTTTATTAAAAATAAGTGCACCAAAATCATTTTTTGATCTATATAATGCCTAATTATCATACTGTGAACTCCTAGCATCAGAGTTGAAATTTTAGCAGTATTTTAACCACAAGTTGGGAAAAAAATGTGAAATGTCATTTTACCCAGGTGTACAAAACTCATTTTATAAGGGTGTACCTCATACATTTCTGATCCCCCTTTCCTGGGATATCTAGAAGACACCCTGGGGGTCCCTAATATGCCAAAACATTGAAGGTTATTAATTTTTAATTGCCCCTAGCACCAAAGTCGACTTTGGGAAAACTTTACATTTTAAAAGCAGTTCTGCCACTCCTGGCAGTTTCCAAACTGATCTCAGGCTTCAGTAATGCACACATGTAAGTATAGAACGAACAACTAACCTCTATACTGTTAGACAGCACACCACACACTGCACACAAAAGAAAATAAGTATAAAAAAACTGCAGAAGTTATTATCCTACCTTTAAATTATTGGCAAAGAGAGGCGTGGCTAAGATGGCGGCGAGATAGGAGGTGTTTCCCTATCCCTCCGGTGCCGCCAGCAATTAGCCTTGGTATATCGCCCTACCTGATGCCCATCTGCGCTCACCACTGCATGGAACGAAGCACGCGGCTGCCCTGGATCTGCTGCTGAACTTCTTTTCTGGTTTCCCTGCGGCTTTTTGGCGTGATTTGGTCTGCCTAGACCTGGCCTTGCTGTGTCCGGCGAGTCTGGGGTGAGCCTCCTACGGCGGTCGTGCCTTGAAGCTGCAGCGACTGAGGGCGAAGGGGGTCGGTGTCAGGCCCCCCCGGGTGCGCTGCCCCGAGGTTTGGTTCCGGTGTGCAGGGGTTCCTGGCGGGAGCCTGTGGGGAGGGGCTGTGAGGTGCCCGCCATTTTGTGTGTCCAGGCAGCGGCCTGACTATCATCCCGGTGCAGCTGAGAGCGCCTGTGCTTGGAGTGGCGCTGCTACCTGCGAGATCCCATGGGCGCCTCTGGGTGGCGCGCACCTGGTGTCGCCGGGAGATCTGCTCACTCGGCCTGGCAGCTGGGGGGATACGTGAAGCAACCCAGCCTGGCTGCCTGATCAGCTTTCCTACGTGAATGAGGTGAGGTGAAGAGCGGAGGGGTGGCGGTCTGACCCTTAGGAGTGTGCTCGATCCGTGGGTCGGCGGACGGGGAGGGTCTGGCTAGTGGAAGCGGTGGGGGCTGTCGGGTCCAGCGAGTTCCCCTATCCCCCTCTGACTAAGCGGATAGACTTGTGCCTTGGTGTGGCATCGCCGCGAGGCATAAACAACGCTGCTTGGAGGCTGTGGGGGCTCAGTGCTCCTCTGCGTCCCCCCACGTCTGGGTGAGCAAGTTGTGCCCTGTGTCTGTGGCGGGGAGAGGGCCTGCCATGACAGACTTGGCTTGAGGTGCTGCTTTGCATGAGGGAGGCTGGACCTACGACAAGAGTGGGGGCCACCACTTGAGGCCTCTGATCTGAGTGATGTTGAGGCATGGGCTGCTACGCTCCTGCATTTGAAAGGTTCATTGTCGGCCCATAGTTCGGCGGGCGGTGTTCTCAGGGCTAAAATGGGTCACCAGCCTCTTTGCATTGTGGTAGCACTGCCCCCCCTGGTAATGGCGATATCAGTGCACTATGAGTACAGCAAGATAGTAGTGGAGAGTAGCAGTGTGCCTCTTACTCCCTAGTTGGCGATACTTGGCCATCCCTTGATTGCCCCTTGACTGCCTTTGTCAACACTTATTCAGGTGGGCTGCATCCTTGACTTTTGCCTACGACTGTCACACCGGCTTATTGGCACTGGGTTTGCACCCTTCAGGAGCCTGACTGCTTGCACTACTGCTTTGCTTCGGTGCCTGCTTGTGCTGCAGCACACATGGTGCGGGAGACCTGCGGCTGGCTTGTCTGTACAGCTCCGGCGCCTTGTGGCTGGCTCTGTGGCGCGAGAACGCACAGGCGTACCTCAGCTCCCTCGCCTGTTTAGCGTGATAGCCAGCTCCCCTGTGAGTGCTGGACCTTTGTGTGCCTCATCCGTTGTCTCCCCTTCTTTCACTTGGGAAGAGCCTTTTTGCAACCTATGACTGTCCTGCATTATCATGTTGTTGGCCAGGGGCAGGAGGGATAAGCCCTCTAAAGATTTTTTGACTCAGTTATTGGGTCACTCTGCCTCTCAGATGGAGGCTAAGACGGATCACTGAAAAATATCGATGACAAAAATATAGACTTACCAAAATATCGAGTAAAAAATATAGAATGCAAAAATATCGACTCCCTATCTCCCAACAGGTAAGTACAAAAATATTGAATCAAAAATATCGTAAAAAATATAGTCAAAATGTCGAATAATTTAAATGTATTAAAAGTAATTGAAAATTAATGAAATAATAAATATAATTAACTTAAACATACTTAAAATACTTAAATAACCTTAAAATTAATAAATAATTAATGTAACTAGAAAAAACCAATTACATTTTTTAATACATATATGCTCAGTCCTCATGGACCAACACAAAGAGACTATGTGCAATAAGGTAATGCTGTACCTCAGGTATATAGATGACCTGTTCATGATCTGGAGGGGGTCACCTGAGGAGGCAACAGAATTTGTAAAAGAACTCAATACAAATAACTTAAACCTACAGTTTACATCACAGATCGACAAAGAGAGAGTTACTTTCTTAGATGTAGAGGTTTACATCAGGGACAATACACTGCAAACTAAACTACATAGGAAACTGACTGCCGGTAATGCACTACTTCATGCCAGCAGCCAGCACCCCCATCATCTAATCCGTAGCATCCCCTACGGGGAGATGCTAAGACTACGGAGAATATGTAGTTCTGACTTAGAATGTGATCTGGCTCAACAAGCCAGTAAAATCAGATTCCTAAATAGGGGGTACAGTAGCACACTAATAGATGGAGCGATTAAACGCACTAAAAAAACTACGAGGGAGGAAGCCCTAGTACCCAAAGTCAGACCAAATGCAGAGAAGGTTAACAATGAGCTAATACAATCTAGAGCCATTGTTACTTACAGCAACCAACACTCCCAAATTAGGAAAATTTTCAATTATTATTATTATTATTATTATTAAATTACACTTGTATAGCGCTATCTACCCGGAGGCCTCGTAGCGCTCATGACTTAATCTTTATTATCGCATGCGCAGGGCAGATCAGTGTGCTTTTGCATACAGGTGTGTTTTGAGGATTTTCCTAAAAGCAAGATGATTAGTGATTTCCCGAAGAGATGGGGGGAGGGCGTTCCAGAGCCTGGCCGCGTTATGTGAAAAGGAGCGACCACCCCATCGAGCCTTCTTGACTCTGACGGAGGTGGCCAGCTGAAGGGAGCCAGAACGGAGAGAACGCCCAGGCAGGTAGGGGGTGGCCAAAGTCTGCAAGATTGCGGGACCAGTGTGATGGAAGGCCTTGTGTAAAATACACATAGATTTAAATTGCACTCTCGCCGCAATAGGGAGCCAATGGAGCTCTCTTAAGGCATCCCTAGCTGACTGTCGGCGAGGAAGATTGTAGAGGAGGCGGGCCGCACTGTTTTGGGTGACTTGGAGCTTTTGGATGACAAAGGAAGGGGCTCCCAAAAAAAGAGAGTTCCCATAGTCCAGGCGCGACAATATCAGGGCCTGGACAAGAATCCTCCTGGCCTGAAAAGGGAGCAGAGGGAGCACCTTCCGCAGCATCCTCATCAACCCAAAACAGGTGGCTGCAATCTTAGTGGCTTGTACTGAAAAATTCAAGGCTGGGTCAAGCCAGATCCCCAGGCTCTTTATCTGGGGCTTGGGAGTCGGGGGTTCACCCAGACATGGTGGCCAGATGGATGTAAAAACAGAGGGGGGAGAATTTCCCAACAGAATGACATCTGTTTTCTCTCCATTGAGCTTTAAACAGGAGGAATGCATCCATCTGGCGACCGCCTCTAGACAGGGACCTAAGGTGTGGGACGAACCCTCCGCGTGGTCTAAAGAGACCACCAGTTGGGAAAATTTTCAATAAGAACTGGAATCTGATTAAAGGTGATCCAGTCATAGGGAGCCTGGTACCTGATAAACCCAGTCTTACTTTCCGTAGATCCCCTAGCTTGGCCAGTGCATTAGTCAGTAATACATTAGAGCCTACCAAATCCTGGATGGATCACATTACAGGTTTCAAGAAGTGCCAATCGTGCAAAGCCTGTCGCCACGGGATAAACAAAACACAGGTTTCACGCCCCTTTTCAGAAAAGCCCTTTGTGATTAATAAGAGACTCACATGCAAGACTGATTATGTAGTCTATGTCTTGCAATGCCCTTGTGGACTCCAATATGTGGGTAGCACCCGTCCGCCCGCCCACAAGCGCATTTTACAACATCTCAGGGCAATTTCTGGAAAGGACCAAGCTTACCCGGTGGCTAGGCACTTCGAATCAGTACATAATAGTGACCCCAGTAGCCTAAAGTACTTTCTTGTTGACTCTGTTCTACCTCTGAAAAGAGGGGGAAATAGGGACGCTAAATTACGTCTACTGGAAACTAGATTTATCCTAGAGTTCAACAGTAAGAATCCTGGAGGTTTAAATGCTAGCGAGGATTTATACACCTGCCTCTAGTCAATGTTAACCTGTTCCTGATACATTATATTCACTGTAAACAAACCCTATATAACACCTCTGGACAAATTATGAGTTACTGACGAGTTCCCCCCAGAAAGGGTTTCTATTTTTAAATCTAACTCTGTAGCCTGATATAATCTGTAGTATGTTTTTAATGTTAGCACTAGCACTTTTCACTCAATTACACTGTTTGATCTGCAGCAACCTTAAAAGGGTAATTCATTAGTGCGTTACTACATTGGATTTATGAGCTTGTGCTGTATTGGATTATGCCCACATGGGCATTATTTTTATAACAGTGTGATCTACATTCGGTTCTTTAAATGAATTGAAGTGTCATTTTTGGGTTCTTAAGATATTAATCAAAATAGTATGTTATATATATAGTGTATTTACTTATATGCATATGATGAAGAGATTTATGTGTAATATAATGTATATATATGAAATTCTCGAAGTGGAGTTGGAAATTTTAAAGAGTGTAAATATATGAATTTATTCATATGCATTTTTTGAGTTTATACATCCCTTAATTCATCATTTATATGTTTTAGAACCCTTAGGGCACTATGCCCTTTATCCTTCACTAGATCCGTGTAGTATTTTTTCACTGTTCACTAAATGCTACCAGCACAGCTGTATCCACTTAAGCATTTGCACTTTAAATTCCCTTGTTTGTGTCCATGGCACGCTATGTGATCAAGCCTCATTGTTGAGGCGAAACGCGTCATGGTGGATTGCAGGCTGAAACTCTAGGCACGAAATAAAGCACTGAAGAAACTGCACTTACGCTGTGGTCTCGCTCCTTTCGTTGTTCTGTGGGGGAAGCAGGAGAAAAAACGGCGACTTTTGGAAAATATATATATATATATATAAACATAATATTAATAAAAAATATCCAATGTTTTTACCGTAGGATAGCGAAAGGGTTAAATTTACTATTACCACTCCAGTGAGTGTAACAGTAGAGAAAACATTGGATAGCGTAGCAGTAGAAATTACTATTCCCACTCCAGAGAGTGCAACAGTAGGGAAAGCGTTGGATAGCGTAGGGGTGAAAATTACTATTTCCACTCCAGTGAGTGCAACAGTAGGGAAATCGTTGGATAGCGTAGGGGTAAAAATTACTATTCCCACTCCAGAGAGTGCAACAGTAGGGAAAGCGTTGGAAAGCGTAGGCATAACATTTACTATTACCACTCCAGTGAGTTCAACAGTAGGGAAAGCATTGGATAGCGGGAGGGTAAAAATTACTACTCCCACTCCAGAGAGTGCAACAGTAGGGAAAGCGTTGGATAGCGTAGAGGTAACAATTACTATTCCCACTCCAGTGAGTGCAACAGTAGAGAAAGCATTGGATAGTGTAGGGGTAAAAATTACTATTCCCACTCCAATGACTGCAACAGTAGGGAAAGCGTTGGATAGCGTAAGGGTAAAAATTACTATTCCCACTCCAGAGAGTACAACAGTAGGGAAAGCGTTGGATAGCGCAGTAGTAAAAATTACTATTCCCATTCCACAGAGTGCAACACTAAGGAAAGTGTTAAATAGCATAGGAGTAAAAATTACTATTCCCACTCCAGAGAGTGCATCAGTAGGGAAAGCGTTGAATAGCGTAGAGGTAAAATTTACTATTCCCACACCAGTGAGTGCAACAGTAGAGAAAGCGTTAGATATCGTAGGGATAAAAATTACTATTCCCACTCCAGAGAGTGCAACAGTAGGGAAAGCGTTGGATACCGTAGGCTTACAATTTACTATTCCCACTCCAGTGAATGCAACAGTAGGGAAAGCATTGGATAGCGGGAGGGTAAACATCACTATTCCCACTCCAGAGAGTGCAACAGTAGGGAAAGCGTTGGATAGTGGGAGGGTCAAAATTACTATTCCCACTCCATAGAGTGCAAAAGTAGAGAAAGCCTTGGATAGCGTAGTGTCAAGACCGCCCTATCCAGCGATTGTACTATTACTACTAATGAACAATGTTTGACGAATAAATTGTCCCCGCTTAAGTATCCATGCTGGATTAAATTGGGTCCAGCCTGGAAGACTACTCTCAAGTCCATTCTACAGGGACTGAGAGTTTATTCCATTTGACACGCTATTCAAAAACGTTTTCCCTTTTATGAGTTCTCGGTCTAGTTGTTCGGAGACTCGAGACACTTAGCTGTATAATGCGCATGCGCGAGTTTCGCGCTGCGCACTTCAACTGAAGCATTTGCCGATGTGGGATGTTTCCAGTTTCGCACTAGTGATTTACCTGAGGCAAAATTCTGCGCGACCTTAGAATTCCAATTTAGCCGTTTAAAGGAAAGTATTCGGAGTTTGAAATTGCCGCTCTTCGAAGCATTTGTTAATTTTCCCTTCCTTCACTTCACAGCCCGATTCTGACTGTGACTAAAAGTACCTTGTGGCGCTTGTGAAGTATTCGAGGAAGGACTTTTGGAAAACCCTGATGTGAGAAGCGCTTTCTGTGAAGAGAAGCCTTCTCAATTTCTCAGTGCAATTAAGCGTGTTTAATTCTTTTCAATTGCCAGAGCGTTTCATAGCGAATTTGCGGAGAAGCAATGACATTTTGAACTTCCGCATAAACTGTTATTACATTGACAAGCTGTGCACATATGCTTAAAGGACAGTAAGCCAAAATAATACCAGAGCAGGAGAACAAAAGACTTGAGAAAATATGATTGTTTGAACTGAATATTACCAAGGCAAGAGTTTAATCAACAGAACATTGAAAAAAGGGAATTCTAAACTATCTTCTTATATGAGCATGAAGAAGAATTCTACCAACTTATCAAATAGATTTAATGACAGAACTTTTAGAGAGGGGCTATATTTGCTGGTGTTGAAAGGTAAAGAAAGGGACATTTAGATAACTAAAAATAACAATGTTAAGGTAGTGTAGGGTAGATATAATTGTTGTTTATATATTTCAGGAGATAATCCAGAATAGAAATGCCAGAAGAAGCATAACTCCAGTGGCAGTCTCTCTTGTTTTGTCTTCCACTTCCCCTTTCCCCCCTGGTTGAATTTAGAGACAGGTGTTATTCAGCTGTCGCTGATTTCGGCTAGAGAGGGTTTTGGGATTAGCATCTGTTCCTGGGAGGATCGCCTTCAGAATCTGACACGTAGGGGTAAAAATTACTATTCCCACTCCAGAGAGTGCAACAGTAAGGAAAGCGTTGGATAGCATAGGCATGAAATTTAAAAAGTAAATACTTCATATATGAATACAAATTTATTAAATATTAATACCAATTTCAAATTAATTAAAAATAATTAACAATTGTATATAATATAATAATTAATCAATTAAAAATACAAATACAAATTAATTATTAAAAATAATTACCTATTAATACAAAGTATTTTTTACATCCCGCAACAGAAAATAAATTAATAAAATTAACATAATTATCAATTAATCAATTAATTAAAATAAATTGCAATTTATATTTTATTTCATTACCAATTAAATATTTTAATGTCAATTAATTCAAAGTAAATACTGATAAATAAATAAAAACTGTAATTAATTATAATTAAATTACTTCCCACCCTATTCCCCTATAAACCCACAACCTGCTACAGAAAATAAATTAATAAAATTAACATAATTATCAAGTAATCAATTAATTAAAATTATTTACCAATTATATTTTAATTAATTACCAATTAAAAATGTAAATATCCATTAATTCAAAAGAAATACCAATAAATAAATATATTTTTTAATTAATTATAATTAAATTACTTCCCACCCTATTCCCCTATAAACCCACAACCCGCTACAGAAAATAAATTAATAAAATTAACATAATGATCAATTAATCAATTAATTAAAATTATTTACCAATTATATTTTAATTAATTACAAATTAATAATTAATTCAAAATAAACACCAATAAATAAATTAACATATTTAATTAATTATAATTAAATTACTTCCCACCCTATTACCCTATAAACCCACAACCCGCTACAGAATTATATTACGCAAAAATTAAATACCATAAAATTAATTAATTAAAATAAATTATAAAATAAATATACACTTTTCACACATATACTGACATAAAAAACACTTTAAAAAAATTGGATATTATGAAAAAATTAATTATAACTTACTTATCTTAAATTCGATATTTTTGTTGTCTATATTCTGTCCATTCAATATTTTTGTTGTCTATATTTTGTCCATTCTATATTTTAAATTCGATATTAATGCTATTCTATTAGATATTTTTGTAGTCTATATTCTGTCCATTCGATATTGTGTCCATTCTATATTTTTAATTCGATATTAATGTAAATCGATATGAAAAACTCGATATTTTGAGTGTATACCGGCTAAGACACCTCATACGGAGAATGAAGATGCCCCTGCCACCAAAGCTTTTATGCTTGAACTATCCGCAGCCATTAAGGAGTGCATTCAAGAGCTACGCTCCCAGCTATCGTTGGATCTTCGCGAAGTTAGGCGAGACGTCGACACCATTGGGGAACGAGCGGCGACTTTGGAGGAGCATGACTTGGGAAGAGAGGACGACCTACACCAACTTCAGCAGGAGATGATTCGGCTCAAAGACCAGAATTTAGATTTGCAAGCCCACGCGGAGGATTTGGAGAACCGCTCCATATGTAATAACATCCGGATTCGGGCGGTCCCGTGGAAGGAAGAGGGAGATGACCTACGCGCTTATGTTAGTGCCCTGTTCCAACAGATACTCCGCAATGAGGAGGGGCAGGAGATCCAGATGGACCGAGTGGGTCTGCCTCGCGGTGCTAAGGCTCCCCCCCAGACATACTTGTATGCGTACATGACTTTCAACTCAAGGAGCGAATCCTCCGCAAAGCTAGGGACCTCAATCCAGTGCACTTCCGTGTTTAGCAGCCCGCGATTTATCAGTCCTTGGCGGCTTTCAAACTGGTCAAACGGAGAGAGTTTAAGCTTATCACTAGTCATCTCCGGGAGAAGGGTATCCCTTATTCGTGGGGCCATCCATTCTGCATCATCTTCAAGTACAATGGCAAACTCCTGCAGATCTGCTCCTTAGATGACGCCTATACCATCCTGGGTCTGGAGCGTCCTCCTGCGGGGCCAGGGAATGATCGCCCTCTACCACGGCGGCGCTGGCGTTTCTCGGAGTGGCAGCGAGTCGGCCGCTCATCACCTAGCTTCAAACCTGATACAGCTGAGAGAAGGCTGGAGAGGGAGGCGGCCCTTTCATCAGTGCCACAGGTGACCGACAACACTGCAATTCCTTGATTCTACTGGATTCAACATCCTTCCGGGCACACTTGCTGGCACTGGTAGGAAGAGAGAAGCTCAACGGCGAGTAATACCATCACTCTTGACGGCCGGATTGGGCTTTCTGGTTCCTTGGTGCAGACAATGAGGGCACCTCGCCCCCTTGAATATTTGATCACTCAGATTACAATTGCCTGTTTTTGCCAATCAGCGTTGCAATTTTTTGCTCCTAAGGGACTGGGGTTGTTGGGGTTTCTTGTTTTTTTTTTTTAGGACTACGCATCAGTTCATAGGCAGGGAGGGCATGTACCTGAAGTGTATACGATGGCTTTCTCCTGTTTTGTTCTTTACTTTGCTATTTCTTCCCACTTGCATGACTCATCCTGGGAATGTGCCATGGCCCCCTAAATATTTGGCCCCCGAGACAGACCTTTGTCGCTACGTTGGCCTCACAGGTGTTCCTTCAGAGTATGTGTTGTTGTATTCCTTGTTAGCGATGTGGGGTTTGCAGGGTTTCAGGGGTTGTCTTTTTTTCTGGGCTCCGCATCAGGTCTCAAGCAGGCATGGCTGCTAAATGGTTCAAGGAAGCTTGTGCATGCTGGCTCTGGTTCTGTTGGCTTAGACCAGGTGGATGCCTTTCTTTCCCCCCTTTAGATACGAAGGGTAGGGATTACAAAATTGTAAGCTTGAATGTACGAGGGTTAAACAGTCCAGTTAAGAGCTCTGCAATACTTTCTCTATTAGAAAGCGCAGGAGGAGATGTTTGTCTGCTTCAGGAAACACATCTGTTGTCCAAAGATACTAGGCGGATGAAAGATTAGCGCTTCCCGCTGCAGCTTTGTCCCTCTGGTTCAACTAAGAAAAACGGGGTTGCAATCCTTTTTAGCGCACGCTCACAATGCAAAGTACTCTCTACTGTGGCAGATATTAAAGGCAGGTTCCTGGCACTCCGTATGCAATGGGGGACACACAAGTGATGGTAGGGTCTCTATATGCCCCGAATGAGCGGCAAGAACCCTTTCTGCGTCTAGCCCTCTCTGTAGTTCTTGCTTCCCCAGATGCAGCGCTTTTAGTGGGAGGAGACCTGAATGTGGTGATGGACTCTGGGATGGATAGGTCAGAGCAGAGATCACATCAGAATGGAGCACTGTCACAGGAAGGGAAGCAATGGTTAACTGATTGTGGGTTGAGTGATGTGTGGCGTTCCCAACACCCTAATGAGCGTGATTACACTTACTACTCGACAGCGCACGAAACTTATGAACGTTTAGATAATTTTTTTGCCTCTCTCCTCTCCCGCGTACACGCGGCGGATATCACTCACCCACTCCCTATCTGATCATGCCCTCATATCAGTGCTACTCACATCCCATGGCAAGCGTTCCATGCCGCTGGGTTGGCGCCTCCGTGATTCCCTTCTGCATTTGGAGGAGGTTACTACTGGAATTCGGAACACTATAGTACACTATCCCCCGGAAAATGATCAAGAGAGCACTTCTCTTGCGGCGGTATGGGAAGCTTTGAAACTAGTAGTACGGGGCAAACTTATCGCGATTGCAGCATCCTTTGCGCGGTTACGTAAAGAGAAGCGAGCAGAGTTAGAGAGGGAGGTGGGAGCACTAGAAGCAATCCACAAATGGACTGGTGCCCCAAGAGTTTGGAGGGAACTGGAAACACGGCGACGCATGCTGAAGCACTTAGACTTGGTTAGGGCAGAGAATGCCCTCTTGGGACTACGACATAAGTTCTATCTTAGTGGGGATAGGGGAGGGAAGATGCTGGCGCATAGGTTACGGGCGCAAACACAGATGTCCGCTATCCAGCCCATCCGGGATCTCCAAGAGGTGGAGCATAACACCAATACCCTTATTGTTGACGCCTTTCGCCAGTTCTATCAACGCCTTTACACAAGGGGGTATACTTGATCACAGGGCACAGAGGAATACTTAAATTCTTGCGATCCTACTCCTCTGGTTAAATCAACGGCTGACACCTAAGACGCCGATATTCGAAAAGAGGAAGTCATCTCGGCGATTGCGCCATTGAAACTGGCCAAATCACCGGGTCCGGACAGCTTTTCAGCGCTGTTTTATAAATCCTTTTGCGTGGAGCTGGCTCCGGTTTAAAAAGACTTTTAAATTCTTTCCTCGATACTGGGGAGGTAACCTCCTACATGTCGGAGGCAGCAATTTCTGTTAGTCTTAAACCTGGAAAGGATCCTAAGGAGTGTGGGTCGTACCGGCCAATTTCAATCCTGAACATTGACTCAAAGCTCTTCGCGAATATATTGGCCGCGTGACTTAGCCCCTTGATGGAGGGCCTTATTGACCCTGACCAGTCCAGATTTATTCCAACGTGGCAAGGAGGGGATAACACTAAGCGGCTCCTCCATCTCATAGATTTAATTCATAGGTCTCGCACTCAGGCCTTCCTGCTTTCAATTGAGAAGGCCTTTGATCGCGTTGATTGGGAATATTTATTCGCAGTCTTGCGTGTCTTTGGCTTCGGTGATAACTTTGTCCGATGGGTCCAGTGTCTCTACGCTGCCCCCAAGGCGGCGGTACGAGTGAATGGGTGTAAATTGGCCCTTTTCCCCATTTCCAGAGGAACGCAGCAGCGGTATCCGTTGTCCCCCCTGCTCTTTGCGCTCTATATAGAGCCTTTTGCCCAACGTATTCGATTGAACCCCGACATTGTTGGTATCAAGTTCGGTGCTGGCACACACAAAATTAATATGTATGCGGACGATGTCATTTTTTCACTCACGCAACCTCATTCCACTCTGCGGCATCTGTCGAGAGAGCTTCTTGCTTTCGGAGGTGCCGCGGGGTTTAAAGTGAACTCCTCGAAATCGCAAATTCTTAACATCTCTATCCTTGATGCTGAGGTCCAGGACTTGCAACAGGATTTTGCCTTCCAATGGGTGCACACAGACATTGCGTATTTAGGAATTCGGTTGACCTTCTCTATCTCAAAAATAGCTGCCCTCAATTATAAATTGCTGGTAGAGCAAAGGACTAAGGCATTGTCTGACTGGTCCCGCCTCAATCTAGCATGGTACGGGAGATTAGCGACTGTAAAAATGACTGTGCTCCCACACATTCTATGCATATTTCAAATGCTCCCTGTGTGCCCGCCACCAGGCACCCTTCGTAAGCTACAAGGGCTCCTGAACAAATTTCTATGGGATAATAAAAAGCAGCGGCTTGCTTTGTCACTAGTCACTTCACCGAAAGCTTCTGGCGGGTTGGGTTTCCCGCTAGTGGGTGCTTATTACCAGGCATCCTGCCTTTGATACATCACGGAGTGGAACAGGCCCTTGTCCAGCAAACACTGGAACTTTATGGACCAAGCGGTGGCTGGCTGTAATATCTGGCGTGAACTGTTGCTCCCACGCAGACATAGAGCTTGGGGCCTCTACTCCTCTCCGATTACATCGCCGACTCTTAAGGTTTGGGATCAGCTAGCGCGTTCGAAGGGATAGACCCAGTTCCCCTCACCTATGACCCCTATTGTGGACAATCCCGATTTCCCGCCTGGGTGCGCGTCTGCAGTCTTCCACCGTTGGAGAGAGAAGGGTTGTAAAAGGGTGGGCTCTCTTTTTGATCTAGATGGTTTGATCCCCTTTACCCAACTGTAATTTGTAATTTGTAACTGGGTTTTATATCGCGCCAGCTCACCGACAGGTCTCAAAGCGCTACTAACCAAGTACAGCAACAAGAAACATGATAAGTATATAAAAGAGTCTGGGGCTAGTGACCGTCGACTAGGAGATGAATGCGTCTTTGAAGAGTAAAGTCTTCAAGGACTTCCTAAACTGGAGAAGGTTGGGCTCTCTGCGAAGTGCCTCTGGTAGCTTATTCCAGATAGTCGGGGCCTGAACTGAAAAGGATCTGCCACCTTTAGTTGCCAGTTTAAAGCGTGGGCAGGATAGCAAAAAGGAACCGGACGATCGCAAGGCGCGCTTGGGTTCGTATATTTCAAGCCTCTCTTTTATATAGGCTGGCGCCTGTCCGTGGATTGCTTTGTGGCAGATGCACATACTCTTGAATTCAGCTCTTTGTACTATAGGCAACCAATGAAGCCTATAGAGCAAAGGGGAAGCATGGGTCCGCCTTGGCACTCCAAATATCAAGCGCGCTGCGTCATTCAGAGTAACCTGAAGACGGTTGGATAAATTTTTTGGGAGGCCAAGGTATAAAGCATTGCCATAGTCGATTCTCGACACTATTGTGGCTGAGACAATGGTTCGGAGCATGTTCCTTGAGAGTATGGGGACGAGTTTACGCAGTTGCCTGATTAGGTTGGTACAAGAACCAACTACAGCAGACACTTGGTTAGCCATCGAGAGTTCCTGGTCAATTTTCATCCCGAGGCTCTTGACGCTGGGGCACGGTTTTGGTGTAGGTCCAAGTTCTTGTGGCCAAAACAAATCATTCCAGGGGGAGGTCGAGGTTGAGACTACGAGAACCTCCGTTTTGTCTGGGTTGATTTTCAATAAATTAGACGACATCCAGTTTACTGTAAAACGTAAGATGTCTTGGGCCATGGACTGAGCCGATGGTGTGTTATCGATACTCAGCAGCAGCTGAGTATCATCGGCGTAGTTAAAAACTTTGCAGTTCATGTTTGCCAGGGACTTTATCAATGGCTGTAAGTAAAGATTAAATAGGAGTGGAGAGAGCGCAGAGCCCTGCGGGACTCCACATGTTAAGGCTCCAGTATCGGAGACCTGATCTGCTACCTGGATTCTCTGCGTCCTCCCGGATAAAAAGGCTGTCATCCATTTGAGGGCTTGCTCTCCTATCCCGAACCCAGCCAGTCTGCCCAGGAGCAGTGATGATCTGCCTGCATCGGACGCTTTCCATTATTCACAGCTTGCACACTGGGTGACACAACCCTCCAACTTTACTCTTATGTCCCGCCCCTTGACAACCTTTAAAAAGTGGCTGGTCTGTAAAAAGGATGACCATACGCTCATATCTGAACTTTATGCAATGATTATAGCGCACCCTAGGAAGCAACGTACAAAGGCGCAGGTCCGATGGGAGACTGAATTAGGGTGGCCTTTAACGCAAAAAGAATGGGAACACATTTTTTATCATGCACATCACTCTGCTTCCAACTCAGCGGGTGCTGAATCCGCCTATAAAGTAGTCACTTATTGGTATTACACCCCAGAGCGCATCAAATCATGGGATAGAACTAAGTCAGACCTCTGCTGGCGGAGGTGTGGTCTTACTGGCACTTTGGTGCATTTACTCTGGCATTGCCCAAACTAGAGAAGTATTGGTCAGCGATTCTCGACGACCTTGATACTGCATTTCAGATGACCTTCCCTCGAGCACCTGAGCACACATTATTGGGTCTTCCTCATTCTAGGTCCTTCCCCATGCAATCACTGAGGGGTAAGCAGTTAGCACTAGCATTACTTTGGCACCTCTTAGCAATGGAGCTTCTTTCGCTCAGTATTGATGGTAAGGGCTTGGAATATGCGACATTATGGGCCCCATTCTTGCAACTCCTTACCAAAGACATGAGGGAAGTTACGTGCCCGAAATACCTGCAAATTCTACAACTCACTCCACTGGAACCTCCGGGGGCCACTGACAATTAATTTGCAAGACATTAGCTAGGGACTAGCTGATAGGGAAAGGTAGGAAAGGTGGTTATGAACTGAAGCGGAGGGGGGATTAGGGGGTAGGGGGTGCAGTTATTTGTTCATCTTTCTCTTACTTTTGTTCTATAAAAGTGTTACCTTAGCTAGGTGCCTTATCTTAGAGCTATGGTCTGATGCTTATCACGGGGTCCCCCTCCGGGATGTAGACCTGAAACGCTGTGTATTGCCCAAAAGATCACGCTCTGCCGGCGCCCTGATGTAGGCAGCTAAGCTGTGCATAATGTTTTTTTCTACCACGCAATAAAACATGATTGATTCTAAATTATTGGCAAACAGGAATGGAACAGGACTGCCTTTCAGCTGTGAGTCTCCATAGTTGCTTTGAATTGGAAAGACCGCATGGTAAAGCCTTTTCTCAGACAAGGGACAACAGGTTTAAGGGTAAAAGGCCAAAGCCTGTTTTTAGAACTAACCAACCCTACTGAACGTGCAATTTCCACGTAGAGAGCCACTGTGACAGTATGTGATTTCTACATTACACTATGGAAGCTTGTAATATTGAAGAGTAGTTTAATTAACTGATTTGTTTGTATTAATTACATATCCTGATTCTCACACTGTAGGGTAAAGCACTATAAGTAAAGTTTTAGGTAACAATTAGCTAAAGGAAATATTGCATATTCTGTCAGGAGCACATGGGGTTATCACTGTTTTCTTGAGATATAATACAAGTGTAAGAAATGTGTAGGTGGGGTTTATCCTATTGAATAAAATTATCAAGGGATACCAGCGTTTGTAGGTCATATGCCGAGAATAGCTCTGCCATGTATCTAGCACTAATGGTTTTAGCTTAAACGTTACAGTGCAAGGGCTGAGTTAAGGAGGCAATGGGATTAGTTTGCATTCATGTGCCTTCATGTTACACTAGTACAATTGCTAAAGGAATTGGTGGTTGGTTAATAATGTTTTCTAGCTAAATCAATGTGCTATCTACTTCCTACAAGTTTGTTTGTGCCCAGCTGCCACAAATAGGGGTAGATAGTGTTGACAGAAGATACACCTGTTTCAGGTTTCCTACTGTCGAAATGGGGGAAGGAGGTTAGCTCCTCTGCAAATTAAGGGTAGGCAAATTTATGTTTTCTCTCTCTTTTTCTCACTCTCTTTTGAGCCTGTCTAAGCTGTCTAGGAAACAGCCACGAGACATTTAATTGGCTATTCAGTAATACTGTTTTAAAATTGTTAGCATTAATACAATGAATAAATAAATATGCCATGTTACTGCCCATCCTGTCTGCTGAAATTATAAAAGGATGAGTAGTCTAGGTTGTTGTTCCCTTATTTGACCTTTAAGGGGAACTATATGTTGTTGTCATGCTATATACAGTTTTGCAACGACATATTAGCTAGTCTGTGTAAATAAGATGACAGCCCTTATTAGAGCTGGTGAATAGGGTTTCTTTCTTTAAAAATGATGTTGCATAGTCTAGATCGTGAACTGTAGAATGCATAAGGTTAATAATGTCATGAAAGATGCCCATGTGATCCTCAGCAAACAATTTTGAAGGAAAATATTGTTTTATATGAGTTTGTTTGTCACAAAATGTTCTCCTGGAGAAATGTATGTACCCACTATGTTGACATTTTTTTAGTTCTTTATGTAATAAGAATCCCTGTTAAATTAGCAGTTTTAGATTTTCCTGCTGTGCCTATAACATGAGAGCATGACCCTAAGTGTACAATGTAGGTGTCTTTATGAAAGAAAAATCATTTTAGAAGTGTCTGCAGTCCTGTACAAATAAGGCAAAGTCTATGAGTAAAAGTGTAGAACATTTCCTTTTTTCTTGAGGTTCTTCAGATGAATAGTATAGAAATACACAAATGTAAGGATTTAGAGTATGTCTGTATTGTTTTTCTCTTTTCCTCAGAATTTAGTAAATGAACACAGACTTCCTTGGCTGCTTGGGATTGGGAGAAACAGATTAAAAAATGTAACGTATTACTCTTGCCAATTCACCAAAGGTTTCTTTTATACTTGTCAATAGGTCTAGGGTGTTTTTTTTTCTCTCAGGTAGATGAAGTGGTTCATGGGTGCCTTGCTAATATATGGGGCGCCCCAAGAATATAACGGAATTCAAAATTTGTGCAGATAAAGTCCAACACCCATTCGTGCTGCCTCGTCCAGAAAAAAAGAGAAGAGTAAAAGACTAATCATGATGGCTAGTATGCCGAAATATAAAAGACATACCCGAGTCTCAATGGACGAATACGGTGGCCAATGACTGGGGGTGAAAAAACCACATAAGTATGCTGAGAATATCCTCTCTGATGATAGATTATTTGCATGCCTTGTCTAAAGACCTTTTGTTCTGTCCACCAATAGATTTTTGCTGCTCTATAATGGGAAACGGCCACTACAACGTGGCCGTTTCCACGAAAACCTTTACCACGCAAGCATTACAACGCACGCGTGGTAACAACGAGAGTCTTTACCACGCATACCTTTTCTACAAAATACGTGGTAAAGGTATGTGTGGTAAATGAAAAAAAAGAGGGTTTGGGGGTCTCCCCCCGAAAAACTAAAAAAGTGTGGGATTAAAAAAGAGGGGTTGGGGGGGCTCCCTCTCCCCCAAAAAAAGAACTAATCTGAGTGCCGAAGATCAACCAATCAGCTTCGTTGAAGAGGAAACGGAATTAAACTTCCGCTTCCTCTTTACGACATACGGCCGACGTAACCAAGAAGATGGAGAGGAGACGAGTTAAAAAGGTAAGGGGAAATGTAATTAAAAAAAAAATTAAGGGTCAAGGGCAGGGGTAATTATAAGGAGTGGAGGCTGGGGACGTGTAAGGGGAGATGTGTAACCTTTAACAAGAATATGCCCTCACCATGAATAAATTAACAACGAAAAATGTTGTTAATCTATGCATGGTAAAGGAATATTAGTGGTAAAGATTATGCGTAGAAAATAAATTCCGTTGTAACGCATGCGTGGTAAAGGCATGCGTTGCAACGGAATTCGTTGGAACGACATATAACTACTATAACCATTGGCAGAGGGGCCCAGACATCAGATCCAGCCTGGGGAGTCAGCACCAGTCCAGCTTGAAGCCAAGGTGAAGGTAACCAGCACAGGCGTTGCTGGTAACTAGGACCTCAGTGAAGGTAGAAGGCTTGAAGCACTGGGATGTGAAGTGTGTACCCTTGCCTCTGTCTTTGATGAAAGACGGGGTCACAAATCAGAAAGGAGAAGTCGTGAATCAAGTTTTTTATGCCCAGATTAGAGAGTTCCAGACCGACAAGGACGGCAAGGAGGCTTTTGCTTGAGGTGACCCCCTTTGAATCAAGGTTTGCTTCAGGCCTCTGAGTCCTGGTTCCAAAGTGAATGCAAGTCTGCGCCTTTGTTTGTTGATCATGAGATACCTGGGCACACTGGGTACAATCTGTGGCCCCAACAAAAGAGCAGTGCGCCAGCAGAGCAATACAGGAGTTAGGGAAGGACTTGAGTTTAGGGTACAGTTGCTGTGTCTCTGGTGCCTGCTAAATTGAAGAAAAGAAGACTGGTGCACTGCCTGAGGCACTGGACAGGATCATTGAGGATCCTCAAAGAAAGATTTTTTCTTCTCAAACTGGACAGTGATTCTTGAGTTGTGAGTTGTGCAACTCCACCCTGGGACCAACAAGAGCCTGCCTGTGAGGCTCAAATGGACATAGGGAGAAGACTCCCCTCTGGCTGGTTGTACAGCAGTTTTAATTTCCCAAGGACTTCTTTTTGTTAGTAATGTACCCCTTTTTTTTAGGTCTCGGCGTCTCCGCCGAGATCTTTTGTTAGCGACTATGCTTCCCAGGAGACAGTCCCGGCCGCGCGCATCCTTCGAGGCGATTTGTAACTGGAACGCGCGCTGTGGCCAGGCGCTGTCTCCTGGGAAGCGCAAGCACCACACACGTATGCGCATACACACACACACAAGCGCCCATGCACGCACGCACATACATACATACAGAGACACCACCCCTGACACATACACACACGCGCGCACACACACAAGTGCACCGAGGCCCCCCTCCCCCCCCCCCGCCGTCACCGTCGCACTCCCCCTCCCCCGCCGTCACCGTCGCATACACACACAAGCATACACGCACACACACAAGTGCACCAAGCCCCCCCAGCCTTTTGAAACTTACCTGGCCAATGTCGGGGACTCTTCTCTCAGCACGCGGCGCCCAACCTCCTGCTAGCGCGGCCCCGGGTCTCCACACCGCTCACAGGAGCCCCGGGCCGCGAGACGCATCGACTCCGCCTGCCTCCTCTTCCGGTCTGGACGTGGCCCCGCCCCGTCACAGGCGACCGTGCCTGACTTCCGGGGCGGCCGCGGCGGGATTCCACCCGACCATGCTACGCCACTGCTTGTTTCGTAATCTGTAACTACTCTGTTGCCAGGATGGACGTAGCGATTTCTATTGCGGTCCCCTCTGAAGACCCCCGCGTCCCGGTCCTGCTCTCCCCCGCGGCTCGCTCCCGGAGTCCGCCGAGGGCTTTTGAAGCACTTTGCTGGGTTCAGGGCTCCAGGCTAAGGGGGGATCGTGACGTCGTTGAACCAGTGGGCCCTGAGGCTTCTTGAGTGGCGTGAGTGAATCCTGGGGAGACTGAGGGGCCAGGGCTTGGTGCGCGTGGAGTCCCCACGATAATAACCATAATAATGCTGCAGAGGGCCTGCTCGGCCCGCACGCTCACTCACTCATCGGCCTCACCGCTCCCCTGCCTGGACCTTGAGGTTGTGCGGGCCGATTACAGGCCGAATTGCGGGCAGGTTTGCGGGCCGATTATGGCAAGATTAACGAGGGCGTCTTCCCAATGCGAACTCCTGCTCCATAGCCCGTGTTATATTTCTCGGGTCGGCGGGGCACTGAATTTTTTCTTTCTGCAGTACTGAGCCGCAACAAAATTATTAGTATTTCCGAGAAGGGCAAGCTGAAAAAACATAAAAACAAACGTGTCGCGTTATTTCGCAAATGGTGCAGGGAAACCTATACGTGATTTAAAAAAAAAAACATATGGTACCGATCCGTTTTGCGTTGAGCATTCAGATTACACCAGGGATAAAAACAATGGGCAAAAAATGCGTGCCGTGAATTGAAAGCAGGAGTGAGAGGAGAAGGCAGGGGGAGCTGCAGCAAGAAGGTGCCGTGCTCCAGGGGGCAAGCGCGGGGCAGAGGAGCAGCCCTCCCTGGCTAGCGCCTGTGCTGTTTCCGCCTAGCTCCGTGCCAGGTACACACCAGCCTCACTCCAGGCGGCATCACCAACCCGGGGGACTCTGTATCACGAACCGGCAACACCAACCCGGGGGACTCTGCATCGCGAACCACCAACATCTTTACCGAGAAGTACCAGCTCTTCTTGGCACCTGGAAAGTAAGGATGCTACCAGATATCCCTCCCTGGGGGGCTTGCCCATTCCATTCTTGTCACGCATGCTTGTCCATCAGCTCTCCCATCTTTTTCCTTTTCCCTGCATTCCTGTCACTCGTTCCTTCCAGTGGAGGAGGGAGGGGGGAGTGTCACCCATTTCTTCCAGAGGGATATTTGTTCGAGTCACCTTTCGATAGAGAGGCCTGCTTACCCCGTCCCCCACCCCTCCCCCTTCTGACTCATATGTGTATATCACAATAGGTGGTACTACGGGAAACCCCTGCAGGAAAAAGGTAGTGAGGAGGAAATTGGGGAAGAGTACCACAGGGCGAAGAGGGCAAGCTTCCCTGCCCCCACTCCTGCCTACCTGCAGCCTTGGGTGCCCACTCACAGGGCAAGAAGGGGTGTTGGTGCATAGCAGTTACTCGCTGCTCGCCCGCCCCTTTTCCATGGCTGCGGTGCTTTAAGTCCGCGCTGCTGCCTGCCCTCCTTTTCACCCCCCCCACCTACACTTCTGGAAGCCTGGACTATGAATGCTTAGTAACCCCGAGTGGGTAGATGGCCTACCTGGTCTATAAACGGAGAATTGCGTTGTGTATTAACACTACACAGAAAAGCCCCCCACCTATCCCCAATTTGCGTGTCATGAGAGTTATAATAATGCAACGCAACTCCACCATAGAGCCAAAGAACGGAGGACTGACTTGTCCCCTCCTCTCATTGCTCTGACGAGCCCATGTCACCTGTGATCTCCGAGGAGGGCTTTGAGATGATGGAACACGCTGTGTGGGGGAGGGGTGCAGCTGTGGGCATACCTTTGGAATGCATGCTCTGTGGCTGGCTTTCCTACGCATGCCTGGTGGCCGTTTGTGTAGTGGGGTCCGGCTTCAGCCGCTGTCTCTGTTAGAATAGATATTTCCCACTGTTTACATCGTAGAACGACGTGCTAGTCTGTTAAATTGTTAATTATGAGAACTGGCTTGAAAAAAATAACACTGCTGTGAAGAAATGTGTATAAAACGTACGCACATAGAATGCACGCGCATACATGTGCACACATTCAGTGTTCAAAGTGAAATTGCATGCGATTCTCACTAATCAATTAACATAATTTTGCAGAACATCTGTGCACTGATTTTACCTGAGTGACAGTGTAAAGGGGTTTGAATCTGCCTCCTCCAAATTCTCTTTTTTGCCGCCCTGAATTTAGAAGGGGTATTGACAGAAGAATGGCCTTCTTGTGGTAGCAGAGCACTGGCCCCTGATTGCGTTATTGTTACTACCCACAAGGCAAACGTTCGGTTCTATTTTATAGCAGCATTGGTTCTTGCTGTTCAGTTTTTTATATGTACTTTCCGTTCTGATTCAATCTATCCCGAATCTGCTTTGGAGGGCCAGGTGGCAGCCCAGTGGGTTTACGCGCCTGGTGCAGGGATCTGTGTAGAGTGCGCAGAGCACCTATTCTTGATTTCACAAATAGCTGTCTCAGCATCTCACATTTCTAATCTTTGTACGTAGAGGCCATTTGCTTTGGTAATGGAGTAGACTTGTTGTGAAAGGTCACATGTGCCATGCAGCTGAGGTAGCAACAAGTCACGTAATAAGCCCTTATATGGGCATTTACCTTCTTTAAGCACTCTTAATTTTGAAAGGTGCATTTAATTAAGCACATGGAAAATAAGCAATGTGCCCAGGCTCACACAACGAGCCCCTGAAGTGCCTTTTGCCTCTGCAGTCCACCACCAGTAGCCTGTGACTGATCTTCACCCCTAGACATCCCTCTCATATCCTTAAGAATAGCACCCCTCCTCCCCTTACACATTCACATCTGGAGTCAAAATTCAAACTCTTTTACAGTACTGGTGCCGCCTCTTCCCGAAACAAAGTGTTGGCCGCCTTAGGTTTACCAATATGCTTTGTTACTCTTTCTTTCCTCACAGAGCTCTCACACCCTTGGAGCTTCTCCTCGCCCAAGGCATTTCTGCAATCCTTCCATTTCACTGGACACTTTGCCATAATGTTCTTCTAAAAGGTGCATACTCAGTCACGAACTGCGAGACCACGCCCCCTCTGAATGGAAATAAAAGCAACCACGGATATCTAGTGCCTTGTTAGGCCGCATCAGTGAATAGCAGCTTGAGGCCTATTGAGGGGCAAGACTTTTGCTTTTGGCACTCTCCATGATAACTCGGTGAGCAAAAAAAAAAAAAAATGGAAGGGAGAGCCGCCATGAATTTTCACCAGTGACTATGGTTATTCAAAGCGGTTCCACTCCACACTTTTGGTTTTTCTCTGTAAGTGACTTCGAGTGAGACCAATACTCAAGTGAGGACACTGTCCCCAGTACTGGGGCTTGAACCCACCTTCTCTTCCATTGGCTAGCTTCATAAATGGAATGGAATCTCTGTCACCACCGCAGGCCCGGAAGGCAACGACGGGAATGATGTCTACAGTAGAATACGGAAGCATCTGGGCCTCTC
Source organism: Lissotriton vulgaris (assembly GCF_964263255.1). NCBI lineage: Eukaryota > Metazoa > Chordata > Amphibia > Caudata > Salamandridae > Lissotriton > Lissotriton vulgaris. Next base: position 1,244,943,040 of record NC_141689.1, on the reverse strand, counting down.
ATCACACATAGCGGGTAATATGTATTTCTTTATAAGGACATTGTCAAAGAAGCTGAAGTATTGCACTGTGTTACTGCCGGTAATTAAATATGTGCTTCATGAAGATTATTAGACATTAGTTGTGTACATACAGTAATAGTAACAACTGATCACATAACTTGGGCAGGCGTGTGCGTGGCTCTGTATGTCTGTGTGCGTGGCTCTGTCTGTCTGTGTGCCCATGGGTGGCTCTGTCTGTGTGTGCGCGTGGGTGACTCTGTCGGTGTGTGTGCACGTGGGTGGCTCTGTCGGTGTGTGTGCGCGTGGGTGGCTCTGTGTGTCTGTGTGCACGTGGGAGGCTCTGTCTGTGTGCGCGTGGGTGGCTCTGTCTGTGTAGGTGGCTCTGTGTGTGTGGGTGGCTCTATGTGAATGACTCTGTGTGGGCGGCTCTGTATGTGTGTGTGGGTGGCATTGTGTAATGCAATAGGTCTCGCATTTGCGAGCGATTAAGCTATTGGCATTGTAAATGACAATGTCATTTATTTATGTTTTCAAAACAAAAACATAAATAAAAATAATGTCATGAACAATGCCAATGGCTCTTACTTTAACAATGCCGAGACCATTGCATTGTAAATGCTTGTTTATTTTAGGACTGGTGCACTGCCAGTCAAAGACAGACAAAGCGATAGAAGAAAATTCAGTTAAAATAGATTAGTAGTAGCATCAAAACCAGCTGTCTCCAATATCACACATGGCGATAAAATGTGCTTGAGCTAGATGACCGCTGCCACTGACACCTGAAGTTCAAAGGTTTTAATCCCAGCAAGGCCAAGACTGTCTCTCATCCTTCCAACAAGGATAAAAAGAATGCCAATTATTTAAAAGGTTCATTAATAGAATATCTTCAATCTCAGACATTAACAAAGTTGGTCCTTGGGACGCAAAAGAGGGGGCGCTCTATTAATTTGCAAAATAAGAGAGCATATCAATATGTGGTAGCGGTGGGTGAGCCACTGAAAGTGCAAGCCAAGCTCAAGCCTGTATTTGTAATGCAATAGGTTGCGCATTTATGCGAATATAAATTATTGACATTGTAAATGACAATGCCTTTTATTAATGTTTTAAAAACAAAAATAAAAGGCATTGTCATTTACAATGCCAATAGGTCAAACTCGCATTATTAAAGTTTGAGCTATTGGTGTTGCATTCTTTAGCAATGCCAATAGCTCAAACTTTAATAATGCGAGACCTATTGCATTGTAAATGCTTGTTTTTTTTGTCCTCATCTCACCTTGGCACGTACAAATGAACACTTGCAACCCGCTATCCATCCTGGGCGCCCCGGGTCGAAGTTCTTGCTGTACCCAGAGCCGATCTGGCTACCCCTTTATTCCCGGGCCAGGTGTAATCATTGGACAATTTCCGCGTTTCTTACCAGCCTCATTTCCTTGGCCCTTTTCCATCAAAGATTGCCATACTGCGCTATTCCTATTGTGTGCTGTGCTGGTTTCTAAGCATGCTATTCTTAGTACAGATTGAAGCCATTTTTCGTGTAGTGGGGATGACATCCTTCCAGACTTTACAGATTTCCCTACGTGCCATTAGAATAAGCGTGAAAAATAAAGCCACATGTGTCTCCCTTAGCCCATTTAAGAGATCAATGTCCAGACCAAAGAAGACTCTTGCAACATTAAAACTAAGTTTCATCTTGAAGACACTCTCCAATGTCTTCTCAATGTTGGCCCAAAAAGAGCCAATCCTAGGACACTCATAAAAAACATGGATATAATTGGCCTCTGGTGTGTCACATCTGGGGCATACAGGGGGTGGGTTGACAAATTTTGCGATTTTTTTAGGGGTGTAGTAAAGCCTATTTATAATATAATAGTGATTCTTTTTAAGGGGAGCGGATTTAGCAAATCAATATAAATATTGAAGGGAGAAATTATATAGATCAGCTGAGGGTGCCTCTAAGACAGAAAGTCTCCATACTTGATGTAATGGTGGAGCTCGAATTTCCTCTGCCTCAATCAGCTTCCTATACAAAAAAAAACACTTCTTTCTTCCTCTGAGTTGGGGCCGAGAGTGCAAACTCAATGTCCCAGTTTCCACCAGTGTTATTTTTCTCAGAGGAATACCACGAACAGAGTTGAATATATTTAAATTTTGAAAAGGAGTCCCCAATCCTAGACCGCAACACCTCCCAAGGATGTACCCCCTCTGATGAAATTAGGTCTGACCAGATTGTTATTCCCGCTCTCCTGACTGGTAGAGAGAGGCTATCCTGGAGACATTGCGGAGTACCCGGGGAGTCCCATATAGGGGCAAGATCTGAGTAATATTTTATACCCCAATACCCCTTAACTCCGTTCCAAAGAATCAAGGCCGATTTCAGTACCTTTAGGCGAACCTTCTTATTAAATCTTGGCGCACCAAACTTATATATAAAAAACCAGGGCCACCCCCTTCCTGATCTAACATTGTGTTCAAAATCTGACCCCAATGAGAGTTGTCTGGACTACTTAGAAGTGTGCGGACGTTTTTTAGCTGGAAAGCAAAAGCATACCACGCAATGTCCGGGAGTGCCAACCCCCCCTTTATCAGTATTCTTTTCAGTTTTTTCCAGGACATCCGGGCGTTCTTACTTGCCCAGATAAAACTGCCTATCTTCCCCTGGATCTTCCTTAAGATTTTATCCTGGAATGTTAAGGGGATCGCGTTAAATAGATAGGTTATTTTGGGCAAGATGACCATTTTGACCAAATTAACGCGGCCATATATTGTTAATGGAAGGTTTTGCCATCTCGAAAATAGATGGTCAATATCTTTAGTCACCTTTTTCAGATTTATTTTGACTATATTATTAAGATCAGATGCAATTAATATGCCTAAATACCTGAACTGGCTGCTTGTTGCTTCCTCCCACTGGTCTACACCCCAGCACATTATTTCTGTTTTTGTATTATTGATTAAATAACCGTAGTATCGACCATAGTCTGCCACTATCTCCTCGACTCTGGGAAAAACCTCTACTGGATTGCTGGTATAAACCAGTAGATCGTCTGCATATAATGCCAGCTGGCAGCAGTATTCCTTTATTCTAAAAGGAGTAATTTGGTTGTCTAGCCTCAATGCTTGTGCCAAAGGTTCGATATAGAGGTCGAACAAGAGGGGTAAGATGGGGCACCCCTGCCTTGTACCCCTCCTGATATCAAAACGTGGTGATAAAGAGCCATTTAGTAAAATTGCCGCCGAAGCACCCTCATAGCATCCTCTCATAGTTTGAATAAAGGTCTCTCCGAACCCCATGATAGTAAGAACATCCCAGAGAAAACCCCAATTGACACGGTCGAAAGCTTTTGCCGCGTCATAAGCTGCCATCGCCAAAAGCTCCGACCTCGCCACGGAGAGATCAATATTACCGATCAACTGTAAGGTCAACTCGTGGATGTATCTCCCCAAAATGAAACCCTTCTGGTCCGGATTGATCAGACACGGGACCAGTTTGGCCAATCTCCCTGCCAAAACACTAGTAAAGGTCTATAAGAGTCCGCCCTGAGGAGGTCCTTCCCTGGTTTTAAAATTAACACAATGGTAGATTCTTTCCAAGACGGCGGAATTCTACCCTGAGGGCTATATATATAATTGAATAGTTCACAAAGTTTTGGTACCAACATATCCTGAAGCGTTTTATAAACTTCACCGGGAAGTGCATCGGGCCCTGCTGCCTTATTATTTTTGATTTTTTTTATACATAGTTTTATTTCTTCTTCGGTAAAGCGGGTATTAAGCATATTGCGGCCATCCTCTGTTAGGCCCGATAGAGCCTTGCTTTCCAACCACTGTCGGGTCGTGGAGGAATCTGGGGAGGCCTCTTCTTGGTATAAATTCGAAAAAAGGGAAAAACATTTTTCCATATCTTCCTGATTATGAGATATAGTTCCCTGGTCATCGATTATAAGCTTATTGACATTGTTTCTCACCCGATCTGCTCTTATCTTCCCGGCCAATACTGCACCAGCCTTCTCTCTAAACTCATAATTTTCCATTGAATATGCAGCCCACTGAGCCTCGACCTTTTGGTCTAATAAACCTTGATAATCTAGGCGTAGGCATTCTATTTCAGCCAGGACTTGTGCCAAAGCATCATCTTGGACAACTAGTCTCTGCACCTCCAAAGATGAAATTTTCTCTTCTATTATCCTAAATTTGACTGCCTCTATTAGTAATGTACCCTTACGGTCATCCCATTTTTGAGGAGGAGCAGTCCTTTGCGACTCCTCGTCCTAATTCCTATGGCCCTGTGCGGTCCTCCTGGTCCCCTGCAGCCAGGATTGTTTTTGTAATAATATGTCTGACTGCTTTTGCATTAGGAATAATATTTAATCCGCAGGGGAAACGTTCTTCTGAGCAGTGAACAAATGTTACTTTGCCCTTTCCTTGAGTATATTAATTTATACTCTAGCCCTCATAAAAGGAACACTGGAAAAGTCTATTTGAAAATGTTTTTTTATTAGATATGTGCTGTTGGCTATTCTGAAATCGAAATAGATGGTCACTGAAATACATAGGAGCCCTGAAAATGTTTTTTACATAGAATTGGACTAGATGGTTCTAGGATTTGCTTACTGCTTGGAGTTGAAAAATATTGATAGTTCTGTTTGTGATAATAGTTATTACTCTCTCCTGTATGTTAATTATGACCTAATACTCTGTTCCCTTTGTACTCCTGCTTATACCTTAAATATACCCGCTTAATGAAATGTTTAGAATGAGAAATGCCCACTTAGTAATGGACCAGAATATTGATGAATTTATAAGAATAAATATGCAAAATATTTTTTATGTTCCTACTAGATCATAGAGATGTCTTTAGCTCATGCTAAAAGGACTATCTGTTAAAGATTGCAGGAATTGCTGTTAGCATGAGCTAAAAGACATCTTGTACTTGGCAGCCATCTTAGTTAGCCATGTGCTCGCCATGTGCTTCCTCCATCTTCCAGAGCCTTGCACATGCTCAGAAAGACCTGTAGCTGCCAGAATGCACCTGCTCCTAGTGTAGAACTGTCAGGCTATTCTTACTGATGTAAGGAGAAATGTCTCCCCTCCCACTTTGTTGAGCAAGCAAATTCTGTATACCCATATTAGTCAATAACCATGCTTGTATGTGCCAGGACCTCCCCCTGGTTTTATGCTGACTATGTATCAAATGCATATATAAGGCCCCTGTTCTCCTTAGCCTGTCTCCTACAGTGGCCTGAGGGTACTGTATAACGCAGTCTCCCTCATGTGAGGTTAATAAATACGTTTTCTTGATATTGCAGCTTTGTGCCAATCTCTTCTTTTCTGGTTTAGAGGACCGGGTTCATAGTTACACCCTCAGCGGCACTAGGGAAGTCGGGGGCAGAGTGCTGAGGCCCAATGTTATCCAGTGGGGGATAGGGGTCCTCTGGTTGGTGGCTGCTGACAAGCAGGCCACTTGGTTGTGTGAGCAAAGCTCCTGGACTTTAGCTCAGGACAAATAGGGAAACAAAATAGCACCAAAGGTGCACCCTCAGCGGCACTAGGGCGGCCAGGTGCAGGGTGCTGTTTCGACGTTGGGCGCCCTGTTGTTTTCAATGGGGAACCTCCGGTTTGCAAAGCCAATGCAGACTTGTGGACGAAGGGCTTCTGGGTGCGACCGCCACTTCGAGAGGTAAGTTGGGAAGTTAGGGGTTGGTTAGGCTGCATGCGTCGGCTGGAGGCTTGAGGCAGGTCAGGAGTCACAGGATCTCGGTTCAGGATTGCCGGGGCACCTCCTCATGGTGTTTGCCCACTCGAGCTCATGCCGTGGACGGCGGAAGCAGAGTGGGGCGGATTTGCGGTGTCCGGCCAGAGCCAGAGGTTGCAGATGAACAAATCCGATGTTCACGGGAGACAAAGTCATTGTTCTTGAAGGCAATCAGGGCCTCCAGGGTTTTCGAGGTTGCTCGCTGCAGGACACACCGGGATTTTGCAGGAGCAGGTTTGAGGTGGAGACATGCCCGTAAAGCTGGGGCCAAGTCAGTGGGCGTCTTCCTCTTGTTAGCTGATGCACGGCTGTTCGATCCTCTTTCTTCTTCTTCCTGTAGTCTGATCTTGTCTGAGGAAACAAGGTTAAGGGGTGCCCCTAAATACTAGATTTAGGGGCATTACAGGAAGGTAAAAGGCAGGGACCAATGGGTCACTTCCGTGGAGTTGGTACACCCCCTATTATGCCCCCCTCCAGTGGTAGGTGGGCATGAGCCTGTCCCTTGTTGGCTGAGTCCCCCATCTGCAAGTTGGCGGGGACTGAGAGTTGTGCTTCACCTCACCTCCCCCACCTGAGGGGTAGAGTTAGCAGAGGTGGGCACACCTCTCTTCCTCAATTGTTTTCCCCGCTGGTTCTCCCGCCCAAAGTGGGGGTCAGAACCGGTGGGGACCAGTTGCTGAGAGCAGCAAGTGGCCTTGGGAAGCTCACAAAGGCAACAAGCCTTTGAAGCTTCCCCTTTGTGAACCCTGCCCATCCTGGAGAAGGAGACTTGGCACCTTGTCCCAAGATGTGCATTGTTTCAGGCCCCAGAAAGCAGCAGGCCCTCGTCCCAGGGGTCCAGAAACATGTCTGGTGGTGGTAGCTCAAAGCAGCCACTCAGACAGGACACTAGTGGTAGGTATTCTTTTCAGGGGGCATCTCTAAGATGCCCTCTGTGTGAATTTTTCAATAAATCCCACCCTGGCATCAGTGTGGGTTTAATGAGCTGAGAATCATGATACCAAAGTTCTCAGTTTTCAGTGTGGCCATTATGATGCTGTGGAGTTTGTAATGACAAACTCCCAGCACCATATACTCTTAATGGCAGAACTACACTTACAATGTCTAAGAATGGACATAGACATTGTAGGGGTATAGGACTCATGCACCTGTACCCTCACCACTGGTATAGTGCACCCAGCTAGAGGGTGACTGATCTGTACCAGGGCAGTGGGTTGTAGGCATGGCACACAGGGATGTGTGCCATGTCATCTCTTCACTTTGTTCTGAACCAAAACAACCTGCTTGTAAAGGCAGTGTGTGTGTGTGTGTGTGTGTGTGTGTGTGTGTGTGTGCAAAGGTACAGGGCTTATAAGGGCAGCACAATAAGTGCTGCAGCCCTTAGAGGTCTTCCCTGGTCACAGTGTCCTGGGTACCTGTGATACCATTTTCCAGGGGCTGACCAGTGGCTAGAGATGTCAATTGAGGTAGTTTTGGGGAACAAACACAGGCCCTGGGAACCTGATTGGCAAGGACCCAGGGCACATCAAGTCAAAGTGCATCAGTAGTCTGGCAAAAAGTGTGGGGGGGGGTTACTGCAACAGAAACCCACTTTCCTACAACCAACCACACATTCTTTTAGCCATTATAACATGGGGGAGGCAGGAGTTGCCCAATTACTAAGTTGCTCTCGTACCAATGAGTAACCTTGAGCATAAGATCCAACATGGATTTTTACGAACCTTGCGTAATCAGTGGGACTCTCAGTAAGATGGCCTCCAAAGGTGCTGATTCTGAGGGAAGTTCTGAGGAGGTTAGAACTCCCACTCGGGTCGTTGGGGGGTCTATTCGTGTTAGATGGATTAAATTTAGTCCTGTTTCATGGTTATGCACCTTGTAAGTTGTACACCTGGACAGTGGTGTCCGGGATCTCTGTGGCACAGCTGTCACCTGACCTTGGCCCTCCCCTTGTGTAGGCAATGTACTGATTTGTGTCTCCTTGTTTGTGCGACTAGGCTCATGTGAAGTTCTCCCTATGATAAGGGCGCTCGTGGATGTGGGCCCAGCCGCACGACTGGTCCCCACAGGCTGCACACCGTTAATTGGAAAGCCAGGAGGAGAGACCTGAGCTTGGCCTCTATATCTTCAAGCCATAACAAAATGGGGGCAAACAATGCTTTAAACAAGGATTCCAGCCTAGGAAATAGTTTGTCTGTGATCTTCTTCAAGTCAATAATGGCTGATGGGGATGCCTTGTTCTGTGACTGGACTGATCTTTTTCCACCAGCCCTCTTCCTTTTGACCGGGGGTTCAGCTTGGGCGATGTCATCCTCCGCTGATAACTCTGCAGCCTTGTCATTCATGACCACAGCTGATGGTGCTAGTATGGACAGAGATCCGGATGCTTTCGCTACTGCCTCTGGATCAACCAGGGGAATAGAATCCTATGTAATTTTCTCCATTTCAAGGGAACTCTTCCTCTTGGTCAGGGCTATCTCTTTAGAAATAAAACTTGCTGCCCTGACTAAAAAAGAGTCTATGGTAGTTACAGTGCCCCCCCTCCCCATTGCACCTGTGGTCATCTTCCTTTTGCCCACTTTGCAAATGTTTGCACACGTCTGGGGGGAGGCTAGGGGTTACAGGGAAAATAAGTGTGTATTACACCACACTGTAGGCATTGTTGCCTTATAGCAGCTGGTTTACCCACCCCAATGTAAGGTTTTGCAGTGCTCTGAGAAAATCAAGGCAGGCTGGACAGAATCGGTCATACAGGCTGCATGGAGCCTCCTTCAGGGCGCCAAGGGAACTAAAAATAAATAAATAAAAGCAGTGCCTTAGTCTTGTGAAGGAACTAAGAGATGTGACCCAGCCCCACCTCTGTGAGCCACTGACGGGAGAAGACGGGTCCACTCTTGGCCTGGCCTTCACCCGGGTATGTGCCTGGGCGCTTCCCGCTCTTGGGGAGAGTGCCCTGGTAGAAATAGGTGCCTCTGGGCATGAGGATCAGCGGTACCGGTTTCCGTCCGTAGAGTCACTGGGGACATAGTCCTGCCCCATGAGCCAACAGCTTTAGGCTCTTGCGCTTTGGGAGACCCCCTGGGTAGATATAAGTGCCTCTAGGCGCTAGGACCAGCGATGGCTATTTCGGTCACTAGAGTCACTGCGAGACGTAGTCCTGCCCCACGGGCCAACAGTTTCAGGCTCCCGCACTGCCGGAGACCACCAGGGTAGAAATAGGAGCCTCAGGGCGCGAGGACCAATGTATTGTATTGTATTGTATTGTAATTGCATTTATATAGCGCTTACTACCCCTGACGAGGCGCCAAAGTGCTCCGCAGCCGCAGTGTTAGCCAGCTCGGTAACATCCACCGGTACATCTGTTTCCCCTGCACCCAGTAGTGGGGTCGCGCAACTTCCTCTGGCCGCGAGCGGCACACCCAGTGTAGTTTCCCCTGCCGTGCAGTTAGCCCCCCCAGCGCCGGTGCAGTCAGTTGCCGCTGCACCCCTGTTATCTGGTTACTGTAACTTGGCCTGGCAGGTACCTTTAGCTGCCAATTAGATTATATGGAGGTGAGAGCTGATAGCCATCTTTTCACTACTCTTACTGGGGCAGGATGGGGTGGATGTCAGGAAGGCGGGGCGAAAGAGGAAGACAAGAAAACGAAGTACCAGCAGTGGCCGGAAAAAACTATTGATAACTGGCTTGACGCTTTTGCCATTCTATCAGCGGTCATCTTAGAGAAGCATACCGAGCAGGCGCAGGCTCTCGTCCAATACGGCACCCTCATTCGCAAGGAGTCCATGAAATGGGGCGGACAGGGTTGGTTGAGTTATGACTGGGAGTTTAGGAAAAGAATGTCTTTGTGTCCAGAAATGAGGTGAGACCAGAAGGAAGTGCAGTTATGGCTGGATCACATGGGTTCTCACATGGTGCAAGGTGCAGTGGCACACAGTAAGAGTCAGGGGAGCAAGGAGGTCGGCAGTGGTTCCTTTCGCTATGATATATGGGGGACAAGCAGCCCTTTCGGGGGGTTCAGGGGGAGAGGGAGTAACAGAGGGGTGTTCAGGAGGTCGCCCCCGGGGACCTGTCATTTGTTCAACTCAGGGGCTTGTTCCTGGGGCCAGACATGCAAATTTGCCCATGCTTGCAACAGATGTGGAGGCCCACACCCAGCAGCTTCTTGCTACTCTCAGCAAGGGGGCACCCCCAAAAGTAAACAGGATGCAGGAAATCAGTAAGGGTGTCTGGGGTCCCCCCTCTTCCACCACTCCCCCTTCCAGGTTTAGCTAGGCAGCGGTCATCACACAGCACCCGGACACCCCTTCCGTTGGTCCCCTCTACAGGTGAGCTTGACGTCATTGAGGGTGCAGTGAAGGGCCCTTCGCCAGTGGTCACGTCAAACCTGTTGCCTCTCTTAAGAAAATACCCGCTCACGCTTGACAGTCAGTTGCTACTGGAGGGGTTTAGTGAGGGTTTCAAAATACCTTACGTAGGACCAGAAGGGCCCAGGGAGGCGGACAATCTTAGGTCAGCCAGAGATCAACCGGATGTGGTCAGGGCCAAAGTAGAGAAGGAGAGGTTACTGGGAAGAGTGGCGGGCCCGTTTTCAAGGCCACCTTTGGACAATTTTGTGGTGTCTCCTCTGGGAGTGGTACCCAAGAAAGAGCCTGGGGCTTTCCGCTTAATTCACAACCTCTCTCACCCCGATGGGGCATCTATCAACCATGGTTTGGAGGAAGGCGCTTGCTTGGTCACGTATTGTACTCTGGACGTGGCTTTGGATTTAGTCAGGAGGGCAGGCAGGGGGGCCTGGTTAGCCAAGGTGGACATTGAGTCGGCATTCCGGTTACTACCAGTGCATCCGAGCAGCCAACACCTGCTAGGTTTCAAGCTGGAGGGCCAGTACTTTTACGACTGATGCATGAACATGGGTTGTGCGGTGTCTTGTGCGTACTTTGAGGCTTTCAGCAGTTTCCTTCAGTGCGCCTTCAGTCAAGCTATGGGGTCAGAGGGGTGCCTCAATACCTGGATGATTTCCTTTTCATCGGGAGTGATGACTCACAGGAATGTAGCGAGGCCCTACGGTATTTTGAGTTACTGGCTGCGCACCTATGGGTCCCCCTGGCACCTGGCAGGACTGTGGGTCCGGCGTAAGTGTTGACTTGTTTAGGAATTGAAATTGATACGGTGGCAGGTGAATCCAGGTTACCAACGGACAAGGTCCGGGACCTTGCTCAGCACATCCAGACAGCCTTAGGTCAGGAGAAGGTGACACTTGGTTTCTTGCAAGGCTTGCTGGGCAACCTTAACTTCGCCGCTAGAATCATACCGTCAGGGAGGGTCTTTGCTCGCAGAATTGCCAGGGCTACAGCGAAGGTCAACAGGAGGTACCACCTTTGGCCAGCAGCGCTGGCGGCACGTAGGGTCTTGTTCTGGTCAGATAATTTGGCGGTGGTGCAAGCCATCAATTCACATTCAGCGTCCTGCCCACTAGTCTTGTGCTTACTCAGGGAACTGGTAAGGGTGTGCTTGGTGAACAACGTCGAGTGTAGAGTGCGACATATACAAGGGGTGCAAAACATAGCGGCTGACGCTCTTTCTCGCTTTCAGTGTCACAGGTTTTGGGAGGCGTGGCCGCAAGCAAGGGAGGTGATGACCCCTTTCCCAGCACATCTGTGGGTCCTACTGAATCTGAAAGGCGTTTGATGGGGAAAGGTGAGCTGGCCCTGGCACCTCAGACGATCAAGCGGTACGGGCGGGTTTGGAGAAGTTCTGCACAGTAACCGGTGCTTGGGAACAAGTGAGGCCTTCCCTGGAGAACAGGACTCAGGACTTCATAATGTGGGCCAAAGACCAGGGAAAGTCACAACCGTGGATAGCAGGACACTTGTCAGCAATCAGCCACCACGTTAGGTTGAGGGATAAGTTAGATCCTACCAAGTCCTTCTTAATAAGGTCGGCACTGAAGGGCTGGGCCAGGAGCGAGCCGCAAGCACCCGATACCAGGTCAGCCATAGACTTTGTAACTCTACAGGTTATGCTAGATTGGGTGGACAGGGCCACTCACTCAGTTTTTGAAGCAGCTCTTTTCTCGGCAACTTTTGGGTTGGCTTTCTTCGGAGCCTTTCAAATGGGGGAGCTGTTAGCGAAGTCTAAACAGCACACATCAGGTGTAGCCTTGTCCAGACAGGATGCAGTACTGACAGAAGAGGTCCTGACCTTAAGGCTACCAAGATCGAAAACGGACCAGGAGGGGGAAGGGAAAGGGATAGTGTTGAACAAACTGGAGATCACCAAGTATTGCCCAGTGCGCCTAGTCGCGAGATACCTGGTGCTGTGCCCCTCTAGCGAGGGTTACCTCCTGATGCATGCAGATAGTACCCCTTTGTTCAAATATCAAGTACAGTGCATAATGGATGTGTGTTTAGAACTCTCAGGCAATAAGGTCCAGGGCAAGCGTTTTTGCAACCACTCGTTTAGAATAGGGGCAGCAACCACGGCCTTCCAGGCGGGATTGCCAGTGGAACACATCAAACAAGTGGGGCGTTGGGAGTCAAATTGTTACAGGAAATATATACGTTCGTAAGAGTTATGATTAAACAATAGTCCAGGAGCTTAATGTGCTAATTATTGTTCGACTTAAGAGTCAGTGTAATTGTGATGTTGATGTGGTTGAAGAATTGAGTTTTGTTGATATTAACCGCATCGCTGCTGTGGTGATTTTTGTGCTGTGCTGCACCATTAAAAAAGCAAGTCATCAGCATCGAAGGGGTTAATAAACAGTGTGCCAAACTTCTGCATCTTTATTTACCAGATAAAACGGTCTGGGATATGGGACATTCTGGAATCCTGAGGGTATCTCAGTGGGCTGATAGCAGAAAATGGAAACACGGGTTCCGGCAACGAGGCTAATTTGGCTGGAGTCACCCGACATGCGTTGGAATAGCTTGAAGCAGAAAATTCTTCAGAGACTGAGCAGGGGGGACTCGCCACCCGACGTAATGGTAATACACCTAGGAGGTGATGATTTGGTTCCGCTAGGAGATGAGGGCCACTTTGTGCGAATTGAGTACCATGCTGGGGTCCTGTGAACTATGGTGGTCCGAAATTATGCCTAGACTGTTTTGGTGCGGCGCACGGTCAGGGGAGGCCATGGAGGCTCGCGCAGGCGGGTGAACAGCGCGATGCGCAAATTCACGGAGCAAAGAGGTTTTGGTTTTGTCAGGCATGGGTTGCTGCATGCGAAGTGCATGGGGTGCTTTAAAGACGATGGGATACACCTATCCAAAGTAGGTATGGACCTATTTCTGCTAGTCTTAGGCGAGGCATTGGTAGCAGCAGGTTGTAAGTGAAGGTTAGTATAAGGTGGGGGGCCCTGGGGTGGCGGGGGCCATACCCAGAGCCATAGCGGAGTTACAGGGCGATCCAAAGGCTATAAGGTACAGAAGGGTACCCTCTACAGGATCACAGTAAGTGTGCTAAAGCCAATTATCCCCAGGGAGGTCCTCGCGTGGGGATCCTGGAGGAGCGACGGCGCCCCGTTAATCCTACGGGCGGTTGTGGACCTGAGCAACCGGGGGTTGCCTGCAACTCTCCGGCCCCCCGTAGCGTGGAGGGGCGTGAGTAAGGGGTGGAATGGAGGACCGCCGGCGGGAGGGGCTATCCCTTCCCCCAAATTGACAACACCCCGTGGTTAATACCACTGGGGTTTATGGCTCATCAGGTGGGCAGGTGGCGAGGGGCTGCTTGCCCCTGGATCGCCGATGTTGGCACTATGTCTGTTTGCATGGGTACCATAGCTGTCTGCATATTGTGATGGTTGTGTGTGAATTCCCGTAAGCATGTTGTTCTGCGTGCATGAGTGACTGTTGGTCTGAGCGCACATACTCAATCCATGTGCATACTCGATATGTAAAACCCACCATAGCTAGTGACTTTTTGTCAATTTTTCTTTGTTGAGATTGAGTGCTGCGATAGTCCAAACTGTGTTTTGTGGACACTTCCCACCCCAACTATGATCATTTCTAAATTAACAATGCAATACTTATAATTTAACATATTTTATCCATCGGTTATTATTTCATTATTGCTATGTTCTAAAGCAGTTCACCATTGTGCACAAAATTGATTTGTTTCCTTAGTTGTATTATACAAGTTACAAAGACCTTGAATTGGAGTTTGGCACAGTGATTTGCACACATGGTGTTCTGTTGCAAATGTGATGGGTACCCAGCTCTCCAAATTCTTGATCCACCCTCCTCATTTAAAGACGAGCTGACCATACCTATTCTGTTGACAGGGTCCCTTTTGGCTCCATCGAACAAATACTTCCTCCCATGGCCCAATGGAGTAGTGCTGTCAAAAGTAAGGACATTACACCGCCTGTCTTATTCAAGGTGGATGGCATAATGTCCCTTTTTCCTGTCTGTCACTGCTGTAAAAGCTGGTGATGTGGGACAAGAAGAATACCATAGTGACCTTCACACCCTGGGAGAAAACTCCGATAGTATGAGGGCCATGTGTTTTTTCCGTTTTTTCCAAAAATGCACTCCCACTAAAGAGTTTGTTTTTGAAACACAAAATAAAGTTAAACGTTTGATGGATGGCCATCAAAACGACAGCCTGTCTCCACCAAACCTTTATTACATTGAATGGCCTGATGGCGCTTTCCATTTAATGTGCAGAGAAGACCACCTGGTTGGCGGTCACCTCTAAATTTGGAGGACACTAGTTCATCAAGATGGTGGAGGCAATGTCCTCCACCACCCTGACGGATTGTATTCCGCCCGCCAAACTCTAAATCAGACCCGCTGTGTGTCCTTAGTTACAGATTGAGTAGTCTGTGAATTTTTTGGATGTTATTGAACAGTCCCTTAAAAATGAGATGAGTTTCCTTTGTGTTTTTATCTGAAACGCAATTGTGATAGCTACATCACGTCCCCCGTCTCTGAGTATTTTGTTTTGGTTAGTGTTAATGTACGATAAACAGTGGTAGACGTGGGCGGGATTGGAAGGGCCCGGCGTGCCCCAACTTTTTAAATTTAACACAGTCCGTTCCCCTACTTCTTTATTTTAAAAATGCATCCCGAGACGGCAGGGATGGTCTGAATGTAAAAAGTATTGCGAGACGGTCCAGTCCTGTGTGATGTAGATTGAGGAATGCCTCTGAAGTCACCACAACCTCCTCCCCTTCCCCTCTGGATCTGGGGCCAGGAGCCTCCCCAACAACACTGTAGGAGAAGTGTTTCACTGGAGGTGTAATCAATCAGCAGTGAAAACGGCTTCCTTTGGTGGCCCTGCTGCCGCAGCCATTTACTCCTCATTTAGTAACGGCTCCCTGTCTGCCCCCACTGTGAACAATTCAATAGTCACATCAGACTGATGGCACCACAAGGAAAGGCAGAGCACTCCAGGTGTGGAATTTGTGACAGACTGTGCCCAAACGTTGGCGCTTTTAAAAGCAAGCATTTGCAATGAAATAGGTCTCGCATTTGCGAGGGTTTAAGCTATTGCCATTATAAATGACAATGCCTTTTATTTATGTTTTAAAAACCAGCACATAAATAAAAGGCATTGCCATTTACAATGCAAATAGCTCAAACTCTCACAATTGCGAGACCTATTGCATTGCAAATGCTTTTTTCAGTAGGGAAAGGTTTGAGACAGTTTTCCATTTTACGCCTTAATGATAGTAATAAACAAAACAGTGAGGACCGGAGCTATCATGTTGGCTATACCATGCAATACTTTAGTAATTTCCCCACCCTACAGCTAAAGTTGCACATGCTGCAGTCACACCCTCACAAAAATTAAAAGGCTTAACACTAACCTGCCTACCCGATGGATTAACCTGAATCAGCGCTTCCCTAGGGCTCTGCAGTGGTAAAACAATGAGGGCCACCTAATTCATTTTTTAAGATTAGGTAAATGGCGGTCTATTCAGTTCCACAAACCACACTTGCACAGGGTAAAAACGTGGCAAACCACATCACCTCTGTTGCACTGCTCCTAAAGGAGAACGCAGGGGTTAGTGCTCCATTTAACACATGTGCCAGATCGGATGCAGCATGGCCATATATAGTCTGCACTGCCCCTCTCTGTGCTGTGGTGTACATTAACTGGGTACACCAGGTACAGACGGCACACTGCACCCTTACACATTCATTGCGGTGTTTGGAGTGCAGCCACTAACTCACACCTGCATTGTGAACCGCGCATTAGTGAAAGGCAGACCTGATACTTGAAGTCGCTGGTCTGTCTTTCATTGCAGGTGGGTGCCCAGTCTACATCTCAAAGGGGGGCAGATATTCACCTGCAGATGGAAGCACCGATGCCACCTGCCTGCAATCTGGTGCCTGGGTGCCCTGAAACCTTCTTGACCCTCTCACAGGGGGCGACTCTTTGCTTTTGTGCCTGTAACATGGCATTAGTGTTAAGGCAAAGGTAATGTGTCTTACCTCTGGCTGCGCCTTGTTGGGATCACTTTGGTTCACCTTTAGTGCTGGCAAGATCTAATTTACAAAGGAGACGTGCAAGTGTCTGATGACCCTTCAGTAATCAGAGATGGGCGAGCCACTGAAAGCTCGTTCCAGAGGTACTCTTTGACCCTTGATCCCAAAATGAGCTCTGAGCTTTGATGTTGCTTCTGTCTGCCACCACACTAACATAAAGCGCCAAGAATGCAGAAAAACACATTGACCTCAGAATAAGTACAGGAGAGGGGAAATAGATGCCCATCTAGAGGATGAATGGCACAATGTGGCTTCCTCACTTGACCAAACTGTTTGATCCTAGTCAAATATTTTATTTGACAGTGCTTCTTTTTTCCCCATTGCATTTGAGAGCACTCTGAAATACAAGAATTCAGGTGTGTATTATACAAGTATCTTTTGTGTCGCATTTATATAAACCACAATGCTACTCAATGTAAGAATATATAACAGTAAGTGCGTTATCATTATTCGTATGCATGGACGTGCAATGCTTCAACGCCTCAAAACATTTCTTTTACTACTAGCAGCTATGCAAATAACTATCCTTAGCTTTAAAACTAAATAAGGTGAAAGCGCTATACAAAAATAAACACGCGGCCGCCATTGCCAAAGCCGGCCGGTGGAGAGCGAAACAACCACTGGCTTTGAAGCTGGCATCCCACAAATGTATTTAAAGTAAGTGGCAGGCATTATTAAAGCGAAAGCGCGCATGGCGCGCTGCTGCAAATATAAACAAGAAGGGTGCCATTTCTATGCCCTCTGACCTGCCTGTTTCAGCAAGACGGGAATTAAGTAAAAAGTGCATCCAACCTCTTAATTAAAGGTAGAATGTAGGGACACATGTAAGAGGGGCAGTCCTGATGGTAGGTAACAACAGGAGACAGGGAGGTACTTATGAAGGACTAATAAGCCTATTAACAAATCAAATCCCAACATTTACAAAGGGCAGTCAAAAAAAACAATACAAAATAGGGGCGGAGAGTGGATGCTCTATACCTCAGTACAGCATGTCTTGAAGAGACAGCGCAAGCGCTTCCAAGCCAAAACCTAAAAATAACTGTAGAAAACATTTAATGTCTTATCAGCTGTTTTCCTTATTTTATTTTTATAAAATGTTTTATGCTGCGCTGTCTGTGTTCAGGGATGTGGTCTTTTCAAAAATACTCTTTACCTTTTTTAAAGATGTGAAATAAAAAGCAGCCCTAGATGTCTAGTTCTGTGACACCCGAGCACCTGAGCCACTTGTGTAGCCCATTCAGGGTGGAACTGTGAAAACAAATAGGCCCAGGCACCAAGGCAAGACTGGCGTAATGGGCATCGGGTGGGAGGCAGGAGGCCTGAGGGGTGAGAGACTGGTTTTGTTACTGGGGGCTGCAAAACCGGCCGTCAGTAACAAAACTAGCAGGACTGTCCAGCACAATGACTCACTTCACACTCTCAAAAATTGAGTCACGTCCAGGTGTTTATAACTGGGCAAAATTGGGTTGTAGCTGAAGGCAGTGCAAGCTTATCTCAGTGGGGCAGAAAGGTGTTGGGGGGAGATGTAGCACTATGGCCAGAGCTACCAAATTTGAAACTAGGGAACCAGGATCAGGCTTCATGACCAGACCCCTCTCCTGAGGGAGCACATTCCCCTACTAGACCATAGAAGGCCTCCCTAGGCCATAGAAGCCCTAGTCTCTTAGCACCAGCAGGTGGACCCTTCCGGTGGCCAGGGTGGATTTACCTTGAAGCCCTGTCCACCACAATCCATACTGAGGGTCATCTCCAGTCTTGCAGGCAGGCCGGCTAAGCAGCACACACTAGTTAAACAGAGACTTTGTCACTGAGGTGGCCAGTCCGTCTCACCCATTGGTGCCTCCATTGGCTTTGTTCCAGCAATAGTAGTGAAACTCACCAGGGATCGACAATGCAGGATTTGCACGCACATGAAACTGAGGGGCAAATTTACAAGGACCATGAATCATGGTAAATGCCTGACGCAAATCTCCAAGTCATATTTATGAAGCCCCTCATAGCAACTTTGCATGGAGTTGAATTGTTTTGAAATATGGAGTAATGCGACAAAGCGCAAATCACCGCTTTGTCTTCGTCTGCACAAGGGACGCATTGTGGTGGGTGTTCCCATGCAACTCTCATGGTTTTTGATGCATTCCTAGATTTACAAGGACTTGTAAACCTGGGAATGAATCAAAATCAAGGGAGGCACAACAAGGAGTAATATCTTTATTTCTCCCTGTTTTTTTCTCTTTCTATATGTGCAGCACATTTAGAGAGAGGAAAAAACCTCTTAGGGTTGTTTTTGTGCAGGAAGGTGCCCCTTCCTGGACAAAAACAATCCTGCATGCAACAGGGTGCCTGCATTGGCGCTAGGCTGACGAAACAGTGCCAGTGCAGGGGGAAAAGACCGAAAGGGACTATATTGGAAAAATACTGTGCATTCTGCCCTTTCCCTGTGACGCAGCGCAGCACAGCAAAATAACTTGCCGTGCTGCCCTGCGCCACCATTCCCGTACACATGCCTCATAGTGCGCAAACTTCACTGTCTCTCTGCTTCTTGCACAATCACTTTTAACATGTGCTGCCTGCTTTGAGGCCACTGCAATTATGCAACAATGGAGTACAACATTATGTTGCAGTGTTGACTAAATTATGCAGCAAAGAAAAGCTGCAGCGTATTGTGTGGTACATTTTCGGATACTTTATTATTTTGAATTTTTTACACATACTAACAGTCTCTGCAAAGCTTTTGCCTCATTAATACCAGTTTAACATACAAGTGCAGCAGTGACAACAGTGACCAGTCAACCTTTGTAAAGGGCCTTCTACTTCACAGCAGCACAAGTCACGTGTTTTGATCCGTTTGAGCTACAAGCAATTTTTTAGTTAGAACCATCAGATTATGCAACTGATGATGTATTATGTGGCAAATATAGCAGAGCTATAATTATTTGTAAAACATTTGCAAACTAGGATATTTTGCCATTCATGTTTGAACTTCCTCATGCAGTCTCTGTTGGGTGGTATTTCTAGACACCTACAGTGCTTGTGGAGAGACAAAGGATGACGTTGTCTAATAGTGATTGCAGAGAATGTTAGTCTGAAGGGGAGATAATAACTGATTGAGATAATCCGAGGTCCTCTACCTATTTCTGACTCTACCACTGTTTGATAATGCTAAAAGCATCTGCAAAACCAACAGGTCTGTTTTTTTTTAGGTGTATATATTTATTTATTATTTATTTATGAAGTTTTATATAACGCGAACTTGATCCCGAAGGATATCAGAGCGCTTTACAATTTGAGGCAAAGGTAACAATTCATTTTTGAGCGCTATTTCTAGACACAATAACAGGAAACCAGGAAGCAACTAAAGCTGGATTCATTACATGTTGCGTGAAGCACAAAAAAAATGTAGGACTACAATTTTGCATTGACAGAGGGGCACAGAATGATGTAATCAACAGTACTCCCCAACACGTTGGGTCTCCTGTCATAGAATTTAATCCCAAATTTTATGTTCAGAAACGGTTAAAAAAAGAGAGAAGTGCTGATTAAAGAAACTGAATGGCTCGGAGCCAACTTGGGTCTGGTTCCACTCATAAGCGTATTTGGGTCATTCTGTGATTGAAAAAGTATCCCACATTGTAAATGTATTTTAATGTCATTAACGCATATATTAAACCTCAAATAAACGTGTAATCCTTGGTTGTAATAAATAACGTTCGTTATAAGCTGTAACTGGTCAGTAAAATGCAAAACATACTAAAAGTTGGTATGTTTTGCTCTTTTTAGCCACACCTCTGACTCCGCCCTCTGACACAATCCTCTGTTACTCCCGCCTCCTGATGCTCCACCCACAGTTCCCCTACTTTTTTTCCCCTACTTCGACCACTGAATTGGTAAAGATCTATTGGAGTCTGTTTTGGAGGCAGGCAGTTGTTGTTGACTCTTTTTCAGAGTTTCAAAACCTTGCAAACATTAGCTATTGCCAGAGATTTAGGAAGAAAAAGAAAGGGAATATTTTACCCACTAAATCGAAAAATCCTTTGCAGGGTGTTTTCAGGAGTTATGGAGGGGTATTTACTTAAAATGTAAATCTCACAGACACTGTTAATGAATAATTTAGCTATCATGAGGCAACAAAAAAAGTTAATTTAAAAGTGTTAAATAAAAATGACTCTCTCGGCCTACGCAAAGTCTGGAACAGGTTGATTAAGAAAAAGCGAACAAGTTAGTAATCACGAAACAAACCACCGTAGCTTCCCGCTTGCAATGTTATTGAGTATATGAAGTGCACACATCTCATAATTCATTGCTTTTAGATATCTTCTTGGCATAGGTAAAGGAAGGCGTCACATGACAGAAAGCAAAACTACTGATAACAGGAGCTGGAAAACCTGCCCTCGTTTTCATGAGAAACTGTTGAAAGACCTGAAAAGACCTTGAAACTAAGACACAGGGCAGTAGCTTATCTGCTGAGTTAACAAGGATCCGCCATTCTTGTTTACAAAGGCCACTGTAAAAATGAAGTGTAGTCCCTCCCCAAATAAGAAAGCCTATCGTAGTACATGTATCCTAGTACAACGTAAAAATACATTTTAAATGCAGTTTAAAGACAACATGCTGATGCAAAGTGTCATTCTAATAAATGTTAATTTATTTTCATGTTCACCAAAAACTTTTTTTTTGCTATTGTAAATGCTACCACATCATGATTTAGCATTTTTGTGGCACTGTAATAGTTGGATATTTCTGACTCAGGCACACTCTATGGGTCTGATTCACAAAGGTAAACTTACACGTTTTACACACGCTGTCCACTCCTTCAAGTATTACTGTGTGAAAAGTCATGGCCTTGAGCTACGTGCCATGCTGCAGCTAGTATAATATAGCTGTTCACAGAGTTATGGCTTTTCTCATAAAGCAGTAGTTATAAACCACAGGAAGACCCACAGAGACCTACAATGGACGTGGGGATTGCTTTATAAGTACAGCAACGTCCAGCTAGGCATTATTTAAAGGTATTATTTAAAGAAAATATTATATACTTACGAGAGAACAGCGACGGCTCGTGGAGGGAGTTACGGTGGGGCAGGAGGGCGGGGAGGGGGAGGGGCAGGGTGGAGGTTGCTAAAAACCGGCATATGGATAATTGCAGGTAAGTAAACAATTTAATTAATAAAACGAATTTCGTAGTGCGCCTTGCATCGCAAAATGCAATGCAGTGCGAGCTACGAAATTCGTTTTATTAATTAAATTGTTTACTTACCTGCAATTATCCATATGCCGGTTTTTAGCAACCTCCACCCTGCCCCTCCCCCTCCCCGCCCTCCTGCCCCACCGTAACTCCCTCCACGAGCCGTCGCTGCGAGAGAAATATATCTCATATATCCAAAACACATTAATGAAACAAGAGAAAAGAAGCGAAATACTTTGAACATATAAACAAAAATAAAGAAAAGAACTAAGTATGAGAAAAATCTTTTCTTTATCTTTTTTTGCATATCATATGCCAAAAATAACTACTTAAAGCAAGGGATCTGAACGTGCTCAGTGCAGAATGTGAACACATATACTGCTGAGAGTGTAACAAGCAGCCCAAAAATGTGATCCAAAGGTAATGCTAAAAAGACGATAGACTATATGTACGTTGTGTAAACAGAGTAAGATCTTATGACTCAAATTACATCGACATTCCTGGGTGCACCCTGTTTCACATAGAATTCCGAAAAAGGAGTCTTCAAGGCCGTTAGGAATGCCGACGGCATTTCCACCCACAATAATTTCTGAATGTCTTCATCAAGACAAGAATTTAAACTAGCATTGGCAAAGCCAATAGGTGTCGCCTATGTGACAGTTATTTGCTTAGTCAATGTCTTTTAGCCATGTTGATAAAATTAGAAAATGTCCCAATTTAAGCACAAAGGAATATGATATCGAATCTAACTGAACTAGCAGGAAAAATCAAACACATTCTATTTGGAGAACCTATAGGGAAAAAGATGCTGATCCCACTTTTAAGAACATGCGCAATATAATAATATCATAAGATATCACAACAGTAACCACAATACGGAGCAAGCAACAACGCAGTGGGAGGGAGGAGACAACCTGAAAACACATGTACCCTAATGGACTGCTGTAACATGCAAATGACAAAAAAATACCTCCGAAGTATAGCACAGGGATTGGAAGGACACACATTGGGCAAGAAATCAGTACTTGGGATGCTCCAGGGGAAGGACAAATGTATGACGAGGAACTGGTCGCTGACCAATCAGAAGCAAGGAAATGAGAATGATGACAAAGACAACCAATGAAAAGCAATGGTCGGACACCAAGTCCTTTATAAGTAAACAAAATGTCTCACAAGCAAAAAATGAAAAAAAATGAAAAAATTCCATTTATATAGCGCAGACTACCCGGAGGCCTCGTAGCGCTAGTGACTGATTACTGTGTGCGGCTGCAGGGAGAACTAGTACGCTTTTGAGAACAGATAGGTTTTTAGGTCTCTCCTAAATGACATCAGGTTGTCGATTTGTCTAAGGTGTAAAGGCAGGGAATTCCATGCCTTCGCCGCTGAGCAAGTAAATGAGCGGCCACCCCAGCGTGCTTTCTTGATTTTTGCCGTAGTTGCCAGATGCAAAGAAGCCGAACGAAGAGTTCTAGGCGGCACATAAGGCAATACTAGGGGTTGCAGCACTGCCGGGCCAGTTTGATGAAAAGATTTGTGCAAAATGCACATGGCCTTGAACAGAGTTCTGGCAGCCACTGGGAGCCAATGAAGCTCTTTTAGGGCGGTTCTCGCTGACTGCCATCGAGGGATATTAAACAGTAAGCGCGCGGCACAGTTTTGGGTGACTTGAAGTTTTTTTGTCACTGTTGCCGGAGCCCCTAGATATAAAACATTTCCATAATCCAGGCGAGAGAGTATCAGGGCCTGTACCATGACCCTTCTGGCCTGGAATGGAAGTAAGGGGAGCACTTTCCTGAGCATTTTCATCAGCCCCATGCATACAGAGGCTGTTTTAGTGGCTTGAACCGAGAAATCCAGTGCACTATCCAACCAGATTCCTAAACTCTTTATCTGGTCCTTTGGGAGAGGAGGAGCACCGAGACTCGAAGGCCAGTTCAAAGACAGAGAGGTAGGAGGGGGGTTACCTAGTAACATAATCTCGGTCTTCTCCCCGTTGAGTTTAAGATGGGAGAGTTGCATCCACACAACAAGCAACAGCGCATGTGCAGTTTCGGGAAGACCTAAAAAGCGAAGCCACATCCTGATTTAGTTAGCGAATATGGTCTTAGGTTGCTTCTATTCCGGTTAGGGAGGTCCTGGCTCAGCACTTCGGGCTGAACTGTTCCCACTGGAGCACGGTCAAGAATGATTTGCATATGGCTGTTTACAAACAAAGGAGGCATTGTGTGCAAAATAACGATGGACTGGTGAAGGACTGGGCTAATTTAAGGCCCAGCGGTGCCAGGGAACAACACCTGAAACCTTCGTGGGGATACCTGTTCCGGCGTACAAATTACAGAGACACGGGGCACTTCCTTCTGCGTCAAAGATCAGCGTTTATTTACTGCAGGGACACAGAAATCGCTAGAAGTACAACATAGTGTAGGTTCAGAGAGTCTGCTTCAAATTGCAAAAGTGGATCGCTCCTTTTATACACATTTTCACCATTGCACAACATAACGAACAAAAGGTTACAACTCAGTTCCCACAGTAAACTTCAAAAGGATCGCATTCATGTTTTCAGAAGCCCGGAACATAATTACAGTAGCATGTCGGTTCCCAACTGTAAAAGTACGCTATCCCACCATTAGGCACATTCCATTCTAGTTGTAAACGACCTAAGAGAAGGGACAGAAACAGGTGCAGGAAAGACAAGGACAGACAACAGATTGAAAAGAGTGTGGGGGCAATATCGGAAGCGTGATCACAGGATCAAAGGATTCGAGCCTATCGTATGCAAGGCTGAAACAATAGACCGGCACGGCAAGATGAGCCTCGAGCGGAGCCATCTGCTTCTGCCGTGTCATTCCCCTAGTCATAAAGGCACACTCAAAGGAATATGCATCTTCGGCAAGAGCTTGGGAATCCCAGGCTCATCAAGCGGACATTGTCCGTTCGCCGGCTACGTGAAGGCAAGAAACAAAATGGATGCCATATCTAAAATGGAACCCGAAGGTTCAGATGAAAAACCCGTAAATAAGACGAACCCTTCCAAGTAGTGTAGCGAAAACACGTACATCTACTAATCTCGTCATTTACGGTTCGTAGATACCAAACTCATCCATCTACGAACAAGCCCAAAACGTCGTTCCGAGTCTTACCGAACCTCAGACGCTCCTTTTGCCCTCATGTAGGCAAGCACTAGTCGATATCAGAATCAATATCGATATTCATCAGATCGTTTAGATGTTGCTGGAACATTTTTCTATCCATCAATGTCTCTCTGGTAACAGATGGCCTTCTTATACACGTTGTAGCACAAAGGCTACATAAGGTAGGACCACACTGTACACAAAGACAACACGTGAACAAAAACGTCACAACAACCCCTACAATCATCGAATCTTCCAACCCCAAGTCGACATCAGACCCCAAAACCATCCTAGAAGCGTCCAATCACCTTCGTCCACGTGTATGGACTCGGAGATTTTATGCAACTTCGAGATGGCTTGATAAACAGTTGGAGCATTATCAGGTATGAAAATACAGCAGCTCGAATGGATCACCTTGCACACACCACCTCTATCTGCGAGTACAACATCTAGAACCATACGGTTCTGTAACGTCATCAGTCTATCCGCTTGAAGCTCTGCTGTCAGGTTACCAAGAGCACTTGCAGTTATATTAGCAGTTGATTCTACCACACGAGTCAACTGTCTCAGGTTCCTACTATTGACCATAGGTCCCCAAAACGGTAGTAAACCCTTGAAGAAGTCTCCTGCTTCTTGACCGGCAGTGTCCTCTTTGCTAATAACGCCTCTCACAACTCTTGTCTTGTGATAATCTAAGGCAACTGTGAAAGTCGGTGGCTAGAGATTCGCGATATAACAGGTGCCCGAGAAGTCATGGGGCAACCACGTATAAGCACGATCATAGCACACAAAATAGGTACCCTTGGCAGTCAGAAATACGGGGGAAGAGAGCATCGGTAAAACGTATGTCTCAGTACAAGCACTCTTCCCAAGCTGAGCTCTCGGATTTCGACCAAGACCTTGTAGACAAAAATGACCTAGGTGGGGTCTAATCCAGATTGGAGACGAGCTCTTAAACTGTCTATCACCTACTGAAATGCTGTACTCAGCCTCACTCAGATCCTTGTAAGCTCGCACCTCTTCCTCTGGAATAAGCGATGCATCAAAAATATCTCTATCCAGATCAGCAATCGCTATCGCCAAAGACTTGTGGTACGGGCCAGAACCAGGGTCTGTAGAACGTGGCTCTCGACGGGGGTAGGAATCTAGTGCACTACGGAACATGGTTTGGAACGCCCGAGCTGACCCCTGGGAGCTGTAGGGATGAACTAAATACGGAATACCCTTATCCATGGTATGTGACATTAACCCACACACCCAACAGTTGGTAGTGTTCATCACCAACTGATGCTGATGCAAAAGTTGGACAAAGGAATTGTTCATGAATTCCGCACGTCTGACCTGTTCATGTTGGGGCAGAGGATGAAAAGAATGTGGAGAGACAGTGGGAACAAGAACAGAATTCAAATCATGAGAAGGAGGAGTAGATAAAGTGGAAGGCAACAGTGACTGAATCCCAAAATACACTCCACCCACCAATAACATAGACACAGTTAGGAACAACATGAAAATCTGAAACAGAAAACACTTTGTTTGAAAAATCTTATGCAACTTAGATCTTTGCGCCGACATCATCTCTCTTTCTGACAGCTTAGAGAACTCCATCCTCTAAAGACCGTCCGTAACGTTCTTGACGCACCTGATTCTGAGTAGCAATTGTCAATTCCCAGGAGTTCCCAGAAACCGACAAAAGTAACCGACCTAGTCTCAGAAACCTGCCAAACAGAAGTAGGTACCCGTACGGCCCTACGGCCAACCCAGATGGTAGGTTTAATCAATGAAGCATTCAATTTCATATAAGTCTCCTAGCTGCACAGAAAAGGAACACACGTGATATGTCAGACAAAATGAAAAAAACTCAAGGTCAGGAAAAATGCAAATATTTACAATGTTCATAGCAACAGAAAGGGGGTAATGTAAGTTCAAAAATAAAAGGGAATTTTTCATTTGTCCTTAATCACGCGATCAAAGGAAATATCGACATTTTCCAGGTCGAGTCTGTTCTTCAAACAATGATTCTGGTGGCAAAACAGAGTTCGATTGTTCAGGTGACTGTTCAGAACTTGAATTCTCCAATGCTGAAGACAAAGGTACAGTTCCAGATAATTCAACAGACGTATCTGGCTGAGCTGGATCGATCTCTACAGGTTGGGCATCACTAAATGGCACATACTTTGGGATGACATCTGTTTCAGTCGGGGAAAACCCTTTCCGTATCCAATTATTTGCTGGCAATGGAAGCGGTACTTTCTTCGTGTGGGTGGCGTGCACCCAATGCTTCCTGCCTTCCAACCGAACTGCAGTCCTCGTTGCCAGCAAGACTTGGTAGGGTCCCACGAACCTTGGTTCAAGATTTCGTTTTCTCCCAAAGGACCCACTCTCCAGGTTGGAGCCGATGTCCAGGTCCTTCTGTTTGTGCCGGTAGAGCTTCAAAACCTGTTGATGAATCAAACTCAATTTAGCAGTCAGATCGTAAAGATAATCAATCAACATTGGATATTCAATTCTGCTAAATTCCTTAGGCCTTGGAACTCCCCAAATGTTCGCAGGACGGCCGAACACAATCTCATATGGGCTAAGCCCTACTCGAGAGTGCACAGTCGCCCTGGTCGACAGGAGAGCTAGAGGCAATGCATCAGGCCATGATAACCCAGTCGTTGCTTGGATTTTGGCAAGTTTCAGTTTCAGAGTACCATTGTACCCTTCCAACAAACCTGCCAATTGAGGATGGTTAGCGCTATGAAATTTTTGGCGAATGCCCAAACCCGCACACACACTCTTCATCACACTTCCCACAAACTGACTACCATTATCCGACCATACGATCCGTGGCATTCAATACCTAGGGAAATATTCTTTGAGTAGAACTTTTGCTGTGGACAGGGCAGTATTATCCTTAAGAGGGTAGGCCTCAATCCATCTGGAGAACGCACAAACCATAACCAATACATATTTCAAATTATTGCATCTCTCCATATGGATGAAGTCAATTGGATAACTTCAAAGGGGCATGTAGGAGGAGCAAAATGACCAGGTGGAGTGGGAGTGCCCTTGCCAGGATTATGCATCAAACATACCATACAGTTCTTGACCACTCTCTCAGCACACTTAGCAATCCCATCATTCTTCCATACAGGAGACAACAATTTACATACACCTTTCTCGCTAATATGTGACATGCCATGGGCCATAGTAACAACGGCAAGCACATACGCATCCGGTAACATCCATCTCTGATTCTCTGACAAATCAACCCAACATCCATTCATGTCTAACTTCCCCGTGCTTTCTTTCCACTTAGCCTTTTGAGTTTCGGTGGCCTCATTCTGAATCGCTTTCACACTCTCAACTGTGTCCTCACACATACCAGTTTCCGCCAGCCATCTCACTGAACTCGTAACATACATTCGATTTGTCAGATTCTTGGCCGTTTCCTTAGCAATCTCATCTGCAAACGCGTTACCACGACCAAAATCATCTGTAACCTTTCGATGTGCGCTGCATTTAATGATTGCCACTTGCTTAGGCAATGTAAGTGCATCTAGAAGATCGTTCACGAGCTGTCCGTGTTGAATCTTCGTGCCATGAGACGTCATGAATCCTCTCTCTCTCTCTCCACAATCGACCAAAACTATGCGGTACGCCAAACGCATACTGACTGTCAGTAAACACATTCACTCGCTTTCCTTTAGACAAAACACACGCTCTCGTTAAAGCAATCAACTCTGCCGCTTGCGCCGAATTTTGACTCAATCTCGCAGTTTCCACAACCGTACTCAACGTCACTACAGCATACGCAGTCGTCACATCGCCATTCGGCAACTTGAAGCATGAACCATCAACATACAAAATACCATCGGGATCTACCAATGGAGTGTTTTTCAGGTCAATACGACCCTTCGTCTCCTCTTCAGTTCTTAAGTAACAATCATGTGGTGCTACATCACCTGATTCCATATGAATCAGCAACAATGTCGCTGGGTTCAACACATTACAACGTTTTACCTGTATATGACTTGCCAAAAGTGTCAACTCATAGCCGGACAACCTTGCACTCGTCAAGTGTTGAGTCTTCGTTCGATTCAAGAGAGTGTCAACTGCATGCGGAACCATCATTCATTTCAATCTTTATTTCGACCATTCGGTCATAAAAGATACACAGTACAAATAAAATCACATGTAACTCTGTCATAAACAGATAAAACATTGAGTGCATATGTTAAAAGGGATCTTATACAGACTTAAAAACATCTTAAAAGGAGAAGCATTCCTAGGTGCTACACAGCATTTTTAAAAAGCGATTACGCGTATACCAGACATTAGTAAAGAATTTGGAAAGTGCAAAGACAGTTGGGCCGGAAACATCGGATTTTAATATCCTATACATTGGTGCATATTCCCTGCCACCCAAATTCTTTATCAAAGGGAGGAGCCAGTACTTTCTAGCTGCCTTGTAGGCTGGGCAGAAGAAGACCACGTGCAAGTCGTTTTCCTCTTTGTCAGCACAGACAGGACAGTGCTTTGTGGGGGGAGCCGATAACCAGGACCTTGTAAAGGACCGAAAAGGCAATGTGCCGTATCTCCATTGGAGGAACAACTTCCTAGCAAGTGTGGGATATATAGGGTCCAATGCCTTCTCAAATCTATAGAGATCCTTGCTTTGCAGGAACACAGATGATAGGGACCCCTCTGACTGGGTAGCTTGGGCCCTTGCCCATTTGTGTTCGTGATACAAATTCGCCAAGGACCTCTTGGAGATGCTTGGTGCTACATTCGCCGGCTCAGTCCACAGATCGGGGAGCCCCAATTCCGCACAGGTAACTTGGATGTTTTTGACCCAGGGAATGCTAAGCGCCTTGGGGTGATTCAGTAATTCGACCAATTCCGCCCTGTAGTCGGCGAGATCATTGCTGCTCCATAGCCTACGCCAGAAGGCAATGGGTCTCAAGCTTATCTCATCAGCTAGTGGTCGTAGCCCTAAATCAAGCCTCAAGGGGAGGAGCGGGGTACTAGGGGGAAGTGCGGCTATCTGTCTTATGAACTTATTTTCTGTTAGTGACAGATTCCGGCATGGCATATGGCCCCACAATTCAGCCCCGTACATAATCGCCCCCCTAGCCTGGGCCTTATATATCTGGATTAGAGCCCCCAATGGGCGGTATGACGAGCCGGTCATCATCCGAGAGATGCCCCCAGTAGTTTGTATTAGTTTAAGGTTTGCCCTACTCTGGTGGGGACCCCAGGTCATGGTTTCGTTGAGGGTCACACCAAGATATTCAAAGGTGGCTACTCTCTCAAGCCGCACGGCTCCCAGTTGTGGATTCGGGCGCTGTTTCTGGCTCGGGTTCAAAACCATGAATTTGGTTTTTGTAGCATTGATTTCTAGCCCTCTATCAAGGCAGAAAGCCACAAAGGAATCGAGTATCCTTTGTATGCCCATGGGGGTTTTAGATAGCAACAGTGTGTCGTCCGCAAACATAATTGCGGGCACCCTGCTGCCATTTAATTTGGGGGCGTCAGTATTGTCGGTGGCATTGAGATGGGCGATTACCCCGTTGACGAAGAGGCAAAACAGGGTCGGCGCCAACACGCAGCCCTGTCTTACCCCTCTGCCAACGGGGAATCTGTCAGTCAGTTCCCCCGACCTCCCACACCTCACACAGGCGTAATTATTATGGTACAGCCTCTGCAAGATCAATAGGATATCTGGGGGTACACCCATCTCTGCCAGGACGCTCCAAAGTTTCCCCCTGGGCACCAAGTCGAAGGCTGCCCGTAAGTCCACAAAAATTGTGTACAAACTGCCGCCCTCGAACTTTGCTATCCTCCAGTAGATCAGATTCAATCTAAAAACCTGATCCACTGTGGATACCCCCTTCCTAAATCCCGCCTGGTAGGGACTCAGGGCGCCCACCTCCTCCATCCAATCCTGAAGCCTGTTCAACAAAACCCTACCGAACAGCTTCTGTGCTACATCTATCAGACTAATTGGTCTGTAGTTGACTGGGAGGAGGGGCAAGCCCTTTTTAAAGATGGGGACCACCTCAGCCCCCAGCCAAGTACTAGGGATTTCCATCCCGCCGAGAACTCTGTTGAAAAGGGCAGCAAGGTAAGGCGCCCAGACGGTGGGCTCCTGTTTAAACAAGTCCCCCGGTAACCCGTCCAGACCCGGCGCCTTCCCCGAAGCCAGACCTGAGATAGCAGCAGTAACCTCACCTAGTGTTATTGGATCCCCTTGGCAGCCCGGCCAATCCACCTCAATAGGAGCAGGGAGTTCTCCCAGCTCAGAGCTGTAAAGGGACTGAAAATGGGCCTGCCACACTCCAGGTGCTATATTGGGCTCTAGTGCCGAATGTAGACTCCCTGATCCCCCATTCACGGTCCTACAAAACAAGCGTTGATCTTGAATCGCTAGGGCCTTAGTGAGTTCTTCCCACTGGTTTTCCTCCCATTCTACTTTAGCCTGGACGAGAAGCTTCTTATAGGCTCGCCTGCTTTGTTTAAGGCGTTCCCCTCCTATACCCTCCTTAATTACTCCAAGAAGTTCTGTTTTGGCCCGTCTACATGCTATATTGTACCACTGTGTTTTGCCTTGGGGCCTCTCCCTTGGCTTTCGTGAGCTGCAAGTGAAATGAGGTGCCGCAGCTTTTATAAGTTCCTCATGGGCTTTATACAGTTTGCTCTGTGAGTCTCTATTGTTTGCCTCAAAGTCAAGGCTCCCCACGATTTCCAAGATGGGAGTAATCTCCGCATAGAGCAGAGGGAGTTTATCCTTGTTTGTAACCATGTGCTCCCACCTGATTCTTCTCCTGCTGTTATCCAGGAGAAGCGCGGGGTTGTTCCCTTCCACTTTAGACACTGAAGCTTGGGGGCCTGGATGGACAAGGACAAGCTCAAGGGCGTTGTGGTCACTGTCGGTCCTTTCCATTACCCTAAAATCCTGTATTGTCGGCCACCTCACTAGTTGGGCCAGGACATAGTCCAAGTGGGACTCTCTCCCCAGTCTATTGTAAGTATTTTTACTGGGTATGTCGGATTTCGTTCGCCCGTTACAGGCTCTGAGTCCGAACCTTAGAGTGAGGGCAGTAATTTGCAGTGCTAGTGGGGTCCAGGCTTTCGGGAGTGGAGCTTCCACCAAGGGTACTGCCCACCTAGCCTCTTCTTCCGATGAAAACCCTTCCAGGAGGCCGGGGAGTGGCTCAAAATGAGAATTAAAATCCCCACCCACCACATAGTATGAATCAGTCGGCAGTTCAGATAAAAAATTCGAAAGTTCATCAATTGTTGGTGATTCCTTTGCCATTCCCATCAGCCTGGAGTAGATGTTAACCAGCAGAAGTTTAACTTTGTTTGGCCATAGTAGTGAGACCACAAGGATATCATCAGAGTTAAACGGCCACCGTGTGGCCACACAGCCCAAATGAGATGCAACCCACGTCGTGAGCCCCCCTGAAGGGCCGCCTTTGCCTTCCCACCTTGCTGGGATGGAGAATGATGTATAGCCTTGGTGTCCATGATCCTCTCTGGCCCAGGTTTCCTGGAACATACATATGTCGCCAGTCTCGATGTAGTTTGCCCAGTCCGGCTCATCCAGCTTATTGGCCAATCCCGCAATGTTCCAGCAAATTAGCTTCAAATGTTCAGGGGTGTCGGTTGCCATGCCATAGGGGTTAGGGGAGATATTTCCGGGCCCCACTCCTGTTGCAAGGCCTGGGGCAAGGGCAACAGATGGTGTAAGTGGCTCGGAGAGTCTAAGCGAACCGTTGTCCGCAAGAAAAAAGTCCTTGGCTATCCCCTCAGGTGTCGCTACATTATCAGGGGATGCGTGGGAAGATCCGCTGATGCCATAGTCGAGAGCCACTAGATCGTTCGATTGGCCGGGGGTTATGCCAGGAGCCTCGGTGGAAGGTTCAGAAAATCCGCAGGAGCCATTATCCCAGGTCACTGGCTTGTAAGCAGTAAGTCAGTCAACCCCGTCCAAGCCGTTCAAGCAGTTGAAACGATTAAAATGGAGATAGGGAGTGTCTGGCGGTTGGAAATGCGGGCGTTGTGCATAGACCTTATGTCTACGTCTGCGTTCCACCCTTGTCCATTCATCATGCGGTGGAGCCTGGCGCATGCGAATGGGGGGGAAGAAGAAGGATACTGGGAGGGTCTGTATGGTGGAATCCAGTGATCTATTTACTCCTTCACAGATGTGCAGAACAGTGCCCGGGTCTTTAAAAGTTACCAGAATACAGTCCCCTATTATGGTTTTTCTGGTCTTCCCTAACCAAGGGACCCTTCTCACCATAATAATCTCGTTGTTAAAATGGGATGGTAGGGGTCGGTTCCAATTAAGCCATTTGATGACCTTTTTCTTAAGGGATTGATAATCTTCATTTTCCCCTGATCTTAGATGGGGGGCACCTGCTAAAACCACCGTTAGGCTATTGGCTTCTGGCGGGAGGTCTGGCCTCCGTGGTCTTGGGGCTGGCCGGACTGGAGAGTGTGGGGGGGCATTAACGTCTTCTTGGCATCTTCCATTAGTCTCCGCTTGAGATCTATGAGGGGCATGGTCTATTAATTGTGTAGGTCTATTAGTTTGATTGTTATGCTGTGCCTGGAGTGGGATAGCCATAAGTGGTTGCAATGGGGGGGCAGATGGCGCATTCTGGGGGGGGCTTTATTGACATTTGTTACAGCTCCTACTTTTGGAGGGTCCCCAGCAGAAGGGTGAGTTGCCACTAGCTTAGTTTGCTTACTAACTAAGGTGTTCAGGGTAGTAAGAGATGTTTCTAATAAAGTGAGCCTAATCTCAACTTTTTTCAGACTATCGTTATTGGGCTGCAGGAGGGAGCGGAGTAAAAATTCGATACTCCCTGAGGCTGTGAGTGGAAGGATTTTGTTCGATGTATTAGCCTCTGGTTCCTTAGTGGTAACAACTATGGTGGGACTTTGAGCCTTGGGAGGTGGAATAGTAGGCACGGTCTCAATAACCTTCCCCGATAGGAGTATATTAGTATGTTTCTTGCCAAAATCAAGGTGAGATAATTTAGATTTCCCCCGTCCCCCTATTGACTTTCTGGTGCGCTTACTAGGCGGAGGCCTATGCACCTCCACCACAACATTTGGTTTTGGCTTACTCTTCTTCGCTATTTGCATAGGGGGAGTTTGGGTTACCAAGTTGACAGGAGTAACAGATAACAATAGGGGGGTTGGCTCTGCGTTCTTTCCGGGCACTCTCCCTGGGGTAGAGGGAATTTCCCTAAGTAAAAGGGGAAAGTCCTCGAGGGTCGGGGTATTTGAGCTGTTAGGGGGCGTACCTTCCTCTTGTGAAATGGGGTAAGGAATAATCTCACTCAATGGTCTGTTTTTCATGGATTCTATGGAGCGCCTGCGCTCCGCCTTTCGTTTCTCTAGTGAGCTTTCCTTGCCCACATCCCCCTTAGCAGATTTAAAATAGTTGTCCAAAGTCCCTGCACTGGAGGCCCCATCCCTTGATGGAGTTTCTCGTGGTGGTGGCGAGGGCATTACCTTGTTCGTGTTAGATGCTGGGATTAAGGGAAAGGGAACCATCACTGTAAGCATATTATCCATGACCAGACCTGCAGACTGTCGGTCGCCCTTAGACAACTCGGCAATGCTCTAGCTACGGGGTCTAAAGTCGAAGAAAAATATGCACATGGACGCTGTTTGCCACTAAATTGTTGCGTCAAAACACTTAACGCACAACCGTCTCTCTCGTGAACGTATAGTGTAAACGGCTTACTGTAATCAGGAGTACCTAACACAGGAGCCGAACACAACGCATCACGCAATTCAGAAAAACTTTTCTGACAATCTTCAGTCCATGGCAAAGGAGTCGGAACATCCTTGCACGTGAGAGCTAACAATGGCTTCGCTAACAATGAAAAGTTTGGAATCCATTGCCTACAGTATGACATGATACCTAGAAAGGCACGTACGTCTCTTTGAGTTGTTGGCACAGTCATTCGAGCGATCGCTGCAATTCTTTCTGGGGTCAACCTTCTTCCCTCCTTTGACAATAAGTGACCTAAATAGGTTACTTCTTGACAGCAATACTGTAGCTTAGAAGGTGACACCTTGTGATGTAAGTCACATAAATGCTTTAACAACGATA
Organism: Lissotriton vulgaris; assembly: GCF_964263255.1. Taxonomy (NCBI): domain Eukaryota; kingdom Metazoa; phylum Chordata; class Amphibia; order Caudata; family Salamandridae; genus Lissotriton; species Lissotriton vulgaris. The sequence goes on along the minus strand of NC_141689.1, from coordinate 1,244,908,361 downwards.
CCGTAGCAGTTTTATAAATTTGCTCACTGTCGGCAGCCACTAACAGATCATCGACATACTGAATCAAGGCCGCACCAGCAGGTAACACAAATGCATCAAGTTGACTCTTAAGGGCCTTACTGTAGATCGATGGACTCTCACAGTAGCCCTGTGGTGCGCGTTAAACCTAAAGCTGCGACCACCTAATGAGAAGCCGAATAGATCTCTGCTTTCCTCAGCAATCGGAATACTAAAGAAAGCATTCTTTAGATCTATCACCGAAAACCAGGAGGCAGAGGCTGGAATGAGGGTCAGCAAAGCCGTAATGTCAGGAACCACTGGAAACTGTGGGATCACAATTTTATTCACTTCTCTCAAATCAATCACAAAACGGTACACAGGAGGCTTGGATGGGTCGGTTCGTTTCAAAATAGGTAACACCGGACTATTACACACATTTCCCCGAGTTTCTTCAATAACATCCTTTTCGATCAAGTCATAAATGATCGCTAATAGCGCTCGCTCGCCATCAAGAGAGATACGATACTGGGGGATACGCGGTAATCTCACATGTGATTTCAATTGGACTACATAAGGTGGTATGTCCAGTAGGCCCACATCATTGGGACCTGTTGCCCATAAAGACTCAGGAAGGGAACTCAATTCCGGTGGGAGCTTATCAGTTGACAAGTACATAGGAGAGATCACTCTCTGACCTAATGTAAGCTCTACTCCCGTAGGAGAGCAATACAGAGTCGCATATAACCGCTTTAACAAATCCAGACCCAAGAGATTCTCACCACAACCAGTAGTTAAAATCAAAGGAGCCTCTAGCTCATGTGTCCCGATCGTAAGGGACAAAGGGCTAGAAACTGGATTGCTAACCGGGGCGCCAGAGAATCTAACAGAAACGTTCGTTAAGCCAGACAAAGGTGCGCCAGGGAGTTTCGAATACATGATGGAACTTTTTGCTGCACCAGTGTCCAACAGAAAAGGCTCAACTACGCCCAATGTGGCAACTGTGACGTAAGGCCCTCTCTGATCAACCGGAACTGATACTACTCCCTCTCTTTGTCTATGGCTGTCCTAATAATCTTTGTCTGCACCAATCTCATGCTCAACATAATAGTCATCCACATGATACTGTGCAGATCTACCAGACGATGTATTTCGCTGATCAAAACAATTGTTCGTGTCCGATGGAGGAGCAGAACGCTCATTTTGATTTTGAGAGGTGCCACGACCTCTACCCCGAGAGGCTTGCTGAAGACCACCACGACCTCCTCGAACCGAGACACCATTCGTTCGGTCACGTAAAACAGGGCAATGAAATTTATAATGGCCCTCACCCTTACAATATGCACACTGATTATTCCCAACCATAGATCTGGATACAGAGTATTCAGAGAGCGACTGCATCCTAGAAGACTGTGCCTGTGGTCGAAACTGCACATGCTGCTGTTGCGAATCACTCTGATTCGAGCGCGGAGGATACGCTTGCTGCAACAAGACCTTAGTTTTTAGCTCCTTCGTTTTCTTTTCTGCGCGATCATTCTCCTCTTTTTCCCTATTCTCATAATATTGAGCCGTTGCTAGTATTTGAGCTGTTGTTGAAACAGCCCAACCACTTTCAGAATTTTTCAATTTATTGCATAGTTCAGGCAACAGATTGAACACGAACTTATCGACAAACAATCGCTGACCTCCCTCAGTGCTCATGTCCTGACCACTATGATAGATAAATGCCTCCTCAAACCTAGTAAAGAAATCGGAGACACTCTCGTCTTTCTTTTGTTTGCAAGCAGACAATTTATCCCAGTTCACCCTCATCGCTGGCATGAGCGTTTTCATGAGCGTAATAATTCTTTGGGGCAGATCCGTAATTAACTGTTCAGGCTTGGCCCCACCAACTTGCTGTCCATCGGCCGTTACAATTGCAGCCCAATCACCACCTAACTCAGCTACATGATTCTCGCGACGAATCTTCGCCCAGATTGGTTGCGGTACGACATTACCAAGCAACATGTCGATATCAGCAAGGTTCATAATAGAAGCATCCACTAATTGGGATAACTCCTTGTAATAACCTGCCGGGTTCTTCCGTGGGTCAGGCAAGGATTGTTTCACCTGCAAGACTTCCGATCGCTTCCATGGGAGGTGTATCCAAACTCTCTGGAAGTGTGGCAAAATTGGAGGATTGACAGTAGCATCACCTGGCATCCACACTGGAGGAACCTCTCGCATGGGATACTGACCTGATTTCGTTTTCGGATCATCGGAGTCGTCGTCAAACGACACTCATGAAGGCACTGTAGACCTAAAAGTTAACAAACGCTCTAATGCACGTCGTACATCACTACCTACAATCATACCGTTCGAAAACTGACTCGGAAGTTCAGTCATATCGGGCGGTACGATATCTAGCTCATCATTATCCCACTCTTCTCTCAATGATTTGCACATCTCTTCGAACACGAATCTCTGTGTGGGCTCATTAAACTGAGAGAACGTATCGAAAACTATGCGTGAAGTGTACTTAGCAGGGTGGCTAATCCACCTACGCGCCATAGTTACTAACGTCTCACTCTCCCTTACACCAGGAATTTGACTTCGTCTCTGAGAGATTTCAGAGACATCAGATTCAAATAACGATCCGAAAAGTGGAGAATAGAGAGCAGCAACAGAATTAGGTATACGTTTACAAACAGAAGGAGGAGAGGAGAGAAGAACAGGAGCAACAATATTAGGACTAAACGTGGGAGCAGTGGGAGTAGCCAAGATAACAGGAGTAGTAGTAACAATAGACTGAGAAGTTACGGGCAGAGGAGCAGTAGGAAGAAGAGATGGTAAAGGAGCAGGGCCAACTTGAGGAACAAGAGGATTTGGAGGAACAGGACCAACTACGGGCTGACCAGCAGCCGCCGGAACGACAGGCGGAAGAACAGGAGGAACTATAGGGGCTATAGCACCCTGTACATAAGGGGGTGGTGATTTTAGTAAATAAGATAACAAAGGATCCTCTTTCGATTCTTCTCCTTCTTTTCAGAACTCGACGGTAAAACCGGATAACATTTATCCACCGCCATGCTATGCTGTCTGATAGAAACTTCCCTTTCCCTCTCTGCCTTGTCTCGCTGATGCTGTTCTGCACCTTGCATTATCGAAATGATACCCTCTCTCTTATTTTTCTTAGTCAGCTTGATTTCTTTCTGTCTGGCCTCTTTGCGCCATAACCGAAAGGAATCAAACATTGCTGGCCTGGCTTTCTTTTTAAACAATTTTGCTTCGAGATTATCTAAAATCTCAGTTTCAAAGCTACCATAGGGTGGCCAAGTAAGGACACCATCTTTTCTCGTATAATGGATCCAAAATTCATTATATACAATGGGGCCCACTCCATGTCGACTATAGAGCTCATAAATCGGAGTTCCAACCGGAGGTATCGGACACGAGTCCTCCAACCGGGAATCCGTGCTGCAACATCTAAGAAAACCAAACAAAATACTACGGCCAGGCATCATGCACACTAACCGAGTTTCAAACTTCAAGGGTTATCGAATTACGATATCCTCGCAAAAATACGAGACCCTCGGTTTTCGGCAATTGCAATTGTCAAAGAAAAACCCAACAACTAAGAATCAAAAATGCAATGGAACCATGCAATCAACCAAGTTTCAACAACAACAACCAAGTTTCAAAGTACGAAGCAAATGTCAAGCAAATGCAAAGTTTTCAAATTTGAAACAAACGTTCCCAAAAAGGAACCAAAGAGCTAACTGGGAGCGACCCACGAATACTTAACTGAAAGAACAATGGCGTCACCAGGAAGGCCCGTCTATCGTCTCGCCGTACAAAGGACTATGCCAGGCGCCAAAACAGGTCGACAGTCAGGGCATCAGTCCGTCGCAGCCGTCTGGAAGCGGGAATCTCCGTGGGAAAAATCTTCGGACCACTTATTTCGACAACAGGATCGATGAAGCGGGGTGCACCTTCCCTCAGAGATTTCACACGAAGTTCCTCACGATCGTCAGGCTTTGGACCGGTACCGCATGATGTCGCCCCACGTTGGGCGCCAACTGAAGGACTGTGCTAATTTAAGGCCCAGCGGTGCCAGGGAACAACACCTGAAACCTTCGTGGGGATACCTGTTCCGGCGTACAAATTAAAGAGACACGGGACACTACCTTCGGCGTCAAAGATCAGCGTTTATTTACTGCAGGGACACAGAAATCGCTAGAAGTACAACATAGTGTAGGTTCAGAGAGCCTGCTTCAAATTGCAAAAGTGGATCGCTCCTTTTATACACATTTTCCCCATTGCACAACATAACGAACAAAAGGTTACAACTCAGTTCCCACAGTAAACTTCAAAAGGATCGCATTCATGTTTTCAGAAGCCCAGAACATAATTACAGTAGCATGTCGGTTCCCAACTGTAAAAGTATGCTATCCCACCATTAGGCACATTCCATTCTAGTTGTAAACGACCTAAGAGAAGGGACAGAAACAGGTGCAGGAAAGACAAAGACAGACAACAGATTGAAAAGAGTGTGGGGGCAATATCGGAAGCGTGATCACAGGATCAAAGGATTCGAGCCTAACATATGCAAGGCTGAAACAATAGACCGGCACGGCAAGATGAGCCTCGAGCGGAGCCATCTGCTTCTGCCGTGTAATTCCCCTAGTCATAAAGGCACACTCAAAGGAATATGCATCTTCGGCAAGAGCTTGGGAATCCCAGGGTCATCAAGCGGACATTGTCCGTTCGCCGGCTACGTGAGGGCAAGAAACAAAATGGATGCCATATCTAAAATGGAACCCGAAGGTTCAGATGAAAAACCCGTAAATAAGACGAACCCTTCCAAGTAATGTAGCGAAAACACATACATCTACTAATCTCGTCATTTACGGTTCGTAGATACCAAACTCATCCATCTACGAACATGCCCAAAACGTCGTTCCGATTCTTACCGAACCTCCCTGGGATGTAGCCCAAGTAATTAACATCACCTGAGAATAATTCAATCATTCCATCCATTACTTTTTTTGTATGCTCTCATGTTTACAGTAGATGTAAATGCCTGTGTGAAAATAACTTAGTCAACTTCTGGTCATGTACATACTGGGAGGAGATTGACGTATTGCAGATGTAGTGCCTTCCCTTATAGCCGGCTGAATTCTAACGTGCTTAACCTTTTCTAACTCTCTGTTTCTTGCTTACTTACCAGTCACAGTACTCTAGTGCTCGGCACTGCATATATTGTGTGCACACTAATTGTACGTGAATATAGTGTCTGCAAATTTGTAATGTGAGGCAACATGTATCTATAATTGACTGTGAGCCCAGTTAATCTGGATAAACCCTCAGTTGTGTTATAGTGTACAACACCATATCGCCTGTGAGTGCACTTAATAATACCTTGTGAAACCCTCCGCTGCTCTCTATTGTGCAGCACTGTGTACATATTGAGTGCACTCTGAATGCATTACTAGAACCTCGCCTCCTATTTAGGGCACAGCACTATGCCTATGTCTGACTAGACTCTTCTCAGCTCTAAAGTGTACAGCACAGTGTTCACTGTGAGCATTTTCAGTATGCCTAGCTAAACCCTCAGCTGCTTTGTAATGTATAGCATTGGTTATGTTGTGGACACACTCAGTATGCCTGGATAAGACCTTTACTGCATTCTAGTGGACCAATGCACACAAAGATTATAAGCATCCTATACCCAGGTAAAAGATAACTATAATTGTGGGATCAGTTGTCTCCTCATATCCCTGGGCTCTGGTGCGACTGCACCTGCTGCACTAATGACACCCGCACCCACATAGCTGACCTGAACTAAAACTGAACAGTCATGTGACAAAGCAACTGCACAACTATAAAGTTTAGGGTCCTGCTGGGCCGAGCCACTCCTTCCATGCCAGAAGTACAGCAGCTAACTTCGTTTAAGGTACCTTAGACAGGGTGATATGGTTTGGGTTTTCACTTATGCGATGGTGGCAACACCCTAAGTTCAACAGTACTGCTCACAAATCATCATAGCCCTTTTTAGGTCTCGCCTAGGCAGCACGCATGCGCTGCCCTAGGAGATGGCTTTTAGCAATCGGTATTCACTTTTCAAGCACTGCACTCGTGCTTGTGGCAGCATCCACCTTGCAGGAGCAAGATGCGACGTGGCCACGTTAATTACAAACATATGGCCCCTGCACGCCGCCTCTCGCTCCGGATGCCGCCACAAGCACGAGTGCTTGAAAAGTGAAGACTGCTTGTTTAATTTTCTGATGGGCCAGTACTTTGAACATAATCCATCTTTGAGCCCTTTCATTAGTGATTCCATGTCATATTACCTTCGAGCTGTCTGATGCTGGTCTCCCGGGAGCAGGAGCAAGATGAACACAGCACTTTTTCCCTGTAATTTAATAGGCTGGTGACAGGCATTGCTGCACACTGTTTATCCAGCATCATTGCCTTCAGAGTTTCAGAAGCAGGCTGTGGCATCTCCCTTGCCGAAGGGCATCCATTTCCATAGGCTCGACAATGCAGCTTGTTTTAGAGGCTATTTCCACTCTGATGCCTCGTGTAGTTGTTTTAATTCTCTTATGAAATGGATCATGCCTTTGAGTAGTGCTGTGTAAATATCCACATAAATGGCCATTATCGCAAATCACACGCTATAATGCTGCGTTCATTTTTAATACACTGCCTTTTCATCAGCCCTCCACCCACAAAACATAATTTAAAAGTTAATGTGTTTTCCACATTCTAGCTGTGTATGTATTCTTGTCCTTTTTATTGTTGAGCTTAGTTCCTGGTGAATTTGCACTGTCAGATGTACATATAGTTTTGTTTGTTGAAACCCTCACCATAGCTCAATTTCACATGCTTAAATCTATACATATATTAAAGATTGCACACGAATTTAGCAAGAGCGCATGCTACTTTTTGGCTGCGTTTAATGTGTTAATGAGGCAAGTCTACTTTAATGATTTGAACTGTTTCTTTAGTATTATGACCCACATTATTAAGCAAGTAAAGAGGTGCCACAGCTTCTGTTCCAGTGATAGTCAGTGCCTTTCTGTAACACTCGTTGTCTCAGTGACTGATTCTGTATGTCCATCCTAGCATTTTAGCAGGCAAAGGACATCACTCAGACCGTTTAAACTGAACGCTGACTGCCTTGGCTCCTATGACTGCTTGGTACAGAGGAGTCATATCACAATGAGAATTTATTAGACAGATTACTCCACCATTTTATAATGTCTTACTCCACCACTGATAAAATCGAGAGCTGTATGTCTGTTAATGATTTCCTCTTCCATGCAAGGTTTCCTGTACATGTTACTTTGTACAGTTGTTGATTAGTCACCACTTTCAGAGTCTGACTCATGGTTCATTAATAGATGTGAAAGCACCTCACAATTAAGTACATTGTCTGATTTTCCTGTATATTGCACAAGCAGAACACTCTTTGGTTGTAATATAACCATATGTCTGCTAGAAGTACCATTTGAGGGCTAGTTGAACAGTAGCATCAAATTTGGACTGACTTTAAAACCTATATCCTTGGTGCAACAACATCAACTGTTGCATGGCTAAACACTTATAAGGTCCCAAAGGCGAGACCTATTGCCTATGCCAATGCTTGTTTTTCTTTCAGCTGTATAACAAAAAAACATTGACCAAGTCAATAGGTCTCTCTTAGGTTGAACTTTTTGGGCCTGATTCACGAAGCTAAACTTGCACTTTGGTGTACGTTTACTTTTGTTTGGGTATTTGCAAACTTCGATTTAATAGTAATTTTATGACTATGAAGACTCCCTAGTCGTGGCCGAGATTTCCACACCTGAACAAAGATGGGCCTGTCCTATCTCTTTATGTGCAGAGTTCTCTTCCCCGTAATGAAAAATGGCTGCATAACTAGGTGCGTCAAAAGGGAATGCAGTATCTAATGGTCTGCTCCTATTTATTGGAATTATTGTTGATGACACTGTGTCAATGTTTTGAGGAAATAAACTGTGGTCTTCAACAGTACAAAGGGAATACATTCGAGAATTTAAGTAACACCTTGAACATGCTAAATATGGGAAACACGTCAGTGAAGGAATATGGATAGTCCAGTCAGTGGAAACATTTACACCAGAATGATGCTTACCTTGGTTGATATTGCTATTCACAATTAGTGGTCTAACATGGGATGAAAAAAAGGACCAATAATCATGGAGTCAGTTGCAACCCAGAGCATAACCAATCAGTAACAATAATCAATAACAAGGATGGTGAGGAATATCATACAATTACCACCTCAACCCACAAGAGTACGGTTGATTTCAAAGTGATTGTTGTTAACTTATGAATCTGTAAGAACCATAGGCATCAGAAATAGTGTGTCCTTCTAAAGGAAGACTTTCTCCTTTTCAAAGAAAACATAGTCATCTTAACAGTATTCCTCACCCAATAGCAAAACAGATCTCCTTTGTACTGTGCTCCATGGCATCAGATATACATTGTCCTAAATGTCAGACTCCTTGGGAACATTCTTCATGAGAGCCTATAAGACCAGTAGTGGCAGAGGACAAGAGACTGGTGGGTCTGATTGATAGTTATTATGTCCTTTGACCAGCCAGACAGGAATTTATTTGAAAAAAGCACACAATTGAAAATGAATCTTAAAGTAGTGTCAAGAGGGCATGGCCCGTGACCCACAGTGAACAAGACAAAACACCAAAATTCAGGCAAGAGCGAACAAGGCGGTCTATATACTTGTAATCAGTGAACAGACTTGATTGCTTTTTAAAATACCATTGTATATAGTATTCATGAACATTTTAGGTACATATGGTACTAATGTGTCGATGACGTTTCGATGCCGAAACCTTAGATACATGGTATCATCTTCAGGACAAGTATATAAATCATGTTTGTCTTGGAAAGTAAAAATAACAATTACCTTTCATAACAAGGCTGATTACTGTCAAAGGACCTTGAGTCAGTCAGCGCGTATGAATTTGGGCAGTGGGAAGCCCTTCAAACAAGGGTCTGTGGGTGAGGATCCCGCGTTTCTCTACGTTTCTCTACGAGGCCATCTGGATCGAGGCTCGGATTATGTCCTGAGGATGGTCTAAGAGACACAGCCACAATTAGACCGAAACGTCGACTACCACACCTATTCCTTGTTTCAATGTATTAAAGGCAATGCTAGCTTTGTGTAAACTCTACAAACTGCTTTAGAGACATTCTCTGTGAAAAGATGTCCACAACTATAACTGCGAAGAATATTTTATTTCATGTAATCCCTCACCTTCATCTACAGGCCACCAGGACCCCGCACACAATTCAGCGAAGACATCACTGACTTCATCAGCCCACACGCTCTCCCTTCCGAGGACTACATTCTACTGGGAGACCTCAACTTCCACCTGGAAAAGAAAAACAACAGCAACACCACCACCCTTCTGGCCAACCTGGCCAACCTCGGACTCGAACAACTTGTTGATACCCCCAGCCACTATGCCGGGCACACGCTCGACCCAATCTTCACCTCCAGCAAGCACATCTCCTTCAACCACACCACAGCTCTCCATTGGATGGCCCACAGCTGCGTTCACTTCAACTACAAAAAGACCACGACCCACAACCTCCCACAACCAATTCCCCGAAGAAACTGGAACAAAATTACCACCGACCAGCTCTTCACATCGCTTCACCAAAACCCTCCTGCCAAATCATCGGACCCAAACCAAGCTGCCACCAACCTCACACAATGGATCACCCACAGTGCCGACGAACTAGTACCCTTGAAAAACCATCAAATCAAGCAAGGTAGCAAAAAAGCCCCCTGGTTCAACGATGACCTTAAGAAATCCAAGAAGTTCTGCCGCACCCTCGAGAAAGCCTGGAGAAAAAACCCAACCACTGACAACCTGGCCACCTTCAAGAACGCCACCCGCAAATACCACCAACTGATCCGATCCACCAAGAAATCAGCATTCAAGGACCGACTTGACAACAACGCCCACAACAGCAAGGAACTTTTCAACATCGTCAAAGAATTTACCAACCCCACCGCCGGCACCAACGGCATCACTCCCTCTCAAGACCTCTGCGACTCCCTAGCCTCATTCTTCCACAACAAAATCGCCGACATACATAACAGCTTTGAAAACCAGTCCGGAGACCAATCCACTCCACCCACCTCCGAACCAAAACCCCCCTCAAACAACCTTTGCGCCTGGAACCCAATCACCACCGAAGACACCATCCACCTGATGAACTCCATCCACTCAGGATCGCCAACCGACCCATGTCTCCACCACATTTTCAACAAAGCAGACTCCATTATCGCACCCCATCTCCGAGACGTCATCAACTGCTCCCTCAACTCTGCGACCTTCCTGGAAAGCTGGAAACATGCCGAACTCAGCGCCCTTCCGAAGAAACCCACAGCAGACCCCACTGAACTTAAGAACTACCGCCCCATCTCGCTCCTCCCATTCCCTGCCAAAGTTATTGAGAAAGCCGTCAACAGTCAGCTCGCCGCCTTCCTCGAATCCAACAAATCCCTCGACCCCTCACAGTCCGTCTTCCGAGCCAAACACAGCACCGAAACCGCCCTCATCACAGCAACAGATGACATTCGAACACTACTGGACAGCGGAGAAACAGTTGCCCTCATCCTACTTGACCTCTCCGCAGCCTTCGACACAGTCTGTCATAGCCCCCTCATACAACGCGTCAGCAACGTCGGGATACAAGGAAAATCATTGGACTGGATCATCTCGTTCCTCGCCGGAAGAATCCAGAGAGTCCACCTCCCCCTTTTAGATCAGAGGCCACCGAAGTCATCTGCGGCGTACCACAAGGATCATCACTCAGTCCCACCCTCTTCAACGTATACATGAGTCCCCTCGCATCCATCGCTCGCCAACACAACCTCAACATCATCTCCTACGCAGATGACACCCAGCTGATCCTCTCCCTCACCAAAGAACCAAACACCGCCAAAACCAACTTACACGAAGGGATGAAAGAAGTAGCCGAGTGGATGAAGAACAGCCGTTTAAAACTGAACTCGGAAAAAACAGAAGTCCCCATCTTAGGATCATCCCCCTCTGCCTGGGATGACTCATGGTGGCCCCCGGCCCAGGGAACCGCACCCATACCTACGGACCACGCACGTAACCTGGGCTTCATCCTGGAATCCTCCCTCTCGATGACCAGACAAGTCAACGCCGTCTCATCATCATGCTTCAACATCCTACGCATGCTCAAAAAAATCTTCAGTTGGATCCCCACCGAAACAAGAAAGACGGTCACCCACGCACTGGTCACAAGCCGACTGGATTACGGAAACACCCTGTACGCCGGAACCACAGCCAAACTACAGAAAAAACTCCATTGCATCCAAAACGCCTCAGCCAGACTCATACTAGACATCCCCCGCCAAGCTGACATTTCCGATCACCTGAAAGACCTCCACTGGCTCCCCGTCAACAAGAGAATAACGTTCCGTCTCCTCACCCACGCTCACAAAGCCCTCTACGATCTAGGACCCAAATGCCTCAACACGCGCCTGTCCTTCTACACCCCCACCCGCCAACTACGATCGTCCAATCAAGCCTTCACCGCAATTCCACGCTTCCATAGATCCACCATGGGGGGAAGATCCTTCTCCTACTTAGTGGCCAAAACCTGGAACTCTCTGCCTACCCACCTCCGCCTTACAGAGAACCACCTCTCCTTCAGAAAGCAACTAAAAACTTGGATATTCGATAAGTAAAGTACCCCCCCCCCCCCCCCCCCTCCCTCAAGCGCCTTGAGACCCTCTGGGTGAGTAGTGCGCTATACAAATTTTTGAACTTGAACTTGGGAAGGCACGGGAGCGCATCCTGTGCCAGTCTTTGGGCGAAAGGTGAGTTTCGTGCAATAAACAAATCTCGGCCCCAGAGTTCTCAAAATATGAAATCACAGCTCTTCGCTTAACAGGGTTGTTCAACCCCTTCACATTAAGGGTCAGTACCTTCAAACTGGAATCTGTCATAATAAGTCGAGTGATCGGAATGCCATGTGAGCGTAATCACGCCACTGCGCCAGATGGAGATGTAGTGAGCAATCCAGCACTGTGAAACCCCTCGGCACACTGGTTCCCTCCCATAGCCCCTCCCCCAAACCCCCCCTTCATCCCCCCTCCAACTCCCAAACCCCCAATCTCTCCAACCCCCTTCCTCCCCGTCCCAACTCCCGCCCCCCCAAACCCTTAAAGTCCTGGTCCAGCCCCCCCTTCCTCCCTCCCCGACCCCAACATCCCAACTGTGAAAGTTCAAAGTCCCGGTCCTGCCAGTCCAGCACAAGGCTGCCGTAATGTTACCTGGTGGGGTGAAGTCCAGTGGCGGTTTCGGTGGACCCCCACCCGTCCCCCCATCCCGCATGTAAATGTACTGAGATGACCCTCCCTCAGGGACGTAATTTAATTAGGACATGGCGTTTCTTTGGCAACTTCTAAGATAGCCGTGGCCCTCTCCTGCGAGATGATGTGAGCCTGAGGTTTCGAGCTCAGATCTGGGGAGCATCTGTGGTTCACCACCTGCCAGCCTCCCCTGGATTGTTTCTGCGAAGGTGTCCCCAGTGGCGATTCGTCGTCCAATTCTATGCCCAGTAGTGCACACGTGTCTTTGAGTGACCGCATCTGCTGTAGGGTACCCTTCCACTTGAATATGAGGCGGAACGGGTGACCCCAGGAGTATGGAATCTCGTGCTAACGTAGAAAGTCTGTGGCCACCTTGAATGTTTTCCTCTTTTGTAGAGTAATGGCCGAAAGGTCCTGATATAAGGCTATGGGGTGACCTTGGAATTGAAGAGGCTGGTGCTTGCGGGCCTCCCGGAGGATCCTCTCTTTAAGCGGGAAGTCAGGGAGGAAGACCAGGATGTCGGGAGGCGGGGCAGGCGAGCGTCTTGGTAGCCCCACTCTATGCGCCCTGTCTATCCTGATGTCAAAAAGGAGTGTTCCCCTAAGATGTTACGGAAAAGGTCCTGCAGGTAGACAGTGACGTCTGACCCTTCTTCTTTCTGAGGGACCCCACGGACCCGTATGTTGTTTCGATGGGACCGGTTTTCCAAGTCCTCTGTGTGGGCCTGTAGGTCAAGTTGCTGATCCTGGAGGCGCAGGACCTCCTGCTGGAGTTGTGCAATCTCTTCGCTCCGGGATTGATCAGGTTTTTCGATAGCAACCACGCGCTCTCCGAGGCCCTTCACATCCCTTCTGAGTTCCCTAACCTCCCCAGCCACTTCCTGCTGTAATGATTTGAAATCATCCCGGAGGGAGTTAAACAAGGATTCTAGACAGGACTTGGTGATGGCATCTGGTCAGCAGAGGATACCGGTGGCGTTTTCGTGACTTCGGGGGAGGGTGGTCCCTTATCAGCTCTGGACTGGGTTTTCGCAAGCAGCTCCGGAAGTGTGCGGTCCCCCTTCTTCCTAAGGTTTGCCATGGCTTCTGCGACGCCATACCTGGATCTATGTGTGGGGCACTCAGAGGCCCTGGGTCACAGGCGTGCGCCGGTATGTTCCCAGGACCGACTTCCCCCCGCGGCGTGGTGAGCGCCAGCCCTACGGTAGTTGCTATGCAGCCGGCCTCAGAGAACTTCGAAAGGAGGCCTCGCCTCTTGCCGACCGCTGCCCCAGGCAGGTAACTGTTACCGGGCCCAATGCAAACTAGGCCCGTTGGGGCTCGCTGCGGGAAGTTCTTCTAGGGACCTCCAGGCTACAACTGGATCCCGCAAAATGGTGTCCGAGATCCCCTTGTGTCCCGTCTCAGCCAATCTCCAGTGGCCCGTCCGTTGGGGCCCCGCTGTCTGTGGTCCCCTCTGTGCGTGGCTCATTCTCCCTCCCGGTGCTCGCTGGTGCGTGTTATTGTTCTGCGCCACTCTCGCACGCAGATGCTGAAGGCCTGTGGCTGGCAGAGCCCACTAGGCCAGACGCCGGGGGCTCGAGTTTTCCCCCCGAGTTTCCAGCCTGCCCTGGTCTTGCCTCTCACCTCTGTAGGGGGCCTCGGGTGCCACAGCCTGGTTGTCAGCTCTCATGGGCTGCCACAGTCCAGACTTTGTAGGCGTTTGCACTCTGGGACGCCGGGGGCCCCGCACATCGGCCCCGTGTAGGCCCAAAGCCGGGGCCTCGATTTCAGCGCCTCCTCGCCGGACCTTTCTCCTGCCTCCAAATGTGCTGTGCATGTAGTCACTCTCGCCGCTCGCTGCCCGTTCTGTCCAGTGTCTTCCGGCCAGTAAGCAGAGACCCCGGTGGCTTGTCGGGAGGGGCCAGGTTCGCTCACATCGGCCCCGTGCAGGCCCAAAGCCTGGGCCTCGATTTTAGCGCTTCCCCGCCGGACCGGTCTCCTGCTGCCAGGTGTGACGTGTAGGCAGTCGCTCTCGCTGTCCACTCTGCCCAGTGACCCCCGGTCAGTAAGCAGAAACCACGGGCGGCATGTCTGGAGGGGTCAGGGTCGCTGTAGTCACTCCGTGGGGCAGCCACCATCATCTGCCCCCACGGCCCGGAGGGACTCTCGTGGCCCGGAAGGGTTCCGGAAGGCTCGTGGGTTGGATCTCTGACCCGGAGAGGTGGGTACGAAGCACCCGGTCGCTGAACAATCAGAAGCAAGGAAATGAGAATGATGACAAAGACAACCAATGAAAAGCAATGGTCGGACACTAAGACCTTTATAAGTAAACAAAATGTCTCACAAGCAACAGCGCATGTGCAGTTTCGGGAAGACCTAAAAAGCGAAGCCACATCCTGATTTAGTTAGCGAATATGGTCTTAGGTTGCTTCTATTCCGGTTCAGGGAGGTCCTGGCTCAGCACTTCGGGCTAAACTGTTCCCATTGGAGCACGGTCAAGAATGATTTGCATATGGCTGGTTACAAACAAAGGTGGCATTGTGTGCAAAATAACAATGGACTGGGATGTAGCCCAAGTAATTAACATCATTCAAGCCAGCAGAGGGGATTAAGGCTATTATGCCCGCACCGGTGACCAAGTTCCTAATGTATACATATGTGTGGGTGCAGATGGTCTGGGATACAATCCCCTAGATCCCAAATTAGAAAACAAAAAATCCTTTTTGTTTTACACATCAAATTGCACAAGATGACCCTGCACACCCCAACAATTAGTTCATACAATATAAATGCTTAATATGCATATGTTTACAAAAGATCCAATTGTTCTCCCAAGAATATCCAAAGTCAGATTTCTTCTTTAAGCAATCCTTTTATTCACAATTGAAGATTAAAACCAATAGCCAACGCGTTTCGTCAGTGACTGGACTTCTTCTTCAGGGCTTAATTTAAATATATCTGTATGGCACAGCTTCAGATTGGTCTTCAAACTTGTGTTTCAAAAATAGTTTTCAATAAAAAAGGGAGATCATATGTTCGAGATGTGCAAAACGTCCAAATTTTCAATGAGAGTAAAGAAATGAAGTAAGTGCCGTACGTAGTCTACGCTGATTCCTGAAAGGCAGGATTTAATCCTTTCCAAGTCCCAGCAGAAGCAACTAACCGCTCTCTGGCGTGGATGTCACTTCAGCCATTAATACAGACGTCGCAACATGTGAGCTGTTGCCTTCCTTGTCCGTGCGCCGCACTGCGGGCACCACACCCCCAACTTAATCTCCGGGTGAAGCACAGAAACTGTGCCCTGTTGAGAGTTACCGACTACACGGCCATCCCTTTGCCACTGTGCAGAATCACGATCCCCAGTCCCCGTCCTGAAGAGAACCTGTAATCAAGCCGGTTCGAAACGCGTCGACACTTCCACCCTGTGGCAAACACCAAGGGTGCCCCTAGGATAGAACTTTACCAATTCTTTTGGATCCTAGTTGAGCAACCCGGTTATAAAACATTGAACCACAGGACTGGTTGACAGGCAGGCTCTTTATTCCATCATCTCCGCCGGTCCCATGGTCCCATAGTCCGATGGACTGGTCACATTTTCGCTTTAAATCCTAAAGTTTTTTCACTGTAGAGTATCACAATTCACATTGTTCACTGATTTTTGTATTGTTTTGGTGTGTCTCGCCTAATTGTGTTGCTTGATTTATGTTTGTAAATGTTGTAAATTTGTAAAAATTGTATATTTGTAGATATTGTTTCCATGAATCCACTGTCATAACAGTTGTTTTGTTTGTGTTCGTGCTCCTGAATCCTTAATAACTTGAGTTAAAAAAAGAAAATAAATTTGCTTTGGGATTCTTGCCCGGTGTTCACGTGGTATATATTTACTACGTGTCAAAAAGTTGTTTTGCTAAATCTTCCTGTCCAGCCACCTAGTTCTGTTTTTTCCTTGTACGTAGGATACCGGCGTCTCGTAGTTCGTGCGGTCGTCTGGTGTGCCAGACGGCATTTCCACCCACAATAATTTCTGAATGTCTTCATCAAGACAAGAATTTAAACTAGCATTGGCAAAGCCAATAGGTGTCGCCTATGTGACAGTTATTTGCTTAGTCAATGTCTTTTAGCCATGTTGATAAAATTAGAAAATGTCCCAATTTAAGCACAAAGGAATATGATATCGGATCTAACTGAACTAGCAGGAAAAATCAAACACATTCTATTTGGGGAACCTATAGGGAAAAAGATACTGATGCCACTTTTAAGAACATGCACGATATAATAATATCATAAGATATCACAACAGTAACCACAAAACAATAGGTATCATGTGGAGTATTTCTTGTAATTTATTCCATGAAGTTTATACACAATTATATTAAAATTGGATTTAATCCAAACATATTAAAACATAATAAAACCACAACAAAAATTCACATATACAATGCAATTGGAGAAAAATTAGACAGTTGTAGTAGTGGTAGTTTTAGCCATGTTGTACAGCAGTGTGGCTGCTGTGCAGCATAGCTAAAAGATAGACAAAAAAGGGGGAAGGAGCAAGCAGCACAGCTTGGAAGGGGCTGGTGTTGGAGCAAGAAACACAACATGAGTGGGAATGCACAACTAACACAGTACGGGAGGGAAGCAGGAGGAACAAGGAAAACAACAACAACCTGGCAAGCAACAAATACGGAGTAAGCAACAACGCAGTGGGAGGGAGGAGACAACCTGAAAACACATGTACCCTAATGGACTGCTGTAACATGCAAATGAAAAAAAAATACCTCCGAAGTATAGCACAGGGATTGGAAGCACACACATTGGGCAAGAAATCAGTACTTGGGATGCTCCAGGGGAAGGACAAATGTATGAAGAGGAACTGGTCGCTGACCAATCAGAAGCAAGGAAATGAGAATGATGACAAAGACAACCAATGAAAAGCAATGGTCGGACACTAAGTCCTTTATAAGTAAACAAAATGTCTCACAAGCAACAGCGCATGTGCAGTTTCGGAAAGACCTAAAAAGCGAAGCCACATCCTGATTTAGTTAGCGAATATGGTCTTAGGTTGCTTCTATTCCGGTTCAGGGAGGTCCTGGCTCAGCACTTCGGGCTGAAATGTTCCCACTGGAGCACGGTCAAGAATGATTTGCATATGGCTGGTTACAAACAAAGGTGGAATTGTGTGCAAAATAACGATGGACTGGGATGTAGCCCAAGTAATTAACATCACCTGAGAATAATTCAATCATTCCATCCATTACTTTTTTTGTATGCTCTCATGTTTACAGTAGGTGTAAATGCCTGTGTGAAAATAACTTAGTCAACTTCTGGTCATGTACATACTGGGAGGAGATTGACGTATTGCAGATGTAGTGCTTTCCCTTATAGCCGGCTGAATTCTAACGTGCTTAACCTTTTCTCACTCTCTGTTTCTTGCTTACTTACCAGTCAAGGTACTCTAGTGCTCGGTACTGCATATATTGTGTGCACACTATTTGTACGTGAATATAGTGTCTGCAAATTTGTAATGTGAGGCAACATGTATCTATAATCGACTGTGAGCTCAGTTAATCTGGATAAACCCTCAGTTGTGTTATAGTGTACAACACCATATCGCCTGTGAGTGCACTTAATAATACCTTGTGAAACCCTCCGCTGCTCTCTATTTTGCAGCACTGTGTACATATTGAGTGCACTCTGAATGCATTACTAGAACCTCGCCTCCTATTTAGGGCACAGCACTATGCATATCGTGAGCACACTCTGTATGTCTGGCTAAAGCTCCAGTTTACACTGTGAGCGCACATTATATGTCTGACTAGACTCTTCTCAGCTCTAAAGTGTACAGCACAGTGTTCACTGTGAGCATTTTCAGTATGCCTAGCTAAACCCTCAGCTGCTTTGTAATGTATAGCATTGGTTATGTTGTGGACACACTCAGTATGTCTGGATAAGACCTTTGCTGCATTCTAGTGGACCAATGCACGCAAAGATTATAAGCATCCTATACCCAAGTAAAAGATAACTATAATTGTGGGATCAGTTGTCTCCTCATATCCCTGGGCTCTGGTGCGACTGCACCTGCTGCATTAATGACACCCGCACCCACATAGCTGACCTGAACTAAAACTGAACAGTCATGTGACAAGCAACTGCACAACTATAAAGTTTAGGGTCCTGCTGGGCTGAGCCACTCCTTCCATGCCAGAAGTACAGCAGCTAACTTCGTTTAAGGTACCTTAGACAGGGTGATATGGTTTGGGTTTCACTTATGAGATGGTGGCAACACCCAAAGTTCAACAGTACTGCTCACAAATCATCATAGCCCTTTTTAGGTCTCGCCTAGGCAGCGCGCATGCGTTGCTCTAGGAGATGGCTTTTAGCAATCGGTATTCACTTTTCAAGCACTGCACGCGTGCTTGTGGCAGCATCCACCTTGCAGGAGCAAGATGCGACGTGGCCACGGTAATTACAAACATATGGCCCCTGCGCGCCGCCTCTCGCTCCGGATGCCGCCACAAGCACGTGTGCTTGAAAAGTGAAGACTGCTTGTTTAAATTTCTGATGGGCCAGTACTTTGAACATAATCCTTCTTTGAGCCCTTTCATTAGTGATTCCATGTCATATTACCTTCGAGCTGTCTGATGCTGGTCTCCCGGGAGCAGGAGCAAGATGAACACAGCACTTTTTCCCTGTAATTTAATAGGCTGGTGACAGGCATTGCTGCACACTGTTTATCCAGCATCATTGCCTTCAGAGTTTCAGAGGCAGGCTGTGGCATCTCCCTTGCCGAAGGGCATCCATTTCCATAGGCTCGACAATGCAGCTTGTTTTAGAGGCTATTTCCACTCTGATGCCTTGTGTAGTTATTTTAATTCTCTTATGAAATGGATCATGCCTTTGAGTAGTGCTGTGTAAATATCCACATAAATGGCCATTATCGCAAATCACACGCTATAATGCTGCGTTCATTTTTAATACACTGCCTTTTCATCAGCCCTCCACCCACAAAACATAATTTAAAAGTTAATGTGTTTTCCACATTCTAGCTGTGTATGTATTCTTGTCCTTTTTATTGTTGAGCTTAGTTCCTGGTGAATTTGCACTGTCAGATGTACATATAGTTTTGTTTGTTGAAACCCTCACCATAGCTCAATTTCACATGCTTAAATCTATACATATATTAAAGATTGCACACGAATTTAGCAAGAGCGCATGCTACTTTTTGGTTGCGTTTAATGTGTTAATGAGGCAAGTCTACTTTAATGATTTGAACTGTTTCTTTAGTATCATGACACACATTATTAAGCAAGTAAAGAGGTGCCACAGCTTCTGTTCCAGTGATAGTCAGTGCCTTTCTGTAACACTCGTTGTCTCAGTGACTGATTCTGTATGTCCATCCTAGCATTTCAGCAGGCAAAGGACATCACTCAGACCGTTTAAACTGAACGCTGACTACCTTGGCTCCTATGACTGCTTGGTACAAAGGAGTCATATCACAATGAGAATTTATTAGACAGATTACTCCACCATTTTATAATGTCTTACTCCACCACTGATAAAATCGAGAGCTGTATGTCTGTTAATGATTTCCTCTTCCATGCAAGGTTTCCTGTACATGTTACTTTGTACAGTTGTTGATTAGTGACCACTTTCGGAGTCTGACTCATGGTTCATTAATAGATGTGAAAGCACCTCACAATTAAGTACATTGTCTGATTTTCCTGTATATTGAACAAGCAGAACACTGTTTGGTTGTAATATAACCATATGTCTTCTAGAAGTACCATTTGAGGGCTAGTTGAACAGTAGCATCAGATTTGGACTGATTTTAAAACCTATATCCTTGGTGCAACAACACCAACTGTTGCATGGCTAAGCACTTATAAGGTCCCAAAGGCGAGACCTATTGCCTATGCCAATGCTTGTTTTTCTTTCAGCTGTATAACAAAAAAACATTGACCAAGTCAATAGGTCTCTCTTAGGTTGAACTTTTTGGGCCTGATTCACAAAGCTAAACTTGTACTTTGGTGTAAGTTTACTTTTGTTTGGGTATTTGCAAACTTCGATTTAATAGTAATTTTATGACTATGAAGACTCCACAGTCGTGGCCGAGATTTCCACACCTGAACAAAGATGGGCCTGTCCTATCTCTTTATGTGCAGAGTTCTCTTCCCCGTAATGAAAAATGGCTGCATAACTAGGTGCGTCAAAAGGGAATGCAGTATCTAATGGTCTGTTCCTATTTATTGGAAATATTGTTGATGACATTGTGTCAATGTTTTGAGGAAATAAACTGTGGTCTTCAACAGTACAAAGGGAATACATTCGAGAATTTAAGTAACACCTTGAACATGCTAAATATGGGAAACACGTCAGTGAAGGAATATGGATAGTCCAGTCAGTGGAAACATTTACACCAGAATGATGCTTACCTTGGTTGATATTGCTATTCACAATTAGTGGTCTAACATGGGATGAAAAAAAGGACCAATAATCATGGAGTCAGTTGCAACCCAGAGCATAACCAATCAGTAACAATAATCAATAACAAGGATGGTGAGGAATATCATACAATTACCACCTCAACCCACAAGAGTACGGTTGATTTCAAAGTGATTGTTGTTAACTTATGAATCTGTAAGAACCATAGGCATCAGAAATAGTGTGTCCTTCGGAAGGAAGACTTTCTCCTCTTCAAAGAAAACATAGTCATCTTGACAGTATTCCTCACCCAATAGCAAAACAGATCTCCTTTGTACTGTGCTCCATGGCATCAGATATACATTGTCCTAAATGTCAGACTCCTTGGGAACATTCTTCATGAGAGCCTAAAAGACCAGTAGTGGCAGAGAACAGGAGACTGGTGGGTCTGATTGATAGTTATTATGTCCTTTGACCAGCCAGACAGGAATTTATTTGAAACAAGCATTTACAATGCAATGGTTTCGCCTTTGGAAAAGTTAGAGCTATTGGCATTGTAAATGACAAATTTTGTATTTATGTGTTGGTTTTGAAAACAGATAAATTAGTGGCATTGTCATTTACATTGCCATTAGCTTAATCTGTCGCAAATGTGAGACCTATTGTACCCTACTGACAAGCTCAGCAGACAGCAATTACTACCACACACACACACCCAGAGCCACACACACACACACACACACAGAGCCACACATACCCAGGGCCACACACACACACACACACACACACACACCCAGAGCCACACACACACCCAGAGACACACACACACACACACCCAGAGCCACACACACACCCAGAGCCACACACACACACACCCACCCAGAGCCACACACACACACACACACCCAGAGCCACACACACACACACACCCACCCACCCAGAGCCACACACACACACACACACACCCACCCAGAGCCACACACACACACACACACACACACACACACCCACCCAGAGCCACACACACACACACACACACACCCAGAGCCACACACACACACACACACACCCAGAGCCACACACACACACACAGAGCCACACCCAGAGCCACACACACACACCCATAGCCACCCCCACACCCCCAGAGCCACACCCACACACCCAGAGCCACACCCACACACCCAGAGCCACACCCACACACCCAGAGCAACACACACACACACACCCAGAGCCACACACACACACACACCCAGAGCCACACACACACACACACACACACACCCAGAGCCACACACACACACACACACACACACACCCAGAGCCACACACACACACACCCAGAGCCACACACACACACACACCCAGAGCCACACACACACACACACCCAGAGCCACACACACACACACCCAGAGCCACACACACACACACCCAGAGCCACACACACACACACCCAGAGCCACACACACACACACACAGAGCCACACACACACCCAGAGCCACACACACACACAGAGCCACACACACACACAGAGCCACACACACACACAGAGCCACACACACACACACACAGAGCCACACACACACACAGAGCCACACACACACACAGAGCCACACACACACACAGAGCCACACACACACAGAGCCACACACACAGAGCCACACACACACACAGAGCCACACACACAGAGCCACACACACACACAGAGCCACACACACACACACAGAGCCACACACACAGAGCCACACACACACAGAGCCACACACACACACAGAGCCATACAGTGGCCAAGTTCCTGAAACACATACAATGGTGGGAGAGCTGTTAAAAGAATACACTGTCCTCCGAAGTACTCTTCCTGCAATTTAAAAATTAAATAAATAATCAGAGAAAGGAATGAGTAGCCACGGTTTGAATGGACAGAGAGAAGAAAGGCAAGACATTTTAGAAGTGGTGATTATCAGAAGGGAAAAAATCAGGAAGGAGGGACAGAAATGAATAGTCAGATGAGAAAGAATGCCTTAGAAAGGAGAACTAAGAAGGGGTAACACTAGGTGACATCACAAGAATCAAACTGCCCTCTACTTGCTAAATTATTGGAGGCAAAATAAATTAGGGAGCAGCAGTTCAACAATATAGACTTTGTGTACACATTTGAAACCTCCGTTTAGTGCAGTGGTAATGATAGCACCATTCAAAAACAAAAGATTTAATTGGTGGCACAAGTCTCCAGCAATTTAAGGCAGTGTGGCCAGGTAGACCACCTTCTTATGCATTTCCCCCAAAACATCACCTGTAGAAATCATGATTACAACACAACCTTTTTGGGCATACATTGGGATGGTTGCGCAAATCACGAGCACATGAAATGTTTTTGTCCAGGCAATCAACTGAGCAGGTGGACTCTGTTGGTCAAACTTCAAGAGATCTAGTGATCATGGCATGACTTTCCATGTGCTAGTCAGACAGCCTAAGTGTTGTGTGCTGTCCGAGCAGGGCCTGATGACAACATAAATGCAGTGTGTATGTGCTCGCTGATCACTGCATAAGTGAGTCAAAGAATGTGTTGAGGGTTTCACTTAATCAACTCATTCAGCTGTAGTGCTTCAGGGACGAATTCTACTTGACAGAGGTTGGATAACGTTCTTTAGACCTTCAAAAGAAACTTTTTGCTTCATTTGTGGGACCAATAAACGCTATTGCTACCTACACAATATAGATTTTGCACAAAAAAGACAAAGCTGCTAGTTTTCAGTTCGTAAGAAAATGTGCAGTTTAAGTTTTGCTGGGCAGGAGTGTGCTTGTGCCCTCAGTCGTGCTGTGTGACTCTAAAAGGGGACGGAAGTGGTACTCACGGTGGTTGTCGGTGTTCTTCTGGACTATTTCCGCCAGCACAAAGGCCCCTTCCTCCACGGTGTAGAGCAGCATGGTGGCGGCCCGCAGCTGGTCGTCAGGTCCCTCCATGCGCCCACGGCCTGCAGCTGGCTCAACGGAACAGGGGGCATCAAGCACAATGGAACAGGGTGCAGGAAAGCAAGCACAAGGGAACAGGGGGCAGGAAAGCAAGCACAACGGAACAGGGGGCAGCAAGCACAACGAGGGAACAAGGGGCAGGAAAGCAAGCACATCTAAGGAACAGACACAAACAGGGGGCAGGGTCTCTTCCAAAATACAATTATGAGACCATGCTTGACATGTACAGTAAAGCCAACTTCTATGCTGTGGTCACAGTTGCTTCCCTGAAATTGAAACCACATTGTCCAATACCCTCCAAACTACTATTCTTCCCTAATCTAAACATGAGAGGACAATAATGTCTCAAAAAAGTGAACAGAGACTCTACAAATCCCATACTCTGCATGAAACTCCAGGGTATGAAAAATATTTTCAAGCCGAACATCTCAGCTGCAAAATATAGTTCTACTGTCCCTATTTCAGCTGTCTGCTAACCCAGCCAGATCACTATTCCAGTCCATTCATGCCAGCATCTCCCCTGCTCCCAAAGCAATCTAAAATTTCTCACCCAATAAATGCAAAATATTGCTGGACTACTTCATCAGCAAAATCCTTTCCATTCATGTGTCCACTACTCCCAAGAATAGTCTTATATAGGTGACGGCCAAGACGACAAATGCATGGTATCTCTTCAAACTAGTCTACCAGGCAGACCTCATCATTGCTACAAAAAAAAACAGCTGCCTTCTTCAGAGACGTTATACCAACCAAGATCATCAATTCAAATTGTTCCTACTTTGCTAATATAATGCAAAATCGTCAACCCATCCCTAAGCCAGAGAACATCTCCAGACTTCCTAAGGCACACCCAAATCGCTCCTATCCTAAAAAAAAAAATCTAACCTCAACCCGAAGTTGTCAACAATCTAATGCCCTTTATGCAGTCTCTTTTGGCTAAGCAAGGCTACAGAAAAATCTGTCCCCTTAAAACTGACAGATTACATCAATGCTGGAAATTTCTATTTTAGGCTGGTTTCATAATGGGTTATGACATCAAAACAGCCTCATTACAGCTGGCATAACGGAACAGGGGGCATCAAGCACAACAGAACAGGGGGCAGGAAAGCCAGCACAATGGAACAGGGAGCAGCAAGCACAACGGGGGGCAGGAAAACAAGCACATCGAGGGACCAGGCACAAACAGGGGGCAGAGGCAAGAAAAAGCGAGCACAAACAGGGGGAAGAGGTAGTCTCTACTGGCACCCCACCACAAAGCAGGGTGCAGGAATGCAAGCACAATGGAACAGGGGGCAGGAATGCAAGCACAACGGGGGGGGGCAGGAAAGCAAGCACAACAGAACAGGGGGCAGCAAGCATAACGAGGGAACAAGGGGCATTACATGCGGGAAATGACAGCTAAAGATGTCCCTTACCTCATTTATGCGCACTTTGTGCAGGAGCGTTACAGCCGATCAGAGCCCAGCCAGAGGATGAGGAGGGAGGAAAGCATCCTTAGCATAGCATTAGCACGTTCCCTCTCCCGCTTATAGTCAGGAAACCATCCACTTGAGGGTCCTCTGCATATACATTCTAATATGCTCGATGTCACCATTTCACTGGCACAATTGATCCCCCCCCCGCCCCCCATAAGCTGACAATGCTGGTCTCAACTAAGCAGTCGCCAAGCAAGCTGGGACTTACAGGGCACAAAGGGTGTATGTCGGCAGGGAGGTGGCATGGAACATTCGGGGCAGCACATGAGCAGGTGAGACATGCTGGAGTTGGGCCTAAAGGTGGTGGAGATTTGAACGTGAAAGTTGGGTGTGCATAAGAGAGGCAGGGTGCTGGAATAGAGAATGCCTGGCTATGAGAAGCAGAGACAGTGGCTTAAAGAGGGTGCTAGCAAGAACAAACAGCAATGGACAAGAGAATGAGTTGGGACAGGCAGGTGAACGTGAAATGTTAAATAAAGGATGCTGTCGGAGGAGTGAGGCGCCGGTAAAGGGGCAGGTGAGGCCAGAGAGGGGTGAAGGCTGAGGCGAAGGAAAGGCCAAAACAGGGAACGACTCAGACAGTCTAAGTGGGACTTCCCAGGACTCTGTGCGATGACTGGGGGTCCCTTCCAAGGAGTGGGCTTCATGCCGGAATCGATTCACACCAATTGAGTGAGTGATTCTCTCCCGGGGGGCTGAGAGCATAACTGCACTCGTAGAGACTCAGATGTCCGGGGTTTTGTGTGGTAAAGTACTTTTCTCCGGGTAGGCGAAAAGTGAAGCCCAGTCTTTGTCCGTAAGGACCCTGCCTACGTCTGTGTCCCATTTTGCCCTTAAAGCACCCAGGGGTGAGGGTGCATGTGCCCGTATACCTTTGAAAAACCGAGACGTACCTTGGGGTTAATCTTTGCGAAGGCGGGTGCACAGCGGCTCTTTCATAAAGGGCGATGCGGCGTCCGGGGCTCCCGAAGCTTCACGGAGTCTGGTCTCTGGGTCCGCGGTGTGGACGTCAGAAGGGAGCGCAGGCTACGGAGAGTACCAGGGGACAAAGAGCGGTGCGAGCCTCGCTGGAAGCGCGGCTCGTACCGCGGCTGTGCTCACACGCTGCGGGGCTCATGGGGGGGGGGCTGCAGCTGGGCAAGGGCGATGCGAACCTCACTGGCAGGGCGGCTCGGGTCGCGGCGGGGCTTACGATGCGAGCCTCGCTGGCAGGGCGGCTCGGGTCGCGGCGGGGCTTACAGGGCAGGCCGAGCAACTCCATTGTCTGCCGTGAGCCGGGTGACTGTGCCTGCAGCAGCCCGGGTTAGGAGAGCCAGTGTGTGGAGAGGGTGGCGGGGTGGAGGGAGCAGGGCAGGCCGAGCAACTCCATTGTCTGCCGTGAGCCGGGTGACTAATCTTCCGTCGTGGGACCCAAAAAAAATGGCGGCCGGCGGGGTGGAGGGAGCAGGGCAGGCCGAGCAACTCCATTGTCTGCCGTGAGCCGGGTGACTAATCTTCCGTCGTGGGACCCAAAAAAAATGGCGGCCGGCAACTCATGAATTTTTTCAGATTCGGGGGCGTGTTTACAGCGGGAGGGGGGCGGGAACGGCGCACGGACAGCGGGAGGATTTATACATGTATTTTTAAAAATTATGCTGCAAAGACAATGGGACACAAGGGTTGTGAGAACGTAATGTTTTGCTTCTGTGGGAGGGGAAGGGGACACGGACGGCGGGAGAGGACACGGACGGCGGGAGGGAGGCGGGAAACGTGCACAGGACAGCGAGTGGAGGGGGGACGGCGGGAGGAGGGACACGGAGGAAGGCAGGACAGCAGCAAGCACGGCCCGGCCGGACCAGATTCGGGGGCGGTCCCGGCTTTTGGCTGACGTAGCCAAAAGCCAAAAATTCTCGGGAACGCCCCCGAATCTGGTCCGGCCATGACGGACGCCTCTCTGTTCCAATGGCTAGCCTCCATTTATGGAGCTAGCCAATGGGACAGAGGGCGTATTCCAAGAGTCCCTACTGAAGACTAGAGATTTCTCTGGGGGCGGAGCTTACGCTCCGTTCCCCAGTCGAAACCTAAAAAGCACACAATTGAAAATTAATCTTAAAGTAGTGTCAAGAGGGCACGGCCCGTGACCCACAGTGAACAAGACAAAACACCAAAATTCAGGCAAGAGTGAACAAGGCGGTCTATATACTTGTAATCAGTGAACAGACTTGATTGCTTTTTAAAATACCATTGTATATAGTATTCATGAACATTTTAGGTACATATGGTACTAATGTGTCGATGACGTTTCGATGCCGAAACCTTAGATACATGGTATCATCTTCAGGACAAGTATATAAATCATGTTTGTCTTGGAAAGTAAAAATAACAATTACCTTTCATAACAAGGCTGATTACTGTCAAAGGACCTTGAGTCAGTCAGCGCATATGAATTTGGGCAGTGGGAAGCCCTTCAAACGAGGGTCTGTGCGTGAGGATCCTGCGTTTCTCTACGTTTCTCTACGAGGCCATCAGGATCGAGGCTCGGATTATGCTGGTAGCAAAGTCGCTGTACGCGGCATGTCTGGCAGCGATGCCAGACATGCTGCGTACCGCAACTCTGCTACCGGTATCTAAGGTTTCGGCATCGAAACATCGTCGACACATTAGTACCACATGTACCTAAAATGTTCATGAATACTATATACAATGGTACTTAAAAAAGCAATCAAGTTTGTTCACTGATTACAAGTATCCAGACCACCTTGTTCGCTCTTGCCTGAATTTTGTTTTTTTGTCTTGTTCACTGTGGGTCACGGCCCGTGCCCTCTTGACATTACTTTAAGATTAATTTTCAATTGTGTGCATTTTTCAAATAAATTCCTGTCCGGCTGGACAAAGGACATACTATCTAGTGTATGTTAAAATTTTCCCTTGATTTCTTAATTACTAGGGTCCACTGTTTTTTGTAAAAAATATTTGTTTTGGGAAGCATATGTTAAAGCCATTAGGCCTTTTCAAGTGGATTCTTACTTTGTGGCATTATTTTGTGGCATGGAATCTCACTGATCACCTTAGTAAGCAAGGGTTATGGTGTTGGCGACCCCCTGTAACAAATCCTGGGGTTAGAAAATTAGCACTTTAATATTCCTTGTTAACCCCTCTTAGAAAGAGTTATATATTGTTTTGTAAGGGTTGTATCTCTAGTTTTGCATTATTTACAATTTTATGATTGCAACCTGATGGCTGCCTTAAGAGAAAGCTTGCAATCTGTGCAGAAGTTCATGCTCGCATAGTGAATCGCCGACTGCTATGCGAGTGTGAACTTCTGGATTCTCACTGCATCGAAATACAGATCTGTCACGGACTTTATTCAAAGAGCCCGTAAACAGCGTGGTCGTTGTTTTTAGCATCTAAAATCATTAAATGCTGGAATCAACAAACTGTTGTCTTCCTAAATATTGCGGTTCTTAAACATTAAACAGAATCCCTACTGAATGATAAGGGTCCTTTTAATCAACATACTCAATGTCCTGAGGATGGTCTAAGAGACACAGCCACAATTAGAGCGAAACGTCGACTACCACACCTATTCCTTGTTTCAATGTATTAAAGGCAATGCTAGCTTTGTGTAAACTCTACAAACTGCTTTAGAGACATTCTCTGTGAAAAGATGTCCACAACTATAACTGCGAAGGTTATTTTATTTCATGTAATCCTTCTCCCTCATCTACAGGCCACCAGGACCCCGCACACAATTCAGCGAAGACATCACTGACTTCATCAGCCCACACGCTCTCCCCTCCGAGGACTACATTCTACTGGGAGACCTCAACTTCCACCTGGAAAATAAAAACCACAGCAACACCACCACCCTTCTGGCCAACCTGGCCAACCTCGGACTCGAACAACTTGTTGATACCCCCACCCACTATGCCGGGCACACGCTCATCCCAATCTTCACCTCCAGCAAGCACATCTCCTTCAACCACACCACAGCTCTCCATTGGACGGACCACAGCTGCGTTCACTTCAACTACAAAAAGACCACGACCCACAACCTCCCACAACCAATTCCCCGAAGAAACTGGAACAAAATTACCACCGACCAGCTCTTCACATCGCTTCACCAAAACCCTCCTGCCAAATCATCGGACCCAAACCAAGCTGCCACCAACCTCACACAATGGATCACCCACAGCGCCGACGAACTAGCACCCTAGAAAAACCATCAAATCAAGCAAGGTAGCAAAAAAGCCCCCTAGTTCAACGATGACCTTAAGAAATTCAAGAAGTTCTGTCGCACCCTCGAGAAAGCCTGGAGAAAAAACCCAACCACTGACAACCTGGCCACCTTCAAGAACACCACCCGCAAACACCACCAACTGATCCGATCCACTAAGAAATCAGCATTCAAGGACCGACTTGACAACAACGCCCACAACAGCAAGGAACTTTTCAACATCGTCAAAGAATTTACCAACCCCACCGCCGGCATCAATGACATCACTCCCTCTCAAGACCTCTGCGACTCCCTAGCCTCATTCTTCCACAACAAAATTGCCGACATACATAACAGCTTTGAAAACCATTCCGGAGACCAATCCACTCCACCCACCTCCGAACCAAAACCCCCCTCAAACAACCTTTGCGCCTGGAACCCAATCACCACCGAAGACACCATCCACCTGATGAACTCTATCCACTCAGGATCGCCAACCGACCCATGTCCCCACCACATTTTCAACAAAGCAGACTCCATTATCGCACCCCATCTCCGAGACGTCATCAACTGCTCCCTCAACTCCGCGACCTTCCCGGAAAGCTGGAAACATGCCGAACTCAGCGCCCTTCTGAAGAAACCCACAGCAGACCCCACTGAACTTAAGAACTACCGCCCCATCTCGCTCCTCCCATTCCCTGCCAAAGTTATTGAGAAAGCCGTCAACAGTCAGCTCGCCGCCTTCCTCGAATCCAACAAATCCCTCGACCCCTCACAGTCCGGCTTCCAAGCCAAACACAGCACCGAAACCGCCCTCATCGCAGCAACAGACGACATTCGAACACTACTGGACAACGGAGAAACAGTTGCCCTCATCCTACTTGACCTCTCCGCAGCCTTCGACACAGTCTGTCATAGCACCCTCATACAACGCCTCAGCAACATCGGAATACAAGGAAAATCATTGGACTAGATTATCTTGTTCCTCGCCGGAAGAATCCAGAGAGTCCGCCTCCCCCCTTTTAGATCAGAGGCCACCGAAGTCATCTGCGGCGTACCACAAGGATCATCACTCAGTCCCTCCCTCTTCAACGTATACATGAGTCCCCTCGCATCCATCGCTCACCAACACAACCTCAACATCATCTCCTACGCAGACGACACCCAGCTGATCCTCTCCCTCACCAAAGAACCAAACACCGCCAAAACCAACTTACATGAAGGGATGAAAGAAGTAGCCGAGTGGATGAAGAACAGCCGTTTAAAACTGAACTCGGACAAAACAGAAGTCCTCATCTTAGGATCATCCCCCTCTGCCTGGGACGACTCATGGTGGCCACCGGCCCAGGGAACTGCACCCATACCTACGGACCACGCACGTAACCTGGGCTTCATCCTGGACTCCTCCCTCTCGATGACCAGACAAGTCAATGCCGTCTCATCATCATGCTTCAACATCCTACGCATGCTCAAAAACATCTTCAGTTGGATCCCCACCGAAACAAGAAAAACGGTCACCCACGCACTGGTCACAAGCCGACTGGATTACGGAAACACCCTGTACGCCGGAACCACAGCCAAACTACAGAAAAAACTCCAACGCATCCAAAATGCCTCAGCCAGACTCATACTAGACATCCCCCGCCAAGCTCACATTTCCGATCACCTGAAAGACCTCCACTGGCTCCCCGTCAACAAGAGAATAACGTTCTGTCTCCTCACCCACGCTCACAAAGCCCTCTACGATCTAGGACCTGAATGCCTCAACACGCGCCTGTCCTTCTACACCCCCACTCGCCAACTACGATCGTCCAATCAAGCCCTCACCGCAATTCCGCGCTTCCATAGATCCACCATGGGGGGAAGATCCTTCTCCTACTTAGTGGCCAAGACCTGGAACTCTCTGCCCACCCACCTCCGCCTTACACAGAACCACCTCTCCTTCAGAAAGCAACTAAAAACTTGGATATTCGATAAGTAAAGTACCCCCCCTCCCTCAAGCGCCTTGAGACCCTCTGGGTGAGTAGTGCGCTATACAAATTTTTGAACTTGAACTTGAACTTGGGAAGGCACGGGAGTGCATCCTGTGCCAGTCTTTGGGCAAAAGGTGAGTTTCTTGCAATAAACAAATCTCGGCCCCAGAGTTCTCCAAATATGAAATCACAACTCTTCGCTTAACAGGGTTGTTCAACCCCTTCACATTAAGGGTCAGTACCTTCAAACTGGAATCTGTCATAATAAGTCGAGTGATCGGAATACCATGTGAGCGTAATCACGCCACTGCGCCAGATGGAGATGTAGTGAGCAATCCAGCAATGTGAAACCCCTCGGCACACTGGTTCCCTCCCATAGCCCCTCCCCCAAACCCCCCCCCCCATCCCCCCTCCAACTCCCAAACCCCCAATCTCTCCAACCCTCTTCCTCCCCATCCCAACCCCCACCCCCCCAAACCCTTAAAGTCCCGGTCCCAGCCCCCCCTTCCTCCCTCCCCGACCCCAACATCCCAACTGTGAAAGTTCAAAGTCCCAGTCCTGCCAGTCCAGCACAGGGCTGCCATAATGTTACCTGGCGGGGTGAAGTCCAGTGGCGGTTTCGGTGGACCCCCACCCATCCCCCCCATCCCGCATGTAAATGTGCTGAGATGACCCTCCCTCAGGGACGTAATTTAATTAGGACATGGCGTTTCTTTGGCAACTTCTAAGATAGCCGTGGCCCTCTCCTGCGAGATGATGTGAGCCTGGGCTTTCGAGCGCAGATCTGGGGAGCGTCTGTGGTTCACCACCTGCCAGCCTCCCCTGGATTGTTTCTGCGAAGGTGTCCCCAGTGGCGATTCGTCGTCCAATTCTATGCCTAGTAGTGCACACGTGTCTTTGAGGGACCGCATCTGCTGTAGGGTACCCTTCCACTTGAATATGAGGCGGAACGGGTGGCCCCAGGAGTATGGAATCTCGTGCTGACGTAGAAAGTCCGTGGCCACCTTGAATGTTTTCCTCTTTTGTAGAGTAATGGCCGAAAGGTCCTGATATAGGTCTATGGGGTGACCTTGGAATTGAAGAGGCTGGTGCTTGCGGGCCTCCCGGAGGATCCTCTCTTTAAGTGGGAAGTCAGGGAGGAAGGCCAGGATGTTGGGAGGCGGGGCAGGCGAGCGTCTTGGTAGCCCCACTCTATGCGCCCCGTCTATCCTGATGTCAAAAAGGAGTGTTCCCCTAAGATGTTACAGAAAATGTCCTGCAGGTAGACAGTGACGTCTGACCCTTCTTCTTTCTGAGGGACCCCACGGACCCGTATGTTGTTTTGACGGGACCGGTTTTCCAAGTCCTCTGTGTGGGCCTGTAGGTCAAGTTGCTGATCCTGGAGGCGCAGGACCTCCTGCTGGAGTTGTGCAATCTCTTCGCTCCGGGATTGATCGGCGTATTCGATGGCAACCACGCGCTCTCCGAGGCCCTTCACATCCCTTCTGAGTTCCCTAACCTCCCCAGCCACTTCCTGCTGTAATGATTTGAAATCGTCCCGGAGGGAGTTAAACAAGGATTCTAGAAAGGACTTGGTGATGGCATCTGGTCAGCAGAGGATACCCGTGGCGTTTTCTTGACTTCGGGGGAGGGTGGTCCCTTATCAGCTCTGGACTGGGTTTTCGCAAGCAGCTCCGGAAGTGTGCGGTCCCCCTTTCTTCCTAAGGTTTACCATAGCGTCTGCGACGCTATACCTGGATCTATGTGTGGGGCACTCAGAGGCCCTGGGTCACAGGCGTGCGCCGGTATGTTCCCAGGACCGACTTCCCCCCGCGGCGTGGTGAGCGTCAGCCCTACGGTAGTTGCTATGCAGCCGGCCTCAGAGAACTTCGAAAGGGGTCCTCGCCTCTTGCCGACCGCTGCCCCAGGCAGGTAACTGTTACCGGGCCCAATGCAAACTAGGCCCGTTGGGGCTCGCTGCGGGAAGTTCTTCTGGGGACCTCCAGGCTACAACTGGATCCCGCAAAATGGTGTCCGAGATCCCCTTGTGTCCCGCCTCAGCCGATCTCCAGTGGCCCGTCCGTTGGGGCCCGCTGTCTGTGGTCCCCTCTGTGCGTGGCTCATTCTCCCTCCCGGTGCTCGCTGGTGCATGTTATTGTTCTGCCCCACCCTCGCATGCAGATGTTGAAGGCCTGTGGCCGGCAGAGCCCACTAGGCCAGACGCCGGGGGCTCGAGTTTTCCCCCCGAGTTTCCAGCCTGCCCTGGTCTTGCACGGCACCTCTCACCTCTTTAGGGCGTCTCGGGTGCCACAGCCTGGTCGTCAGCTCTCATGGGCTGCCACAGTCCAGACTTCATAGGCGTTTGCACTCTGGGACGCCGGGGGCCCCGCACATCGGCCCCGTGTAGGACCAAAGCCGGGGCCTTGATTTCAGCGCCTCCTCGCCGGACCTTTCTCCTGCCTCCAAATGTGCTGTGCATGTAGTCACTCTCGCCGCTCGCTGCCCGTTCTGTCCAGTGTCTTCCGGCCAGTAAGCAGAGACCCCGGTGGCTTGTCGGGAGGGGCCAGGTTCGCTCACATCGGCCCCGTGCAGGCCCAAAGCCTGGGCCTCGATTTTAGCGCTTCCCCGCCGGACCGGTCTCCTGCTGCCAGGTGTGACGTGTAGGCAGTCACTCTCGCTGTCCACTCTGCCCAGTGACCCCCGGTCAGTAAGCAGAAACCACGGGCGGCATGTCGGGAGGGGTCAGGGTCGCTGTAGTCACTCCGCAGGGCAGCCGCCATCATCTGTCCCCACGGCCCGGAGGGACTCTCGTGACCCGGAAGGGTTCCGGAAGGCTCGTGGGTTGGATCTCTGACCCGGAGAGGTGGGTACTAAGCACCCGGTCAAAATAGGTGGGCCCCAAGTTGCTGGGGGGGTCAATTAGGGTGTATAAAAGGGCATTAAGGGGGATCGGAGTGGGGAGCCACCAGAACATATCTTGGCCACGCCCCCCTTGAGGACATTTTCGAAATTTGGAATTACCTAATTTTGAGAGACCTAGATTTATTGTATAGAGAAAATCTTATGTTTGGATCTTCTCAAACACTCGAACAGACTTGGAGGAATATTATGGTTATTTGAACCTATGCAGAGACTTTGATTTGGATATTAAGGTTCATTTTGAATTGTGATTATTCGTTATATATCTATGTATGGATTTGAGTTTGAGCCCTGAGGAAGTCAAGGATGCATTTGAATTTTGCATGATGAAACACATGTTGGCTGTGTATGATGCTCTTTGTGACAACAACAATTATGTCTTGGAACTACTGAATGGACGCATTCACTTCTTGATGAATATCATTTGATTCTGGAGTTTTACAATTGATTACAGTGTTAAGTGAATATTCCTCTGAATCTCATGAGGATTTCAATGTCAAGTGAAGATTCCTCTGGACTTTAAGAGGATTACTTTCTGAATTTATAAGCAAACCGCTAATACCTGGACATTGCAGTGAATATATCTGAACTGTTTGCACTTGTGAGATATTCTATTTTGTGAATGTTGTATATGTACTTTAGTTATGATTTCTTTTGAAGTACTCAGGGGCAGGGCCGGTCCTAGGCATGGGCGGTATGGGCAGCTGCCCAGGGCCTCGCGCTCAGGGGGCCCCGCCGCCGACCCAAGAAATCAATCCATATTTTCCAAACGCAGGGGGCCCTACCTACCCAACAATAAATGTATTGCCCGACGTCACGTGATGATGAAAAGCGCTGCGCGCACTCGCGTGGCGCAGGCAGTTAGGGAACTCTGTCACCGTGCACGCACCCCACCACCTAGCTTAGTGGTGGTGGTGCCGTCATGCGCAGTTCGCAGTGCGCGGGCGGCAGGCCTAAGGCCTTTAATGATGTGGGTCCCAGACTCCCAGGGCCGTCAATCTGGTAGCGCGCAAAAGTGCTACCAATGACGGCCCTGGGCATCATTTTGGCCAGCCCCCGCTCTGCAGTGACGGTGACGCTGCGCAGCATGCACGCC
Source organism: Lissotriton vulgaris (assembly GCF_964263255.1). Lineage (NCBI taxonomy): Eukaryota > Metazoa > Chordata > Amphibia > Caudata > Salamandridae > Lissotriton > Lissotriton vulgaris. Next base: position 1,244,872,964 of record NC_141689.1, on the reverse strand, counting down.
GTATGTGCTCCCTGGCCAGGAGAGGAGAGCAGGGTGTGCTGTGTGGAGTCAGGAGTTGGACGGTTCGGGCCGCGTTTTAATAAGGTAAGAAAGACCTGCAGCAGCAGACAGACAGACAGTGCTGAGTGAGGTTGACGAGGGCAGAGCTGAATGCTGACTGTCCTCAAGAGGTCTGCAGAGAGACAAGTGCACTGTCATGCAGGGGAACCCAGTAGTGGTGTAATAGTGCCACTGGAAAAAGAAAGGTAGACAGCAATGTACTTAATTCAGACACTCGGTAGTCAAAAATGTAGGTACAATCAGGAAAAGTCATTGGCATTGACAATTTATGCCAGCGACAGAAATACTGTTTACATGACTCAGTGGGTGAGAGCTGGTTAGGAGGAGGAATCCGTGTCTGTTACTGCTTTGCTTAAACTGAGGAACATGGAGCAAAACGTTGTACAGCCTGTGCTCCAATCATGCCCCCGTGCATGCTGGGATATTCTACCGTACATGATTTTCAAGCCAAAAGTGAGCAGCATAAACAAACAGCACAGCAGCCCCTTTTTAAAGAAACAGTGGGTTAAATCATTTCCACATATAATACGTACACATATGTGGTTCTTTGAGAAAACAGCGTGCACACTTGGCATAGCCATGACGTAGTAAGGCACAACAATATCTGAGACAGCAATGTAATTGCCTTTGACTGTCAAAGGATAGGACCTTGCTAAGCACCCAGAAGCAGTGCACTAAGCCGGTATCATAAAATGAATGTCTGTCCTTATGCATGGCTGCCACGGTTTCATTGGACTTAGTGTGACATTTCTACATTTTCATGGTGATTATGTGTGCCATCAATGTCTTAGGTGTGAGATTATGTGTGATCTTTCTCACGAGTAGCACTAATCAGTCATGTCCATTTAAGTAAATTAATTTCACACGTCAGCCCTTTTTATGCATTGCATGCCTGTCATCTACAGTGGTTAAAAATGGCAGAAGTGGGATGTATGACATTACAACGCATGCTTTTACCACACATGCTTTTACAACGTAAGTATTACAACGCAAACCTTTACAACACATAGTGCTTTGGGGTGCTGGATAGTGAATAGTTTAATTTACTATTCCAAATCCAGTCCCCGTGGACACTAGGGAAGGTGTTGGATAGTAAATTAAATCTATTCCCTATCCTAGAGTGCCCCCCAGCGCAATGCGTTGTAATGGTTTGCGTTGTAATAGTTGCGTTGTAAAGGCACTGCGTGGTAAAAGTTGCGTTGTAAAGGATGTTTCCCGCAGAAGTGCAGCATAAAGCCCTCTTTAAAAGAATATTAGTACTTTACTGCAGGAATCATTTTACATAGTACATTATGCACCATTCACAATAAAACACACATTTTTCATTGATACACAGGGTCCCTTATGATTACCTGAAAGGAATACTGTGTGCTGACGACCTTTGGTTATAGCCAGTCTAGATGTTTTCTTTACATTCTGGCACTAGCAGTCTTGTTTATCTCACCATAAAACCAGGACTACAAGTCCCTGAATGCAAAGGAAAGACCTGCATCAGAGCAGCGAGTAGTACATGGACCGGGGGAGCACAGCAGCTCTGCAGATGCATCTACTAGTGGCACTGGGGTGAAGGGTGCCTCTCCTCCTCCAGGCCTGCCCCCTTCCAACTGGTCACATTCTTTCTCCACTACAAAGGAGGTTTCAGGGTGCCTCCCTTACCCTCTGAGACTGGAGGACTGGGCACTTCTTTGCCATGCCCAGTCTCTGCCCTTTTGCGGACGGGGGTTTCCAGGTGTCTGAGGTTCTAGGGGCTCTTGATCTGACCATGCTGCAACAAGTATCGCGCATTTAAAGGCTGGTGCATGAGGGTACAAAGGCACACAGACCCTCAGAGTCGTGTCCCTCACATTCGTGTCACTGGTGTAGATGTGGGTGCTGAGGCACGTGGCCCACGTGCACCTGCCAGCACAGCTCAGACCTGGGCACCATTAGGTTGCTGGAATTAGAAGGGATGTTGGTGTGCAGAAGCAGGTAAAGTGCACAGCCCTGCCCACTCTGCCCAGATCTGCACAAGGCAGGTGGCAGCTGCGTTGCAGAGGGCTGGGAGCGGCCCTCAGTCGCCAGCTAGAATTCACCTCACCCATGACAGACTCGTGCAAATGGTATAGCGCCAAGTCTCCACACATCATGACTGACATTTCCAACAAGAAATGACTAATCAGTACTGTTCCCAAATGTGAATGCGGCTTCCACCAGCAATGGGTTGGGATCTGACCCTTTGGCCTCTTTGTATATAGACTCATTTGATGACATCAGTTCTAGGTTTAAAATGATAATATCCGCACATGTATGAACTTAATCAGACAGTCACAAGCGTAATTATAGCTAGACAAATTTAACAGTTGAGTCACAAAACATAAATAGTTAATATACTTGCATCTGAGGTGTGTTAAAAAGTGCTCGGTGTGCTCTAAAATGGTGAATCAGACATGAAAAGTTAAAAAAAAAGTTTCATTCACAAAAGTGTGAATATAAATTTATACTGCTGTTTTCCTGACCCTCTGGTTCCTATGGAATTTGGGGGCATGTCCAACTAATCATTCAAGGAGCCGGCAAGTGTTACACTCATGGATATTTGCTCACCTGTTTTCCATCCCCTCTACTTTTTGTCCATGTTACTGATATCCACATTAGTTTGCTTCAGTGATGCCAAATAACTAAGATCAAAAGTCCTGCGAAGCCACTTTCTGTGATGTCACTTCTTGCAACGCAATATGCAATCAGAGGGGCCTCACATCTTCCCTTTCGCCCGGGGCCTCAGAAGGCCTAGGACCGGCACTGCTCAGGGGGAATCTATTTGTTAATCCAGATGTGCCCTGTTTTATGGGGACTTGTGGGATAGATTGGTAACCTATCCTTCTCTCTTAGGAGCACTCACTTATTACGTGGTCCTTATAATTTGCCTTTACATATAGTTGAGCGCCCAGTAGTATACCTGGTTACCGGTATTAATAGTTGGTACGATATGAACTAGGTTGGGGTTTTCTCGAGATGGTTCACCTATTATATACAAATCCCACAGTTCGAGTTCGGCTAGGTCCATAGATCTCTGATGCCATACAAATAAGCAGTGGCACCACGCAGGGATGCCCACTATCGCCCCTCCTGTTTGCGCTCACAATCAAACCCCTGGCAGCGGCTATGCGAGCAACGCTGAGTGATGGAATACCTCTAGGGGATTCGACACACCAGGTGTCCTGTACTCGTACGACCTCCTAGTATTCGTGAGAGATGTAGGAAATATACCAGCCCAATTGGTGCACACACTGCGCGACTTCGCTGCTCTCTCAGGATTTCGGGTAAATGCCCACAAGTCCTGCCTTAAGCATTTGGGGGAGGCACTCAGGACCTGGGCTATATTTAAGAGGGCACGAGGGTGCAGTGGAAAGCAGATACTTTCCACTATCTCAGAATTCAGATATATCGCCAGCTGACAGACCTCTTCGACGGTAATCTGGAACGAGCAGTGACAGCCATCAAGTCACAAGTGACCTTCTGAAAAATGCTCCCTCTAACAGTCACTGGCAGAGTGGCACTTTCCAAGATGGTGATCCTTCCTCGACTTCTGTACTACTTTGCTAACCTGCCTCTATATGTCCCGGCGGCCTTCTTCACCACACTCACCAAACGTCACGGGATAGCGTTAGCTCATTAGCCCGACATCGCCATCGCCATCCCGGACGGATACAAGATCACCCGGAGGGACTGCGTCAACCAGACCGGAGGAGGCATCGCCATCGTACACAAGAACACCATCCTCATCACGACCAGCACCGATGACTCCTTCACCGCCGCCGAACACCTCCACTTCCAGATACGCACCGACCTCAAGACCACCCTCAGAGGCACCCTCATCTACAGACCCCCGGGACCACGCACCCAATTTAGCGAAGACATCGCCGACTTCATCAGCCCGCACGCCCTCCCCTCCGCTGACTACATCCTCCTAGGGGACCTCAACTTCCACCAAGAGAACAACAAGGACAGCAACACCAACACCTTGCTGGCCAACCTCGCCAACCTCGGACTCAAGCAACTGGTGACCACCCCCACCCACTACGCCGGCCACACGCTTGACCCAGTCTTCTCCTCAAGCAAGTACATCACCTTCAGCCACTCCACCGGACTCCATTGGACGGATCACAGCTGCGTCCACTTCAGCTTCAGAAGAACCACGTCCCACCACCACCCGCAATAGGTTCCTCGCAGGAGCTGGAACAAGATCACCGCCGACCAGCTCACCACCTCCCTCAGCCAGAACCCTCCCGCCAGCACAACAGACCCCAACGAAGCAGCCAGCAACCTCACACAGTGGATCACCAAATGCGCAGAAGTCCTCGCTCAACTGAAGACCCCTCCCAGCAGACACGGCAGAAAGAAAGCACCTTGGTTTACCGAAGAACTTAAGAACTCCAAGAGGAACTGCCGCTCCCTCGAGAAAGCCTGGCGCAATGACAGGACCACAGACAACATGACTGCCCTCAAGCACGCCACCCGCAAACACCACCAGCTGATCCGCACCACCAAGAAGACAGCATTCAAAGAACAACTGGACAACAACACCCACAACAGCAAGGAATTCTTCAGCATCGTCAAAGAGCTCTCCAACCCCAGCGCCGGAAACAACGACATCACTCCCTCGCAAGACCTCTGCGACTCACTCGCCTCGTTCTTCCACCGCAAGATCGCCGAAATACACAACAGCTTTGGCACACCAACCACGCACCCAACCACCGAACCAATGCCCCCCACCACCACCCTCTGCGCCTGGACCCCGATCAGCACCGAAGACACCACCCGCACGATGAACACCATCCACTCCGGATCTCCAACCGACCCCTGCCCCCACCACGTCATCAACAAAGCCGACTCCATCATCGCACCCCAACTCCGGGACATCATCAATGCCTCCTTCATCACCACCACCTTCCCGGAAAGCTGGAAGCATGCTGAGCTCAGTGCCCTCCTGAAGAAATCTACAGCGGACCCCACCGACCTCAAGAACTTCCGCCCCATCTCGCTCCTCCTTTTTCCTGCCAAAGTCATTGAGAAGACCGTCAACAGACAGCTGGCCACCTTGCTTGAGATGAACGGATCCCTCGACCACTCGTAGTCCGGTTTCCGAGCCAACCACAGCACTGAGACCGCCCTCATCGCAGCCACTGACGACATCAGATCCCTGCTCGACAACGGGGAGACATCGGCCCTCATCCTCCTGGACCTCTCCGCAGCATTCAACACTGTCTGCCACCGCACCCTAGAGCAGCGCCTCAGCAACATCAGAATCCCAGAGAAGGCACTGGAGTGGATCATCTCGTTCCTCGGCGGAAGAACCCAGAGAGTCCGCCTCCCCCCGTTCAGATCAGAGGCCACCGAAGTCATCTGCGGCGTACCACAGGGATCATCGCTCAGCCCCACCCTCTTCAACGTCTACATGAGCCCCCTCGCAGCCATCGCACTCCAACACAACCTCAACATCATCTCCTACGCCGATGACACCCAGCTGATCCTCTCCCTCACCAACGACCCCGCAGCTGCCAGAACCAGCCTACACTAAGGGATGAAAGATGTCGCTGAGTGGATGAAGAACAGCCGCCTGAAACTGAACTCAGACAAGACGGAAGTCCTCATCCTGGGATCATCACTCTCCACCTGGGACAATTCCTGGTGGTCCCCCGCCCTGGGCACCACTCCCAAGCCTACGGACCACGCACGCAACCTAGGATTCATCCTGGACTCCTCCCTCTCGATGACCAGACAAGTCAACGCCGTCTCATCATCATGCTTCCAACACCCTGCGCATGCTCCAAAAGATCTTCCGATGGATCCCCACCAAAACCAGGAAGAAGGTCACCCAGGCACTCGTCACCAGCTGTCTGGACTACGGAAACACCCTCTACGCCGGAACCACAGCCAAACTTCAGAAAAGACTCCAACGCATCCAGAACGCCTCCGCACGACTCATCCTGGAATTCCCCCGACACAGCCACATATCCGGCCACCTGAGAGACCTGCACTGGCTCCCCGTCAGCAAGAGGATCACGTTCATACTCCTCACCCATGCACACAAAGCCCTCCACAACCTGGGCCCCAAGTACCTCAACAACCGCCTGACCTTCTACATGCCCACCCGCCAGCTACGATCAACCAGCCTCGCCCTCACCGCCGTTCCACGCTTCCACAGAGCCACCGCTGGAGGAAGATCCTTCTCCTACATGGCAGCCAAGACATGGAACTCCCTCCCCATCCACCTTCGGCTAACCCAGGACCATCTCTCCTTCAGGAAGAAACTCAAGACCTGGCTTTTCGAGCAGTAACGGACCCCTCTCCCCAGCGCCTTGAGACCCTTACGGGTGAGTAGCGCGCTATACAAATGTCATGATTGATTGATTGATTGATTGATTGATTGATTGATACTTGCCCACCGATAAAGGGGGCCTAGCTGCGCCTTGTTTCGAGCACTACTATTTGGCTGCACAATTGCAGTGGATAGCCCGCTGGCTCGCCGACAGAGGCAGTGAAGATACTGCCACTGTAGCCCCTTCCCTCTCTCTGGATTATATTACCAAGCTTTTCCACCCAGCCTCTAAGGCCCCAATGCCGACCCCATTCCTCCTAGCGGTGGCCTATAGGTGCTATAATTTCTCTCTGTACCTCACTAAAGCGCTAGTCCCCTACGCACCGGCCATACCACTAGTGGGCTCCCCAGTGGGCCTGGGGTACTTACATCTCTTGAACTCACGGAATGGCATGAAGCTGGCATAAAGACACTGGGAGACTTGTACCGGGATATCACGCTCATACCATATGAGTCCCTGGTTGAGGAAGTGGGGCTGCCACTGGGGCAATATCTAAGACATCGCTCACTGATCATGACACTGACTTCTAGATGGGGAGACATGCAGGAGGAACCGAGCCAACACCTTTCCATACAGTACCTTCATGTTATGGGGTGTGGTAGACACGATTCGATGGTTTTCTGCATCCCTTTGTACACACGCAGCGATAAGACTAGACTCACTCCGCCGCAAATGGGAAGAAGACCTGGAGTAGCAGCTGGAGAACAGGGAATGGGAAAAGATACTCAAGAACCCAACACATATTCCCAGAAACATGAGGTTCCGACAAATACAACTGTTTATAGTCCACAGAGCGTACCTCACACCCGAAAAGATAAACAGATATTTTCATTGCACAGATGTGGTGTACCCTTGCTGCGCAGAGTTGGGGGTTGGACTGGTACACATGCTATGGAGCTGTTACAAGCTACACACCTATTGGCAGGCTGTCGGCGAGGTGCTACATACATGTACAGGCCGCAACATACCCTTTGAATGGCCTGTTTACTTGTTACAACACTTCCGCAGAACCCAGGTCACAAAAGTCTCCTCTCGCTTCCTTGACCTAGGTTTGGTGATAGCTAAGCATCTTCTAACTAAGAAATGGAAGGCGCAAGACCCGCCACACAACCGTCAAGGCGGTACTCGCTCCTGGCATGGGCCAAAGCAGAGGGAATCGCTATTCTGCGGGAAGAAACGATGGGGCTACGGAAGACACCTATAGCAACACAATGGGAGGGACTGCTCCAGGCCCTGATGCACATTGAGGGAGACGACCCTGAGGGGTGACCAGGGAACGGGTGAGGCGCCCCGATAGTGGGTGACAGGTAGCCCGTCAGCAAACATTTGCATTGCCATGTAAGTGCACACACACCAAACAACACCTAGGGTGAGCTAAGATATGGGCAGTGGGTGGAGATAATGACCTGTTGGGAGCTGTGGGCTGTGGTGATGGGGATGGGGGGAGGCCACCCGGGGGGGGGGGGGGGGGGGCTGGGTGAAGAGCCCACATCTGGAAGTCGGTCTATGCTGCTGTTGCTAGTTTTGAGCATTGTTTGTTTGTTTGTTTTTATCTATAACATCTGTGCACTTGCCCGAACTGAATGACCCGCAAAGACTCTGCAAAGAGCGCCAATGGAACCACATCAATAATGCACGATGGCTGTCATCCTTGTTGACATGAACTATCTGTCTAAGTTCAGCTTGTAGCTGAGTCAACAATGTCATCACTATGCATATTTGATATGTCGACTTTACATGCTGTCTTTCATGAAGATGTAACCTTTAAAATTAATAAAAACAGACCTAAACAAAAAAACTAAATAATAATAATGAAGTGGTAATTATGTTGCCTGCATTTTTCTGCCGTTTTATATGACCATTTTTTAAATGAATTCACGGATTAATCATAAAATCATCAATAGTCAAAGGTGGTGTGTTTTAACAGCTATGACTATCATTGGTTTTATTTTAATCCTTGAATGAATAATTGAATAGAGCTTTTGGAGCTTGTTTTAATTGGGAGGAACCCTTCTCTGGCCCAGGAGTTTATAGGCAGATTACTATGTGCCATTGGCCAGTGCCTTCAGATTCATGTTCTTGTCAACACACCTTTCACCATAGAGTTTGGTGATCAAAGCGTCATCATCCAAACTGAATCCACATATATTTCCAACTGTTTCTCTGGATCGTGAATTTTAAAGGCTTGAATCCAGGGGCAGAAAAGATTTTGCTTTAAGTAGGTTGGACTGGTGCACTACCATTGTCTTGTCCCTTTATGCAGAGTATGTCAATGCCTTTTGATATTTGGCTACAGCTCGCACAAACTAACACAGGGTTACGTTATTACATTTGATAAGTGATAACTTCAGTTTGAGAAAAGATTCAGAAACACTTCTTCCACTCATTTAAATTGTAATTCAAAATCCTCTTAAGGGTAAAGCCGGATCATAAGTTAGTTTTAGAATGTTGGCATTAACCTGCCCAAACCAAATATACTTTTCTGCCAATGTCCCGGGTCACATGATTGAAATGCTTCTCCTGTGGAGTTATAGTTATTTCTTCCAGAGAGGGAAAAGAAAGGGCCTTGTGTGTGGATCAGGATGCTCCTCTCCAGAGCAGGATGTCCTGGGGGTTGTACTCAGCCCTTCTCGAGCTTCAAAGGCTGGCTTGAAATCTGTGCCCATCCCCTCCCCGACTTCTGAGGCTGCCTGCTGTGTCACTGGCATATTCAGCAGACACCGGGGCCTGCCTACCCTTTGTTACCATAAATAGTTTATATTAAAACCCAGAGGAAGTAAAAGAACTGACCAGAAAAAGCTTGGGGTTAACCTAAGGGAGGGACCCACACACACCGGCTGGCATTAGGTATAAAAGTGGTACTCTCAGAACATTTCATGAGAGCTCTCCTGGACTTGTGGAAGATTCAGAAGAAGGGCTGTCCTGCCATCTGTAGAAGGAAGATTGGACCTGCTTGCCTTGAATTGAGGATCTTCAGAAATGACTCAAAGGGAATGGGAACACAAAATGCTTCTAGAGGCCTTCCCTGCAACTGACCAACACCAACTGGACCTGCCTGAGACCTGGTGCTGGCCTCTGCTGGAGTGAGTCTTGATCCCCAAGAAGTGACCCCCAGGTTCTGGACCCTTGACTGGCATCAGTGTGTCGTCCTCCTGCTTCAAAACTGAACACCAGGAGAAAATCCAGAAGTTTGAGGCTCTATGCAATCACGAGCAGGCATTTTGGACCAACCATAATCCTCATATCTCCTGCCAACCCGAGGTTCAAACAGCGACTTGTTCTTTTTGCCAAAAGCAACTGCGTGTGTCTCCCTCTAACATGAAGCTCCAGTGACAACATGCTCATGACACCAACAATAACCTCCTCGTGGTCCCTATCAACACAAAGCTCCAGCTGAGACTACTCGCATGGACTAAGGTTTTGAGAAGGTAAACTCCTCACTGAGACGCACATGGCTCCAGCATCTGACCTGGGCTCCATTGTAGTCGACCTGAAATTGTGACTTTGAACCTTTCCAGCGAGACCAGATAAACCTGAGCGCCGATTTGTGCTTTTTGGTGCTTTTTTCAACAACAACTTAAAACATTTACAACTCCAGTTCTACATATTAGATTTTAGTTGATTTGGTATAATTTTATTTGGTAACCATTATTATATTTGTTCTTGTTTTTTCACTATAATATTATTTAAATGCTGCATATATACTTTACATATTGCCTTTCAGTTAAGGCAGTTTTGTGACAAGCTACCAGAGGGTTAGGCATAGGTATATTTAGTGATTTTTGTGGTTCCCCCTGACAATTGTATTGTCTCTTATTTGAGTGGGGCTTTCACCCCTCTCAACTAATAAACCACCTTTTTTACAATATCCGAGCAGACTTGAACATCACGAGACAAATAAAAATGATTTAAAAATAAACTTCTATATTAATCACACACATTTATTTCTAAATGATTAACAAGCATAATCTAAAAGGGGGATACCTAGAAAAGAAAAACATGATAATCAGAACAAGAGGACACTTCTGTTTTGCGCTATACACTTTCTTCACAATGGCTCCCTGAGTGATGCCCCCAGGTTCAGCTGGTCACCAGATTTCTCCCAGTTCTTCTCCTCTTGAGAGATCTGCAGAAAGATGCAAGAAAATCCACTTAACTAATCCTGATCACCCCAGATTGAATAAAGAGGATTTGATCTGTCTATCTGTTGGAATGCTGATTCAGCCACTACCTTCTTTCTTACACACTGTGCACGTCTTTTTGCGGTAGACTGGTTGGGTCCTCCACCCCAATCCTCAGATGCTTTATGTGGCCAGGTGTAGATGAAGCACTGCAAACTAATGCATTTTGCTAGCTAATGGAAGTAGCAAATGTCATCCTGGCTCAGGCTAGCAGCCAGAAGAATATTTTTAGGGGGGCATGGCCCGCAGCTATGATCGCACATTACAGCTGTGCTCTATAGGGGCATTCTTTCCCAAATACTGGCTCTCCTACTACATATTGACCCCTACAATATCATGGTCAAAGACAATCCCGGACAGATTATTGAAAAGTAAGTGCATATATAGCAAGAATAGATTTACAATTCCTAACTCCACAACTCCAAACCTTGAAGATATATTAAAGCGTGTAGGTACAGATATGTGGAGTAAGGTATAGAAAATCTATACTTATTTACTTGTCAATATTTTAGATACAATATTCTGTCCTCAGTATTTTGTGCCAGCAATATTCTGGTGCACACCAATGCGATTCGGTGAGAAGGAATACGTGGACTTTAAGGTACATAATAAAGCATGCTCAACCAACTTTCCACTATCCAACTTTAAACCCTATCAATTAGAAGGGATTTAAAGTAGAAGGGTGTAAAGTCTGACTTGCAACTTTGTGTATTTTCTAAGCTGTTCAAGCTTTGTCCAATGCAAAACTTTTCATGTTATTTATTTTAATGAATCAGTTGGTCTCAGCTCGAGCCATTCCTCCTAGATCTCTTACCTCAGGTGTCGGACATCCAGAACGAGGAAAATGCCTCTCTGACTGTCTTTTTGCAGGAATATGTCCCTTTCTGCACAAAAACAATCATGCCAACAACAAAGACACCCTTGCACCATGGTGCAAGGTTGTCTGCTTTGGCGCATGGCAGCAATTTTTGCACTGGTTCAAAGGACAGGAATCTTATAAATTCGGTGCATTTCTGTCCTTTCGAATTGTTGTAGGGCAGCGCAGTAAAATGTCTTGCGGTGCTGCTCTACACCAATTTATTGTAAAAATGCCCTTCATTTGCTGCGAAAATTGTGGAGTTTCCTAATTCCAATAAACTTTGTGAGTGAAGTTTTAATTTAACTCACCGCTATTTTAAAAGAACTCTATTGAGAGTTTAGAGCATATCCATTAAGGACATTTTGGGAAATTAGCGGCAAACTATGTGTTTTAAATATTTTACAGTTGCAGCAATGGTGAAACTGGAGACCCTGATTATGGTTTCCACAATATTTGGTGCAGGGATTCTCAGTGTTTTTACCCTGGCAGAGGTATATAGCTAATAAACCATTTATGAAAGATAAATATTCTGTTATAGCAGACCTTTGTGGCTTGGCATACTATATCGGCTCATTTCAGATTCACAGTACTTTTGGTTGGGATATTTGTAGCCCTCTATAGCAAGCAGATCAACCTAAGAAAATATCTGTCTCCTTCAAACAAAATATAGATCTCTAGAGCCGCAGTTATCTCATCAAGCTATATTTCACAGCAGGTCAGTGTAGGCTGATGCAATATTAATCAACTATATGTTGTACCTGACTTGTGATGTCTCTGCCTCAGCAAAATAGGTTGTATAAAGCACTATGCCATATTGGAATCTTGGGTTCCATGATTGAATATTGCTTCTGAATTGCTATCAAGTTTCAGTAGTGACAACCACATATGCATCCTGAATAGGAAAGGTCATGAACGTTGCTGGCTTAAGAAAAGCATGAGCCAATGCCCTGTACACTTGTGCAATCTTTGCACACAGCAAAATCCTGTTTGTTATACCATATACAAAAGGTGTTGTGCGTGGCCCTTTCTGCAGGGCCATGCCCAAACTTTTTGCCTTCACCCTCCTATCTTCTGAACCCTGATTTTTTGGTTTGTAGGACTCTGTGCACTTTACCACCGCTAACCAGTGCTAAAGTGCTTTTGCTCTCTCTTTTAAACATGGTGAAATTGGCTTACACCTAGTGGTACATTGAATTCATTTGTATGTCCACAGTGAAGTGGTACTACATGTACTCAGGGCTTGTAAATGTAATGCTGCTAGTGGGCCTGCAGGACTGACTGGGCAACCCACTTAAGTATCCTTCTAAACATGTCTCAGGCCTGCCACTGCAGCCTGTGTGTGCAGTTGAAACTGCCATTTCGATCTGGTAGGATTGGCCAGCTCTGGCGTGATGAGGGGGAGGAGTTGTCATCTACCAAACTTACACATCGTAAATGCTATACAATTTAATCTTCTACAATTTAAAACTTGTCTGCCTTCAGGTCATAAACACTTGGATGATGAATAACCATCTAAAGCGAAATATCGCAAAGTCCGACCCTTTGACCTGCGGAAAATGAAAAAAATACCAGCCTACCACCAACATGAGGCCCCTCCAACAATATCAAGACAAGTCAGAAAACTAGGTATAACCATGGTTTCAGACATATATTTGATACTACATGTGCACAAAGTAAAACAGAGTGCCATCAACACCATAAAAACACTACGTTGCATCCTCCCATCCCTTGGATAATCTCCAAGCTTGACTATGCCAACAGCCTATACCTTGATGCACCGGCATTCTTCATACAACTTAACCAAAATGCTGATGAAATATGCCTTCTCTATCTTCAACCAAGAGAACACGACTCCAGTCCTGCAATCACTCCACAGGCTACCCACAGCCAGAAGAGCAATGTTCAAGGCACTTTGCATTGTTCACGGAACCTCTAAGGACAAGGACTGCTATACGTGCAAGCTAAATCCAAGCAATACAAACTAATCAGAACACTGCGCTCCAGGCTTGCACCACCTTACCATACCAAATCCATAGGAGGCACTGCTTTCTCAGTACAAACCTCCAAGCTCTGGAACTCCTTATACCAGACAGCATTCAAAGAATCCAGGAGCATGTAAACTTCAGAAAACGATTGAAAACATGGCAACTAAAGCACCACACATCCTGGCAATAAAAGCTGAAAACACAGTCACATCCTCAAGGTCAGTCTTTAGCTTACAATTCACAGATTGAAAACAATCCACCAGCAAACTACTTTTGATAGCTGGTAAGTTAAGGGGGTCTGACTTATGCTTTGCTGGGGTATTATTTAGTTGTGTAAGCTCATGCATAATATTTCTTGCCCACACTAATACCAATACCATAATACTCAGATGTCAGTAGCCAACTGTACCTTACTCCTCTTACATTGATATAAGACATATCTGCAATGAGGGTTGTCCATCACTTGTACTGTGCAGCCAATAAACCAGCCATCACTAAATGATTCAGAAAAGGGGGTGGTGATGAACAGAGTGTCTGAATTAAGCAGACCACTCTTACCCAGTCCAAAGATCAGGGCTTGACCCATCACCGTTATTTAGCTCACTGCACCATCCCAGCTCAGAACCTGGCTATATGCAAATTAGTCTGTCCCTGGCCCAGTGCATCATGGGAACAGGGCAGACCAAACTACCAAGCCAATTCTTCACCAGAAAGGAGACAAGCTTCCGGGGACCGGTTTCTGGCATTTCAGCCGTCGTCGGCCCGGCTTGCTTGAATCCTGATGGCGCAGTGAGCAAGGGACTCATGTCTGAGTATACCCTGCCACACCTATAGTGGCCAAAAACGATTCAGAAAAGGGGGTGGTGATGAACAGAGTGTCTGAATTAAGCAGACCACTTACCCAGTCCAAAGATCAGGGCTTGATCCATCACCGTTACTTAGCTCACTGCACCATCCCAGCTCAGAACCTGGCTATATGCAAATTAGTCTGTCCCTGGCCCAGTGCATCATGGGAACAGGGCAGACCAAACTACCAAGCCAATTCTTCACCAGAAAGGAGACAAGCTTCCGGGGACCGGTTTCTGGCATTTCAGCCGTCGTCGGCCCGGCTTGCTTGAATCCTGATGGCGCAGTGAGCAAGGGACTCATGTCTGAGTATACCCTGCCACACCTATAGTGGCCAAAAACGATTCAGAAAAGGGGGTGGTGATGAACAGAGTGTCTGAATTAAGCAGACCACTCTTACCCAGTCCAAAGATCAGGGCTTGATCCATCACCATTATTTAGCTCACTGCACCATCCCAGCTCAGAACCTGGCTATATGCAAATTAGTCTGTCCCTGGCCCAGTGCATCATGGGATCAGGGCAGACCAAACGACCAAGCCAATTCTTCACCAGAAAGGAGACAAGCTTTCGGGGACCGGTTTCTGGCATTTCAGCCGTCGTCGGCTCGGCTTGCTTGAATCCTGATGGCGCAGTGAGCAAGGGACTCATGTCTGAGTATACCCTGCCACACTTATAGTGACCAAAAACGATTCAGAAAAGGGGGTGGTTAATTCAGACACCCTGTTCATCACCACCCCCCTTTTCTGAATCATTTAGGGTATACTCAGATATGAGTCCTTTGCTCATTGCACCATCAGGATTCAAGCAAGCCGGGCCGACGACGGCTGAAATGCCAGAAACCGGTCCCCGGAAGCATGTTTCCTTCCCAGTATAAGAATTGGCTTGGTAGTTTGGTTTGCCCTGTTCCCATCATGCACTGGGACAGGAACAGACTAATTTGCATGTAGCCAGGTTCTGAGCTGGGATGGTGCAGTGAGCTAAAAAACGGTCATGGATCAAGCCCTGATCTTTGGACTGGGTAAGAGTGGTCTGCTTAATTCAGACACTCTGTTCATCACCACCCCCTTTTCTGAATCATTTTGTCCACCATAAGCGTGGAAGGGTATACTCAGATGTGAGTCCCTTGCTCATTGCACCATCAGGATTCAAGCAAGCCGGGCCGACGACGGCTGAAATGCCAGAAACCGGTCCCCGGAAGCTTGTTTCCTTCCCAGTATAAGAATTGGCTTGGTAGTTTGGTTTGCCCTGTTCCCATCATGCACTGGGACAGGAACAGACTAATTTGCATGTAGCCAGGTTCTGAGCTGGGATGGTGCAGTGAGCTAAAAAACGGTCATGGATCAAGCCCTGATCTTTGGACTGGGTAAGAGTGGTCTGCTTAATTCAGACACTCTGTTCATCACCACCCCCTTTTCTGAATCATCACTAAATGAACAGGCATGGCATAACTGAAGAGCTCTTTCCACACTGCTAGCCAATCGGAGGACTTTAATCTAGTCCAAGACCGCAGGTCCCAAATATGTATACACTATGGCTGCTACTTTACATCTCAAAAGGACTTTCAGATATGAGAAGATAGTAACAATGCACATTTCAGCAGATCACCCCACTTCTCTCTCCCTTCAGCAATTCCATCTCTGCCTGAGACCTTTACCCTAGATTTCTGATTGGACAACCGAGAGCAGTAATCAGGGAAGCAAACTACATCATAAGAAACACCATAAAGGCACTTGCAGAGCTGCTCAAAGCTACCGGCGTACTGAAAAACCATAAACTGCGCCTGTATCTCCCACAGCTCATCATCCACCACAATGCTACGCGATGCATCTCAAAACACTATACCTGCACAACATAGGTCATCACGCACGACATGGATCACAATTGTTATTGTTGTTATTGTTAACTGGTATTTGTATGGCGCATAATCAGCGGCAGGTCTCTTAGTGCTTAGAGAAGAGTGGCTTGAAACCACTAGCGGTGTCATAAACATTGCATGGATAGGGAACTAGACTGTATTCAGGGCCTCTCTGAACAGAAGCGTTTTGAGCAAAGACAACACCCTTCCAACCACATGCCTCCCTATGCTGCCTAGCTTCTTACCCATGTAGGTCAGCGCTTCCATCCCAAACATAGGGGTAGTAAGTGCTACACAAATGAACAATACAATACAATGCAACATTTATCATTTTTGCATCACTAAGATTTGTTTTGATCTTATACAAATCTTTTCCCAATCAGACTTCAGAATTATAAAACAAAATGTGCTTGATTTGTGTTTTTCTAAATGCTAGTATATGTTGAAATATTGGTATGGTTCATTTACAGGTTTTTACATTTTTGTTTGTGAATTAGAAACAAATTGACATCCTACTGTATTTCTTTTGGTGCTCCCTACATGTAAGTCTATTGGAATTATGTGATTTCGCAGCTGAGGAGTTTTCTTCATGATTATGAATTTGCAGCATATGCCACGTAATCCATCATCTGCTGCATAATCGACAAATTTTAATAAAAAAAAATGTTTCTACATCAAACAGATCAAAAATTATTGGAAATGCTGTAACACATGCTGCTGAACAGTGAAAGCTCCTTTGCAAAGGTTGACTGGTCACCTTTAAGGTTTTTTAAAGCTGTATTTGGTTGTGAAGTTTGTACCAATGAAGTGAAACCCTTGCTGTGCGTGACAGCCCTAACGAGTAAAAATGTCAAAATAATGAAGTGATTCCATCATTTAACGCGCCACATTAACGTGTATACTTTATATTTTCTTGGCACATAATTTAAATTTACTCAACAATGTTGCAAAATGTGGTCCTCACCTGTTCCATAATTCCAGTGGCCTCTGTCTGTACCCCAGCAAGATTGTCACATAGTTCACTTTACATAGTCCTCTCACTTTCATTCGAAGGAAGAAAAGTAAACAAAATCTCCATGCAATTTGCCAGAAGTAACCAGTCTTGGAACACGCAGCAAAACTAACGAGATAACATCAAAATTTAAAAGCATGTTTATTGCTCATTAAACTTTCGAAATCTTGCATCTTTAAATACTGTGCCAGCTGTCACAGTCATTTAGGGAGGGGCAAAGAAAACTAGGGCTGGGCTGGCCCTTAAATGCCCCCGCCCCCCCCGTGGTTATGGCCCTATCCTGGTTGCCTGGAAACCTACTACCAGTCAAGTCTATGCTGTCCAGATTTGCTGTTAAGTGTGAATCCGAAGACTTGCAATCTTTTAAGACTTGCCTCTCTAATGTCCTGCTCTTTCTCTTACCCATCTGACCTTTGCAGTAGCTACTTTAAAGAAATATTTAGCCCTTGTCCTTCAAATTTAATTGATTAATGGTTTCTAACAGGTGTACCCAGATCAAAGTGAAATGGTAGGGCCATCTTGGGATGTGTAGACTATATATCTGATAGGCAACTGGTTACTGGAATCTGACTGTTAATTGTAATCCTACTTGAAGAGGCATACTGGATTGAGCTTCTCTCTCATATAGAGCCCCTGTTTCCATTTTATGAAAGAGATCCTCAGTACCCCTCTTTAACACCCCCGACTCTCTTCCCCTCTATTTGTCTCTCCTCATCCCTCTTCTTCTTTTCCAGGAGTGTTTTCTTTCTCACTGTCCTCTTACCCTAGTTATACCCTTGTACTCCTACTCGCTGTTTTTGTACTGCTACAATAGTACTTCTATTCCTGTTTATCTTCTAGAACCTTTCCCCTACCTCTCCTCTTCTACTTCTCCACCTGGCTGTATACCATTACATCTCCCACTACCTATAGGCTAGTAACCCTGCCAGTACTGTAGTATCACTTCCTATACCCTAGTGTCTATGTCAGTACCTATATCATAGCATCTCTAGCACTACTTAGCTCTTCTACCCTTCCTGTACCCTAGTAGCTCTGGTCTTACCCATAGCCTAGCAAATGTCCCTAGACCATTGCCAGTACTCATTTTAATTTTTCTCTTTGACTTTTGTTGCTTTATTTTCTTGTCACCTTGTCCGCTTTGATTTTCCCCTATTACTTATCAAATAGATTTAAACCTTTATCATATAGTTTATAACTATACTTTTTTCCAAAGTTTACACCTGTGGCCTAGTAAATGCCCCCATCCCATCTACATTACTGCTTTCTATTCTTCCCCTTGAATGTTTTCTTGTTTTGCTTTTTTTGTATATTATTTGTGACATCATTTTTTGTTTCACTGCCTGTAACCTTTTGCTGACTACAGAGCACTGTGTGTGAGCACAAAATGTATGAATCCCATGCTGATGTGTCCAACCTGTGAGATGAGAACCTCTGTTCGATATTCTTTGATCACTGCTCTAAGGTGTTGAACTCAGTTATAAGTGATCGGGAACAGTTTAGTCCTCAGGCCTTTTCTGATTCACAGGCTTGGGTTTATTGCATTCCAGAACCTGGGCTTCCAGGGACCTTTCTCTATGTTTCAGTTGTTTCAAGGTTTGTTGGTTATTTATATGTTCTATAGCTGAAAACAGTCATTTTAGGATGCTAATGTGATTGTAGTGTTTTTAGGTGTGCAGGTTGTTTATAGCAGGCGTGGTAGACAGTCAAGTGGACTTTGAACTTATTCCACGCGTCCACTGGGAGTCCGCAAAGCAGGCTCAGACCTGGATTTATGCATTCAAAATCCGCAGCTATAAAAATAATTTGACACTTGGTTTTAAAGCTTTTGCAGCCTATCAGGCTATTTATTAGTAAGCTACTTCAGGAGGCCAGAGCAAAAAGTGTTGCTAATAATACAGAGGACCCATCGCCAAGGCTCTTGTAAGCTTCTCCCCTGGTCAGTAAGGAAGATTCCTCCAATAAAAGGATAGCTACTAATCAATGCATTTAAGTACTGCTTTGATTTGGGTGCTGAATGTAATGCCTGAATAAATACAACTCCTGCTCAAAATGCTGCACAGCCATGGCAAACTAAACACATTCGTAGGATTACTTGTAATCCTGTTTCTTTCAGTACTTTGGGCCTGATAATGATGGCGGTGGGTTCACCACCGACAGCCCTGTAGGTTGAGTCCCACCTCCACATAATGCATCAGGATGGTGGGCGGATGGGTGGCGGTCGGAGAGACCAACCTCCACGGTTCCGACAGGCTCAAGTAGCCAATCGGTCCATCAGAGGTGAAGTAATACCTACAATGGCAGGGATGCCTGCCAGGCACCGCCGCAGGTATTACAATGTTCCTTTCTGCCGGCCCTTTCATGGCAGTGAACCCGCCATTAAAAGGCAGGCAGAAAGGTACATTGGGGGCCCCTAGTTGGGCCCCCTTCCACACTGGGCCTTGGGTATGGGCCCTGGGGATATGGCGCCCTCATGTGAGTACCTCTCTTTTAATACACTTCCTTGTGGTGTACACTTTACACTCTGACAGTGGATTCACAGTTCGAGGTGTCCCTCCATGTTAGGTCCTGACGAGACCCCCTGTTGATGGTAGGGTCGAAACGCCGTCGACAAAATCCTAAAGCAAACCATTCTTCAGCCCCTACCATTGTACTAGAAGGCTGTGATTAGCTATTGAATATTTATGTTATGGTCATTTTTGTATTCTTGAAACCTATTTTTATGTCACAATCTGTCACTAATTTGATATGTAGGTTCTATGTTAACTTGGGACACTTTACCCTTTTTTTTGATTAATTTGATAACGGATTTATATAAACAGTCTATATTCATAAGTGTCTTGTATGGTTTCTTGTCTCTCTGACATCTTTTTACCCATGAATATAGCCATTGAGCTATTTACTACCATATATTATACACATTGTCCACAGGAACCACTGTTCCTCGTTATATAATAGATACCCTGGTTCCATGTGGTATCCCAGCGCTGCATTGCTTTGTGGTGCCTGTTTTAGCAATTTGCTCTCATTTCGCCTGCTGAAGTAGCGCTTAGCTTCATCTGCGCACTGTTTACCTGACTGAATTGTTTACTGCATTGGCGCTCTGTGTGTATGCTCGTTTCTTGCCATTTTATTAGACTGCATTGGCGCTCTGTGTTTGTGCTCGTAATTTGCCATTTTATTTCATTCCGCCTGCTTGTGCCATTGTGTCCGCTTCCCCAGCGTTACCAGCGCGTTTACCTGTAGCGCTCCGCTGTGCTTGCCCCCCCTCCGCCTCCATTTTGTTTGTTGTTCTCGTCGTCCTCGTGTGCCCGCCCCGCCTCCCAGCTGAGACGCCCTCCCACTGTCTTCAAATAGATTTTCTCCCCCTGCAAGCGCCGTGACTCGCTCCTTCCTCACGGGCTGAGGGGTCGCTCCCAGTGTCCCTCCAGACATCTGGTATCCCAGCGCTGCATTGCTTCGTGGTGCCTGTTTTAGCAATTTGCTCTCATTTCGCCTGCTGAAGTAGCGCTTAGCTTCATCTGCGCACTGTTTACCTGACTGAATTGTTTACTGCATTGGCGCTCTGTGTGTATGCTCGTTTCTTGCCATTTTATTAGACTGCATTGGCGCTCTGTGTTTGTGCTCGTAATTTGCCATTTTATTTCATTCCGCCTGCTTGTGCCATTGTGTCCGCTTCCCTAGCGTTACCAGCGCGTTTACCTGTAGCGCTCCGCTGTGCTTGCCCCCCCTCCGCCTCCATTTTGTTTGTTGTTCTCGTCGTCCTCGTGTGCCCGCCCCGCCTCCCAGCTGAGACGCCCTCCCACTGTCTTCAAATAGATTTTCTCCCCCTGCAAGCGCTGTGACTCGCTCCTTCCTCACGGGCTGAGGGGTCGCTCCCAGTGTCCCTCCAGACATCTGGTATCCCAGCGCTGCATTGCTTCGTGGTGCCTGTTTTAGCAATTTGCTCTCATTTCGCCTGCTGAAGTAGCGCTTAGCTTCATCTGCGCACTGTTTACCTGACTGAATTGTTTACTGCATTGGCGCTCTGTGTGTATGCTCGTTTCTTGCCATTTTATTACACTGCATTGGCGCTCTGTGTTTGTGCTCGTAATTTGCCATTTTATTTCATTCCGCCTGCTTGTGCCATTGTGTCCGCTTCCCTAGCGTTACCAGCGCGTTTACCTGTAGCGCTCCGCTGTGCTTGCCCCCCCTCCGCCTCCATTTTGTTTGTTGTTCTCGTCGTCCTCGTGTGCCCGCCCCGCCTCCCAGCTGAGACGCCCTCGCCCCTCCCCCTCCACCATCCATATATGACAGGAGTTCCCGCGCACAGCGTTTACGCGCAGCGTCCGCGCCCAACCCGCGCCGAAGGTGCGCCAAAGGTAAGCCCGTCTACGCCCGTCCGCGCCTGGACCGCGCCCAGCGTCAGACCCCCTGCCCCTAGCGCCGCCCAGCCCTCCCGCATTACCTACGATGCCGCCACCCTCCTAGCCCTTAACCCCGGTCGCGCCCCCAACTGCGTCCAAGCCGCTCCTGGACACACCCATGGACCTTTCTCCTGCTACTCCTGCAAATTCAGCGGCACCGACAACATCTCCGCTACAACTACACCACAGATTCCCGACCCCAACCACCTACGATGCATCCTTCTCAACACCCGCTCAGTCCACAGACACGCCATTGACCTATGGAATCTACTAGACACCATCTCTCCAGACGTCGCCTTCCTTACGGAAACATGGATGAACGATTCCTCCGCACCAGACATCACCATTGCCATCCCGGAAGACTATAAGATCACTCGCAAAGACCGCACCAGCCACACAGGAGGAGGAATCGCTATCGTCCATAAGAAATCTATCCGCATCTCAACTAGCTCTGACACCAACCTCGCCAACTCCGAACACCTTCACTTCCAGATCCACATCGACCCCAAGACCACACTAAGAGGCACCCTCCTTTACAGGCCTCCAGGACCCCGCGCAAAATTCAGTGAAGACATCACGGACTTCATCACTCCACACGCGCTCCCCTCCAAAGACTACATCCTTCTGGGAGACCTCAACTTTCACTTCGAAAAGATCAACGACTGCAACACCGCCACCCTCGTGGACAACCTCGCCAACCTCGGACTTAAACAACTAGTCACTTCCCCCACCCACATTGCAGGTCACACACTCGACCCCATCTTCACCTCCAGCAATCATGTCTCCTTCAGCCACACTACGGATCTCCTATGGACCGACCACAGCTGCGTTCACTTCACCTACAACAAGCCGAAACCCATCAATCACTCCCAACCTACCCTGCAAAGAAACTGGAACAAAATCACCACGGATCAAATCTCCGCATCGCTCCTTCGAAACTCCCCAACCCTCTCTTCTAACGCCAACGAAGCCGCCTCCAACCTCACCCTATGGTTATCCAACACCGCCGACACCTTAGCACCACTGAAAAAACGTCAAAGCAAACCTGGCAGCAAGAAGGCCTCAGGGTTCAACAATGATCTTAAGAAATCCAAGAAACTATGCCGCTCCCTTGAAAAGGCCTGGAAAAAAGACCCATCCACCAGCACCAAGGACGCCTTCAAAAGCGCCACCCGCACTCACCACCAACTGATCCGAAAAGCCAAGAAAACAGCATTCAAGGATCGACTTGACAACAACGCCCACAACAGCAAGGAACTTTTCAACATCGTCAAGGAATTTTCCAACCCCTCGGCCAACTCCAACGACATCACCCCCTCTCAAACCCTCTGTGACTCCCTAGCCTCTTTTTTCCACAACAAGATTGCTGACATCCACAACAGCTTTGACAACCAACCCGGAAACCAACCCACCCTACCATCTGCTGACCATCTCCCCCCCGTAAACACCCTTAACGCCTGGAACCCAATCTCCACTGAGGAAACCATCCGCCTGATGAATTCCATCCATTCTGGATCCCCCACAGACCCATGCCCTCACCACATCTTCAACAAAGCAGACTCCGTCATAGCAACGCACCTCCGAGATGTCATCAACTGCTCCCTCAACTCCGCTACCTTCCCTGAAGACTGGAAACACGCTGAACTCACCGCCCTTCTGAAAAAACCAACAGCAGACCCCACCGAACTCAAAAACTACCGCCCCATCTCGCTTCTTCCATTCCCGGCCAAAGTCATCGAGAAAGCCGTCAACAACCAGCTCGCCGCCTTCCTCGAAATCAACAAATCCCTCGACCCCTCACAATCTGGCTTCCGAGCAAAACACAGCACTGAGACCGCCCTCATCGCAGCAACAGACGACATTCGAACTCTACTGGACAATGGTGACACAGTCGCCCTCATCCTCCTCGACCTCTCTGCAGCATTCGACACAGTCTGCCACAGCACCCTTCTACAACGCCTCAATAACATCGGAATCCAAGGAAAAGCACTTGAATGGATCACCTCATTCCTCACCGGAAGAACCCAGAGAGTCCGCCTTCCTCCATTCAAGTCCGAGGCCTCTGAAGTCATCTGCGGCGTACCTCAAGGATCCTCACTCAGTCCCACCCTCTTCAACGTATACATGAGCCCCCTCGCGGCCATCGCCCGCCAACACAACCTCAACATCATCTCTTACGCGGATGACACTCAACTGATCCTTTCTCTCACCAAGGACCCCAGCACCGCCAAAACTAACCTACACGAAGGAATGAAAGAAGTCGCCGAATGGATGAAACAAAGCCGTCTGAAACTGAACTCAGACAAAACAGAAGTCCTCATCTTAGGTACATCCCCCTCTGCTTGGGACGACTCCTGGTGGCCGGAAGCCCTCGGAAAAGCACCCATCCCGACAGACCACGCACGGAACCTTGGCGTCATCCTGGATTCTTCACTCTCAATGAACAGACAAGTCAGCGCCGTATCCTCTTCCTGCTTTAACATTCTTCGCATGCTCAGAAAAACATTTCGCTGGATCCCCTCCGAAACAAGGAAAACAGTCACCCACGCTCTGGTCACGAGCCGACTGGACTACGGAAACACCCTCTACGCAGGTACCACCGCTAAACTCCAGAAGAAACTCCAACAAATCCAAAACGCCTCAGCCAGGCTCATATTAGACATCCCACGCAACGAACACATCTCTGGTCACCTTAAAGACCTCCACTGGCTACCCGTCAATAAGAGGATCACTTTCCGACTGCTTACCCACGCACACAAATCACTCTACGACATCGGACCAGATTGCCTCAACTCTCGACTGTCCTTCTACACCCCCTCCCGCCAACTTCGCTCTTCCAACCAAGCCTTCGCCACTGTACCTCGCATCAACAAGACCACCATGGGAGGCAGATCCTTTTCATACCTGGCTGCTAAAACATGGAACTCACTCCCCGCTTACCTTCGCCTCACCCAGAACCACCTAGCGTTCAGAAAGCAGCTTAAAACGTGGATATTTGACAAATAATCCTCCTCCCCTTCCGAAGCGCCTTGAAACCCTCTGGGTATGTAGTGCGCTATACAAATTTCATGACTTGACTTGACTTGACTTGACTATCACTGCACCATGTGGCAAGCACTGCATGGTGTCTGGCTCGTAGTGCAGGGATATGTGTAATGTCTATGTTTTGTACTGTGGCGTGCGCTGCAGCCGTGGTGGCTGTTGCATCCTGATTCGACATGCAGGACCACCTACTTGTAGTTGAGCAGTCCCGTTTCCGAATGGATGTCGTTCGGAATTAAGTATGACTGCCATCTTAATGAGGCCCTCTGTTCTCATCAGTTACTGGCCTGGTTTTTTAGGTCTTGGCTCTAGACTGCACACATTCGCTGTCTCGAACAGAGACATGCTGCATCTCCTTCTGGGCTTACGCCCATAGGCTTCCAATTTGCTGGCACCGTTGTCAGTCAAATTTTTGTTCTCCTCATTTGTGAAGGGCATGCATACATCATGCCTCTTCTGGTGTTTAGCCTTCCCCAGAGAGCACCGCCCAACTACTTTAAAAATTACAGGGCGCTCATTTTATGGCATTCTTTTGGGACTCCTTTTTTATTTCTTTTTTTTTAATAAAACTTTATTGTCAGGATAACCAACATCACATTCATTTCCACATATACAATCCATATTTGCATGTCAGTTGTATTTTGCAATCTCGAGAAGCAGTTCAAATATGTTATTTTCTATCCTATTACGTGTGCCATCACGATTCGTGCCTGGAGCAATCATGACCAACCAATGTACAGTACCCCTGTCTTATCCTCATAATGTTCTCACATGTCGGTCCATGAGTAGCCCATTCTTGGAATGTGTGTTTGCTCCCAACAATTCAACTTTTAGATATAATGAAAACAATAAAACCCAACTAAGGTCATCATTTGGCAATGGTTATCTCCTTACACAGTCTGCGGTCGGTCATTCCACATGTGTCTTCACATTCCCTTGGTATCATTGTAGCTCTGCCCCCTCCCGGCACACCTCAGCACTCAACAAGTAGACCTACGCCATCTAGTCCTCATCTTCCTCGGAGTCCGAGTCCCCCCCTTCTGGCAACGGTTCACATGGTTCCCCCCTATATTTGTTCCAACTCGTCCACACCCTATTCCATTTACGGGGGCAAGCTCGTAGCACATACACCGCCCTCTCTTTTACCATTAGGAGGTCCATGTTCCTGATCCACCCAGCCACCGTAGGAAGCTCCGGGGCACCCCATTTCTGCGCAATGTCTCTTTTGGCCACTGTCACAGCCAGCGTAACCCACAGCTGTCCATACCTGTCCAGGTCGTTAGGGTCCCAAATGTTTAGCAAGCACTTACGGGGTTCAGGCAGGACTGACACTTCCATTGCTTGGGAAATCGTGCGCATGATTTGTCTCCAGACTTCCTGGATCCGCGGGCAATCCCACAAAGTGTGGAGCAGAGTACCTTCATCTCCGCAGCCCCTGAGGCAGTAAGGGTGCGGCGCCCTCTGTATTGTATGTAAAAGTGGTCTAGTGTAGTAAGTGCGGTGCAGAATCTTGAGCTGTACCAATCGGAACCTGGCCGATATGCCTACTTCACGCGGTGATGCAAGCGCCTCGTTCCATTCCGTCTCATCCATCTCCCCCAGTTCTCCCACCCATTTCTCTTTAAGCTTCAGTGTGGGGTCCGGTAAGTTGTTAACTAGTTTTTTATATGTGAGGGAGGTTGCTTTCTGTTCCATGAAATCAGTCAGTAGTCTGTCCTCCATTGGTGATGATTCCGGGAGTGTGGTGTCGGGTGGAATTGCCTGTAATAATGCGTGTCGGATTTGCATGTATCTAAATGTCTCAGTGGGGCTTAAACCGTATTGTTGTTGGAGTTGGGAAAGTGCAACCACCGTACCTCCCTCCCAAAGGTCCCCTACCACTGAAATTCCTATGTTGTCCCACTGTGTGAATCCCTTACAGGACCTCAGGTTCCCCAGCGCTTTAGTGTCCCACAGCGGTGTTAACCTGGTGATTTTGCCTTTCCAACCCAGACGTGATTGTGCTGTGTGCCATAGTGTCGCCGTGTGACGCGTCGGACCGGTTAGGTTTTTAACTTGTGAGTGATTGTATAGCACCGCGAGCATGCCTTCTGTACCCAGCTGTGACCAGTCCGCCCTATATGCGGGGTCCCCCCGTGGGGCGTGGATCCATTGGTTAATTATTTTAAGTTGGGATGCCCAATAATATAGCTGGAGGTTGGGTAGCGCAATTCCTCCCTCATACCAGCTCCTCACTAATTTATCATGCGCTATACGCGCCGGGCCATTGCTCCACAACAAGCTGGATACCAGTGCAGCGACTTTTTTAAAGTATCGCGGGCCCACGATATAGGGGGAATTCTCAAGTACATATAGAAACCGTGGGAGAGCCATCATTTTATATAGCGCTGCCCTTCCAAGGAGGGTCAGCGGTAGTGTGGCCCATAATTTAACGTCCGCCCGTAGGCGTGTCAGAGGTGGCATCAAATTTCTAGTATAGTACTCCGCAACATCAGTGGTAACGAAAATTCCCAGATATTTGAAGGGGGTGGATGAGATTTTCAGGGGACATTCGTCACGTAACGTTGGGGCCGGGCCCCTGATTACGTATATTATGGATTTAGACCAATTCAGGGTATATCCCGACGCCTTGCCATGCTCATCGCACAGTGTTAGTAGGGCAGGGATCCCCTCGGTGGGATTGACCATGTAGACTAGCATGTCATCCGCATACAGGGAGACTTTGTCCTCCCACCCTTCCTCCCAGGTAATGCCGCGGAACAGTGGCGTCGCTCTAAGTAGGATTGCCAACGGTTCCAGCACCAACGCAAAGAGAAGGGGCGATAACGGGCATCCTTGTCTAGTTCCCCGCCCCAATGGGAATGGCGGTGAAATGTGGCCATTCGCGACCACTTGCGCGACCGGTGACGTGTATAGTAGTCGCACCCAGGCAAGAAATTTCGGGCCGAAGCCCATTCGGGTCAGGACGGCGAACAGGTATTCCCACTCCACCAGGTCAAACGCCATCCTGGCGTCCAGTGATAATATTACAGCTTGGCCCGTAAGGAGATGCGCCCTCGCTAGCACCCCGTGTAGCCTCCGCAGATTCAACGCCGTGCTCCGGTGAGGCATGAAGCCCGACTGGTCGGGGTGTATCAGGATGTGTAGGTGCTGTGTTAGGCGACCGGCTAGAAGTTTTGCCAATATCTTTGCCTCGATGTTGAGCAAGGAGATGGGGCGGTATGAGGTGCATTCAGTTGGTGTTTTATCTGGTTTGGGAATGGCTACAATCGTGGCCGTGCGCTGATCGAGTGGGAGCATTGCCCTCTCTACACTATCATTATACATATCCAGCAGGGGTCTTGCCAGCACCGAGGCATTCGCTTTATACCATTCCACCGGTATTCCGTTAGGTCCCAGTGCTTTGCCGGATTGTAATGCCTGTATCGCCAATTGGATCTCGCCCTCTGTCAGCTCAGTTTCTAGGTCTTGTTGCACCTCGTGTGGCAGCACAGGGATCTCGATGTGTTCTAACGAGGCCATTGCTTCCTGCTCCGTGACAGACCGCGCCGGGGTGTATATCCCCTGAAAGTGGCGTGCTAGGGTGCGCACAATGTGCTCCGGGTGTGTCTGTATCTTGCCCTCATGATCATATAGTCTCTGTATCCCTCTATTACTGCCGCCTCGCTTATCTAACCATGCCAGCATCTTCCC
The DNA here is from genome assembly GCF_964263255.1 of Lissotriton vulgaris. NCBI lineage: Eukaryota > Metazoa > Chordata > Amphibia > Caudata > Salamandridae > Lissotriton > Lissotriton vulgaris. Next base: position 1,244,844,672 of record NC_141689.1, on the reverse strand, counting down.
GGCCTTGTCTCCTACGTTATATATGCGGTGTGCGGTGTTTGCTAAGTGCCCTTTTGTAATCGCTGTCAGGTGAGCCTGATGTTGCAGTTGTCGGAGGTGTAGCGTATGGGCTGTGTCCGGGGTAGGGTCTAGCATGTGGGCCGTGTTCGCTGCGCCTAGCGCCAGTTCTAAGGTCGCAAGTTCCTTCTTGGAGTCTCTTTTATGTCCAGTGATTGCTGCTATGGCTGCACCTCGCAGGACCGTTTTATACGCCTCCCAGAGTATCGAGGGTGATGAGACCGTTCCTGCATTTTCAGCAAAGTATTGTGTTGTGGCCAGTTTGAGCTTTTTCCTGACTCCAGGAATCTGAAGATAATTGGGATAAATTGGGTATATTCTTGCGCGTTTCGACTCCCTGGTGGTGAGGTGTAGCAGGACTGGGGAGTGATCGGATATGCCCCTGGGTAGAATTTCCAGCTTGTCTATGGAGCCCAATCCTATCCCTAAAAAGAAGAAGAAATCAATACGCGAAAGGCTGTTGTGTGTGGAGGAGTAGTGCGTATATTGGTTCGCCGTGGGATGTAGTTGGCGCCAAGCGTCCGTGAGACCCAGTGCGGTCAGGAAGCTGGGGAGGACCGTAGCCTCCCGTGGGCGGTTTCGTGCGGGGAAGGTGTCAAGTAAGGGGTCGGTGATAGCATTAAAGTCCCCCCCTATGAGTATGTCACCCTCCGGCAGATCAAGCAGAAATTGCCCAAGTGCCGGTAGTGCTGTGGAGTGCAACGCCGGGGGAATGTAGACCGACACCACATTAATGGCTCTTCCCTCCCACTGTCCTGTAAGCGCCGCAAAGCGTCCCTGATCATCCTTCTTGTGGCTATGGACCAGAAAGGGTGAGTTTTTCTTAAGGAGTATCCCAGTGCCCCTGGAGCCCGTAGTAAATTCAGCATGAACTGCCATTGTGTACCCGCGTCTGTCTAGAGCCTTGCATGTGGTTCCCGCTAGGTGTGTCTCTTGAAGCAGAACCAACTCGGGCCCATGGCGTTTGACGGTTTGCAGTACCAAACCCCTTTTAATTTTATCCCCTAGTCCCCTGACGTTCCATGTAAGCAGTTTCAGTGGGGGTACAGTCGTCAGCGCATGGGCCCCCTCAGTGGGTGCAGCTTGTTCTTGTTGTGCCATTTGTAGTTAAGACCATTGGCGCCAATGTGTAGCAGTGTGGCGCAACCTGTATGTAAGGACGTGCGTCTGAGCACCAAGTGTGAATGACCAGCAATGTGACAGTGTTACTTATGTGAGTAGCGAAGACCAAAAACAATAACAATAACAGTATAACTTCCCCCCCCCCACCCCCTCCCTGCTCCCCTGCTCCACGGACGATGTCCCGCCCGCTTCCCCAACTCGGCAGAGTGCTCAATCCCAACCCTATCTATCATACTTGCTCGTGGGGTGGTGAGTCTCCCACAGGCATCGGCCAATGCCCGCCCTACTCAGCTCCATCAGCTACGAGGTCCCAAGGGTTACAAGCGTGCCGGTCCATCTGTGGCACAATCAATCAACCCCTAACAGGCTGACCTGAGTCGAGAGGGTCCCTCTCCAGATCTGAGTCCAGTCCCGCTGCTCCGTCTTCCGTCGTAGGGCCAGTGGTTTGGTGTTCCGTCGTCCTCCCGTTACGTTGGCTCTGGCGGTCCCTGTGCGGCCTCTGGGGTTGGCCCACCTGCCTCCATCCATCTAGCCATTCTCGTGCCACCTCCGGTGTATCAAAAAACCATGTCTTTCCCTCTGCCACAATCCGCAGTTTGGCGGGAAAAAGCATCGAGTATGGCAAGCCCCTATCACGTAGCGTCTTTTTTACTTCCGTAAACGATTTTCGGCGCCTGGCCACTTCCGCCGTATAGTCCGGAAAAAATGCCAAAGTCGAGTTTTGAATTTTCACCGGTGGTGCGACCCTCGCCGCCTGCAAGATGGCGTCTCTATCTCTGAAGTTAAACAGCCTGGCCAAGACAGGTCGCGGTGTAGCTCCCGGTTTGGCTGCACCCCCAGGTACCCGGTGCGCCCTTTCAACAGAGAAGAAGTTTGACAGGCCTTTCGGTTGCAGCTTGTTTTTAATGAGGTCTTCGATGTACAGGTCCATGGCGCCCTTCCCCTCCGATTCCGGAAGGCCTAGGATGCGGACGTTGTTCCTTCTGGAGCGTCCCTCTTGATCGTCGAGCTTGTCCTGCAGCTGTCTTGTGACCTTCTCCATTCGCTCCATCGCCACTTGCAGGTCCGAAGTGTCCTCAATAAGCGATTTCGTGACCACCTCCACTTGGGACACTCTCTCCGACATTTTCTTGAAGTCCGCTCGCAGCAGATTCACCTCGGTGGAAATAGTGCCCACTGTTGCTTTTACCTCAGTGAGGGTCCTCATAATATCCTCCAGGGTTACTTTCTCTGTCCCTTCTGTGTCCGGAGGTGTACCAGAGGAGTTGCGCCCGCCGCCCTGAGAGTGTCTCTGCTGCGTATACGCAAATTTATCCAGTTTTGCTTGCGTCGTCGCGCTTCTTGTGCCCTTGTTTGCCATGTCGTCGCGCTCACTGTTGTGCAGTCCGGTCCCCTCCGTAATCCACCTGTCGCCAGGCAGCGCTCGCTTAGATGGGGACTCTCCCGGCAGCAGGAGTTTGCACCGTCACCCGCAGCGCCCCAGTATAGCACGGCCGCGTGGTCACTTGTTTTGCTAGGAGGTCCGTCACAGTGCTTTCGTTGCGTGGTCCACCATGTGTGCACTCCGCTCCTGTTCGGTCGAGGTATCACGTCCAGCACCAGCGTCACACTGTTGCCCCGGCGCTCTCCGGGCAGGGAACACCCCCAAAGTAGTGACAGGCTCTCGGTGCGGTTCTGTGCTGCCTCGCCAGGGCGGGTTCCTAATGAGGCTGTTGCCCCGTCCAGTAGTATAAATAGTGCAATATATGTCCCCTCGGGACAGATTACGTGTGGTGCGGGGCAGGGAGCAGCGTCCGCCCCCCCCCCGTGGAAATGTCTGTTATGCTGTTCTGTGGGTGCGCTGCTGGGTCCCCAGGTTAATTGGGCTCACCTCTCAGTGGGAGCAGTATTCCCGATCTTCACTCTGTCCCCAAGATGGCGTCGCCGGACTCCATGAACCTTTCCACTTGTGATGGAGCACACTCCGTGTGCGTTCGACAGACGCAGCCAGTTCAGGACAAAGCTGCCGATGCTCCCTCCACAGGGGCTCGCTCCGGTAACACGGAGCGGTGAGTCACGCCTTTTTGCGGTGCGCCGCGGGTGCCGGCTGGTATCGCCGCGACTCACCCCGGCAGGGGGCACTTCCGCCCGGCTCCGTCAGTTACACTGGCCCGGCGCTGCTGGGCAGTTAGAGGCCCCAGCAGTCCGTCTTAGAACGGAACACTTCCCGGCGTCAGATTCGCTCCGGGAGCGGATCATTGGGTGCCGCTTGGGTCCTGGAGCCGATGTCGCTCCTTCGAGCGGGCGCTGTCAAGGATTTTAGAACGGATTTATGTAAAGGCCGTTATGCCTTGCGGAGCTCCCCGTTCAGGCTGCCGCCATACTCGGCAGTTGGCCACGCCCCCCCTCCTTTTTTATTTCTTGAGCGATTCTCACAAGCGTTACCCCACGAGGTCAGTAGGGCTTGGCTCTGCTCCCCCTCTAGTGGCATTCAAGATGGCTGTCATAGCAGACAAGCTCGTTATCTGGTATTCCTAGTTCACTACAGTCTAGTGTTTATATTATTATTACCGAGTGCCGACTAAAGGTTCCGTTGACTTGGTTACAAGCATTGCATGCAAGCTTGCAGTACCACAGAATGATACTGGCAGTCCACTCGAATAGGGAACGGCTATGTACCGAAAACTGTGTGGAGCTGTTGTCTCTTACCAGGGGTCCCAGTTACAATACCATAGGGTTCGACTAGTGGCTCCTTAGTCACGTGCACCTTCACTGTTTGCAAGCTGACTGTACTGTACTGCTGGCTTTCACTAGAGATTCCCATGCAGAACCAAAGGCTGCTCCTAGGGGTCCCGTAAAATTGAGCACAAGCACTGTGCGCAAGTGTACATTACCACCGGTAGGTCCTAGAGGTCCCATAAAACTGAGCACCACCATTATATGAAAGTGTGCACTACTTAAGGCTGCCGGGGCAAAAGCACTGTATGTAAGTGTGCAGAACCGCATGCAACAGCTAGAGGTCCCAAATATTTTGGCACCAGTAGTTTTATTAAGAGGACAGTACTACAGGCTGCAGGAGGTCCCATTGATCAGGGCACTAGTACTGTAAGTAAGCATGCAATACCACAGCCTGCCACTAGAGGTACCATTGAATTGGGCACCAGCACTGTGTGCAAGTGGGCAGTACCACAGGACGCTAGAGGCCCTATATCATTGGGCACCACCACTGTATGTTTGCTTGCAGTACTGCAGACTGCTAGAAGCCCTAAAACATTGGGCACCAGCACTGTATGTTTGCTTGCAGTACAGCAGACCACTAGAGGCCCTAAAACATTGGGCACCAGCACTATATGTTTGCTTGAAGTACCCCAGACTGCTCCTAATCCTTACTTAGCCAGGCACCAGCAGCGGGTGCTCAAAGGTACAATACCATACAACACTGTTTTACAAAAGCTTAGTTTTTAGGAATATTTCTAAGAACTTCCAGAGACAACAGTCATACAATATATACTCCAAAAAAGGAGAGAACGAAGGAATTAGTTCAGTTATTCACTCGTATGCATATACTTCTATGTAGTGTTAACTGAGTTCAGCCTCCTTTCTTTTTTTTATAAATCTTTTTTATTAACCATACATCGGTTCAAATAGACATTACAGAGGGTCAGCCACTTTGTACATTACAAGAAGAACAGGAGGAAAAGCTTTTAATCATTACATAAGAGGGATATGTCACGGGTGGGGGGGGTCGTCTTGCACATTACATCTAGGGAGCACACAGATCTCTCCATGCTAGGTATTCCAAGGACCCCACTCACAGGACCACTTTTTGGGGCATCCCGTTGCCAGTTAAACTGCCTTCTATCTGAACATGCACCCATCAAGGTTCCTTTCCCAGGCTTCTAGTGTGGGTGAGTGAGCTGCTCCCATAGTTAAGCAATATATCTTATTGCTAGCATGAACCCTAGAGTAGCCCACTGTGTCTGGTGAGTGTTTATGTCTGTGGTTTCCCAGATATTGAGAAGGCATTGTCGTGCCTCTGGGCGGAGGCAGACCTGCAACAACGCGTTGATAGTGTTGTGTATCTTGAGCCAGAAAGAGCTGACATGTTTACACTCCCAAATTATGTGCATGAACGTCCCCAGTATGACCACCCCATGTGTACCAAACGGGGCCCTGTGATGTATATTCTATGGAGGATCTCAAGCTGTACCAGCCTCAGAAGCGCTGGAAAAGCAACCACTCTGGGGAAAACAGTGCCATCATCTATCTCCACCCCACCCTGCATCCATTTCTCTCTCAGTGATTGGAGGGGATCCACCATGTGATTGATTAACTTCTTGTAAATCAAGGCGATCGTTTTTTCAGGAAGGTGTCCGTCTAAAATTCTATCTTCCAAAGGAGAGGCCTCTGGAGGAACAGTCCCCTTAGGCAGAGAAGACTGGAGTGAGTGCAGGACCTGCAAGTAGCAGAAGTGTTCAGTGTCTGCCAGCTCATATTCTGTCTGGGGCATGTTAAAGGACTTGGCCCCACCGTCCCCCCAAATGTCTTTAATATATGAGATGCCAATAAGATCCCACCTGTCGAACTCCTTCGATCTTCACAAATCACCCAGTTTTTCAGTCCCAAAGTGGGGTGGCCAATGTCAGTCTTTGTCTCCATCCAAGAGAGTTAGTGGCGTCATGCCAGATTTTAACAAAATGTTTAGTGGGGCCAGTCAAAGTGTTTCTTCTAGGCCGGGAGTGTAATGCTCTGTTATAAATGCCACCTGGAAGAAGCCATTTATCCATGGCGTAGCCGGGATCGTCAGTGCGACCATACGTGCCATGGTTGATGGCTGCTAAATGAGCTGCCCAATAGAAATTTTTTTTTTTAAATATTTTTTTTGCTTTTATGAAACATTGAAACATAACAGGCATGTCACATAAACTGTCCACCATATCCTACCCCCCTTCCACCCTCCACCTGCCCCTCCCCGCATCTCACAGAAAACACTACACATAAATACAGTGGTGCTCCACCCATCACAACACTGCACAGTGCCATCCATAGTCTCCCCCGCATGTACCAGGACAACAAGGTGGCCTGGCCTCCGACTGTCACAACCCTCTATCCAGACCATAGTACCGTCTCCATTTCTCCCATACTCTATTGAACTTCTTGGGGCAACCTCTGGCTTTGTACGTGACCCTCTCAGCTGCCATGTAGCTCCACTGGGAGGGAAGTCTCCAGTATAGCACTTAATTCACTCAATATCTTGACCCAGTAGCCCTGAATGACACTGCAGTCCCAAATGGTATGGTGAAAGTCTCCCTGCACGCTCCCACACCGCAGACAATTAGGGTAATTGGCCCTCCCCATCCGGTGCAGTCGATGTCTATCGTAGTTAACCCTATGTAGGATTTTAAATTGTATAAGCCGAAGCCGCGACTTTATCGCAACTTCCCTGGGGTGCATCAGGGCTGTCTCCGAGTCAAGATTGTCCATCTCCCCCAGATTGAGTTCCCATGCTCCTTTCAAGTTTCCCAGTCCATCTGGCATATTGTTAATCAACGTTTAATAGGTCAGGGACATTAGTTTAGTCGGGACGCAATCCTGCAGCAGACGGCCCTCAAGAGGAGCATACTCCGGCAGGGGGTCCAAAATCGCCCTCTCCACCCTCCATGCATGACGTACTTGCCCAATAAGACCCCTCTGCCCCTCACTTAATCCTCCCCTTGCTCTTGATTTGTAGGGTTGAGATGACATTCACACTTCCAATGCCCCGCCTTATTGCAAAAATGACACATTGTGGACTTCTTTAAAGTAGCTGCATCTATTCCTGTATTTGAATCTGTGGGGATCCCTCTACCTCTTCCTTGTCCCTGTACCCCTCCAGTAGCCTGCGTCTGAACTCCTGCCGGGTGAGTTACTTGCACACCAGAAATTTCTCCAGCAGATGCCGGTACTTGTCCTCCCTTTTGGGATTCTCTCTTTTGTGCCAACATCAACTTCTCTTTCATTTTCTCATGTCTGGAGACAACCTCATCACTATACCTGGCATAACGCAGAATTTCATCAATGGTTTTGTTCTAGCAGCAAATCAAATTCTGCTGTATTGTAATGCTAATCTCTGACCTCAATACTGTTAAGAATTTGAACACTAACTGTTCCATGTCTCTGGGGTCAAGGGTGTCTAATCCACTGTACTGATTGAAGGCCTGTAACAGCCTTTCATAGTATGCATTAATTGTTTCTTTAGGTTCTTGGGTCGTTTGATCAGTATTGCCCCAATCAATATCTTGTGGGGCTAATTTAGACTGTAACTATATAATCGCCTGATCATATTTTTCCATTATCATCAGCGATGGACCATGGGTCACTGGATCCTTCTCTGGTTCCATCTCAAGGCATTCTATGTCTATCTTGCAAGTAGACCACAAGCCACTAGGAGCGCCAATTTCAAACAACGTATTCAAATCAATCCACAACACCTTCAAAATCTTCACAAATCGATCAACCTGTTAATCCAATCAGTGAGAAATTCATTTGTGACTGCAGCAAGATCACCTTGACTCCAAGTAACTTTCACATAACCCCCACTAGGCACTTCCCATAATGGATATGCCTCCACTCCTGCTCCCCTCCCCCTGCCCCCCTTGGAGGCGGCTCTCCTGTAACTTTCTTTGCATTTCTCTTCTTTGACCACCTCTCTTCCCATTTGTTTAACATACTCCATGCTTTCATTCCTATCACCATTTCCCGAATGTGTATTTTTAATCCAGGTACTCTCTTGTATTCTATCTCCTGGTCATTGCAAGCATGTCTGTGATTCCCTTGCAATATCTTTGTTCGAGTTAGATCTACATCATACTTCTGAGCCAATTCCGTTAGCTTCTCATGTGCCTACCTTGCTCTCCTAGTAACATTCTTTGCCATAAACAGTAATTCATCAGGTTTGTATGCCTCTATCCATCATTTGCTAGATTTCCACTGATTATCTCATCCAACTCAGCATTCATCTTGAGCACATCCACCAATGTTTCCTTGACTTCAGATTTTAGGGTACCCTGAGTCCTTTGCTTATTCTGATTCTCCTTAGTATTACTGTGATCTCTAAGCCATGACTCTAAATCTGAGACATCGAGGATGTGCTGACTCAGGTGTTCCCTGAGCACCCATGTCTCTCGAGTTGTGTTACTTTGTACCCTGGAGGGTGTTCTCCACAGTATTAGGTCCGAATCAGTGCTTCTCACAGTTAGGGGTCTCATAGTGTGAGAGGTATCCTGTACTAAGGAAGCATCTTCTGTCGCTACATACAGAATACTTGAGTTCACAGGAGTTAGTAGATCAAAGCCCCCACTATCATTCGCTGATATGCCCTGCAGTGTCCCTGCAGTACCCCTCTGTTATCATTGATTTTCATTCCCTGTCGAATTCTGATCACATATGGGAACAATAGGCCCAATTGTGAACGGTACTATAAGAGCCACCAGTAGTCTTGAAGCAGCATTAAGGTTACACTGATCTGACCCTCCTCTCGTACCTGTTCCCACCTCTTTTCTCTTTTCTATTAACCTCACTCCTGTCAATATCACTCCCACAATACCAGGATCTGTGGCTACTGGTGCTGACGCACTCTCAGTGTTAATAGTAACAGTGTGAGCTCTCCCACTTTCCTCCTGTTGTCAACTGTAAGTGGGTGGACGAAAAGCCAACAACCCATTTAACAAGCTGTCATCAGTGTCACTGTTCTGATGTCTATTTGCCTCCTTTTTTTATCCCTGTCTTTTGCGTCCTCATCCCTCGTCATTGCATCATCTTTCCCCCAATCATGTCTACTCTCCATCTCTGTAACTTAGCGTCCAATGTTGCCTCTGGAAACGCTTGCATCACTTTCTTCATTTTTTCCTGATAGTTCAGAATGAGCTGCACACATCCATGCATCTAGTGCCTCAAACTGTATAGGTGTAGGTAAAGGTTTCATATGAAACATAACTCTCCTCAACTGATTAAGTACCTCCAACTTGAAAGTGCCATAGCGTTAAAATGACACTGCACCCTCCTTCTCAGTGATCTCATGCTAATTTTGATGCCAAATAATAGTATGGAGTCCTGAATTTGTCAGCAAATAATGAGACGGTGTATCTTATGCTGGCGCTTCTTCGCCCACCCTTGTAGTATTGCCCTCATCCCAGCGAAACAAGTCTTGCAAAACCCTAAAACATCGCAGGATTTTCCTTTTATGAAATTTCAACAGTACAAATGAAGTTAACTCAATATGACGATATCGAGCACCCACAGAATGTAAAAGACAATTGCCAACCAAACTCAGCTCAGTGTTACACCAACTGACCTATCCCAGTGCCATCACCCTCACTCCTACCAGCGGCTGATAATCTCTCTGTACACATTCATTCACACAAACATTTTATAATCTGTATTTGTCTGCCTTTCTAAAAAGAAAATAGAGACACACTCATACACACTCATACAAGAATACACATATGTTGAACGTCTTGCGCGTGAACATTCGCAAGACGTACAACGTAGGGGTTATCATTGAAGAAGGGCGGCGTGGAGGAGGCAGGAGAGTGGCCATGAGGAGGCAGCCACGGGGCAGGTAGGTACCTTCTTAATTACTTTTAATTTGTTTGGGAGGGTGGAGGGTCTGGCTAACTACGCTCCGCCATGAAGTTACCCGCTCAAGCTTAATTAATACATATATTTTAACTACATCATTAGCCTGAGAAGCATTCAAAATACTGGTAACATATCACTGTGTGACATCACTAATGAGCTCTACATGAATGTGTTACATCGTTTATATGTATTCAGAAAATTCTATGAATCATTTGTTAAGCTTCACATCTAATTGCATTAGTTTCACAAGAACACGTACTTGATCCACATTTCCTACAACATCTAGTTTCTCTAATAACGAAGAATAATATGTGTGCGCATACTACAAGTGGTTCCATTGCACTCCTAACAAGTACCTCATGTAGAATACCAATATGTGTTCTATCACTGGTGAAAGAGTCATATCATGGCTTAGTAAGGCAATCCAGTTCCATACCAGCACTGACCTAAACAAGCTGAGAAATGAATGTGAGACAGATGGTGGCAGAATATTTTGTGATAAAGAATAGGGATGGGCTTCAATTCATCATTTTATATAGAGCCTACCTCAACTCAAGCAAACTCAGCAGACTATTTCTGGGCCCTAGTCCAGTGGCATAACGAAAGTTGAAGGAGCCCCCCCTGCGGGGTACACAGAGGTGCCCCGCTCCTGATTTAATCTGGAACTCTCCGGTGTGAGTACAGTGCTGAGGGGGCCTCCTGCAGTTCGGTCCCCCCTCACTGCGGGGGCTTCGGGGCCTGTGTTACCCCCCTGCTCTAGTCCTGAATGTCCTAGGTGTTATTTGTCTCCCAGCAGACAAATGCTATGGCTGTGCCCTCCGTTGATTAATGAAGAAGGGTGGTAAACATGTTGGCTCCCACCAAGGAAGAATGCTCTTTATGTAGAACTATTTATGAGTGCCTTTTAACCAGGCAAAGACCCTAGGGCAGAGACCAGGGTGCCTGGACTTGGCCCTACTACTGCTGAGAAGAGCTATCACCAGAAAGTGGCCGACTGTGAACCCCTCAGCCATGGCCGCGTGCTTGGTAGTGGTTCACTGTTGGGAAGAGCCTGAGAGCATAGCGCTACACAGGGAAACGTTGAGGGCCTTCGAAAAGTTCTCGTAGCACACCATTAGGACGAGTTAAGACAGACCTCGAAAGAATAGGCCAATGACAGCTCAGACAACTCTGAACTACCGAGTACATACCGCATCCAATATGGCCATTAATATATGGTATATCTTACAAAAACAGTACCCACTTAATAGTCTCTCTATTTAACGTGCCTCCCTGCAAAAGCAAACACTGAGTCCACTCAAAGTTAGAAGACTACACATAGAGATGAAGAGCTGCACCTCCACCACATTTAGCACCTGAGATAGGTCTATTCCTACTGCTATTTAGTAAGATGAGTTGAGTGCCCATTTCAACAACAGCTTTCCTTGCTTGTCTCGATGCACCGGACACGCAGCGGTGAGAGCGGTCCCCTTATTTTAAAAATGCTGCATTTATTTTTAATGTTTATTTTACCTAGCTAAAACTCTGCTCAATTTATACATTATCATGTACCTAATCACCCACCTCTTTTTGCATGGGCGGAGTGGAGTAGACCTGGTCTTTTAAATTGCTAAGTTTTGTTGGTCTTTTAAATTGTTAGAACTGGTCTCTGGCGTTTGTGTTCAATAATGTTGGTGGTTTCTTTCCATGGGGAAATCTTACGTTACAATTGTGGGAGGTGCTACTTAGAAAGGGATCCCATCCAGCCTTTTTAGGTCTCGCTAGAGCCAGTGCATGCACTGGCTAGAGAGACATTTAGTAAGCGGGTTTTTAAAGTGATGCCAAAGGCAGCCACCAGCTTGCTCTTACGCGCACAAGCACACGCGCCTCGCTCCGCCTCTCCAATTTACCTTGCAGCGCGAGGAGCGCATGCTTGTCTTTTCTTGTTTTATTTTTACCGTCGTGCGCGCGTGCACACCACTCGCGTGGTTTTTTTCTTTCAGTGCACGCGCGTACACAACACCCAGAGTTTCTTTTCTCCCAGGCTCCGGGTTGACCTGGGAGTAGTAGCGTCTCTCACCACTTCCCTTGGGATTACTTGAAAAGACAGAGTTCTGTGGAGCTGGCTGTTGACAGATACGCTTTGCTTCCTGTGACAGGTGAGGTCACAGAGAGGTACGGGAGACTTATAAGAAGATGTTGCAAAAAGCGGGTGGAGCAGTGAAGTCACTAGTCGCTTTTAGTAGCTTATTAAACGTGAGCAATGATATACTTTTCTTATGTTGTGATGGCTCTGTAATCCTTCTTGTATATTAAGTTGTTTTCAAGACTGTGTTGAGGTACCTAATTTATGGGTAGGGTTGCACGGTAGAGCTGGATGGGACTGTCGTGCTGTGTTGCACTGCAGAGCTTGGTTGCACAGTAGAGCTTGGGCTGTACGGTAGAGCTGGCTTTTTTTTTCTGGCCGCCTCCTCACTTTCTCTGATCACCCACCCTCTGCTCACCCTGCTTCCTTTTCTCCTCAAGTTCTTTTTGGACTCATTGTGGTCTCGCACTTACTGTTACATTTTTATCTCCCGAACAATTTCTGATCTCCTCTTCCCAACATCAAGCTCTTTTTTTTTCCTTGTAAAACTCCTCGCAGTCTCTGCTTACCAGACCCCGAACCCCCTCCCCTTTCTTTTTCTCATAAGGTACTTATTTCCGCACTTTTATTTATTTCTTAGTTTCTACACCCCAGTTTTGTTTCTCCTTTCAGTGGTTCTTCACCCCAAAACATTCTTTTTCCACTCTGCAGTTGTTGCACCGACTGTGTCTCCCCGTTAAACCTCTGTACTCCTCCGTTTCAACAGTTATCGGTTTTACAACTGTAGCCTACAGGAACCTTACACAACAGACACTTTGTAATTCACGAGCCGAGCCAGACCCAGTCAAACTTCCCCTTAACCCTCAGTTCAAGTGCATGAATAAGGCCGGAAAAGATAACAGTCATTCAATTAAAAACATAATTAAAGCCGCGGATGATATTAGATCCATCCGAGACGTTGGAGGAACAGCAGTATTAATACTGCTAGATCTGTCGGCAGCTTTCGACATGGTCGATCATTCTATTCTGATCGATCGTGTCGAAAACATGGGTTTCCAACACACAGCCAAGAAATTGCTGGCATCTTTTCTGGCTGACAGGTCTCAGGCTGTCACTCTGGGCTCCTTTCAATCATCCACTCTGTCGCTGCCATGCGGGGTACCTCAAGGCTCATCCCCAAGTCCAACACTTTTTAACATCTATGTGTCGGACCTAGCTAACATAATTCGAGCACACGGGATGAGCCTTACCTCCTACGAAGACGACACTCAGCTGGTCCTCGCCATTAAAAACAATGGCCATAAAATAGCCGAAACCTTCAAAGAGGGCATTTTGGCAATTGGGGACCGGATGGCCTCCAATTGCCTGAAACTTAATTCCGACAAAACGGAAGTGGTCATCTTTGGCCGATGTCTCTTGGACCCCCCCTGAACCTGTCAGCAAAGTGAGGAACTTAGGAGTTATATTCGATGATCGCCTTAATTTTTCCCACATGCCAATCAAATCGCTTCTTCCGCCTTCTACAAACTAAGACTGATAAAGAAAATCCTTCCCTTTCTCCCCAAAACGGCCGGTAAAACCTTGGTAACTTCGTTGGTATTGTCCCCTTTGGACTACTGCAACGCTTTGTTCATTAATGCTCAAGCCAGGGTCATAAATAAAATGCAAGTCATCCAGAATTCAGCAGCCAGGTTCCTGGGCAGAATTCCTAAATATCAATCTGCCACAGAAACCATTAGACACCTACATTGGTTACCAATCAGAAACAGGATCAAGTTCAATACCCTCTGTATTGTGTACAAAGCCCTGCATAACCAAGGACCCGCCTTCCTCACACAAAATATGATCCCTTACTGTCCTTCCAGACTTTTACGCTCGTCCACTCTAAATGACCTAATGGTCCCCCGCACCAAATTGGTTTCCTGGGGGGATCGAAGGTTCCTGGTATCAGCCCCGAAACTATGGAACACTTTGCCCAACTCAATAAAAATCAGTCCCTCACACTGGTCATTCCGTAAACAGCTAAACACTTGGCTGTTTAACCAGTAAATTCAAACTCATTCCCTCTCCTCCGGGAGTAAATACCTGCAGATAGTCCAGCACCGAGACGCCCAAGGGCCATTGTTCGCGCTCTATAAATATCATTAATAAATAAATAAATAAATAAATGCACCTTAAACGAATCTCTGGGAAATGCATTGCTCTGGTAGGAAAGCTCAGTTGGTTAATATTCCCACTGCAGATTGTTTAAGTTCTTTTGAAAGGAATATTTTTTGTAATACTCAATTGTACTGTACCTAGTGCAAGCCTATTTTTGTAGGTGTCCCTAAAATAACTATTTCCAGTCTGGTAACGCTTCCATTGCAGCTCAAATTTAAAATCGTTATAAAGTCCCCAATAATTTGTGAAATGTAATAAGGCTTCTGAATGTCCTCCTAAGGGAGATGTAGGGCTCACAGTAGTGAAACTAATTTAGGATCTTTTCACTACCAGCTCAAGTAAAACTTAAAAGTACTTATCCAACCTTTTAAATACATAGCACACCGCCCTCTGGGGGGGCCTGCCCTGTGGGGTGACATACGTATTAAATTGAGGTTTGGGCCTGACAAGGTTTATCTTGCCAGGGAAAAATTACAGTTTAAAACAGCCCACACAGGCTGCAATCGCAGGCCTGAGACCGGTGTAAAAGCTGCTTAAGTGGGTTGCACAATCAGTGCTGCAGACCCACTAGTAGCATTTAATTTACAGGCCCTGGGTTCATGTAGTTTCACTTTACTAGGGACTTAAATGTAAATGAAATGTGCCAATCGGGTGTAACGCAAATTCACCATGTCTGAAGAAGAGAGCACAAGCACTTTAGCACTGGTTAGCAGTGGTAAAGTGCAGAGTCCTAAAAGCCAACAAAAATGATTTCAGAAAACTGGAAGGTGAAAGCAAAACATTTGGGGAAAGGGCCAAGTCCAATAGAAGTTGGACATTGTTTCTGTTAATAAATACCCTCCTTTACAAATAATGATCCCACATTACCAGTTTGGGAACACTTGTAAACAAAAGAAATACAATTAAGGAGTTGATAAAATCCAGAGCTCAGGTCTGGACGATACTGTGATGGACTTACTAAAATCCTGTCCCAGTTCTTGGGCAATATATCTAAAAAGCATGTTTGGATATTGCCTAGAAACCGGCTGCATCCCAAATTCATGGTAAGGGAGTTGCATCATTCCACTTTACAACAAGCATTGGCATAGCCAATAGGTCTCGCATTTGGGACCTTATAAGTGTTTAGCCATGCAACAGTTGGTGTTGTTGTACCAAGGATATTCTGCTGCATAACTAAATACTTATAGGGTCCAAAAAGCGAGACCTATTGGCTATGCCAATGCTTGTCTTTTTTACATGATGTTGAGCAACGTTACTTTACTTATAACCCAAAATACACTCTTGCTTCGTAATGCACTGATATGTAAAAACTGCTTTTCTTTGGTGGGTGATTGTTGCTTCTTTTTTTTTTACATTTATTGATTTTTGTTTTAATGTACCGAGACAACTGAGCAGATGAGAACAATTACATCTTCTAGTACATGGTAACACGGTTACATATTCGAAGTATATCAGCAAATGTTAGTTACATATCATTAAATCATCGCACCAGTATCACACAGTAAAAGCATTACTAATTTAGAAAAAAACAACTTTGCTTGTTAACTATATATGCCCTGTGAATTTGTTGAACGGACCCTTCGAATAAGTAACTCGTATGTGTGATTTGCCTGTTGAAGATGTTGGTGTTTAAATGAGAGAGACTGGACTATGGCTTATCTAAGTCAAGGAGGGGATGTGTATTAGGCTTCTGATTTATGGATTCCTATGGGTGATCTTGTGGGAAGAGTGTGTAGGGCGGGTGCGGTGGAGCGATACAATGCTGTGGCCCCAGTTGGGGCCAGTTAGGGTAGCTTTCTGGAGCGAATTGTAGCTATGGTGGTTATTTCATCGTGAAGATGTTGCGGTGCACTTATTAACAAATTTTGATTCTATATATGTTAAGTATTACTGCCAGTCTGGGGGATCAGCGCCCATGGCACGTAAGTGTACGGTGTCCAGTGACTGCCAATTGTCCGCTATCCATGCTTTTCTGTGGTCTGTGAGCCATGTTCGCATGCATGTGGGTAGACTTGGCTTCCATGTCATGGCCAGTCTACGTTTGGCCAGTTCGAGCACCGAATCTATAAATGTATTGTTATTTTTTCTCTCAAGAGTGCGTTAGGTAATTCCCAGCAAGAAGTGTGGCCCATTGGCTTTCACTGTGTTTTCAGTGGCTTCCGATAAAGCAGTTTCCACCCCAACCCAGTATAGGCTTATGTTGGAGCAGTCCCATACCATTAGTAAGAATGTGGCTTTGGTGCCTCTGCAGCAGGGGCAGATGTCAGTGGAGTTCACATACATTCTTGCCTGTCTGTATGGAGTTAAGTAAGTATGATGTAAATAGTTAAATTGTGTGAATTTGATGCCGGCGTTGATATTATTTTTGGGTATGTCGGAGCTTGTGCACATTGTTTATCTGTTAGTGTGGTTGCAAGAGCAGTATCCCAGTAGTCACTTCAGGGGGCCATAGGGTGGCAGCATCTGGTTTGAGTGAGCTGTATGTCATGGGGATTGCTCTCCTACTTGTACCGCGTGTCAGCACTGTTTGGAGTATATCAGAGATTTTTTGGCTCCTTTTGCGTCTTGTTCCATGTCTTGAGCAATAGTTGCGTTAGTGAAGCATATAGTAGCAACGATCCGGGTGATATTCCATAATCCTCTACAAGATTTGTAAATTCGCACAGTGTAAATTCAATAAATAGGTCCCCCCCTGGTCAAGAGCTCCGCCGCGTGCCGTTCTGCCATTTCCGGGCGACGGATACCTACTTGCGGACCGGGGAGAACTCCTATCGGTAGATCTGGAGCGTAAGGTGGGGATGAGTGTGAGGTTGTATGAAGCGGGTCCAACAGCTCCGTGCCGTAGACTTCAAAATATTGTCAGGGTTTTTTGGGATCTTCATGCTTGATCCACCCAGCCACTTCAGCAGTGATGTCTGGTTGCTGTGTGGTGACCATTGTACCAGTTTGAAAATATTTTCATTGGCTAACCATCTTGTCAGCCATTGTATATGGGCAACTGCATAATATTTCTTGTAGTTAGGCGCCCCTAGTCCCCCTTCTGTGATTGGGGCATATAGTTTCATAAGGGCAACGCAAGCACAAGATCTGCCCCACACTAGGGATATTAGGATTGCTTTCAGTTCATGGAACAGTTTATTCATCAATGGAAATGGTAGCGATGCAAAGTAGTCCAATAGGCGATGAAGCAGTATCATTTTTGATATAGCAGTGAGCCCCATTAGGGAAAGGGGTAGCTCCGTCATAAATGTCATGGATGAGCATGCCCTTCCTAGGTTGCCTTATATAACATCTGCTTGTTAGTGATATATTTGCGCCCCAAATATTTGAGGCGTATGTCCGAGTAAGTGATGTTTGCGAGAGAGTTGACCGTTGCTCCCGGGATTGTGGGACCATTGGCAACAAGAGGAATTTTTCCCAGGTATGAGCTCAGATATACGCCCGAAGGATTCCATTAGTGTCATCAAGACAGCAAAAACTGTTTGTTGATCTCGAATATAAATCAATGCGTCCGCATATAATAAAATTATATGCCATTGAGTATATACCTTGATACACCAGTCCATTGCATGGTTACGTAGCACGCATTGAAGGAGTTCCATCGCCAAAGCAAAAATAATAGGGGAGAGGGGGGCGCCCTTGTAGGAGAGTAGGGCCTGCTTTCTATGTTCACCCACACTTTTTGCTTTTGCTTTACTGGTTTTCGACTTTAATGTGGCTGTGGGCCTGCTAATCAGACCCATAGCCCAGATGCTCTCTCTCTAAATTCATACCATGTACTTTAGGGAATTGGGTCACCTTTGTGAGCCTCTGTATAGTGTTCCTTAGGTACCCAGGGCATAGGTGCATCCAAGGCCTACCAGGGGCTGCACCATGTATTATGCCACCCCTAGCTGGCCATCCACATTGACACAACTGGCTGATCACTCAACTGGGGCAAGGTTGTGTAATCACCCCTTGCTTAGATATAGTATTCCTATATCTGACCTTATATAGAGACACATATGCACCTATAAGTCACTCCTATGACAGGCCTTAACAATCCTGTAGGCAGAGTGCTTGGTTTTATGTGAGATGAGGCTCTAGCATGAGCTGAGCCTGGCTGCAGCTTTCGGAACCATGTCCTTATATCTGTTCTCTGATATAGCCATACCATATACTCTTAAGTGCATTATCATCCTCACTGTTGAATGCTAAATTTGGTTTGGCTTTATCAAAATAGGTTGTGTAAGGTGTCATTTGCTTTGGAATACTACCCCCTCGCCAGTTCTGGTGATGGGGGTAGCATTCCACCCTTCTAGAGGGAGAAGACATGTTGTTCCTGTTAATCCCGGTTAAAGTTACCCAGAGCCTCGGCATCACAAAATGGATGCTGCTGCCACAGACACAAGTTTGACCTCCTGCTAATGGGAGTCCTTCCAGCGAGGGAGGCTTGGACAATAGGTTTCCTGTCTTGGGAGGTGCTAGCACCACCCCAGACAGGCCATAGTGTATTGGGGCAGGGAGTGCTGAATGAAATGAGACACTGCCCGGGGCACACAAGGTGTACCATGCATAGTCTGGTTGAAACCAGTTGCTGGGGCATTCCAGCCCCAGCTCTGGAGCAAAACTGGACAAAGGGAAAGGGGTGTAAGCACCCCCTTCCCTGGTCCCACTAATAGGAGGGACCTAGCAGGTAATCCAGCCCCTTTGATTGGTATAAAGGTAGGAGCCTAGAGACTTTAGATTGATCCTGAACTGAAACTTGAAATGAAACTCTGGACCTTCGACATTCTATTGCAACTAGAAGACTGAAGAATCTCCCTTGTGGTCAAGGAGTGACCACCCTGTGCAAACACAAAAACCACAGTTGATGGACAGAATGCAGAACAATGTCATACATTCACCCCAGTACAGAGATCTGGGCCTAAATCCATCGTTTTTTTGCACTCCATACCACCCAAGTTCAGATATGGCCATATGCAAATCAGTCTGACCCAGTGCCTCATGGGAACAGTCCAGCCCGAACTGCCAAGCCATGCCTTCCCTGGACCGGAAACAAGCTTCTGAGGACTGGTGTCTGGCATTCCAGCCTTCTTCAGCCCGGCTTGCTTGAATCCAGTGGTGTGGAGAGCATGGGACTCACGTCTGAGCATACCCATCCGACTCGGGTGACAAATGTAAAAACCACAGTTGATGGACAGAATGCAGAACAATGTTATACATTCACCCCAGTACAGAGATCTAGGCCTAAATCCATCGTTGTTTTGCACTCCTCACCACCCCAGTTCAGACATGGCCATACGCAAATCAGTCTGACCCTCTGCCTCATGGGAACAGTCCAGCCCGAACTGCCAAGCCATGCCTTCCCTGGACCAGAAATAAGCTTCCGAGGACTGGTTTCAGGCATTCCAGCCGTCTTCAGCCCGGCTTGCTTGAATCCAGTGGTGTGGAGAGCATGGAACTCACGTCTGAGCATACCCATCCCACTCGGGGTGACAAATGCTTAAACCACAGTTGATGGACAGAATGCAGAACAATGTCATACCTTCACCCCAGTACAGAGATCTGGGCCTAAATCCATCATTTTTTGCACTCCACAGCACCCCAGTTCAGACATGGCCGTAGTGTGGCAGGGTATGCTCATACGTGAGTCCCTTGCTCACTTTGCCACTGGATTCAAGCAAGCCGGGCTGAAGACGGCTGGAATGCCAGAAACCGGTCCTCGGAAGCTTGTTTCCGGTCCAGGGAAGACATGGCTTGGCAGTTCGGGCTGGACTGTTCCCATGAGGCACAGGGTCAGACTGATTTGCATATAGCCATGTCTGAACTGGGGTGGCAGAGTGGGCTAAAGAACGGTGATGGATTAAACCCAGATCCTTTGACTGGGTGTGAGTGTTTGATTGATTCAGATGCTCCTTCCATCACCACCCCCTTTTGGACCCTGTGCAAACAGGCACCATCCAGCGATCTGCGGTTCGCTTTGTCGACGCTCCCAGCCGGAGCCCGAGGACAGAGCCTGACAAGAACCAGACTTCCAGACTTCCTTGAGCCCGATCCACAGCCACAGCAAAGCTGAGACCCATGGAGGCGACGAGAGACGTGGGACCGGCCATCTTGAAAAACCTGCACCTTGCTACTTGTGCAGCTTCCGAGGCACCCTCGAACTTGTGCATTGGGGATTGAGAAGCTCCAGCCCGAGCACCTTCTACACTGATGCACAGCCCTCCACAACCCTCCACACTCCACGAGTGCCGCATGGTACCTGTTAGTGTTTTTGTGCTCGACGCGTCTGTCCAGTCTCTTGCCCGTTGGCTAGTGGCCTCTGTGACAACGAACCTTTGAATCTACACCACTACCTTTGAATCTACACCGGCTGGCCCTTGCTTCCCTGAAAAGGAGAAGCCCCCCAGACCTTGCTGGTCTGCAACAGGAGCCATCTTCGATTCCCACGTGGGTTGCCTTTGTCAAGGCTTGTTGACTCCAATCTGGAAGCCGACACTGCCGACAGTGAGATCCTTCGTGGGACAGTCTGTATCCAGCTCCTGGTTGTCGTCCACACCTCCTGGTCCACGTGACTGCAGCGACAAGCTTCACGACATCACCTGATAGCTTCATGACATCGCCTGGTTCCTTCCTGGTTCCTTCCCGGTCACTGGCTAGTGACCCAGACTCTGTCTCCTCTGCTTTTAGGTACTCTTCATCCTCGATCCGGCCTTGGATCCAACCGGACACTTCTCTCCTGGTCGCCTGCAGCATCTTTTCACAGGTCTCCATAGGATTCAGCGACGAAACCCGACACACTTTGACACCTATGCACCCGGCTCCTGTGGGTGAGGTAAAGCGAGTACTCCGGTGCTCCTGTGGGTATTGACTATCCTAGTGTCCTAGTTTTTGGTAGCTTTCTCCTAGTCCGTCCGGAAGTGTCCTAAATCAACTAGTTTCTAATTCTTTCGTTCCCATTGTATCCCTATGGTAACTCGCGTGTGTGTTAAGACACTGCACACACTTCCTGTGAGCCTCCTGCTTCCTAACCTTTGATAGTTCAGTGTAGCCCCAGCGATTCCCTAGGCCCTAGGCCTATTCCTTGTTCATGACGTGGTTCTTATACCACTATTTTAGTATATGGTTTGCAACGCCCCTAGGGCTCGACAGTATTTTGTGCAACTTATTGTATGATAATTAAGTATCTTGTTATGTGCTTGTGCCTCTGACCTCATAAAGAGTTCAGGGGGGTTGTGGTAGTAATAAATATATATATATTTTATATATAACCTGTGTGGTGTCCTTTAATTTGGTATTCAAGGGGTTACATATAGTAAAACATCTGGCTTCACATGCTCTCTGAAGTTTTAGCCTAAGACTGCTTTGTCCATGCTACCACTAGGATAGCTGATCTATAAGGTTGACTTTACAACCATCCCCATAAGGGTTGTTCGGACTGATACAGGGTGCTCACTAGAATGGTGGACATCACATATCAGGCCAACTTCTCACATTGGTGATTGGGATAAGAGCTTGCTGTTGTTTTACCAATCGTAATCTTAAGATATCATTTGAAAGATCACATTAGGTACCTATAGGTACATGTGAGAAGTTGGCCTGGTATATGATGATCACTATTCTAGTGAGACCTTGCACCAGTCCAAACGACCCTTATGGTGATTGTTTGTAAGTCAACCTTATAGATCAGCTATCCTAGGGGTAGCATGGACAAAAGCAGTCTTAGGCTAAACTCAAGAGGGCATGTGAAGCCAGCTGTTTTACCATATGCAATCCTTTTAAATATCAAATGAAAGGACACTACACAAGTTATATATTACAAAATATATGTATTTATTTCTAGAATAATCCCCTATTCTCTTTATGAGCACAGAAGCACAAGCGTTAAACAAAGAACTCAGTATAACATACAATAAGCTGCACAATTATGGATAGGCCAGGTGGCCACTCAAACCATATATTAAAAAAGTGGTATAAGTACCACGTCACGAACAATGGTAAGGCCTAGGGCCTTGGGAATCACTGGGCCTACACTGAACTAATGAATGTTAGGAGATAGGAGGCCCACAGGATGCGGGTGCAGTGTCTATAGGCAACCGCATTTACCATACAAGACAATGGTGCGTAAAAATCAGAAAGTGATAGGTTTAGGAGACTTTTGACTGGACTCGAACTTAGCCACTTGAAACTAGGACACTAGGGATGTAAATCACTACAGGGGCACCGGAGTACCCTCGTTACCTCACCCACAGGAAGCGGGTGCATAGGTGCCATAGTGTGTCGGGTTTCTTCGTGAAGTTCTATGGAGCCTGGAGGAAAAGATGCTGCAGGCGGCCAGGAGAGAAGAGTCCGGTTGGATCCAAGGGTAGATCAAAGAAGTAGAGGACCTGAAAGCAGAGGGGACAGATTCTGGGTCACTAGCCAGTGACCAGGATGGAACCAGGACGGAACCAGGCAATGTCGGGTTGCGATCAGGTGCTGTCGAGTAGTTTGTTTCCGCTGCCACGTGGACCAGGAAGGATCGAGGATGACCAGCTGGTGAACACCAGCTGTTCCACAAAGGCTCTTGCTGTCGGCGGTGTCGGTTCCCGAATCGGAGTCACCAAGCCTTGGTAAAGGCAACCCACGCAGGACTTGAAGATGTCTTCTGGATCGGACCGGGAAGGTCAGATTGGTGGCTCCTTTTTAGAGGAGCTAGGGCCAGTCTGGAACAACCAGACCAGCAGTTCAAAATCGTAGGTTCGTCGTCTCAGAGGCCACTAGCCAACGGGCAAGTGACCAGACAATGCGTTGAGCAGGAAAAGTGCAAAAGGGCCCCACGCAGCACTCGGTGAGTGTGGAGGGGTGATCTTTAGAGCACAGGCTGCTCGGGGCTGGGGCTTCTCGAACCCTAAAGCACAGCATCGAGGGTGCCTCAGGAGCTGCACGGGAAAGCATTTTGTTGACTTTTCAAGATGGCCGGTCCCACGTCTCGTTTCGCCTCCACGGGTCTCAGCTCTGCTGGGACTCTGGATCGGGCTGTCAGATGTCTGGGAGTCTGGGTCTTGTCGGTCTCTGTTGCTCGAGCTCCGGCAAGAGCAACAACAAAGAAAGTCTTGATGCGCTGATGGTGCCTGCTTGCACAGGGTGGCCACTCCTTGACCACAAGTGAGATTCTTCAGTCTTCTACGTTGAGTAGGATGTCGAAGGGTCCAGAGTTTCATTTCAAAGTTTCAGTCAGGATGATCTGATGTGCATTGGCACAGCTACCTTTAGTCCAAATCAAGGGGATGGGTCACCTGCTAGGTCCCTCCTATGGGTGGGACCCAGGAAGGGGGTGGTTACACCCCTTTCGCTTTGTCCAGTTTCGCACCAGAGCTGGGGCTGGAGAGCCCCAGCACCGGTTTGAACTGGACTTTGCATGGGACACCTTGTGTGCCCCAGGCAGTGTCTAGTTTCATTCAGTCCTCCCTGCCCCAATCCACTATCTCCTGTCTGGGGTGGTGTAACACCTCCCTGTGACAGGAAACCTATTGTCCAGGCCTCCCCTGTCGGAGTTTCAGTCAGCAGCAGGAGGCCAGACTCGTGTCTGTGGCAGCAGCATCCATTTTGTGATGCTGAGGCCCTGGTTAGATTTAACTGCGTTTAAGCAAAGTAACATGTCTTCTCCCTCTAGAAGGGTGGAATGCTACCCCCGTCGCCAGGACTGGCGAAGGGGTAGGATTCCAAAGCGTATGACACCTTACACGACATGTTTTGATAAAGCCAAACCAAAGATAGCATTTAACCGCGAGGTTCATAATGCACTTAAGAGTATATGGTACAGCAATATCCCAGAACAGCTAAGGGACATGGTTCCGAAAGCTGCAGTCAGGCTCAGCTCATGCTAGAGCACCATCTCACATAAAACCAAGCACTCTGCCTCCAGGGTTGTTATGGCCTGCCATAGGAGTGACTTATAGGTGTATATGTGTCCAGATATAGGTTTAGATATAGGTATACTATATCGAAGCAAGGGGTGATTACACCACCTTGCCCCAGCTGAGTGATCAGCCAGTTGTGTCAGTTTGGATGGCCAGCCAGGGGTGGCAAAAGATATGCTGCTGCCCCTGGTAGGCCTTGGATGCACCTATGCCCTGGGTACCTATAGTACACTGTACAGGGGCTGATAAGGTGACCCAATATCCAATTGAAGATGTACCTAGGGTACATGGAGTCCATTTTAAAGAGAGAGCAGATAGCCTGGGGCCCTGATTAGCAGGATCCCAGGCCAACTAAGTCGAAAACCAGCTAAACACTAGGCAAAAAAATCTGGGGTAACCATAGTAAGGTATCCACCTTCCTACAGTACATATAACAAGTCTTATAATACTTAAGTTCTACCGAACTTAGTTGTTGTAGAGCAAAGGGCTTAGCACACCCTGACTACAACTCCTAGAGAGGTTCTAGTAGGTAACACTTAGTGTAGGTAGGTGCACCCACCACACCTCACTAGATCATGTCTCTGGGAGCAGAACCAAGTGGTTCTCTCCCAGTGGAGGTAGATCCTTTAAGGATACCTTCCAGATATGATACTCTAACTTTCCGTGATTTAAGGCACTTGTGCACTACTAGAAAGTTAAAACAGGGTTCCAACCCTACCCTCAAACACCTGATAGAGCTCATGGAAGAATATGATGCTCAGAAGGCCTCTAACCCAGGCCCCTCAGGTAATACAGATGAGGGCCTACCCTCAATAGATGATGCCCCTGACCCTACTCTCATAGAAGATGAGGAAGAGTTGGAAGAGGAAGATTCTGGGGAAGAGGTAGACAGCCAGATTCTAGCCAGGAGACTTAGCCAGGCTAACCTAAGTCTACATGGGACTGAGCATGGGATAGCCCCATACAGATCCCTAAGTGGATTTAACCAGAGGTATAGGAGGGGAAGGTCCCAATCTAGTGATGTAGACATGGCTATGTCCTCTACTGTGAGTCCCAGTACTCTGGGCAAGTACAGGCAAACACCTTTGATCAATGATAAAGTGGCTCAGGCCTACAGGGACACATGTGCCAGTGTCACTATGGTGACACCTAACTTTGTGAACCCTGGACAGATTGTACTGAGTGATAATTACCTGGTGACCAATGCTAGCAATGTCACTACTACCCATAGTGTGGCAGTTGTTAACTTCTCCTGGGGAGGGGTAACTGGCCTCAAAAGAGTTGTGGTAAGTGCAGACCTCCATGTAGAATGTCTGTTGGGCAATGATCTTGAATCCTCAGTCTGGTCAGAAGTGGAGTATAGGACTCATGCATATCAGTTCATGTCCTTGCTGTGACCATGTCACAGGCCAAAAAGTGCCACACTGAACAGGTCTTGGCTCCTGAAACTATGGACCAAGTACCATCCAAGAGAAAGAGCAGTAGGGTTAAGGCAGTGCCTTCCCCCTTGCCTCAAAGTGAAGATCAGCCTTCACAGGAAGCTGATAGTGAGACCCCTCAAGGAACTGTCCTAGAAGAACTTGAGCCTGACCAGGATGAGTTTCTTGGGACAGGGGGACCTTCAAGGGCAGACTTGAGGCAGGCGCAGTTAGACTGCCCCTCTCTTGAACCCCTCAGACAGCAAGCTGCTTCTGAGGCTGCTGGGAATGCTACAGGTACCCATAGATATTACTGGGATGAAGGATTCCTTTATTCAGAGGCTAGAGACCCCAAGCCTGGTGCTTCCAGGAGGTTGGTCATACCTCTGGCATTCAGGGGCTTCCTTCTTACCTTGTAGTGTAGTTCCTATATTCCCAATAGGCTCTGCGCATTGGAATAACATAAACAGCAGTGTAGACGTAGGACTGAGGTCATCTAGGTCTCTACTGACTATGTTCGACTTAATTAGTTTTGCCAGCTAGCTCAGAGGTCACTAGAAACTTTCTCGAATGTTCAGGAAAGAGTTAACCGTCCTGATTTAGACAAGAAGGGATTGGTTTCTGACAACCGCATAAACATGACAACTTTGCTCCCTCAGAATAAAGAGTGTATCTCTAGAGTCATGTGAAAACAATAGACAGCTATTTCACTCAGTCAATCGTGCATGCTTAATTTCACCAGAGTGCAGAGTAATAGAGAGACGGGCATTTTCCATAAAAGGTGTTATTTTATTGAGGAGTCTTCTTTCTCATGCAAGAGAAATGAATTGCCACAATTGCAATACTTATCATAAAGTAAAGTGCGTACAGTAAAAGTAGTATTATGAAGTAATACTGTAAAAGCATTGATATGGTTTCTTAGCCATATGATACTTTAAAATGGATAAACTATATACATACATAAAAACATTGACTAACGAACTCAACTGGTGCTTCTAAGATACGCCTACCCCGGGGTACTTGGCCTAAGCCTAATACATGGAAAGGAGTAAGTAAGTTGCAGTCTTAAGTTAAGTTAGGTTTTTGCAAAGTATCGGAATCAAGAATTCTCTCTAAGGTTTTAATCAGCTCCGTACCTTGGTTATAGAATGAAGGAGGTCTTGTATCTCGCTACTCAGGACTCGATCTCCCAGCAACCCGCGAGGGTGACTTGGGAACACCGAAGCTGGATTTCTCGGCGTGAGAAAAGGCAGCTTCTCCAGCGCATCAAAGGGGAGGAGCGGCTTTCTTCGGCTCTCGCATCAGCTGGGCTTCATATAAGTAGATAGCCGCTCTGCTCCACACCACCGTGTTTTTGCTTAAGGCAACGTTGGTATATTTATACCTGAAAGGTGCCGGGTTTGACGTAAGGTTGGACATAAGACGTCACTAAGAACTAACAGTTCTTTCTGGACTCCAGGAGTTCTTGTGCAAATCAAAACAAAAGCAGGGGGAATTCCCGGGCTGCTGGAGGCTTGGTTTGTTTAAAGAACGCGTTGTGCTTTCTAGGAGTCTATGGGAGTAGCCTTGCCGTGTTTTGTACTGCATGGGCTATTACTAAATATGGATATGATTCTTATACCTTTATAAGGATACTATTTGTTATAACCACATAAGGGCATGAATCGGGAATATCGAATTAGGGTCCCAGATAGAAATACAACACCCACTCCATGTATTAATGTCCATCATTATTAAAAAATAAACAATATTAAACATATGATGCATGTGTGTTTTCCAACCCACCCCAAAATACATAATTGCATTTGAAATGGTGTATGGTTTATACACGAAAATGAGTATTGGTACTGTACGTTTTTTTTTCAAGCAATGTTAATATTCAGTTAAATGCATATATAACAGCTGAATGAATTTGCGAAAATTACACATGAAATGGCTCTGTATACAGAAGAGAAGGTCGAGACCATTTCATCACATATTTATACGATTATGTACATGTGCTAGAGGCTGAGGTAAAATATTGTCTCTAATGTCTCTAAAAATAGAAGCTCTGTTCTCTAAGAATACATTAAGCAAAGTACCATGAAAACATTAAGCAAAGTACCATGTGCTGGAAAAAATTGTAAATATTTTTGATTTGAAAGAAAAATAATTTCGCTTTCAGGGGAAAAAAAAGTTCCAAATGTTTTCAGTTGCTTTGTTTAACAGAACTGAAGGCCAAATTCAGAGTTCAGGGAACGCTGTGTGCTTGTTGTTTTTAAAAGTTATTCTCGTCGTTCAGGGGAGAACATCATATCAGACAGGCTTGCAAAAAATTGGTCTACAACATCAGGTGAAAGTTCGACCAAGTTTGAAAATACTGTAACTGTGCAGTTCTGTGCGTGATTGCTATCATCGATGTTTGGATCAGCAATGCTCACAGAAGGTTGTACCTGTTTGGTGCTGCTTTCCTCTCGTACTTCACCGCCACCTACTCGTAATGGTGAAGTCTCAATGAATGCTGTCATCAGAATAGGTAGCCGCTGGGGACAACACGTTGCATGAGTCGTTACCGGACAAAGCAAAGTATTGATATCCATTGGTACTGCTGATGGTAGTGTAAGACAGACGTCCAACACGCATTCTTCTCCGCATAGCAGACATCGAAGCACAGGTAAGATGCAATTCTGCCAGATTGGTGTGAATGAAAGAAACCAAGTTGTACTCAGATCCCTTAGCCGGGCTAATCCGAGGACCTTAGTGATATGGTCTCAGTAGCGTATTGCTAGGATTGTCTCTTCCATTGTTGCTGGAGTCTTATTTGTGGCTTGGCTTGCCATATCGGAGCAGAAGGAACAAAAATTAAATTCCTGCTACGAGTCCCAAAATTAAAGGTAGGCCGCCAAAGACAGAATGTACAAAATTCGTGAAGATGCCCAGAACTGTTTCAAATGGTGTTAACAGTCCCGAAAAGATTGTCTTAAATACATGTGCGATGCCACTGGTATCAGACATGTTTAAAATTTGACTTAACATTTCTACAAAATGCACGGGGCAATTTGTCGATAAAAGGGTACGTATGATCTGCAAGTTGTCCTTGCAACTTGCAGATCATAAGTTTCTTTGGACGAGGTCAGCGGCACAGTTGTCTGTAAAAGAATAGACTTCATTCTGCTTAAAGTATCAATTCGAATGGAAGAGATATTCACATAAGGCCATATTGCCGCCTCCATGTCTGGATTGCTGTTTGGATACAATACTTGCATACAGCAAACGACCCTGGAAGTAACAGTTACGAGATAGCATTCTCCTGGCACCATTCCACAACAGCTGTGGTCATTTATTAAAACGTAGCTACAGTTGGAAAGTTGTCTGAAGAATGGTTCTATCTGTGTTGCAGGAGTGCCTTGCAGGTGACATGAAAGGTTATTTGACGACCCTTCGCAGGCTCCATGCAAGTTAATACCTTGACACAGAAGTGTACCGCTTAGTGATTTTTTACAATTATTGCCACTAAGGAATACCTCCTTTTTCCCTTCACTATAACATTTGTGTGTGTAAGGTAAATCTCAGGTTGATTTGATGTATCCTTTACCCTACCTTTCATACTGGCCTGCTGGTATATATTCTTGGCAATATTTAAACTGGAAAGTTGTTATCGGAATTGTGATTGTTCCGTGTATTATCCATTCAATGACAGGTCTCTCTGACATTGTCAATGGTAATCTCTCAAGTTTTTCAATGCTCAGAATCGTATAGTCTGCTCCTTTTTGTGCCAAACCAATTTGTTTATCAGTAAGGTTAAAGATAGAAAATAATGATGTTATGTTGATTAGACGCCATGGCACGTAGCCTGAACGTAGGTTTTGCAACGTCCAGCCTAGCTGTACAATAGAAGGCAATTGGGACTGACAATGTTGTAACATTAGCAAGTCTTGCTCTATTATATCAAAGGCAGATGATACAATACTGTCCAGTGAATATATTCTGGAAGACAGAGTCGTTAACCCATTGTCCACTACAGAAAGTGATTTTTCCAAATTTATACGATCAATTTCTCGCATTTTTTCTGCTGTTTCAATTTGCATTACTTTCCAAGCTTCGTTGTATGCAGCGTATATACCGGCCGCTATGAAACGTTTTTGACGCTGTTTGCGAGGTCCCAGTATGAAATCTCGCAAGTCAGCACCTTCTTTAAGTAAAGTCAAGTGTTGCTTAATTTCAGCCAGTGTGGATTTCTGTAGCCACTCAAGGCATATTTACTAAGCATGGGCGGAGAATACGTTCCGCTCGCGGATTTTGCGGATTTCCGGTAAATTCGCAATCCGCGAGATTCGCGAATTTCCCGCAAAATCCGCGAGCGGAACGGATTGGGTCAAAAGTTCAAGCTGACTTTTGTAAATCTTTTAGAATGGCGCCGGCAAGCTGCCAGAGCCATTCTAAAATAGTTACAAAAGTCAGCTTCAACAGGAAGCTCTAATAGATAAAGTAAAGCAGGTGCTCGAGTTGAAGCTCAAATTCAGTTACACAATCATTAATCACCCCAAACTTGGGGTGAATAATGATTGTGTAACTTAATTTGACCTTCAACTGGAGCACCTGCTTTACTTTATCTATTAGTGCTTCCTGTTGAAGCTCTTTGTAGCTATTTTAGAATGGCGCTGGCAGCTTGCCGGCGCCATTCTAAGTGGGGCTGAGGGCAGAAGGGCACAAAAGTGGGACAGAGGGCAGAAGGGAACAAAAAATGATTGGGGCAGAGGGCAGAAGGGCACAGAAACGAGTGGTACAGAGGGCAGAAGGGCATAAAAAACGAGAGGGTGGCAGTGATTAACCAGGCAAAAACAAAAACATCGAACACGCAAAGCGTCCCACGAACACGCAAAGCGCCCCGCGAACACCCGTGAACACGCAAAAATAAAAAAATCCGCAAATTCGCATGAACTCGCGAATTTTGCGGATCGCGAATTCGCAAATCCGTAAATTTGCAGATTGGGAATTCGCATAATTCGCCCATGTTTATTAATTTCCCTACACTGTATGCTGTGACTATCCCTGGATATTGTCTCTGGGAATATCTTGGGTCTGGCCTGGTCAGTTTGAACCCCTGTTTTTTGTTCAGGAATCTATTTTGACAGTAATTTGTGTCTGTGGGACACATCAACCATTTTTTCCAATCAGGATTTGTACTGTTTTGGTAAAAAATATGGGATACGTCTATTTCCACATCCGTAGTACTATCACTATCAGGTATGGGCTTCGGAATGGATGGTATATTTAAGTCTTTTATCTTAGCTAAACCAAGACAAGTAGTTTGTTGAATGGTATCATTCAGGAATATTAGTTGTTCTGGGATCATGCAGGCTCTAAATAATGATTCTAGACCTTGTACCTGCCAGTCTTTTGTTCCCCAGATGGTTTTTGTTTCAATGTTACTTTTCCAAAATTCAAAACCAAATGTAGACATTTTGTCATAACATTTTTCAGAATAAATCAGTTTAGTATTTGTCAACATTGTTTTCATTCCTGTCTTATTTAACATTTTAAAATAAAATGTTTCTGGATCACTGTTGTTAAACCCTGAGAAGTATGGAAATTTCTCAAAAAATGTCTTTGAACTTCCTTTTGGAGGAGTTGGACAATGTTCCCATTGATTATAAGTAAAAACATTTCTAGGTTGTGCAGATTTACGCAAATAGTGATGACCATAGTGATTGTAAAAGTATAATTCTTCATAATTTGATGAACCCTGTAAATAATCATGCTCTGTAAATGTAGCTGACATTACTAAATCTGACATAATTTTATTAATATTTTCAAAGTCCCAATCATCAGAAAAAGAACTTGGTATCCAAAAATCACTTAAGGAAACCTTAAACTGGTGTAGATACTTTAAGAGCTCAATCGGGCCATACATTTCATAGTCAGTTCTGTCCCATGCTATACCCCCAGGTATTGGATTGGCTGTGATGTTCACTGATGATATTTCTCTTTTCTCGATGTGAGGGATCTGTGAGACTTTAGGACCAAGTTGATGTTCTGACTTGCTGTGTCCATTGTACTATATTTTCCATCAATGAATTTACCCAAGTATAAAACCATGATGAGCCAAAGCAGGAGGAAAAGTACACCTAACACAGTCCAAAATTCAATCCATGGTGAAATCAGATATGTTTCTTTTAGTTGGTGAAAAAGCTTGGTTATTTTTTCTTTGAAAGTTTTTGTTGCTGGCTTGTCTCCATGTTCACTTGGATCATCGGAAAAGTCATCAAAGTTCATAAAATAGCCAGATGCAGTTCTGCCAATTGTTGAGATTGCCTCCGGATTTCCATTGATCTTTGCATTTTCTTTTGTTACATTTGTACAGTCTGAGGCTACATCGTTGTAGATTGGAGTATCATCAGGAATTGTTGCAATTTGGGTTCCAAGAGGCACCAGTTCCATGGCTTTGTTGCATAGTCTTTTTTTATTTACTGCAGGTTTATCGAATGTGATTATTCTCTCAGTTTGAACCGCTTGGATTGTAGCAAAGTTTGGTCTTCTGTTATTTCTTGGTAATTCACTGGGCCTGCTATTTATTATCGGCCACATGTTTGTGGTTTCACCAGGTCGATGGAAACAATTCTGTTTTCCTTTTTACCAGCAAGTGGCGGTAGTACTACTGATCTTGTTCCGCTGACAGCTAAGACAGGTACTGCTTTTCTGTAAGAAGGCCCAAATTCCTTCTTCATCGCGATCTTTTCTCTGACCAGATCCCCAATCTTTAGAATCCAGACAGGTCTTGCTGGGACAGGTGGTTCTTCAGTGGTTGTTGGCTTAAACTTTATGTTACTTAGACTTTTTCTTGTTTCATTCAAGTCCTGTAAAACAGCCAAACGATCTTTGATATCAAACGTTTTTTCTTCTACCACTGAAGTTTGACGATCCAGATCCTGGATAATCACTCTAGTACCAAACAAAAGTTCATACGGACTGATACCTTCTAGAGAATTTCTTGGCATGTTATTAAGACTACATTGGACGCTTATTAGATGTTTGACCCACCCATCACCTGAACCTAATACCCTCGCTGTTATAGATTGCATTATGTCACGGTTTTTTCTTTCCACTACCGCATTTCCCTCAGGATGGAAGGGAGAAGAGTACCGCAATGCAATGCCCATGCTGCTCATGGCCTCTTTGTAAGCTTGAGAGCGAAACGCAGGACCCTGGTCAGAATGTAGCATGCCAATTGCGTATGTGCTGATAAAGACTCGCAAATCTTTTACAACAGTTCTGGCGGCAGCCGAGCACTGGGGCCACATCCAAATGAATCTCGTGCAGGAGTCCACTGCAACCATGATATATTTATAGTTGCCATCCCTTTGTAAGGGACCACAGTGGTCCAGGTAAACACAGGCTAATGGGTTATCTGAGATTAGAAGGGTTGTCTGCGCTGGTCGTTTCTCCGTTGATACTTTCATTCTTTGGCATATTTCACATTCTAGAACATAGTTCTTAGTTTGTTTTCTCCTGCGTGGCCACCAATATCTCTGTTTTAATAACGCTGTTGTTGCGGAAATACCAGCATGTGCAGAAGCTAGCCCTTTGTGTGCCGCTAAAATAAGTCCTAATCTGTGTTCCATGTTTGGAATTGCCCTATCCCCCACTCCAGGGATTCGGGCAAATGGAACATTATTTGCATCAGTTATGTATGAATATTTTACTGGAAAGCCTTTCGGGAGTGTTTTTTTATCATCTTTTACTGAAGCACTGACAGCTTGCATTATATTGCTGTCTATTTTTGTTTTTTACCGGGTGATAGCAGCTACGGAAGCCGTTTGCACAGCTCCCTTTGCGGCTTCATCAGCCAATGAATTCCCCGCAACGTGAACGCCATCATGTTGATGACTCAGTGTATGTATCACATGAGTCTTTTGTAGTTCTTTCTGTAAAAGAACTACTTGTTCCCAAAGAGTTTTATGCTTGATTGTGCCACCTTTTGCATCTTTGAAGCCGTTTTGAACCCAGTTCTGCAATTATTCATTGTAAGATTGAACGCAATAATATGAATCACATACTAATAGTGTGCGGAATTCGTGATCGGTATTTTCAAGCGCCATCTTAAATGCCAGAAGTTCAGCTCGCTGAGCTGTACAATCTCCTAGCGATTGGGTTTTAGTGACCAGTGGTCTAAATTTTTCCTCGTGCCAATGACCTTTAACGATCGCGCACGCAGCACTATATGCTTGTTTACCCCCAACTGCGGGTTGTGCTGATCCGTCTGTATATATTATACAGCCGTAATGTTCCAGAGGCAGGATTTCAGTCGGCAGAGGACATTCGTATTCATATTGGAGAAATTCTTGTGTTTTTTAATTTGGATTGAATTCGTATACTACGTCTGTTGCAGCAAGAGAATTAACCCATTGTATCCATCTTGGATGTAGAGCTTTAGCATTCGGAATGCTTGCCCTTGGTTACTGCTTCTAGGGCAGGTACTGGTGTAACAATTATTATTAGTTTACCTTGTGCCAGGGCTCTTTCTTTTGCCACAGCAGTTTGAACCGCTGTCAGAATTTTTTCTGTAGAGCTGAATTTAATTTCAGCTTGAGTGTACAAATGTGATTTGTAAGCTATAGGTACCGTTTCTCCCTCAATAGAGGTCAGGTATGTGAATCCGCATCTTCCTGGGATGACTCGGATTACAAGATTGCGTACGTTTTCGCGTGTTTGCAGTTTTGTTTTAGTTAACATGTCTGTCTGTAATGATCTCAAAATTTCTGTGTGTTTTTGAGTCCAATGTATTGGTTTGAAATCAGGTTTTATTAGTTCATAGAGAGGTTTAATCCTCTCTGCATAATTTAGAATGTATGTTCTTCCGAAATTTAGGAAGCCTAGTATTGATTGTAAATTTTTCAGCGTTTTTGGTGCTTGGAGTACTGCACACTTTTGGAACTTGGCACAAGCTTAAAAGCAAGATGGTGGCCACTACTGCAGCCGAGTGAGGAGCTGCTCGTGTTCTCTCCGGGGATCTGACCCAGCCTGGCGTGAGCGTGGAGCGTGGCGCCGGCTGCCGCCCATCTGTGAGCCGAGTGTTGGAGGTTATGCAGGAGAAAAGGTCGCTCTGTTCTTTGGTTGCTTTCGTGTGAATCCGGGCTGCTGGTCCGAGTTGCAGGACTGAAGCCGATTCCTTTCCCCGGTTTGAGCGTCCGCGGTGCTTTAATCTGCCTTAATCACGGCGTCCCAGTCACAGCTTATCGCAAAACTTCAGTTTGCTGCAAGGCGAGGCAAGCCGAGTGAATTGCTGTGAGACTGGTGGAGGAGGCAGCGTGGGCGTCTGTGCTGACGGTGGAACATTGTAACAATCCCGCCCTGAAGGATTCTGACGGTGCTTTTTGCTACATTGCTAAGTTCAAAGATCCGAGGAAAGACGTCAGCGGTGCTTGAACAACCGGCTGGCAGTGCTATATTGTTGCAATTCCACCCTGAAGGATACTGCTGGCGCTTCAGTTACATTGTTTAAATTTAAGTTTTAAGACGCGATTAAAGGCGTCGTCAGCGGTGTTTGAACAAACAATTGTAACAGTTTTCCTCTTTCTGCTACTACGCTCGGGTAAAGACACCTTGGTGAGTGGAGAAAGATATCTTTTGTTTTCTGAATTTGCAACATTGTGGTGCTTGAAAACTTTCATTGAATATCCAGCAAAGTCAGAAAGTATCGAACTCTCAGAACTCTCAGAGGTGATTTAAGTGACTAGGAAAGATTAGGAAAGACTCCTCCTATTCTTCCAATTCTTTTTTCTTTTGACATACTGTTTGGGTTATATCACTATTCACTTAAACATGGCTCCCAAAGGCAGAGTAACCAATAAAATACCTCTAACTCAGTAAACTCCACAAATGCTGTGAATTCTGCAAATGCTCCAAACACTAACACTAGCAATACAGCAGACCCAGAAAACCGCAATTTACAAACAAATGGAGTTTCTAAAGAGCCCACAATACCTGAGTTATTCAAGAAAAAGCCTACAAACATCCCTAATAAAGGCTCTACAATTGAATTGACCCCATCAAAGGTTACAGCACGCTCTGGAACAAGCCGATTACATTACGCTAGGCATTAGAGGCACTTGTGTTCAATAGTGCTCGACTCTACGAATTGTTTAATGCGATTTTAAAAAATCCCGCTTTGTCACTGATAATTTTTAAAACTTACTCGAAAAGCATTGTTATTTCCTCATTTTAATAGATATTGCCTAGATTGACTTGCACTTACAAATTCACCACAACTTCACCGCTGCTTAGCGGGACACCAGCTCTACCACCTCATACCCGGCAGACATCTTGGGTGGGAGGTAGACACTTGTGGCGCCGCCATTTGACGAGCGCTCTAGTGCTCAGGCCGGCGCACGAGGGGTGCATAAAAAGCTGCCATGATCACGCGCAGCGGTAACGCGCAGCGGGAGCGCCGTAGGAGAGCCGGAGTCGAGCCAGAGTCCGGCCCGTCTGCGCCCGTCCGCGCCTCGGACGGACCTACGGCGAGATATGCTGATCCTATAGCCACACGTAAGACTTACACAAGACAGGAGCTATTTTCCCTACAATACGCGCCTGTATGTGATAGACATAATCTGGACCCATCTGTGTGGTCCGGCCCTGCCATCTGTCAGCACTGTGGTAACACTTTCACCTGGATACAAACTACTGATATGACTCCTAGAGTGAAACTCCTATCGGGAGGCCTAATAAATGCTAGATCAATGCCTAGACATGCTCTGGATATATATGATCTAATACTTGATGAAAATTTGGACCTACTATGCATTACTGAGACATGGCTGAATCTAGGCTGCACCCCAGATGTGGTACAAGCTCTGCCTCCAGGCTATACCATTCTTAGGAAAGACAGAGGAGAAGATAAACGGGGAGGGGGAGTGGCTGTCATCTACAGGGACACTCTTTCATGCTCAGTGTTAGAGCTACAGGATCTTAAAGAAGCTGAAGGAATGGGTTTTTGCATAAAAATTAATGACACCTTCACTTTTGCTGGTGCAGTAATTTATAGACCACCAGGACCTTGTAAAGGTTTCTTGGAAACAATAGGAGGAACACTCAGCCCTTTGGTACTAAAATACTCTAACTTCACGGTCATGGGGGATGTAAATATTCACTTAGAAAATAGATCAGACAATGCGGCTGTATCATTTAGGGAGACCATGGAAGTTCTTGGTTTACTGATCAATGGTAACCAGCCCACTCACGATGCAGGACACATGCTAGACTGTATCGCGACTAACATAAGCACTTTAAGATGTGAACATCCAAAACCTCAGGTATGGACAGATCATGCGCTCATACCGTTCACTCTCACGCTCGAACATAACAAGAAATGTAAAAATCGCGATCAGCAATGTCAGTCCACCCATGAAGAATGGAAGGAACTAATAGCCCACCCAGACCTTGCCAGATTGGCAATGGAATGTAGACCTAATAAAATAGGATCCCTGAATACGGACCCTAATACGTTCAAGGAATGGATGAATGTACTAAAAAGAATGGGGGGGCAGGGAAACATGAGGAAGACCAAAGGCAAAAAAAAGAAGCAGTCAGCCCCATGGTTTAACCAAGATCTTAAAACAAGACAAGGAGAACTACGCAGAGCAGAGCGCAGATGGCGTAAAGACTACTGCATGTTAGAACGCACCAAATATAACGCTACCAAGAAAAAATACCATGAACATATTAAGTTGGCAAAAAAAACCTATTACTGCAAGGCAGTTGAGGCTGCAAATAACAAACAGAAAGCCATCTTCAACATCGTTAGGGGTTTTAATAAACCTGACTTCTTAACACAAGAAATCCCTCCCTCAGAGACGCTGTGCGAGGCCATCGCCGAGTACTTTGAAGCTAAAGTACAGGGCCTGACTAGGGATTTCGTAATCCCTAGCCCGACCAGTGATGAAGCTAATGGAAAGGAGAGACTGGTAGAGAAACAATTGTCGAGCTTCCAACCCGTCAGCTTAGAGGAATCTCGACAAACTATTCTCCGCACCAAATCTGGTTCTCCATTTGACCCCTGCCCTATTAAACTTCTACACCTTATTGTGGAGGTTGCCAACCCTGTCATTAACGACATGGTAAATAGCTCCCTGGCCACAGCTAATGTCCCTTCAGAGTGGAAAATAGCAGCAGTGAGACCCCTTCAAAAGAAACAGCTCCCTGACCCCACCACATTATCTAATTTGCGTCCCATTTCTTTACTTCCTGCTCTATGCAAAATCACAGAATCTATGGTCAATCAACAACTGACCAGGTTCTTAGAAGAGAGTGAAGCATGGCATCCTAACCAGGCAGGTTTTAGAGCACAGCACTCAACGGAGTCTGCTCTCTTGCATACTGCAGATACCATCCGTACAGCCCTAGACCAAGGGAAGAAGGCCGTCCTGATTTTATTAGACCTATCGGCGGCCTTCGATACGGTCTCACATATCATTCTGATAGACCGCCTGAAATCCTTTGGCATCACTGGTGTGGTACTTGAATGGCTCAAGAACTTCCTGAGTGGAAGGAGACAAGTAGTGACGCTAGGAGAATTTCAATCTAGGGAGAGAAGACTCATGACAGGAGTACCTCAGGGCTCTAGTCTTAGCCCGACATTGTTTAATGTCTACACCGCACCCCTAATTAGCTTGATTGCTTCGTTTGGCATAGAAGCTATAGCCTATGCCAACGACACGCAACTGATCCTGACCATGGACAAAGACAACCAGGACTGGGAAGAGAAACTCAAAGGCTGCCTTACGGCGACCTTTGACTGGATGCGAACTAATCATTTGAAATGCAACACCGGGAAGACGGAGATAATACCGATGGGCCCAAACAATGATTTCATACCCAGACTGTGGTGGCCTGAGAAAGCAGAAATTCCACCCAATACTGCCATCACGGCCCGCAACCTGGGAGTGACCTTTGACAGAAATCTGTCCTTTAAACAGCAGGCACTGAAAGTGGCAGGTACGTGTTTTGGTGTTATAAAGAGTCTGAGAAAGTTCTTCGATCTCCTTCCTTTGGAAGCCAGGAAAACAGTGGTGGTCGCACTGGTTACATCTCATCTTGATTACTGTAATGGATTATATGCAGGCACCAATAAGGAGGTCACCCATAGGCTCCAAATGGTGCAGAATTCGGCAGCCAAACTCATATTAAAGTGGCCCAGAAGATCATCAGCGACAGAAGCCCTCAAAACTTTACATTGGCTACCTATCATCAAAAGAATTCTATTTAAAATATTGCTCATCACCTTCAGAGCATTTCACAAACGTGGACCACTGTACCTGCGGAAACAATTCACCAGATATCATCCAACCCGAACTCTCCGCTCGACCAACGCCAATCTTCTGGCAGTTCAACCATTTAGGCTTAAGACTCGTGGAGGCAAGTCCATCGCGGTATTAGGTGCAAAAGCATGGAACATCCTCCCACCCCACATAAGAGCGCTGGACAGAGAAACTGAATTCAGGAAACAACTAAAAACCTGGATCTTTACCCTCCCGGACACTACTGCCAGATCCCTAGTGTAAGATTTCTATCTGATCAGCTACACAAGTGGGCGCCAAGATGCTCCTTGGAGCGATAGTTGCGCGGTATAAATAAATCCTTACATTACATTACATAACCCCGATAAAATCAACTCGAACCAATTAGCTAAAAATGATGCTGTTATAGCTCCTGTTGATGAAGATGCTGGTATAAGAGGGGAAGTCAACGACAATGATGCAGTATCTGAGCTTTGCCTTCCTGTAGAGGGAGTCAGAGTTTCACCTAGACCAAACGACCTACAACAACAACATGATGCAGAATCTGTAGAGTCTGGGGGCCAATTCTTTTCAATGTCTGATTTATCAGTTACATCAGAAGGTGATCTTGAGGAGGAGCTCCTAAATGAGGAGCATCCTCAGGCAAAAGATTGGGCGGAGGAGTGTAATCAAATCACAGAGGAAGATATGCTCGGCCCTGACTTTCTGACTAATGAAGGAGCTTCAAATACAGTCCGTAAGGTCATAGAGGAAAGGGCTAAGGAGAATTTAACAGCAATGAATCAACCTCAATGGGATGGGGCTGATGTAAATAATGAACACAATCATGAAAATTCTGAAATTCCTGAGCTATTAGAAGAGACTGAGGAGATCACTTTAAAGTCCATATACAAGTTACAGGCCTCAATGTATCGTATGAGTCTAACTCACAGAGAAGAAACCAAGGCAGAGGGTCTTCGGACTCAGGGAGCAGTACGCAAACTTCAAAATGTTGTTCGACGATTGGCCAAGTCTAGTACGGACACTAATATTAGAGTGCAAGAGACTGAGACACGTATATCAGCGGTTGAGGATGAGTTAACGGTACAAAAGAACTCAATTAAAGACTTGGACAGTACTAGGCAAGATGTGGACTGGAAGCTAACCAATTTAGAGAACCGCGCTCGGCGCAATAATCTGCGCATTTTGGGAGTTGGAGAAAAATCAGAAGGGAAAGATACTCAACGTTTTGTAATAGACTTGTTTGCGGATGCTTTTCAGGATCTCACTGGATGGGACTGGGATAAGGAAATTATAAGAGCCCATCGGTTCCCATTTAACCAAAAAACAGACCAGGAAGGGAGGAACAAACATCCAAGAGCTATTCTCATCTGTGTGCAGAACTATCTTCTCCGTGAGATTCTTTATGATTTGGCAAGACCTTCTAAACCTAGAAAAGGCTTGGGGCACAAATTTTTTGTGAGACCAGATTTCTGTGCTGCAACTGTTCAACAACGTTGGAGACTAAAACAGCTTATGGCACCAATGCAAGCTAAGGGGGGTCAAACCTTCTTACTTAACCCTGCTAAACTCAAAGTTGTGCATAAAGGAAGAACCATATTTTTTGTATCGGAGATAAAAGCGCAACAATACTTAGAGATTATGTAGTAAAATGTTATAGGAACGAAGTTTCGTTCAACATTGCAGTTAGTTTGAATAGGCTGACCCCCTTAGCAATATGTCTTGATACTTAACTTGCTGTTTTTTTTATAGCTCCAGATGCACTGTATTTTCTTTTTGCTATTTTTGTCAGGAGGGTCAGACCCGGATGGAACTCACAGCTGATACTCACATTCCATCAATGAGGGCAATAGCCCTTACGCTTCTGGTGGGGGGCTGGTGGGGGAAGGGAGGGGTGGGGGGGTACCAAGGGGTCGGTGGGTGGGCAGAATTTTTTCTTTTGGGGTGCAAGGTCATACAGCTGAAACATGTACTTGTCTTTTGTTTAAGATTCATTCTTGGTAGATATCAAATTTCTGCAGTTGTTGCTCATATGTGTGTGGTTAGTCTAGTTCACTCAAAAATATTTTATAATGGCTAAATTGTCAATATACTCTATCAATGTATGTGGTTTGAATGATAAAAGAAAAAGAGGTATAATGGCCCAGATGCTATCAACTATGCGGGTGGATGTAGTTTGCATTCAAGAGACCCATATTGCTTGGTCCAATAGAGGGACCCTAAGAGATCTTGGGTTGGAAGTGGTAGGATGCTCTCGTCAGGGTGCCACAACACGTGGGGTTGCAATACTCAAGAGGCGTGGAATGGGGGAAGTTAAAAGAGTTAAAGAGGATTTATCTGGACGGTGGGTGATTGCAGAACTTAAAGTTGGAGGTTTGGTAGTTACTATATGTTTCTTGTATGGATCTATATTGGATGATTCTGGTGCACTTGATTTTTTAAGTGTAGAGCTGGCACAATGGTCACCCAATATTATTTTTTGTGGAGATTTTAATCTACATTTGGAAGAAACATTTTATATTCATAGTAGGATTCCATACAAGGGTAGGAAAAAGAAGGTATTTACAGCACTTAAAGGGATCATCGAAGAGTACAGACTAACTGATGTAGGCCATGAGAAGCGAGGAGGTATGTTTGGACACACTTTTTTTTCTGCACCGCACCAAAGATTTTTTAGATTAGATTATTTTTTTGTATATAAGGGATTATATGATGATTTAGCTCAAATAGAATTTGAGGTCCTTCCAAAAGTTATCTCAGACCATAATCCGTTAATACTCAAGTTTGCACTGAAT
Organism: Lissotriton vulgaris; assembly: GCF_964263255.1. Lineage (NCBI taxonomy): Eukaryota > Metazoa > Chordata > Amphibia > Caudata > Salamandridae > Lissotriton > Lissotriton vulgaris. Next base: position 1,244,803,299 of record NC_141689.1, on the reverse strand, counting down.
ATGGTTAATACTACCCGCTCATGGTCTTTTGACCGCAAATTACTGTTTGACCCAGTTTATGTTGATCGTATGAACGTGTGGATTCCGGAATTCTTTCTTAATAATAAAGGCACTGCATTATCAGAAATAGTTTGGGATGCTTTCAAATGCGGGGTTCGGGGTGAAACACTTAGTTATTCTTTGAGTAAACAAAAAGAGACCCGAAACCAGGTAACTTCTGAACTTAAAAATCTTAGATCTTTAGAGGTTCAACTTATGCAGTCATGTAAGCGAGGATTACCTACGGAAACTATTATAAAGAAATTAGCAGCTCTAAAAAATACGATTTACCAATGATATGCTACGAAACTTGCACAACAAGTCTCTGCATTTAGGACAGAGTTATATGAAGTTGGAGAGAATTCGGGCAAAATTTTGGCAAAGAGGGCAAGGCAGAAAGCAGCTTTTGCTAGTATCAATAAAATAGATAACCATCTAGGGATAACAGTTAGTAAATTGGAAGATATTCTGAGAGTTTTCAGAAATTTCTATTCCCAATTATATACGGATGATGATCGTCCTGATTGTTTAGACCAGATCAATCAGTTTATCCATCCAGTATTGAATACTATTCTATCTACTGAAGAGAAGGAGAAACTAGATCTGCTATTTACCTGGGAGGATATCGAACTCTCCCTAATGTCCCTAGCTTCAGGAAAAGCTGCAGGACCTGACGCCATTCCGTTAGAATTTTATAAACTTTTTAGGAATGTATTGAAAGCAGAATTATTGGATTTATGTTTAAATGCACAGCAAGGTAACTCCCCCCAATCGTGGCACGATTCTATTATTACGGTGTTTCTTAAAAAAGGCAAACCTCCTTTATTACCCTCATCTTTTCGTCCTATTTCACTTATAAATTCTGATAGCAAAATGTTTTCTAAAATTTTAGCGGTTAGACTTTCTAATATTATTTCCCCTCTAGTCTCTAAATACCAACATGGGTTTATCCCAGCTAGAGACACCGCGGATCACATTCGACGTGTGATCTCCTTCTTGGATTGGTCCCAAGCAACTCGGTCTAATATTGGACTCGTATTCTTAGACGCTGAAAAAGTTTTTGACCGGGTTGCTTGGGATTATCTTTGGGAAATTCTGCTCAGGAAGGGATTAGGTCAGGGGATCATTAAAGCTTTGAAAACTTTGTATATTACCCCAAAAGCATACATTCGAATCAATGGACAATTATCTTCACCTTTATCAATCTCCAGGGGTACCCGTCAGGGATGTCCCTGTTCTCCTTTACTTTTTGCTTTCTATATTGATCCCTTAATTAATCGTTTTTTTTCAGAAGTTAATATCAAACCCATACATTTAGCCAATATTAACTACCGAGTCCTTGCTTATGCCGACGATATCGTGATTACTACAGCAGATGTCCAAACAGCCTTACCTATTATTGATCAGATTGCTAAACAATTCGGGCTCTTCTCGGGTTATAAACTTAATTTGGAAAAGACTCAAGTTTTGTGCTCCGGAGAAAACCCACCAGCTAATATCCCCACTACTTTAGAAGTCACTTATTTAGGAATTAAAATCTCGCTACCTATAGAAAAAATACCAGAGCGCAACTTAAACCCTATTATCATCCAAATCAACACTTTATTACAGCGTCTTGAACATTTACGGTTGTCCCTCTATGGCCGAACCAACATCTTAAAAATGCTGGTTCTACCAAAGGTTTTATACTTATTCCGCACAATTCCTCTGGATTTCCAACTACACTCTTTCAAAAATTTAGAAAGAACCATATTTCGCTTTCTTTGGGGCTATAAACGCCATAGAAAAGCTGCTAAAAAATGATTCTTAGCAAGGAATGTGGCGGATGAAACGTACCGTATTTTCTTTTTTATTACTTTTCTGCTGTCTTACAATACATTGGCCCTCTAATTTTGGGTGAAAGAATTGAACTTGCAGAATGCCAGACCCCATCAATTTACCAAATGATTCTGGGTGAGAAAGTTAAGGGTAGCTTTTTGAGAATAGTAGAACCCAGCTATCACAAAAAAACCAAATATAAGATTCTGAAATCAGATTTTGGAGTCTGGCAGAAAATTCGAAAACATATTAAATTAGCGAAACTAAATTTCTATACTCCTCTTATATCAATGGAGCTATTTCCGGAAATTTTTTATGATTTAATTATGTTTAGGTGGCAGCAGAAAGGAATAGAGCATCTCGGTGATTTATTTTGTAATGGGCAAATGATTTCGTTTCAGGATTTAATGACCAATTTTTCTGTGGTAAGAAATTATTTTTTTAAATACCTACAACTTCGTAGCTTCTTACAGGGCCATCCCGCAATTCCACCAATTAAAAATTCTTTATTAGAGCTTTTACAAAGAAAACCTCAAATAGGTGCTATATATTCAAGTCTAATGCAGGAATTTGGGGATGATTTAGGCCAATGCCAGATTAAATGGGCCAACAGTCTAGGCATAGTAGATGTGGATATTTTATTGTCAATAAGAATGGCTGCAGAATGTCTTATAACCGGGATGATGAAATCCCAACACTTCATGTGTATCCACAGCCTTTATTATACTCCTAAAAAAGTAGTTAAATGGAGTACATCGGCAGGCACGAATTGCAGCCGATGCGGATTGTACGCAGCCGATGAATTGCATATGTTCTTTTTTTGTCCTAAATTATCATTGCTGTTTCAACAAATTGAAAATTTTTTGTCTATTATTTTGAAATGTAATATAAAGTTAACTAATGAATTAGTATTGCTTGGTATAGACCACACTACTACTCGGCCTAGACCAATCTCTTATTTTCTATTTTTATGTATGGCCGCAATTAGATCTTGTATCACCAAAGAATGGATTAGTCAGGATCCCCTCACGTTCTTTTTATTATTTATGTTTAATATGGAATCTGCTATCTAGGCTCAAGGGGGTAAAAAAAAGAATCATGGGGGAAAAAATATGGGCACCAATTGTCCAGTGGATTTGATTTAATTCTTATGTACTCTATAGTTGTTATTCCAAACTGTTTTCTGTTAAAAATTTATCATATAATTTGATTTTCTTTTTTTGATGACACTCTGCTCTTCTTTTTTTTAATAGTTTTTTGTGTGTTGTTTATTATAATGCTTTGCTGTATTTCCTTGCAATAAAATAATAAAACTTATAAAAAAAAAAATGGAGTACTGCACACTTCTCTAAGAAGTTGTCTGCCAGGCTTTTGCCTTCACTTGATAATTCATATTCTAAAAATAGGACTGTTAGATGGGCAATTCTTGATTTTTTAAAGTTGAATTTGTAACCCTCTGATGCGAACCCAAGAATTATGGTGTTCACTCTTTTTAAGTGAGTCTCCAGGTCATCGTCTGTAAGATAGATGTCATCGACATATGATAATGCCTCATCATCATATAGTTGTAGTAATTCTGTTACCCTTGCTGAGAATAATCCTGGGCTATTCTTGAATCCCTGTGGGAGTCGGCAAAATTGTTTTTGCGAACCCATTATTGAGAAAGCGGTCAAATACCTGCTTTCAGGTGCAATGTTTTGACAGAAGAATCCATTAGAGATATCTAATGTCGTTTTATATTTTTTGCGCACGATGTTATTCATTAGTGCTGCACTGTGTGCGTTTTGGACTGCAAAAGTTTTACAGCAGGAGTATAGATGTCTGTAGTCCAAAACTAGACGATATGAATCGTCTGGCTTGGAGACAGGAAACAAAGGATTGTTCATTTGTGAGGTGCATGTTTCAATCACCCCCTGATATTCAAGTCGATCTAAAATTTCTTTTACTTGTTTTTTAGCTTCTTGTTTAACTGGGTACTGCCTTTGTGCAGTGGGTTGATTTTTTAACTGGATTTTGTGGTGAGGAGCGCCCTCATCCCATCCTACATGATTTTTGTATAATGCAGGGGCTTGGGCCACTGCCCATTTTCTTGCGAATGTGTATTTTTTCTATGAATCTGAATATGATTTGAGAAGGCAGGCATAATCATTTCTTCGCCATGAGGGCACTCCCTGACAAACTCAGGTGGCCAGTCTTTTTCAGCTAACAGGATGTCATAGCCTTTAGAAAGATTCTCCCAAAAGAGACCTCTTATTTTCCTAGTTTTATCTCCCTCTATACGTAATGTTATTTCATATAGTTTATGGGGCATGCTAACTCGCGTGTCTGCAGTTTCCACCTGAATGTATTCATTCGTGTCCACTGTCTCCAGAAGATTCATCAGGATCTTGCGAGCTATGGTCACTTCTGCTGCGCTGTCTAGCATTGTCTGGGCCCACTCTCCGTTTTTCAGTTGTGTCCTCAGAATCCTCGGCATGTTTAATTTTAATACTTGCTACCTTCTTTCTGGGAAATTGTGATTTTTTACTTTGATGAGCAGGTTCTTTGTCTTTGGACTTGACGTGCTCTTCCTTGTGTTCTGACCGTCCTCTTCTTTCCGATTTCTTTGAGGAAGTCTGAAACGAGCGAGAGGGACGTGTATCAATATTTTGATATCTATCAGGTTTTCTCAATGTATCCCTATCTCTAAGATTATATCTTTTTTCAGAGGGTTCCCTTTGGGGAGACTTGCCTCCTCGGCCAGGAGATCTTTCTCTCCCTTGAGGAGACCTTCCTCTGGACTGGAATTGTTTTTCCTTGGGAGTGGATTGTTTATTACCATCCCAACTCTTTTTTGGAGTGTTTAAATTATTTTTAATAAATGTTTTTTTCAGGATTTTCAGTTAGTTGGGGTTTTATTGGTTTCCCACCCAAACTATCTCTTCCTAGTTCTTCATAGGGTTTTTCTATGATTCTGGCAAGTTCAAATGGTTGGTGTGTTATATCTGTCTCCTTCAATTTCTGGCGGATTGCCACACATGCTGCTTCTCCTTTTATGTTGGCTAATAATATAGCCGAGACCTGCTTAATGCCTTTTAGTAATTTCATACCCAGAGTTAAAGCGGGTTCTGGACCGTATTCATTCTGAATTTGTCTTAGTACATCTGGTATGACCACCATAGACGGAACACCATGTGTTTTTGTGTAGATGGAAGCAAAGACCGTGCCCCAAGTGTCACAGTCCTCCACATGTGGTGCGACCCCTATTGGGAGGCAGAATGTCAGAATTCTGTGTTTTTCCTGAGGTGTAGTATTAGGAAATACTGCCTCTATTTGAGTTATGCTTTTGAGCTAACCAGAATGGAATATGTTCCTGTTTTATGGGTGTTTTACCAAGACATGATTGTATGTTCTGTGGTGTAATTTTGTTTGTATTCCCCTGATGAGTGGTCAGCTGTGGGATGTTAATTGCTGGTTGGACTGTTGAAGTCTGCATGACATATTGGACCAATTGTCTATGTATTTTAATGAAAAGTTTTAGCTGAGCTAAAAGTTCCCTGTCCGACATTTTATCAATGTCTGGGTGTGGTGTGTAGCTGGCTAGAACCGGCCGCGTGGCTCCTGGTCTACCTAGTGGACCGTGCCTGGTGATGTGATTTTGATGTTTTAGGGCGCCTTTAAACCAGAGCAGGTGCTCTTGGTAAGTTAGTGGGATTTCAACTTCCTCGAAAGGAGTGTATACATCCGGAGGTTCCTCTATTTTGTAATAGTGGAAATCTTTTGTCACAGCGTGTGCTGCTGGAAAATGTATCCATGAATAGAATACCTCGGTCTGCCGATACTCATGTGCCTCTATCACGAATATGACCGTACCACCTCCTGGTGATAGTCCATTTTCTATAAGTTTAAGAGATATAGTTTTTCTTATATTGACCGAAATGATTATAGCATTTGGGTCATCTTGCTGGAGACTTGTGTCTTCCGGTGAGAGTTGAGTTGCTAATGGTTCTCTATCTCTTTCTTCTTCACTTTCCGTCAGATTATTGACTAAAAATGTTTTTGTTGCAGAGCAAGTTTCAAGGAAACAAAGATTAGGTGCACAATATTTTGGAACACTGTATCCTTCAACGTTGACTATACCAAAAACTAATACATAGGTTTCTCATCCTACTATGTTTCGGCGGATATTAACCTTTGCTCTGCACCTGTTCTGCAAAGTCCAGATTACTCCAAAGAATTCATTGTCCAAACAGATGCTTCTGAGTTGGGTGTGGGAGCTGTTCTTTCAAAATTGAATAAAAATGGTCAAGACCAGCCCATTGCTTTTATTAGCAGAAGGCTGACCCCTAGAGAGAAACGTTGGTCAGCCATTGAGAGGGAGGCCTTTGCTGTGGTCTGGGCCCTGAAGAAGCTAAGGCCATACTTGTTTGGTACTCACTTCAAGATTCAGACAGACCATAAGCCCCTCTTGTGGCTAAATCAGATGAAGGGTGAAAACCCCAAACTTCTTAGGTGGTCCATTTCCCTACAGGGGATGGACTTTACAGTGGAACATAGACCTGGGACTGAACATGCAAATGCAGTTGGACTCTCCAGATATTTCCACTTAGAACATGAAGACTCAACTGGTCAAGATTAGTCTAATGTCCCTACGTTTGGGGGGGGGGGAGTTGTGTAGGAGAGTAGGGTCTGCATTCTATGTTCACCCCCACTTTTTGCTTTTGCTTTACTGTTTTTCAACTTTAATGTGGTTGTGGGCCTGCTAATCAGGCCCACAACCCAGCTGTTCTCTCTCTAAATTCATACCATGTACTTTAGGTACATATCCAATTGGGAATTCAGTCACCTGTGTGAGCCCCTGTATAGTGTACCTTATGTACCCAGGGCATAGGTGCATTCAAGGCCTACCAGGGGCTGCAGCATGTATTATGCCACCCCTGGCTGGCCATCCACATTGACACAACTGGCAGATCACTCATCTGGGGCAATGTTGTGTAATCACCCCTTGCTTAGATATAGTATTCCTATATCTGACCTTATATATAGACACATATGCACCTATAAGTCACTCCTATGGCAGGCCTTAATAATCCTGAAAGCAGAGTGCTTGGTTTTATGTGAGATGAGGCTCTAGCATGAGCTGAGCCTGTCTGCAGCTTTCGGAAACATGTCCTTATAGCTGTTCTATGATATAGCCATACCATATACTCTTAAGTGCATTATCATCCTCGCGGTTGAATGCTGACTTTGGATTGGCTTTATCAAAACATGTTGAGTAAGGTGTCATATGCTTTGGAATACTACCCCCTCATCAGTTCTGGCAACAGGAGTAGCATTCCACCCTTCTAGAGGGAGAAGACATGTTTTCCCTGTTAATCACGGTTAAAGTTAACCAGAGCCTCAGCATCACAAGATGGATGCTGCTGCCACAGAAACAAGTCTGACCTCCTGCTGCTTGGAGTCTTTCCAGCGAGGGAGGCTTGGACAATAGGTTTCCTGTCTTGGGAGGTGCTAGCACCACCTCAGACAGGCCATAGTGTATTGGGGCAGGGAGGGCTGAATGAAATGAGACACTGCCGGGGGCACACAAGGTGCTCCATGCATAGTCTGGTTAAAACCAGTTGCTGGGGCACTCCAGCCCCAGCTCTGGTGCGAAACTGGACAAAGGGAAAGGGGTGTAACCACCCCCTTCCCTGGTCCCACCCATAGTAGGGACTTAGCAGGTAATCCAGCCCCTTTGATTGGTATAAAGGTAGGAGCTGAGTCTAGAGACTTTAGATTTATCCTGAACTGAAACTTGAAATGAAACTTTGGACCTTCCACATTCTATTGCAACTAGAAGACTGAAGAATCTCCCTTGTGGTCAAGGAGTGACCACCCTGTGCAAACAGGCACCATCCAGCGATCTGTGGTTTGCTTTGTCGACACTCCCACCGGAGCCCAAGCACAGAGCCTGAAAAGAACCAGACTTCCTTGAGCCCGATCCACAGCTACAGCAAAGCTGAGACCCGTGGAGGCGACGAGAGACGTGGGACTGGCCATCTTGAAAAACCTGCACCTTGCTACTTGTGCAGCTTCCAAGGCACCCTCGAAGTTGTGCATTGGGGATTGAGAAGCCCCAGCCCGAGCACCTTCTACACCGACGCACAGCCCTCCACACTCCACGAGTGCCGCGTGGGGCCTGCTAGTGTTTTTGTGCTCAACGCGTCTCTCCGTTCACTTGCCCGTTGACTAGTGGCCTCTGTGATGACAAACCTTTGAATCTACACCACTGGCCTGGTTGCTCCAGGCTGGCCCTTGCTTCCCTGAAAAGGAGAAGCCCCCCAGACCTTGCTGGTCTGCAACAGAAGCCATCTTTGATTCCCCCGTGGGTTGCCTTTGTCAAGGCTTGTTGACTCCAATCTGGAAGCCGACACCGCCGACAGCAAGATCCTTTGTGGGACAGTCTGTATCCAGCTCCTGGTTGTCGTCGACACCTCCTGGTCCACGTGGCTGCAGAGACAAGCTTCATGACATCACCTGATTGCTTCACAACATCGCCTGGTTCCTTCCTAGTTCCTTCCTGGTCACTGGCTAGTGACCCAGACTCTGTCCCCTCTGCTTTCAGGTACTCTTCATCCTCGATCCGCCCTTGGATCCAAGCGGACACTTCTCTCCTGGTCGTCTGCAGCATCTTTTCACAGGTCTCCATAGGATTCAGCGACGAAACCCGACACACTTTGACACCTATGCACCCGGCTCCTGTGGGTGAGGTAGCTCGAGTACTCCGGTGCTCCTGTGGGTATTGACTATCCCAGTGTCCTAGTTTTCAATAGCTTTCTCCTAGTCCATCCGGAAGTGTCCTAAATCAACTAGTTTCTAATTCTTTCATTCCCATTGTATCCCTATGGTAACTTGCGTGTGTGTTAAGACACTGCACACACTTCCCATGGGCATCCTGCTTCCTAACCTTTGGTAGTTCACTGTAGCCCCAGCGATTCCCTAGGCCCTAGGCCTATTCCTTGTTTGTGTCGTGGTTCTTATATCACTATTTTAGTATATGGTTTGCAATGCCCCTAGGGCTCGACTGTATTTTGTGCAACTTATTGTAGGATAATTAAGTACCTTGTTATGTGTTTGTGCCTCTGACCTCATAAAGAGTTCAGAGGGGTTGTGTTAGTAATAAATACATATATATCTTATATATAACCTGTGTGGCGTCCTTTCATTTGGTATTCAAGGGGTTACATATGGTAAAACAGCTGGCTTCACATGCTCTCTGAAGTTTTAGCCTAAGACTGCTTTGTCCATGCTACCACTGGGATAGCTGGTCTATAAGGTTGACTTTACAACCATCACCATAAGGGTTGTTTGGACTGATACAGGGTGCCCACTAGAATAGTCGACATCACATATCAGGCCAACTTCTCACAGCCCTGTCTTGTGCTGCTCTTGATGCGGAACGGGTCTGAGATACAAAGGCCTGTTTTTAGGGCTCACGTCTGCGTTGCAGTGTGCAGCACTGCTCATGCAGCGAGGGCCCTTTTGTATGGGGGTTTGAAAGCTGCTCACACGCTTGTGCGTGTGGTTTTGCTTCCCGCTGCTCTACTGGCTTTCGCGTGCTTTTTTTTAAAAAAGCACCCACGCAATTGGGCTAAGGCGGGGGCATGTCTCGCCTTTGGTCTGCCCATTCCCGACGGTGGCTAGCATGCGCAGCAGCACGAACTCACGCATTGCAGCGCTCCCTAGCCCCGCTCCTCTAGTGCGCGTGCACCACTGGTTTCGATTCCCTGCTTGTTTTTTCTTTCTGCGGTTCTTTTGTCCTTCGTACCTACTTTGCCTGATTTCTTTCTTTCTCTTTCTTTCTCCTGTTTTCATGTTTCTAAGCTTCTTATTTCATCCAAACCTTTTTCATGATTCTTTTTATTGCCCCCTCTTATCTTTTGCAGAATAACCTTTCATTTCTCTTGCGATCTGTTCCACTATTCAATTCTACCGTCTTGTTAGGAGATTAACTCACAGAACGGAACATCTTCCCTTCTGGTAGCTCGCTCTCTTGGGTACCCATCGCTCACTGACACATCCTCTCCTTCGCACTGGGAAAGCAGGTCTGATTGAAACATCTTATGAACTCAGAGATGTGCAGGGACAGATCGCTGCTAGTCAGTTGGCTAAGACCACATCTGCATCAGATCTAACCCTCTAAAGGTCAACGAGCTCCGTGATGCTGCCATTCATGTGATAGTGCTTTAAATAAGTAAATAATTTGAGATTAAAAGGCTTAACATCACCTTCTTGACACATCAAACTTTGGCATGTCTTTTGAAAAATATATGTTTGTGAAACAGACAGCATATCATGATCACTCTAAACATCCGCCTTAACCTGTCACTCGTCAGTGATTGGTGAGGCAGCTAGTCGTTTTCTTTCCAGTGTGGGTGGCCTCTAGGTCTTGTTTAGTACATGAAGGGATAAAAGGTGAGTGGGGAGAGACACGCGCACGCCTTGGCCCCTTCTCTTTTGAGGTTGCTATGTAAACTCCTCTGTTCCTATTTAATCATTTACTTAGCTTGAGTGTCACAATGCACCAGACGCACATCGGTGATAGCGATCATCTTGGTTTTAAATTCAGCATATGTTTTTAATGTTTGTTTTACTTAGCTAAAATCCTGCTATATTTATAAATTATTGTGTGCCTAGTCACCTACCTCTGCTTGCACGGGCGGGGTGAAGGAGACCTGGTCTTTTAAATTGCTAAGTTTTGTTGGTCTTTACAAATTGTTAAAACGTGTTCTAGGCGTTTGTGTGTTCAATGACTCCTGTGGGTTCTTGCGGAGGGGAAATCCTGTGCTACAATTGTGGGAGGTGCTACTCAGTAGGGGATCCCATCACAGCCTATTCGAGGGATACTCTTTTTCATCACTTCTGCTCTGTCCCATGAAGAGCAGCCATCTTGGGGAGGCTCTGCTCTAGCTTCTCATAGGCGCATGGGTATTTCAAGCGCTTGAGGCACCAGACATGCAGTGGACACACATAGTGGATGCGCCGCTGGCGTGCCAAAGGCGTGCCTAAGGCAAACCCGTCTGCACCTGTCCGTGCCTGGATCACGGCCGCACCAGCCATGCTGCCCATGTGTTGCCCCACACTGCTGTACCTTCCCTCCTTCAGTACTCAAGTGGATTGTTACAAGCCTTAACGCCCATTACAATGTCTTCATCAGGGATCCTTGCCCAAAGTAAGTTTCGAAGTAAGTTTGATTCTAACTTCTGCTGCCCGAAGTGTGGTTTTTCCTTCTCACAAATGTGACAAGGTCCGCTCGCACTCTCAGCTCGCAGGACGGACTCATGGGGTCGACAAGCCTGAAGCAGGCCAAATCTATTTAAAGAGTAAAGCTTTCAAGGCTGGCCTGTTGAACTCCTTACCAAGACATGCCTTGGAAATTTTCAATCTGTTAAATAATAACCAATGGGATGTTCAGTTCCTCATGGAAACTTGGCTTATGGAGCACTGCATCAGACATAGCACTTGCCGTTCCCCAAGATTATGCAACTAAGCATTCCAACCGGGAGAATAAAACTAGTGGGGGGTTGCAATATTGCAGAGGGCATCATATCAGTGTTCTACCTCCAAGCTTAGCAACAACAACATGGAGGGTATGCTGTTTACTCTCACATTGTTAGACACCTTCTCATTTTCTGGAGATCTAATCTATTTAGGGTCAGCTGGCTCAACTAGGTCCCTACAATCTCTAGCTGAAACATTAGGCCAGCTTTATCCTCTACAAACCAACTTTTTGGCACTTGGAGATTTTAATCTTCATGTAGATAACATTAGCGACAAAACCCCACAACAATTCCTGGCTACTTTAGAAGGTCTCAATGTAGTAGAGCTGGTTAAAAGACCTACCCACATTGCCGGCCAACCTCTGAATCTCATTTTGGCCAACCCACTTTTGATTAATGTGCTCCCGTTGGTGAGCCTCACCAGGTCAGATCATGTACTTATCCCTTTTGAGTTTGTCAGTCCCATACCACGATTGTCTCCATGCACAACTAAGATTTTGGCTAGATCATAGGATAAAATCAACGATCTTCGTTTAACTGAGACCCTTCAATCTATACCAGTTGAACAAACTGGTATCCTGGAGCAGGATGCAGTGCTCTTTAATGCTTGGATTGAAAAGGCCATAAATACCATTACCCCTAAAAAATATGCAATCTATAAAAAGACTTAGACCATCGGTACCTTGGGTCTCCAACTCTCTAAAGCTTTTTAAATCAAGTTACAAGAGGCTGGAGAGTTATGATGCAGAATCCAAAGCTGTGTATCAGAAGGCTCTTAAGGCATACCACAAAGCTATCTATAAAGCCCAGAAAGAGTGTATCGCTATATTTATAGCTAAAGCCAACAACTCCCCCAAAAAACTGTTTACGGTATTAATGCCTTCCTCTCTCCGGCGGCAAAAAAACACCTCTCCCCTTATCAATGGAACTCTGTTCAGAACTCTTGACTTTCTTCCATAGTGAAATCCAATGTATCTATGATGTATTTCCCCACCCTTCCCTAACCTCCTCATGTCCCAACCTTCATTTCCCCCAATTGCCACTACTGTCCTGCTTCTCCCCCATTTCCTTCGAAAACTCTGCTTCGGGTCTTACAAACTTGTAAATAGGGATCACCACTTGATCCATGCTACCATTCCACCCTAAAACAGGTCACACCAGTAATGAACCCTTAGATGAATCAACTGCTCAATGAATCTCTGGCGCAGGAGTGGGTTCCTTGCGGTTGGAAACAGGCCATGCTTCTTCCATAACTTAAAAAGCTGCTCGCCGACCCCAAGATCCTTAGCAATTTTCGGCCTATTTCACTATTACCCATGATGGCACTACTAGAAAAGAATGTCAACCGACAACTCATGTCCCTCCTGGAGGAACACCTACATGAATAGCAATCTGGCTTTCGTGGTGGCTACAATACTGAGATAACTCTCCTTGAGGTCGTAGAACATTTTAAATTCAACCTGGACCAAAATTCCCCTGTAATTCTAGTGCTGCTTGATCTTTCAGCAGCTTAATATACTGTCTCCCATGCAGTATTGCTGGAAAGACTGGATGCCTTGTCTTGGTTCAAGTCTTTTACCTGCAACCACTCCCAATCGGTCTTTCGTCCACCTTTTACTTCTACAGCCAAGCCGCTGAACTGCGGCGTCCCTCAGGGCTCAGCACTTAGCCCCCTCCTTTTAATATATACATGTCACCCCTGGCTGATATCGTTGAATCTTTTGGGATCAGGGTTGTCTCATACGCAGATGAAACAACGCTGTCCTTATCCTTTAAAGAGATGGATCCCACTACATTAACCTCCCTCAAAGAATGTCTCAACTCAGTTCTAGTATGGATAGATGCTAACTTTCTGAAATTAAATTCTGATATGACCGAAGCCTTTACTTTGGTACTAAAAACATTTCCGATTGCAGTTTCTTGTGGCCTCCTAAAATAGGAAAAACGCCCAGTCCTGCCCCTGTGGACAGCAACCTAGGGGTCAAATTTGATGCCTCACTTACCTTAGAACCCCAAATAAAATCTCTCTCCAGTTCTTGGTTTCTGACCCTCAGATCATTGAGACTGATGATGCATTTCTTCTGAGTAGATCAACAGAAGACCGTAGTTCATGCCTAGATTACATCTAAACTGGACTATGCCAATAGCCTTTACCTTGGTCTCCCCTCATACCTTATGCACCATTTACAGATAATTCAAAATGCAGCTGCCCGCCTGATTCGTAAGGTCCCTCCTTGGTGCCCTTTTTCTGCTCACCTGCACCAGCTTCACTGGTTCCCTGTTGCCAAAAGGGTACAGGATAAAGCACTCACACTAGCCTTCAAATTCTAGATTCCAGGGGGCCTGTTTACCTTAGACCTCATTTCAAACTCTTCAGGCTCGAACCATTCGTTCTAACAATCTCAGACAGTTTCAGGTCACTCGGATTGTCAAATCCAGAAGAGGAGTCCGGTCCTTTGCCTAGCTGACTTCAAAACGTTGGAACACCCTCTCCTTGGCCCTTAGAAGCTGTACATCAGAGAAAGTCTTCAGGAAAAGGATAAAAACATTCCTCTTTGACTCATTGTAGGCTCTCACTTCCATTCACACTAACCAGGAGGACCCACCCATTGCTAGTGCGGGACACCTTGTTAGGTAGCTGTGAACTTTACAAATGTTCTGTATTGTATAGTTTTATGTGTTGTTTTTCTCTTTTCTGCATTTCTTTCTTATCTCTGCGTTACCTATTTACATCATTTTGCAATCCTCTAGGGAAGTCGTTGACCACAATGACAAGGAGGCGGGGCCTTTTATGATGAGAAGAGGTATAAGGGTAAAGAGGTCTCCTGGGGTGTTTAAGTGATAATGTTGACCATTAAGATGCTCATACGAAGAGAGCTGGGAAATGAACTAGCTGTTATATTGAAGTCAACAAGCTTTTATATTCATGTTCCTTTTGCCATCACTCTGTGGTGTAGTGCATCATAGATCTTGTATTGAACATCTTTTCTTCTAGAATGAATATGTAATACATATGCTATGCATTTTTATTTCTTCAAATAACTTGTTGTTTTATATTTTCATTTATAAAGAGAGATACGTTTAAGGTTCTGTCTTGTTGGTTCATGTAGGTATGGAAGGTTCTGGGTAGGAGTGGAAGATTTGTATTTGGTTGCTGCTGGCAGTTGAGGCTGAAGGCAACTATAATGAAGTGCCTTAATATAGCATGCTGACAGCTATTCCTCTTACCTGTGCTACTTGGGGGAACTTCGACATCACACAGCCCCGCCTCTCTGGCCTGTTTCTACACCGGACCCAACACTTTCAGCCCACCCTGAGAGGTCTTGATGACCCTGACTGAAGTAGGCTTGGGAATATACGACACCGCAGGCAAGGTTTTGCAAGCTAAGCTAGTTACTCTTGCTCTGGCTTGTAATTCCATCTTGGACCATGGACCGTCTTGTCCATTCCCTCGTCTTTTACCCTTTTCCCTAGTTTCCCCCTTGACGATCCTCAAATGTTTCTTCCCTTTTCTGATTTGGCTTTTCTCCATACCCTTGTATCCCTCCCACCCTCCATTGGTGCTGTGATTGCCTCCCCCCTCCGACCCCACTTAATGGAACTCTGCTTTTCAGTGTTTTTTTGTTTTGTTTTTTCCCCATAGAAAATCTACTATGTGTATATATATATATATACATGTATATAGAGATAACTAATCACAGTATATGCAGTAGACCTTTGTACTCTCTACCATTCCCATGTGACTCTTAGAGTATATCCATTCATATCCCTTTCCTATGTATATAGAGATAACTCTAATCACTAGTATGTGCAGTAGACTTTGTACTGTCTACCGTTCCTATGTGACTCTTAGAGTATATCCATTCGTATCCCTTCCCTATGTATATAGAGATAACTCTAATCACTAGTATATGCAGTAGACCTTTGTACTATCTACCATTCCATGTGACTCTTAGAGTATACCCATTTGTATCTCTTCCTTGAGTGACTTTACTACTTGTACATTTGCAATTTTCCTTTCTGTTTGTATCTCCTGCTTGTGTGACTTTACATCTTGTACATTTGCAATTTTTTCTGTTTGTATCTTTTATGTAACGCATGTAATTCTAAGTCCTCATGTTTTGCAACTGGTTCTTATGTAAAGCGCTCTGACACCTTCGGGTAAAGTTTGCGCTATAGAAAATCGAATTAAATAAATAAAAAATTTTTTTAAATGTCAGGTGGTCAAGGTTAGAGACACACATTCACTCTGGTTGTGCTGCTGCCAACCCAGCCCACTGGGACACTACTGTCCCTCGTGGGGTCATGGGTTCTCTCCTTCTCACTCAAGCCCACCTCTATCCTTCCACATTGGTGAGTGGCTGTATTATTTAACTACATGCCCACTGCAGCCCATCTTTTCTGTGTGGCACTGTCATCTTGCAGCAGTGCCCTTCTGTTACTGCATGCCCTTGTACGCTGGATGCACCCAATCAGTTCGATGGGAGCGTTCTCCAAATAACCTTTTCTGCCTCTTTGTTTTTATTTATTAAGAGTGCTTATTTAAAAAAAAGGAAGCACCTGCACCTTTTATTCTGATGCAAACAACACTGTGCTCTTTAGTGAAGACACTGCATTCTCAACCTCGCTGACATTCACTCCACTGGCTGAGAGCAGAAGGGTGATTTAAAGAGTACAGGCCCCATTTATAGTTTGACTAACCAGGTATTCTACCACAACCACTCCCTGCCTGCTGAACTAATAATTTACCCCATTCATTTAGAGCATTCTGTCTGTAGTTTCCTTTTTACTCCATTGATCAAAAGCTTTCTCCGAAGGTCCGACAGAGTAGGGTCTGTTGAGGGAGGGACATTACATCACCCGCCGTATTCAGGGTGGATGCTGTGATGTACAACCGGGCAGTGCTGGACAGAAAAAAACACAAACAAAGGCCTACACACAAAGGGAAAGACTTACATGTGTGTGGGGGTCATTAATTTATCTTTGTTCAACAGCAAACTCAACATTTTGGAAAACTAAGAGGTTTATTTACAAGCCTCTTGTGCCGCCAGTTGGGGGTGCTTTTTGTGACGGACCAGCAGCGCAGCGTGCTGCCCCATATTTACAAAGCCACATAAAGCAACCTTTCGTGGCCTTGTAAATACGGCCCATTATCACACATCACTTTGCATGAAAGGGGCATGCCATGGGTGTTCCCACATTACACCCATGGATTCTGCCACCTTTTCAGATTTACGAGAAATCGTAAACCTGGAAATGCGTCAGAATGCTATGCCTCCTAGGGGAGGCGTAGGAAGGCACAACACAGAGAAATGTTTTGATTTCTTCTAGTTTTTTTCTCTTTCTATGCGGCTGCATTCTGTACAACTCCAACATGCGATTCATTGACTGGACACTGAGCCTAATTGGGAATGTTCTTTGTTAGCTCGTACCCATGAGTACCATGGTACTTTGTGCTGTACACACTTTCACTTCAAATCCTAATTGCTTTAACAAACCACGATCCTTATAAGAAAGATGCGTTTCCACTAGCAGAACTATTTGGGGGTTATACATTTTTAATTCTTCTGCTACTAATTGCCTCTTAATCTTACTGTTCAAACCGGCCAGGTTCCATGCTAAACACTTAAGCCAATCCATGTCAAAAATAATACTCTACTAACTAAAGCTTCTAACTTGGTTAGCTTAATACTGCTTTCATCTGCCTTATTATCTGTTTTATTCCTTGCTACCCTCCCGTTGATTTTTTCTTTTTTTCGCCCCCTCAAACTGCCACCCTCAACCCTTACCTCCACAGGAGTCTGACCCGCCCTCCTACACCTTCCCACACCCTGCATGTAGAAGGAGGAATCATCCTCTTCCAATGTTGCCGTTGGATTTGTCAGCCGACTGAGAACCAGTCTCCACAGCGGCTCCCAAGGCTAAACCTCCCATCATCAGTTAAGATAAGAAAAGAGAAGCAAAAAAAAAGACCAATATAGAGAAAAAGTTTTACCATAACTATCCCTCAAAATGAACATAAATCAGACCCAGACCCTCATCCTTATACCCCCTCTTTCTGCCATCTGCGAACTGCTTCCTTCGCTTCCAGTTCAGACACAAAGAAATATGATTGCCCCTCCCATACTGCCTTCAGGCGTGCCGGTACCTGCAGATACACTTGTGCCCCAGTAGTTTTTAATGAGTCAATCAGTTGTCTAAGCTGCCATCGCCTGACCATTGTTGCGTTGCAAAATTCCGATTGAAAAAAAAATAGAAAATGACTCAACAGAAACAGGTGATCTAGGTCTAGCCTACAGGGAGACAGCTTGTCGGAGTAAAAAATTCCCAAAATAGATGAGGAAAGGACGTGGATAGCGAGCATCCTGCCTGCGCTGTACCAGTGGTAGTCATGGGGCTCTTTGTATCTGGCAGTCCCAGTTTCAGTCCCCAAGATCCGGAAAAGCTTTCTGCAATACCTGTACCTCAAAGGCACTAGGGTCTGCCCCTTCTTGCCCTTCGGGAACACCGAACAATTTCAGATTCTGTCTCCTCTGGTGATTTTCCAAATCTTCAATTTTTAGCTGCATTGTCCCAAGCAAGTCATCATGCTATTGAACCATGTTAGTTATTTTAGACGTTGTTTCTTCCATACTGACTATTCTTAGCTGTAAATCCATTATTTCATTTGTGAGAGTCCCAACTTTCGAAGTTACATCCTTTAGAGATTGCTGTCTGTCATGATTGTCTTCCCTGACTTGGGCAAAAAGCTCCAGTGTTTCCTCCCTTTGGTCTTTAAGAGTTTGCAGGATTAATTAAAGTAATGATGCTTTGCCAGCTTGAACTTGAGCCTCTTTGCCTTGGAAGTCTCCTTCCTCGCAGGTCATACAGGCAGCTTGATGGAAGCATGTTTCCTCAGGCTTTCCCTCAGGCGTCCCATCCACTGTTTGTCTAAGTGCCCCACAGACATCATCTGCTAGACCGGCATCTGACTTTCTAGCTATCAGGGTTTTGACCCCACCTTTAGCTTGAACCCATCGTCGTATGGGGCTGACCACCTCTGCATGTTTTGGCTGCGTCGACCTCTGGCCAGAAGGCTGGCCTGAGCCAATTAAAGCTTTTTTTCCCATATCCCTCGGTCTTTTACACTTAGAGTTTTTCTTTCTACCACCCCATGAACGTGGAGTTTGCTTTTGCTTTGTCCCGGTTGGATTTTGCTATGCTGTAGTGCTTTGCCCCTTTTTATACCCTTGATCCGCTGTAGGCCTCCCAGGTGTAAGTGGCATGTTATGATTGTCCAATGCAGAATCATTAATGGGGTAGTAGGGGCAATAACATTTTCCTCTAAGGTGGATAGATTATTTTGGGATAACCCATTACTCCGTACTAAAGTACCAACCTTCATGCCATTGATGCTGCCCTCTGTTAGCCTTGGTTCTGCTATGACATCTATACTGAGAACAGGCATAGCTGCTGATTTTCTTAATGTGATAGTGGGCAATAGCTTTACCGTCTTGCCCAGTCCCACTGAGATAACATCTGAGGGCATCACCTGCTGTTTCTCTTTGTTAACATCTTCGAGTTCCGTTTCTAATTCTGTTTCTGATTCTGTTTCCACACTATCTGTGAGTTGGTCCACACCATTGAGAGAAATGTCTGAATTTTCTCCTTGGTTATCAGGCCTTTTGGGGCTATTAGGGGCTCGGCTCTCAATATCCTCGGGTGTTGTGATAGATTTCCCACTACTATCATGACTGTTTGTTTCTACAACCAGAGCTTGGTGCTGAACCTGATGAGTCTCCATCGAACAATTTATTTTACTGAAGCCAGGGGATATGGGCGCTGTGTTACTTTGTTGCTCACTTATAGCGTGAGTCTTGATCTCTGCTAGTCTGTTGCCAGCACTTGCTTCAATTACTCCTACTGATGAAAATAACTCCACTGACTGCTTTGACTGCAAGAAGTGCAGTACCGGCTTTACAAGCTTCCATCCCCTGTAAAATGACTGGCAGTATTCGCCTTCTGAACCTCCATACCCAGACCGCAACCCATAGTCCCTGCAGCACTTACAGGCAGGCGGTTAGTTGCTCGGGTATTACTTGCAGTGGAGCCATAATCTGAGATGCCTCGGAAGTTGTGTGGAATTGTGGGCTGAGTGCAGGAGCACAGGCTCAGTGAATACCGCGAGCGCTAAACACATGGCCACCCATGTGGACGGCAAGCGTTTGGGACCAATTTGTGCAATCGCCTGCATTCAGTGCGCTGGTTCCGGCGTGGTGAGTCTTTTCCAACCGGCAGTCTGGAGTCCTGTACAAGCGTTAAATGTTTAGAATTTTTGTGAAGGAAAGTTCATTCATAAGTCTCCGTTTTTATAGCATTCCTCGTGTTTCTCATGTAGTTTACCGGACTCTAGCTCCAAACCCACAGGAGCTCCTCTGTGCGCTGGTGCTCAGAGACGGCATCAGTCCGCCATCTTGTCTCCTCCCCCTGTCATAGAGTGTCGCGGAGTAGAGTGGAGAGTTGTAGAGTGGAGTGTAGTGTCGTAGAGTGGAGGGGTGTAGAGTGTGGTAGATTGGAGTAGAGTGTTGTAGAGTGGAGTAGCATAGAGTGGAGTGGTGTAGAGTGTTGAGTTGTAAAGTGTTGTGTCATAGAGTGTCATGGCATAGAGTGTTGCGGCATAGATGCTGTGGCATAGAGTGTCATGGTGTAGAGTGGAGCAGTGTAAAGTGAAGTGTCATAGAGTGGAGTGATGTGTTGTAAGGTAGAGTGGAGAGGAGTGTTGTAGAGTGGAGTGGCATGGAGTGGAGTAGCGTGTCATAGAGTGTCTTTCGTTATATATATATATATAGGGATGGAATGTGTCAGGTACTCGCCTCTCCAACAGGGTGACCCGAGTGGTTGAGGTATTTCACCTCTGTTTGTGGCAATCTGCTCCGTGCATTTAGCCCCTGCTCATTGCTCTTCCTGTGCGGGGGGCTTTGACGGTACGAGAGGACTCAAGGAGAGACTTTGTGAATTCAGGACTATGTCGAGTGTCATGGTATCCTGCTTCATTGGACCCGCTGTTGTTATTTCAACACTTGCACTCCCCCATTTCACCGACCTGAGCTGCTTCTGACATTTCGCATCCTGGGAGTTGCAGTCCAGGGAATTTGGAACGCTCTGCAACAGGTGATCAGGATTGCTTGGGGGAGGAGCGGACCCACGTCTCCTACTAAAGAGGCAGCAAGGCAAATACTTACCATGAGAATCTTCTCTGGTGTTGGGCGCTGAAGAAGGCGTAATGCCGAAATGCATTCTCTGCCACTGGAATTGTTTTGATGGAATAAAGCCTTTCCAACCAGTCCCCCTGAGGGCTTCTGCTTCTTTTTCGGAGGGAGAGTGCAGCTGATATATATATATATGCCACAACAACATCCTCCATTGGAGTCGCTTTATTGACGACTTGTTTGTTGTCTGGAGAGGCTCATTATCTGACTTAAATGTATTTTTAGCCAAAATACAAAAAAACAGTTTGAACCTGAAGTTCACTAGTACTGTTAGTACGGAATCTGTTAATTTTTTAGACCTCACAGTCTATATAAAAGATAATAAATTGCAGACAAAGCTTTATAGGAAAGAAACATTTGGGAACACTGTGCTACATGCCAGTAGTTTCCATCCTACTAATTTGGTGAACAGCATCCCCTATGGGGAAGGTCTGAGAGTACTAAGAAACTGTAGTGACCCGATTGAAAGAGAATGTGCACTAGACACCCTGAAATCACGATTTAAACAATGAGGGTACAGTGAGAACTGCTTGAACACCTCTTTTACAAAAGTCAGACAAAAAACTAGAGAAGATGTCCTCTTTAAACATAGGGGGAAGATGAAGAATATAGCTGAGAACGAGTGTAGACTGATTACCAGCTATAACAAACTGCATGGATCAGTGAGGAAAATATTGTCACGACACTGGTATATCATTAAAAACGATCCAAACTTAGGTCCTATACTAACTAGTAGACCCCTCATAACATTCCAGAAAGCAAAATCATTCAAGCAAATGTTAGTTAAAACCACGTTGACTAAAATTAAGAAAAAGAGCAAAAAGACTAACTGGTTGACTAGGAAAGATGGTTTTCTGAATTGTAGTAAATGTAAAGCTTGCGAGCATGGGAGGAATGTAAGTACATACAAACCAGGTCTCTCCAATAGGATCAAAAAGATAAAAGGGCAATACGACTGCAAGACAGATTATGCCATCTATGTTTTGAAATGTGATTGCAACCTGCAATATGTGGGGAGCACGATTAAGCCCGTTCATCAGCGGGTGTTGCAACATCTAAGGGCGATAAAAAATGCAGACAGATCTTATCCGGTCGCCCGGCATTTTGAAAGATTTCATGATAAAGATGCCAGCAGTTTGTCCTATTTTGTAATTGATTCTATACCTGTTAATGAGAGAGGGAGGGACAGGATTAAGAGGCTGCGCAAGCTTGAATCGTGGTACATTGTGGAATTAAATTCTAAAAGCCCATACGGATTGAATATTGAAGAGGATCTGTACACGCACCTATGAATTATGAGTAACATTGAAAAGATGAATTTTTCTGTATTTTTGCTGTCTAGGAAGTGCCATTCATTTCTTAATTTTAAAGTTTTGTTATATCACTAGTTAGACTTTTGCTTTTTTCACTTGAAAACAAACTGAATGATTTGCCCACTGGGGCTAGATTCTAAAGTCTATCAGACTTTGATTGTTGATGATATTCCGTCATGTAATTTGGAGTATGAATTTCAGCATAAAGAGGGATGGTAGGACGAATTTAGCATAAAAAACATCTTGGTAAGCAGACATTTACACATTTGTATGTTGAGCTTTTGAAAAGGTTATGCATTATGCCCACTTGGGCTGGATTGCTTGCTTTTTTAATAATAGGCTATAGCTACCGTTTCTTTGAATATTGTGCTCTAAGGATATTTGTTACTATCTGCATTCTATTACGCGAATATTCTCTGTTAGAATTGAAATAATACTCTCCATCCATTTGAAATGGTTAAATTACCATTTTTATAATTTATCTCCTTTTTTATTTTCATTTTTAAATGCAAATGAATTTTGACTGTATGATGGAATTGTGCATCACGAACGGTATCATTAGTCTGTTGTTCAGTTCTATGATTTTATGGGTCATGTGATGAGTCACATGACACTAATGCACTTTAAATGTTGTTTGTTACTTGGAATCTTTATCCGTGACCAAGCCTGCTGGGTCAGGCGAAACGCGTTGAAAAGCGGCGAAAAAGAGAATAAAGGAATTTTCACCACATTTGATGTCGTCTCCTCTCCATATTCCGTGTAGAGGTTGAGTCTGGAATATATATATATATATATATATATATATATATATATATATATATATATATATATATATATATATATATATATATATATATATATATATATATATTACCTACTGGCGATAGCCAGTAGGTATATATAGTTAGGACCTGAAAGTTTCGGGACGATTCATCAAGCGGGGGCCGAGAAAAAAGGGGGGTCCCAAACAGTGTTTTCCCCATGTTAATTTACATAGGGACATTCTGACAAGGCTACAGCTCGAACGTCTGAACGGAATTACACCAGATTTGGCAAAATGGTAGGGACTGGTATGCAGCAGTGCCTTTTGTATGTTTGGTGAAAATCCCTCCAGTAGTTCTTGAGAAAATTGAATTTGAAAATTTTCAAATGGCATTTTCTATGGGACCTTTAGACACGGCTACAGCCCGAACGGCTGAACGGAATAACACCAAACTTGGCAAAATGGTAGGGACAGGTATGCAGTAGTGCCTTTTCTATATTTGGTGAAAATCCCTCCAGTAGTTGTTGAGAAATTGAATTTGAGCAAATTATATATCTATATGCGCTCAACATTCTATTGGGAATAACTTTGGCGCCGATTGAGGAATCTGTGTGTAATTTTCCAGAAGTTCGTCCAGCTCCGCTCCGATCCTTCCCTAAAAGTTTCAGGGGGATTCGTCAAGCGGGGGCCGAAAGGGGGGTCCCAAAATGTGTTTTCCCCATGTTAATTTCCATAGGGACCTTTAGACACGGCTACAGCCCGAACGGCTGAATGGAATTACACCAAACTTGGAAAAATGGTAGGGCCTGGTATGCATATGTGCCTTTGCTATGTTTGGTGAAAATCCCTCCAGTAGTTATTGAGAAAATTGAATTTGAAATTTTTCAAATGGCATTTTCTATGGGACCTTCAGACACGGCTACAGCCCGAACGGCTGAACGGAATTACACCAAACTTGGCAAAATGGTAGAGACAGGTATGCAGTAGTGCCTTTTCTATATTTGGTGAAAATCCCTACAGTAGTTCTGAGAAAATTGAAGTTGAGCAAATTATATATCTATATGCGCTCATCGTATGCGCACCGTACGCGTATCGTACGCGTACGTGCGCGTACCCTTACGTGCGCAAGCGAGTTTCTGATTGGCTGGATATTTTACATATACTGTTTGATTGTACATGGATTTTAGCAATTCGGAAAGCCTTTTTACGTCCAATTTTTTTTAAATATGAGGTGACCTCCCGTGCAGACGCCATTGACCTCCTTACAGAAATGACTTTTTTGGATATTACAATTGCGTTGGGGAAATTTCTGAAAGCAACAAGTGAATATATAATGGAGGTACAAAGGAGGGCGGGAGAGACTAAAAAGTACAGTGTTTCCCACTTTTATATTATGGTTTTACAAGTGTTGTAAATGTGTAAAATGAATTGTGATTTTAAATATCTTTTATCACTATGTGTAATCCATCGCTCTATGTATGGTTTATAGACTATTGTCTAAATAAACTTTGTTATCAACTTCAACTGATTGGCTGGCAGTCGACTGTCAACATTCCAAACTGTCCAAACCAGGAAGTGTTGGCCACCATCTTGTTTCTCAGAAGAAGTGAGGCACAAGAGAGCACAAAACAAGAGTGGAAAACACGAAAAGGGGGCAGGGTAGAGACCCCCCAACCCTCTAGCCCTTCTCAGGGGGTCCCAAAAGGAACCCCAGGGGCAAAGAAAAAAAACATTTGAAAAAATCGCGGGGTACGCGCACCGTACACATACGGTACGCGTACCGTGCGCGTACCCCGCGATTTTAGAAAAAAATAAAACATGTTTTGCACTTGGTGGTCCTTTTGGGACCCCCTGAGAAGGGCTAGGGGGTCAGGGGGTCTCAACCCTGCCCCCTTTTTGCGTTTTCCACTCTTGTTTTGTCCTCTCTTGTGCCTCACTTCTCCTGAGAAACAAGATGGCTGCTCAGGTGGTCCCAGAAGGATAATAACATATATAAACTTTATCCGCTAATAGAATTAGCATTTACAAAACCTTTGAAATTTATTGAAAAAAATATAGGTTTCACGCCTGATATAGTTAGGAGTTAGCATTTAAAAAACCTTGCAAATTCACTGAAAAAACCATAGGTTTCAAGCCTTATATAGTTAGGAATTAGCATTTAATAAACCTTGCAAATTCACTTAAGAAACCATAGGTTTCAGACCTTATATAGTTAAAAATTAGCATTTTAAAAACCTTGCAAATTCACTTAAAAACCATAGGTATCAGGCCTTATATAGTTAGGAATTAGCATTTCAAAAACCATTGAAATTGCCCCTATATTTAGTTGTACTAACTATATTTCGCGCACCCGCAATCCACTGCTGATAATGTCACATATTACATCCTTCATGACATGGTCAGTGACATCACTGATGACATCACTGATGACATCTCAAATGACATCACTGATGACATCACTGATGACATCTCATTTGACATCACTGATCACATCACTGATGATATCATTCATGTGATAATACGATGCACCTCCTCACACTCTAATATAACCTTTGATACACCCAGTGTTAAATACAGACTACCTTTCTTGAAACCATTGACACACCAATACCAGTTACTACATACGCACTCACTGGTTCCTAGGTCTATACACACATTCACTCATTCACCCATAGAATCACTCATACATACAGTCACTCATCAATACAACACTATCATATGCACTCATACACCTATACAGGCACTCACACACTGCCACTCATCCATGGAGTTACTCACACACCTAGTCAGTCATGCAAAGAATCAATCACACTTCCATTTCCTCAACTATACAGTTATACACACAACACCTTACTTATTCAAACCTATACTAACACATACTTACTCAATTATACAATCCCTGATACAAGTACACAATGATCCATACAGCCACTCGCACATTCACTGGCTCTCATGTATAGTCATTTATATATGCCAACTCTCACATGCACTGTGTTTTACATATGTACTTACTTGGACATGTAGCACTGAGATATCCATTCACTCACCAACACACCCATGCACTCAGTCAACCGCCCATATAGCTGTTTCAACATGCACTCTTGAACTCATACACCTAGTGAATCAACTGCTCACACATCTATGCACAGAGTCACACACCTCCCAGCCACCCACACACACACTCAGTCTCCCATTCAAATACTTGGGCAACCAATCAATAACCCATATAGCCACTGATATAGCTACTGATCAACACATGCAGCAGCTTACACAACAACAGACATACTGATGCACACATTCAGACAGTTTAGTCACTAACTCATGCATTTAGTAAGACACATTTAATGACTCACTCATACAGTCAGTCATGCACCTACTAAATCCTTCATCCATACACTTATACATCCACTCATTCTTCAATATGTAAAACATATTTAAACTTTACAGAAACACACAGTCACTGGATGATGTCATCAGTGATGTCAAATGAGATGTCAACAGTGATGTCATCAGTGATGTCATCAGTGATGTCACTGACCATGTCATGAATGATGTAATATGTGACATCATCATCAGTGGATTGCGGGTGCGCAAAATATAGTTAGTACAACTAACTATATAGGGGCAATTTCTTTTTTTTTTTGTTTTCTTTTTTTTATTTTTTATTTTTTTCCTTAAATTACAAAGGCACATTTAAAGTTACACAATTACCTTTACACAATTTACAGTAAATTAATTATTTCCACATGTTTTTTCTTAACACTTTATATCTATTTAAACTTTAATACATCTAAATCATAAACCAATTGGGCTCCAAACCATAATTAAACATATCATTATTAGGGAGCCATTAGATATTATCCCCCTCAAACTTTCCCTCAACCACCCCCTAATCAGCTTTACTTTGCTTCTCTTTCCATTTGCTTATAGGCTCCCATATTCTCCTCCCCATACATCTTCCTCTCCTTCCTTTCCGAGCATAAACATTTTCCTCTATCTTAAAGGCATACAACGTGGTTGCCAACCAGTCTTGGAATTTAGGGGGGTTTTTATCTAACCAAGCCCGGGCTATTGTCAATCTATACACTGCCATTATTACAAACAAAAATTCTGCAAATTGTTCTTGTCCCTGTTCAGCTACACCTAGCATAATCCAGCATGGTGTGAGACAAATTGTAATTCCCAAAGATCTTTCTAAGAATCCCTCTATCTCCGTAATCAATGAGTGTAGCTGTGGGCATGTTGCAAAGATGTGAATGCTGTCTGCTTCCAACTCATTGCATCGGGGGCAATTTATACCTGTGTTCCCACCCCATTTTGCTATTTTCTCAGGCGTATAATAAAGAAAATATAAGGTTTTGTAATGTTGAGACTGGAGAGGGGCAGCACTTAAGATTGTGCAGCCTAAGTTTAAGGATTCACAAAATCGATTACAATCAACCCCTATTTTGTCTGCCCACTTTGTACTATATTTCTCTATATCGTCCTGCTTTTCTTTCAGCAAAGCTGCATAGAGAGACCTAATTGTGCAGTCCCTTGACATCCTAATTTTCTCCATTATTTCTATCTTATTAAAGCCTGCTGGCCCTCCAGATTTATTCTTTAAGTAGCTTCTGATCTGTAAGTACTTGAAGAAGCCCCTATTTCCTATACCATATGCCTCTCTCAAGTCTGTGAACTGCTTAAAGCCTTCCTGATCAAATAGGTCCCCTAATTGGGTAATACCACTCGCTACCCAATCTAACATGGTTTGATCAGCAAAGATTTCCCCCGGGAGCGATCTATTATTCAACAGCAAGACATATCTATTATACCTGCCCATTTTAACTTTCTTTAAAAAAGCATTCCATATCGTAACTGCAGCCTTAACAGTTTTAAACCTCGGTCTCTTAAAATAGCTGTATTCTGTACATTTTAGAAAACAATTATATGCATTTGGCCCTAATACGACAGTATAGATCTTTGTAGACATATCTTGTATTCTTACATCATCAACACTCCCCCCGATTAACCCTTGTATATATTGCAATACAGTAACCATGTAGTATAAGTGAAAATCAGGTGCACCCCATCCCCCTTTTTCCCTAGGTAATGTCATATATCTGTAGGCTCTCCGGGTCTTGCCGTGGGCCCAAATAAATCTATTGCATATGGCTTCTATATTATTAAACCAACTGGATTCAAATAACAATGGTATGGCCCTAAAAAGGTATAAGAACTTAGGAAAAATCATCATCTTAATAATGTTTGTGCATCCCACCAGTGATAGATGTAGATTGTTCATTCTTTCCAAATCTCTTTTTACACTGGTCATCAAGGGGTCGAGATTGCTTTTAACAATGTTGTCAATCTCTGCTGTAATTCTCACCCCTAGGTAAGTTGCTGCTTCTACCACTCTGTTGTCATTACAAATTACCCACTGGTTTTTAACAATTTGGGTTTTGGTGCTGTTCAGACTATACCCTGAAAACTGTCCAAATCGCCCCGCTTCAGCTTCAATTGTTCTAATAGCTACTATAGGTTGTGCAGTCAAAATAGCTACATCGTCAGCATACGCTAACGTTTTAAATCTACATCCATTAAGAACTAATGGGGGAATTTGGTGATTATTTTCCAATTTCCGAATGTAAGGATCTAGATATAGAGCAAACAGCAAGGGGGAAGATGGACACCCCTGTCTTGTCCCTCTATAAATTTTGACTGCAGTTGATTGCCCTCTATTAACCCTTATTTTGGCGGTTGGATTAATATAGAGAGTCTGTAAGGCCTTTACAAATCCTGCCCCTATACCATTCCACCTCAGTACTTCCCATAGATATCTCCAGGAAACCCTGTCAAATGCTTTTTCAGCATCTAGAAACAGAACAGCTGTAGGGTCTTTTAGTGCGTTTGCTGCATCGAATACCGTAATTACTTGCCTAGTGTGTTGAGTCGTTCCCTTTCCTGGAATAAAACCGTGCTGTGTGGGAACTACCAGCGTTTCGATTACCCTTGATAGCCTTTTTGCCAAAATTTTAGAGAACACCTTAACATCTGCATTCATTAGCGTGATGGGGCGGTACGAGCCCGGAAGATCTGTAGGTTTGCCCTTTTTAGGAATTACAATAATATCTGCACCGCCCCACGATTCTGGTACAGCCTCACCCTTTGGTGCTAATAACATCACGTTAAACATTTCTTCTAACAGTGCTGATTTAAAAGTTCTATAGAATTCTACTGGCAACTGATCTGGGCCAGCTGCTTTTCCCAGCTGGTAGATCCCCCAGAGCTTCAACCAATTCATTCAGCTGTATGGTCTCTTCCAGGCTATTTTTGTCTTGCTCGCCTAACACCGAAGGCTCTATCTCGCTTAGATAAGATCTTATATCTTCCTCATCCTCCTGACCGTCCTGTGCATAGAGTTCCTCATAAAACTGTTTAAAGACCTCTCTAACTTGCTCGACTTCCTTCACTATACCCCCCTGATAATTCTTAATTTCCTTGATATCAGCCATTCCCTCTCTTTGCCTAGCTCGCACAGCTAGTATGTGTCCTACTCGTTCATTAAGTTCATAAGCCTTTTCTTTATTTGCCATATATTTTTCCACTGTCTTTTTCGCCATCCCATCCAGGGCCTCCGCTTTAAGAGCAACTATTTTCAATAAAATCTGGTCTATGGGAGAATGAGAAGATATGGCTGAGATGAGTGCTTCTTCTGCTTCCGTCAGTAATTTAATATTTTCTTCAGCTTTTACTTTTGATTCTCTCTGTGTCTTAATGACAAAACTTAGGGTTTCCCCCCTTACCCCAGCTTTAAAAGCGTCCCACACTATCCCTGGTGATGATGTGCCCTTGTTTATCTCCCAGTATTCCTTTATCCAGTAGTTCATTCTATCCTTATAGCCCTGGTCTTGTAGTAGTGTTCTATCAAATGTCCACTGACTTAATACTTTATTTCTCCTTTGTCCAATTATTACTGTTAAAACTAATGGACTATGATCCGAAATAATCCTCGGTTCCCTGTCTATCTTTACTCTATCCATCAGGCTTCTTGAAATTAAAAAGTAGTCCAACCTAACCAATGTTTGGTGGGGGGCTGAAAAATAAGTACTCCCATCTATATTAGAATGGCATTTTAACCAGGGGTCATCTAGCGAGTTGTTCCTTACCAAATCTGCTAGGGCTCTGTGGGTCCTTTTTTTCCTACCTGAGTAAATCCTACCAGGATCTAAAAAGCTACTATCTGCATCATGTATATTCAGATCCCCGCATACTATTATGGGTTCTGGCCACTGTGCTAATTCCGTATCTAGATATTGAAAGATCTCGGGGTCATCGCCTGTAGATCCGTAAACCGAGACAACCGTTAGAGTCTCCCCTCTGAATACTAATTCAGTTATAACCCATCTACCCCATTGATCTTCCTTCTTTCTTTTTACCTGCGTATCGTATCTCTTACCTAAGATGGCCACCCCCCTTGTTTTGGTATTCTGATTGGTTTTCGCTAGTACGGTAAAACCTAACTGTTCTAATAGATAAGCCTTAGAATCCTCAATGTGTGTCTCTTGGAGACATACTAAATCCGGATTTAGTGTTTTGATGTAGGCAGTAGTTTTAAGCCTTTTGTTTAAATCATTTAGCCCACATATATTTATTGAAATTATCCTACAAGTCATTATAAATCAGGTTTTTCCATCTCCCATTTCCTATATTCGATTGCTTCTTTGATTCCTCACCTTCAAATTTTAATAAAAAACTAGTAAACACTTTATTCATCAATTCTTTCTTTTCTTTGTTACGTGTATTGTGCTTTAACTTGTGATTGTGCCCATACTTTTGCTTGTGCCCATCACCTAAGTGTCTAACTTCCCCCCCCCGACCCCCCCCTCCCTACCACTGTCTCCCTCCCCTCTGGTTCCCACCCCCCCTTACCACAGGCAAATAGGTCTATCCGACCTATGTGTGACCCCTGTAGTCTGCAGAGTCGCTACTCTCTCCCACCCCGTTACCATACATAACAACTACTCTAAGCACATTTAATTGCTATTGGTTTCTTACGGAGTTTTTGGTGGACTAGCTGTTGGGGATTTTGACGGGGGCAATTTCAATGTTTTTTTAAATGCTAATTCCTAACCATATAAGGCCTGAAACCTATGTTTTTTTAAGTGAATATGTATATATATATATATAGTTATATATATATATATATATATATATATATATATATATATATATATGTTCACTAAAAAAAACATATGTTTCACACCAGATATAGTTAGCTAAAAAATTTACTCATACAAAACCATTGAAATTCCCACGTTATAGTTAGTTGGACTCACTATGACTCGCGCACCCCAAATCCACTGCTGATGATGTCACATATTACATCATTCATGACATGGTCAGTGACATCACTGATGACATCTCAAATGACTGTTTTAGCTAGCTATAACTGGTGTGAAACCTATGTTTTTTTTAGGGAATTTCAAAGGTTTTTTAAATGCTAATTCCTAACTATAACAATTGTGAAACCTATGGTTTTTTCAGTGAATTTCAAAGGTTTTTTAAAAGCTAATTCCTAACTATGAGCTGGGCACTTTGACTGGGGTAGGTCTGGAAATGCTTTTAAAGGACATCTTTGGGCAATTTATGTCACTTTTTCCATAAACTGCCTTGGAATTTTCTAATATATGCCAAAGGCAAAAATTGAACTGGTCCAACCAATTTTGTCCACAGATTGAGAAAGCAAGGAAACATGTGAATAAATCTGTTTCTGCTTTCCTTCGAGACTATGGTATGGGGTCCATATACCACAACAACTTGCGTTACAACATGCAAGGCATCTATAGGAGAGATGGTGTACATTTTACAGATCAGGGGAATAAAGTCTTCCTCTTGAATTTGAGACTCTGCATTGGTACCTACTTGTAGGTACAAAAAACACCCACATAACACAACAGCTCTTTTCAGAGCTAACTTACCTCTAAGCACTCTAAGTTATTTTTTTACTCAACTTTTTTTCACTGTTTTTCCCCGTGGTGCGCTCAGGGTGCGCGTACCGGAGAGTGCACCTGGGAACGCACCCAGCGCTTACCCCGCGAAAATAGCCCCAAAAAAATCGTTTTTTTACTCATCAGGCCATCCACAAAAAAACTAGGGGGTCAGGGGGGTCTACCCTGCCTTTTACACGTTTCCCCCTTTTTTCTTTCACCTCAGGTGTCTCAATTTTCCCGAGACACAAGATGGCGGACTCTAAGGACTGTTAAGAATGTTGACAGACACCCGACAGCCAATCAGCTTTCCGCTCGCGCACTCCCGTAGCGCGCCGGGTGCGCTCCCCGGTACGCGTACCGGTGAGTGCTTGGAGCGCACCTATAGATATATATGTGTTTTTTAAGTTAATTTTCAAAAAAACCACTGGAGCAATTTTAAACAAATATGAAAAATGCCCTACTACATACTAGTGCCTATCATTTTGCCAACTTTGGTGTAATTCCTTTCAACCGTTCAAGCTGTAGCCGTATCTAAATGTCCTATGAAAACTGCATGGGGAAAACACATTTGAAACTATTGAAAATTAGAACCAATCAAAATGTAACTTACGTTTGGAATTTGTATGTGATGAAGTATGATTGGTTATGTATATATCTTAAATGAGAGGAAACACGGGCTCAATTTCTGGACTTTCAAATACACAGTACTTACTCTTCTACTTTCAAAAAGGTGAGTTGTTAATTTGTAAGGGGAAATATATTGTACACTTTATGATAATTTGGAAAATGTATTCTGTTAGTTATTTACAGTCCTTCTGTTATAATTATGGATTAAGATAGGCTTCATCTCATGCAGTGCTTTATATTTCCAATACCTGCTTGATACTATACACTGCCCAATTAATTTTAAAGAAATAAATACTTGATTAAGCTACTTTTATGTTATGTATTACCAAAAATGATAAATGAAAGTAATTACTTTTTTTCTGCAATTTACAGCAAGAAATTTGAAATTAAAATGGAGGAGAGCAAGGTAATTTCTTTTGAAATTAAAACAACATATCTGGAAAATGAAAATGTCATGGATATTGAAAGCACAATTTCATCACAAGGAGAAGATGACTTAAAAGTTTTTTTGAATCAATCTCTAGATGAAGAATTAATTGAATGTTTGGATAAAATAGAATGCCAACAAACATCAATGAACAATTTTCATGAGGAGATTAAATATATGAATGAAGATGAAATACCAGATGAGGACATGCAACAAGTTCTATTAAATTATGAGAAATCTGAACAATAAATGATTAATTACAAATTAAAAATTAGTTGACATATTATTCTTTTTTATTTCTAATTTATGCAGTAAAAGCGAAGTGAATGTAGTATAATGTAATACTTATAGTATAGAGTGCAACATTTTTATGTTAAATAGTAAGTTTACTCATATTTACTGCCCTTCTCCCACTGTATTTTTACCAATGTATATTTCACATCTCTTCTTCATCTCCTGCCTCCTTTCTCTCACTGTCTGTCTCTGATGCACCCTATCGCCGCCATTTTGTAAATTAACAAAGGAGAGTGGAATGTAAGACTTCAAACCTTGAAAAGAGAGCAGGGTAGAGTGCCCCTCACCTCCTAGACCTTCTCAGGAGATCCCAAAAGGATCTGTTTCTGCTTTCCTGAGGAACTATGGTATGAGTTGAATATACCACAATAACTTGCATTACAACATGCAAGATATCTACAGAGGAGACGATGCACATTTCTCAGATGAGGAGAACAGAGTTTTGCTCTTGAATTTTAGACTCTACATCAGTACCTACTTGTAGGTACCTAAATCACCCACATAAAACAACATCTCTTTTTAGAGCTACCCTACCTCTAAGCAATCCAAAATATTATTTAAAACTATTTTCTTTCACTGTTTTACCCTGTGGTGCGCTCAGGGTGCGCGTACCGGAGAGTGTACATGGGAACGCACCCAGCGTTACCCCGCGAAAATTTAAAAGAAAATAATATTTTTTTTGCCCTTCAGGGTCCTTGTAGGCCCCCTCAGAAAACTTAGAGGGTCAGGGGGTGTCTACCCTGCCCCCATTTAATCATTACCCCCTTTTTATTTTCACCTCAGGTGTCTCGATTTCACCACGACACAAGATGGCGGACTCTACGGACTGTTTAGAATGTTGACAAACATCCGACAGCCAATCACCTTAGCGCGCCGGGTGCTCTCCCCGGTACACGTACCGGGGAGCGCTTGGAGCGCGCCTATAGATATATATGTGTTTTAGAAGTTAATTTTCATAAAAACCACTGGAGAAATTTTCACCAAACATAGCAAAGGCACATCTGCATACCAGTCCCTACAATTTTGCCAAGTTTGGTGTAATTCCGTTCAGCGGTTCGGGCTGTAGACTTGTCAGACCGTCCTAT